>NW_024467999.1:0-614792 GCF_002105105.1 Protomyces lactucae-debilis | reverse complement strand
ACCCTAACCCTAACCCTAACCCTAACCCTAACCCTAACCCTAACCCTAACCCTAACCCTAACCCTAACCCTCTGCTTTGATGATTGCGGCATTGACTGACGCACACCCTCATCCAGTCGGCAAGGATCCAAAGGACATTGTGACGCCAAAGAATAGACGCCAAATGCTCAAAAGTGACGAGCGTGACCTCTGGATCGAGGCAGAGCAGCGAGAGATTGCAAACTTGCTGGAACGCGGCACTTGGGAACTCGTCGATACCGAGCCAGGCCAACCAGTAATCGGAAACATGTGGCGATACAAGCTCAAATTGAACCCAGATGGCTCGATCGACAAATTCAAGGCGCGCCTTGTCGCGCACGGGGACCAGCAAGAGGAGCATGTTGACATCTCGGAGACCTTTGCTCTGTTGTGCGCAGGTGCAATGGTACATGGAGATCTATCGTCGACCCATGCCTGTGACCCCGAGCCTTCGCGACAGCAGCATTCGATATTTCACTGTCCCCATCGAGACTCGAACTTCGGATTGACTCATACACCTGTTGGACTGGGACGACTTTCCCGCTGCACCACAAAAGCTCTCAAGCATTCGGATACAGGGTCAGTGCTCCATATACCATTGCACCTGCGCACAACACTTCACCTGATTCTATATCCCCTCTCGGATCATAGCTTTGCGTCTATCAACACTGCGCCTAGCTTCCTGAGGTCTACATGGAGATCTATCGTCGACCCATGCCTGTGACCCCGAGCCTTCGCGACAGCAGCATTCGATATTTCACTGTCCCCATCGAGACTCGAACTTCGGATTGACTCATACACCTGTTGGGCTGGGGACGACTTTCCCGCTGCACCACAAAAGCTCTCAAGCATTCGGATACAGGGTCAGTGCTCCATATACCATTGCACCTGCTCCATATACCATTGCACCTGCGCACAACATGCTCCCGTTGCAAAGTTCACCACGATTCGCACCCTGCTAGTCATTGCTGTCAACAAGGGTTTGAAGGTCTGGCACATGGACGTTGTTGGCGCTTACTTAAATGGATACTTGTCAGAGAAGGTCTTCATGCACGAGCCAATTGGCTATGAGAGTGGAAATGGCGCTGTTTGCCGTCTCAAGCGCACGCTATATGGTCTCCGACAGTCTGGTCGCGAGTGGTATATTGTCATGTCGGAGTTCCTGTTGTCCTATGGATTCCTGCGATGCGAGCATGAGCAAGGCTTGTTTGTTCTCAGAGGTGGAGATATTCGGCTTGTCCTCTATGTCGACGATCTATTGATGATTGCTGAGAACGACAGCGCCCTGGCTGATTTCAAACAGGCATTGTCAACAAAGTGGGACATGACAGACCTTGGTATTGCCACACAATTTTGTGGCATGGAGCTATCCTACGCTTCTGATGGCAGTATCACCCTGAGTCAAGCACGTTACTGTCGGGAGATTTTGAAGCGCTTTGGACTCGAGTCTTGCAATGGTACACACACACCAATGATGAGCGGCCTATCGCTCTCTCAAGCAACATGTGATCCCACACCAGCCGAACGAGAAGAGATGGCAACCATGCCGTACATGGCCGTCATCGGGAGCTTGATGTACCTTATGACCGCAACACGACCAGACTTGGCACACTCCATGGGCGTCCTAAGTCGTTTCATGGCAAAGCCGAGTTATGAACATTGGCGGGCAGCGAAGCAACTCCTACGCTATGTGCAGCACACGAAGGATGTAGGTCTTGTCTTCAAGAAGGGCGACTTGGATGTGCACGTGTACTCAGACTCCGACTATGCCGGCGACCTTGACAACAGCAAGTCAACCAGTGGGTACATTGTCATGCTCGGCCCAAACTGCGTTTCTTGGAGCAGTCGGAAGCAGGAAGTCATTGCGCAGTCTACAACGGAGGCAGAGTACATTGGGCTGGCCAACGCGACAAAGGAGCTCGAATGGGTCAAGATCATCGTGCAACACCTACTGCACGACTTCAAAGCCACCGATGCGCGCTTGACATTTCACATCCATGGCGACAATCAGGGTGCTATCGCCTTGGCAAATGATGCTCGCTTCCACACCCGCACCAAGCACATACGGACGAAATATCACTTTGTGCGAGACTGTGTACGGCGTGCTCGCATGTCACTCGGATACGTTGCTACTGGAGACATGATTGCAGATCTGACAACCAAAGCACTAGGTCGGCAGAAATTGCAAAAGTTCATGGCAATGCTCGGCCTTCGTCGCAAGACTAGCTAGCCTCATGGACGACAATGAGCTAGGTGGAGTGTTGTGTTGAGACGTTGATTGTTTCAGGAGCTCATTGATGATGCGACGATCAGGGGCCCAAGCTGACACGCTGGCAGGTTGAGGACATGTGAGGGGGCTGTGTAGCAGGATATATAAGAGGATGCATCGGTGATGATTGACGGTAAGCGGATTGCAGCTAACTGATTGCGATAGTACTTCAACTATGGGGTGTGCTGGCCTTTTAAGGCCTGCGTTGTCAACTCATCGGCACAACTCTCACGCTCTAGAGTTGCCTGCGCACAACACTTCCCCTGCTTCTGTATCCCCTCCTTCCGTCTTCCCGATGCCAAGCAGCCTTTTGAAGTTTTCGAATTTGCTTCGGCCGAGAGCTTTTGTCAGCAGGTCCGCGAGCATTTGGCCAGTGGCAACATAGTCAAGATGCATACAGCCAAGTCGAAGACACTCGCGAACGTAGTGGAAGCGTGGCAAGATGTGCTTCGTGCGTGTGTGAAATTTGCTGTCCTTTGCCAGTGCGATAGCTCCTTGATTGTCGCCGTGAAGCTCGACAATAAGTGCTGCATCTTTGCCATCGATTGGCGGTGACATGTGAGCGATGATGCACTTCAGCCATTGAAGCTCTTTTGTGGCATTGCTGAGTCCGACATACTCTGCCTCGGTTGTCGACAGCGCAACAACGTCCTGCTTGCGGCTTGACCAAGATACGCAGTTGTTGCCGAGGAGACTAACGTAGCCACTTGTCGATTTGCCCGTGTCCTGGCAGCCTGCGTAGTTTGCGTCAGAGTATACGTCAAGCTTGAATGGGCCACGTGAGATGACGAGGGGGTCATCCTTTGTCGACTGCATGTACCGTAGCAGTCGTTTCATTGCCTTCCAGTGTTCGTGGCTTGG
This sequence comes from Protomyces lactucae-debilis, assembly GCF_002105105.1. Classification (NCBI taxonomy): domain Eukaryota; kingdom Fungi; phylum Ascomycota; class Taphrinomycetes; order Taphrinales; family Protomycetaceae; genus Protomyces; species Protomyces lactucae-debilis. The sequence goes on along the minus strand of NW_024467999.1, from coordinate 611,644 downwards.
GTGTGACATATACTTGCACAAGATGCTGAGTGGAAACGCGAGATCTGGGCGGGTCGTAGTCATGACAAACATGAGGCAGCCGACAGCCTCTTGGTAAGGAATCGAGGTCATCTCCAGTATTTGCTCCTGCGTGGGCTTGACATCTTTGTCCTGAGCCGAGAACTTCGCGTTTGGGTCCATCGGCAGTGCTGTACCTTTGCAGTCTGCCATACCGAAACGTCGCAGTGTATCTTTGATGTAGCGCGAGCTTGACAACTCGATAGTTCCGTCGTTGCGGCGCACCAGCTCAACGCCGCAGAATTGTGTGGCTAGACCTAGGTCTGACATGGCCCATTTTTGCTTAATTGCGGTCTTGAAATGCTCGAGTGCATGGGAGTCGCGCGCGACGATGAGCAGATCATCAACATAGACCACCAATCGAATTACTCCACTTGGCATGGTGAACAGGCCTTGCTCCTGCTCACACTGAACGAACCCGTAAGCGGTGAGAAATCTGCATAGCTCGAGGTACCACTCCCGACCTGACTGCTTGAGGCCATACAAGGTCTTTTTGAGCTTGCACACGCGGCCTGTACTGTCCTCGAAGCCTTGAGGTTGCTCCATAAAGACATCTTCGCTGAGAGTGCCATTCGGAAACGCGGCGACGACATCTAGGTGATGGATTTCCAAACCTTCATTGACGGCAACAGTGAGCAGAGTGCGGACAGTGGTGAACTTAGCGACCGGTGCGAATGTCTCGTTGAAGTCGACTCCCTCGATCTGCGCGTAGCCTTTTGCGACCAGGCGTGCCTTAAACTTGTCCAGATTGCCGTTTGGGAGAGACTTGACCTTGAATGCCCATTTGTTGCCGATGACAGGGTGGTCCTTTGGGCGCTCCACCAAGTCCCAAGTTTTCATTTGCCAAAGTGTGGTCATTTGGTCCAGCTGAGCCTCTTCCCAATACTCGCGCTCTGGTAGACTAGTCATCTCTCGGTAAGAATTTGGCTGGACAATCTGTGCCGCTGGTCGTAGTACCTTTGGTAAAGCTTTTGTGAACAGCATGTTGATCTCATCCACTTCTTCCATTTCCTCATGTTGGCCTTCGGGTGCTAAGGTGTCTTCTTCTTCGTCGCTGATGCTGTCCTGCGCCGATACCTCCTCAGTGTTGTCGTCGTCGTGCTTGTCGTCCTCTCCGCCGTCGTTGCTGGTCTCGTGAAAGACAGCGTCCCGTGACCTGATTGTGCGGCGGTGCTTGGGATCCCAGAAGCACCAGCCTTTAGTACCAGAGGGATAACCGACGAAGACTACCTCTTTTGCGTGGTCGTCCAGCTTCTTGCGGGTTGCGCCTGGTACGTGGATCCAAGCCTTGCATCCAAAGACGCGTGCGTGTGAGAGATTAGGCTGCTTCCCATACCAGGCTTCGTAGGCGGTCATGTCCTCAAGAGCTTTGATTGGCGACCTATTGCCAATGTACACCGCGGCGTTGATGGCAAACGACCAGAAGCTCCCGTCGAGTCCGCTTGTAGCAAGCATTGCTTTGGCGCGCTCAGTAAGGGTGCGATTGAGGCGCTCTGCGACTCCATTCTGCTGCGGCGTGTGTACATTGCTGAGGTTGCGCTGGATGCCTGCGTCGCGGAGTACCTTGTCGAAGTCTGCGTTGATGTACTCGCCGCCGTTGTCTGTGCGGAAAACTTTGATTTTGTGGCCGCTTTCCAACTCTGCGCGCTTTTGAAATTGCTCAAAAGCATCCAAGGCAGACGACTTCTCTTTGCAGAAATACACCCAGCTGAATCTCGACATGTCATCTGTGAAAGTCACAAAGTACTTGTGGCCCTGGACGCTCTCAACTGGCATGCTGCATAAGTCCGAGTGCACGAGGGCGAGTGGTTCAGTTGCACGGCTGAGACTTTCTTGCGGAAAAGGGCGTCGAGCAAGCTTGCCTTTCAGGCACCCGACACACTCGCTGGTGTCAACTTCTCCATCTCCCATGTCGACGCCTTCGACCATGTCTTCAATACGATCCATTGCCTTGGTGCCAATGTGAGCAAGGCGCTGGTGCCACAGTTTTGCCTTCCCATCTGCTTTCATATTTAACGCAACGGCTTCCTCCTGAGGGGACAACCAGTAGAGGCCATCCCCTTCCTCTCCAGCGGCAAGCATCTTATCATCTTGCCAGAGTTGCCACCCATTCTCGTCGAAGTGAACGCGTCTGCCACCCTTAGTCAATTTGCTGATCGACAGCAGATTGAAATCAACATCTGGAACATACAGGCACTCGGGCAACAACACTTGTTCATTGACCCTGGCAATGCCGCTACCCATGACTGGCTTGGAGCTACCGTCGCCGAATGCCACTGCTGGTACTGCTGACTTGGGTGAGAGGGTCTCGAAAGTCTCTTTCTGGCCGCTGACGTGGTGGCTCGAGCCACTATCGATGACCCATGCCTTGCTGGCGCTTGTCTTTGCTGCTGTATGCATCACATTTGCTGCTTTGGCCGCTTTACAATTGTTGGCAGTCTGGTCGATCACGATCGGGTAGCGGGAGTAGGCTTCAGACTTTTCATTGCTACCTGTTGACTGTTTACCTTCTGGACAATTGCGCATGATGTGGCCCATCTGCTGACAGTTGTAGCACTTATATTCCGAGAAGTTCTTTCTCATACCTGGCCTCCAGCTGGTAGGCCTGAAGCTGGTCTCCATTCGCGGCGTTGTGTACATCGCGTGCGCCTGTGTGCCTGCCAAGCTCTTGCGACGCTCCGCCTCACCCATCAAGCTATTGGTGAGGAGGTCGATGTCGGCATTGCCGTTTGCAACGTACCCTTGGCGGAACACTTCCCAATCGTTTGGCAGACTGTTGAGCAAAGCGCTCCGCTTCTCAAAGTCCGTCACGTTGCGCCCGCAGTCCGCCACTCTGGCGATCAGAGTAAGCACGCGATCAATGTGCTCTTGCATGGAGGTGCCAGCCTTGCACTTGTAGGCATACAGTTCCTCCTGGCGGCGTGCTAGTAGCAACTCCTTGCTGCCCTCATTGGACTTGACAAGACCGGTCCAGATCTTGGCAGCCGACTCTGCCAAGTTGACCCTCATCATGACGTTGGCATCGAGGTGTTTGATGAGCAGCCTCTTGGCATCGCCTGCAAAGACTCGATCATAGGCACGGTCATCGACGTCGATGTCGGTGAAGACGTAGTCGTCCAGGGCGTAGGCTTCCACGGTGATCTGAAATACAGCTTTGAAGTTTGCCCACGACTCCTGTTTCCCATCGAAGACCATTTGCGGGACATATCGCATGAGGTCCTCACTGCGCTTCTGCTTGCGGGCAGCGGCCTGGGGATCGGCATCTCCGGCTGCTGGTACGGAGCCTTCGGTGGCATCGACGCCTTCTGGGCGTGTCTTGGGAGGCATTGATTCACTTGGTTGGCGTTGGCGTTGACGTTGGCGTTTGCGTTTGCGTTTGCTTTGACGTTTGCGTTTGCGTTGGCTTTGACGTTTGCGTGATCGGGTTATTCAAGGCCCATAGCCTGATTGACGGTAAGCGGATTGCAGCTAACTGATTGCGATGGTATTGTGCGCAGGTGCAATGGTATATGGAGCACTGACCCTGTATCCGAATGCTTGAGAGCTTTTGTGGTGCAGCGGGAAAGTCGTCCCCAGCCCAACAGGTTATGAGTCAATCCGAAGTTCGAGTCTCGATGGGGACAGTGAAATATCGAATGCTGCTGTCGCGAAGGCTCGGGGTCACAGGCATGGGTCGACGATAGATCTCCATGTAGACCTCAGGAAGCTAGGCGCAGTGTTGATAGACGCAAAGCTATGATCCGAGAGGGGATATAGAATCAGGTGAAGTGTTGTGCGCAGGTGCAATGGTATATGGAGCACTGACCCTGTATCCGAATGCTTGAGAGCTTTTGTGGTGCAGCGGGAAAGTCGTCCCCAGCCCAACAAAGATCTCACGACGTGATCGGCAGTGGCAAATCGCATGTCTATGAACGACCATCATGGAACAACACAGAAAACAAGAGAAAGCAATAGAACAACAGATGTTCTATTGGCTTCCATGGACACAACAAACGTTCCAGCAGCTTCCATGAGCGCAAGTATATAAAGGTGGCAAGGTCTCATAGTAACATAGTAAGGAATCCCAGTATCAGCTGAACACGCGAAACACCTAAACACCCGAAGAGTACTGACGTACTCGCATGTCATCATCGCGTGTCTTGCCACTGCTCTTCGTCGCGCATCAATGACCATAAATCGTTCCTTCATGACGTCGACGCGTCAACATTCACACTAGTGAACGAGGACGCGAAAGAAATGCAATGCGAAATTTACGTAAGCCGAGTATTTGGTATGTGAGAGAAATCTAGCAATGCCATGAGTAGCCCGGGAGATAGGAAAAGGACTTGCTGTTATTCATACCTCGTCCGCTATCTCAATCAGACGCGGCGCTGAGCAAGTCGCTCTCTTTGCGATCGCTTTCTGCATACGCGACGGAAGCCTTGACTCGACCGCTCGTTCGACGCCCTGCTGAAGCAGCCAGAGTACCTGGCAGGGCAGGCTTGTGCCGCTTTGATACCTTGGCTTCTGTTTTCGCCTCCACTTGTGTGCTACGCTTGTTGATCTTTGCGACCTTGGCTGGCGATGACAGAGTAGCAGTTTGATGGGAACTCGTTGCCATGCGCGGCCGTGTCAGGCGAGCTACTTTGTTGCGAATAGCATCACGAAGTTCCCCGCTGATAAAAGAATTGGTCTGTGTTTTGGCAGCTTCGACTGTACTGCGCAGAGCACAGAACAAGTCAGTAGGGAGCTTGAGCTTCTTTGGATACGCATGCAGTGGCCAACTGTTGTGCTCAGCTTTTGCCGCGAAAACCGCCTCAGCCACGTCAGATAGGATATGTAGACCCTGCAAGTTAGCAACATCACTAAGAAATAGTGTACCGACCTCGGAGTTGTCTTCACTGATGGCATCGGCCACTTGTTTGAGCCTCTGTGCATAATGGTAAACAAGCGTCAGACTCTCCTCCGTCACAATGGCATCAAAGTAAAAGCTGAAATAAACGGCAAAATTGAGCAAGTCGCTGTCATCACGGTCGTCAACAGCGAAATCGGGGTGATGAGCCAGCAGATGAACTAAGCGTGGCAACATGGACTCCATGAGATACTCTTGATTGCGGTGGTTATGGGCGATGTTTTTTGCCCATTGCGTCGCCTGATGCTGCAAAGCCACATCCGGGTCGTGTGCTGCGAGAAAGAGAATCACATGGAAGCGCGGAGACAACTTGCCTGCCACGAGCGATTTTTGTAGTCGGTTCAAGAAGGCGGTGCGGACATGGTACTCCAGGTCTTGCGCAAAAAGGGCAAATGAGTTGAAATCGCGAGCTCCAAGCAACTTTTCGTAGACAGGAAATTGGGCAAGCTTGATGATCATCCTCGCTGCCTCAAGTCTGATGCGCGACCGATGGTGACGAGGCGTATTGCTGTCTGGCACAACCTCTCCAGCGTTGTCCACAATAGAGCGCAGAGCTTTGAATACTGGACGAGCGATCTCCGCAGCTGTCTCAGCTGCATTGAACGCTCGTAGTCTATTGCCCAAAATTTTGATAGCCAAGCACTTGGCCTTGCACTCGTCCTCCAGAGCGTCATCGCCAACCCATTCCTGGTCAGCATCGTCGTCGACCTGAGTTCTAGATTTGAGCAGCAACTCCTTCAAGCAGAAAGCACTGATGTCATTGGCCCACTTCTCGATTGGCTGCGCTGCCATTAGACTCAGCTGTGCAAGAGCAGACAGCGACTGCAAAAGATTGTCTTCGCCATACACTAGGTTGGACATGATGATCTGGCTCAAGTCTATTGCCACCACATCTCTCGACTGCATACTGCATAGAATAGTGACCGCCTGCTTCACGTGTGCAACTGGTCCTTCCAACACAATGCGCTTCAATACTTTGGCAAAATCAGGGTCCTCCGGAAGCGCATCTTCATTCGATCGAGCGAATTTGGCAAAAGCTCTGAGATTGTCCAGTGCCGTTGACACGCCCTCAGCCTTGATGTCTTCGATGATTGGTTCAAGGTATGCACGATAAATGCTCGAGTGCGAATTTGTGATCACTTTCAGCAATTCTTGTGCGGCCAGAGCGTGATACGAAGCTCTGCTCGTAGCAGCCGTGTAGATGCCAGGCATGATACTGCGGTTCAAGACAAGGAACGCCGACCTCCGTAGAATTGTTATCATTGTAGCTGCCATGCGGCTCGAGGTTTTGCCGATTCGCGATTTGAACTCGCAATAGGCCTTGCAGATGGCTCGATGGTCACTGCTGGGGTCAATGCACACATGAATCAACTTGTAGTATCTCCGGTCGTTGAGTCTTGCAAATTGCAGCAAGTCCTCTGCAGCAGCATGCGAATCCGCGAATTGAGCAGCAAGAGCGTTGTGCACTTGACTTTGAAGCATGAGTATCTGTTCTCGATTTTTCTCCATCACGCCGCCATTGTATTTGTCGCATATCTGAATATACTTGAACAACAGCTGGCTGTTGCGCAACTGCCTGGTGCCGATAATAACGAAAAGTGCTTTCCGTGCCCTATCGTCGGCCAGGGAAACCATTTCCATGAGGCGGAGGCACCTTGAATGATCGTCATCGTTGACCACATCTAGAACCGAGTCCAGGAGTCCTTCTTCCAGCATCGCGCTGACTTCCAGATCGTTGATGTACATGCAATGGAGTAGATCATTGACCAGTGGTCCGAACTTGTCCTTAGCTAGCCTGCTCCCACCAGCGATATCAGGTAGTGCTGAGTGGAGAAGCTTAGAGATAGTGGAGAAGCCGACAGCTTGCGTAGCATGCTTCTTATCCCGGCATCGTATAGCAAATTGAGCCAATACAGCAGCGGTGAGTCTTTCTTTGGCAACGCTGTAAGGCATCTCTCCAACGACCTCACAAGCAGCGCTGCGTACCTTCTCATCAAGATCGATGAATTTTGTCATCAAGCCATCAATGCATACCTTTTCCACTTCAGTGATTCGAGAGGCTCCTGGTGCACTGTGTAGAATTTGGCCTACTCCCTTAACCCATGTTGTCCTGACTTGAGCAGATTTATCATTCCGCCGGCTCGTCCAAGACTTGAATGTTGACGGATACTGCGTCAGTACGAGCATTCCGTTTAGGCTCGAGAGCATTGCATTGATAGTAGCTGTGGCCACGATTCGACACTCAGTATTTTCGACGTTCAGCTCGCTTTCAAGCTGCGGGATGACATTCTGTAAAGTAGTCGGTGCGAATCTAAACAGCTCGAGCACGAGATCGTGCACTCGATGTAAACTTTCAATCTTGTTGTCGGCGTCATTTTCTCGCTTGGCTGCTTCGCAAATGACCTCGGTGAAATGCTGGCACACATTGCGCTGCAACCTGTCGGCGCAATTATTCATGACTGCAGCGGCAACTTCGCGACTGGCCCGCGCTTTTGAAAATGTTCTTTTCTTAGATACTTCTGACTGTCGGAACTGGTCGAGCAAAAGTGTGATGACGCTCTCTGGCACTATCGGAGCCTCGTTGACTAGTTGCGACATAATACTGATCATGTGAGCCTCTGTGTTTTTACGCTGGTCCTCGCGGATCGTGGCAAAAAGCGCCTCGAAGAAGTCGGCGACGAGAGCTTCGCTCTTCTCCGGCAAATCGCACACGAGAACAATGCTTTCAACTGTGGCGAGACTCTCCAGCAAGTAGTAGTATTGAGGGTAGTAGGGGCCTTCGGGGTCATGTAAGCCTTTCAGCTGTTTGATGAAACATTCAAAGACGGGCTTCAGCTGAGTTTGCGAGAATGGCGCGTCGGGCGCGCTGAGGCGTAGAATGTCCGCCACGCAGCATGCCGCATAGGCTGTCACGCCCTTATTCTTATGCTGAAGCAATTCGCCAGTAGCAAATTGTGCAGCAAGTGGCCTCAACGTGTCTAGGCTGATTTGGTCTTGGTTCAGTTCAGCCAATTGAGTGGCCAGCGTCTTGACTTTCTTCAAAAGCTCTCCAACATTGAGGGACTTGACTTGGTTCCAAGCAAGTTCAGCTTTCAGCTTCGAACGAGCCATCAGTTGTGCGTCAGATCGTTGCCAGGCTTTGGGCGCTGCGCATTCGTAGTCCTGGGCTTGATGCAGTCGCGTGTTGTGTGGTTTCGTGAATTTGGGAAATTTTGAAGACGCGAATGGATATTGGATCATGAACTTGGCTATGTCTACGTTGTACAGAGAGCTTCCCTGAGCTGAAATCGATGACTCCGGGCGCTGCGAGCGATCTCCTGAAAAGACATGGCCTTAAAATGTACGTTGCCTTGGTTCTGTCCATCTGCTCATGCGTCACTGGTCAGAGTAAAAGGGCGATGAGACGTCTTCAAAGCTAAGCTCCCAATCATCAATCTCACGAAAGTCATCGTTCGGCGTACTATTTTGCTTCTGGACTGTTTCCTTTTTGTGAAGAGGAAGCTCCTCGTCAGGAGCTACAAACGCAACTGACGCATCTGCTTCTGAATCATCTAGAGCAGCCTCATTTTCGTGTGAAGTTTCGCGCAATGTCACTGGAGCATGTCCCGCAGCCTTTGATCCTTGTATCGCAGCGCGGGTCGTCTTCACTTTGTTGCGCTTCGCTGCGACCATGAATTGCTTCTCCATATGGATAGGCCGGGCATTAACGGAAATCTCTTGGAAAGGTCGTGCTGCACGCTGATTCCTTTCCGCAGATCTTCGCGGCGCGCATTTCTTAGCCCTTCCTTGACGAGTAGGTCGTGCCGCGTATTCGTGAGTGCCGGACGGCGCAATGGTGGTGACTTTTGGCTCAAAGGGCCTGTGCGCACTTTTTACGGTCAAGCGATGCTCCTGATTTGTGAGTTCTCCTGCTTGCTTGGGTCTGCGAAGGGGTCGTGGCATCTTCTGCAATACTGAATATGTGTAAATTGCTTCCTGGCGCTGTTTCTGGCAGTTGTCAATGGCACTAAAAGCGCTCGTGTGTGTCGTCACATGCGCAACGAACGGATTTCAAACAAGCCAAGTCCGGGGCCGAGCGCGACCAGGCAAAACAACTCACCAACACGCAATCTGGCCATGCATTTTTAGACGCGGACATCCATCTCATCGATCGCACTGTGTGTCTCGATCTGCTGCTGACCCCATGGCAGCCGCTGCAGGAGAACCACACCCAGGCGCTTCAGACTTGGCCAGCAATCGCGAACGCACAACAGCGGACAGCAGCGAAATAGAGCCGCAGCCGCTAGGACCTTCTCCAGATTTGCTTGCATACACTGATGTGCCCATCAGAAAGCTTCTGGACAAGGTGATTGCCTACATTGAATGCCAGATCGCGTTCGCCGACGACGTGATGAGTCCGCAGGAAAAGCCGTGTGGCATTGTCGAGCAGCATAACGACCAAATTGCTGTTTGTTTAGGCCGTTTCAGGTCGGCTGGCACTTTGTCCGTCTCCATACGCGACTACATGGAACGGCTGCACCAGCACTGCGAATTCTCTTCCTCCAAACTACTTGCGCTTGTATATTATTTAACAACGCTTGAAGGACTCTACGCACGAATTTCAAAAGTTCTTCGGCAGAACACGGTTCATCGATTGGTTCTCGCAGGCTTTGTTATTGCGTCAAAGGTACTGGATGACAGAATCAGTCGGCAGATACGATACAGTGTTGTTGGGGGTCTCAGCCTGGCGCATCTCCATGGTCTGGAGCTGGCTCTCTTCTTTTTGCTCAATGGACAAGTCTGGCTTACGGAAGCTCGCCTCATTGACGCTGGAAAGGTGTTGTACGGCCACCCACCGGAGTGCCCGGTTGAGCCTTTGCTCAAAACGACCGACGATGTGATTTGGTCGCAAGTCGGCAATCGCGCGTTCGAATCGTGATCAGCGGGTTTGTTCTACACACTTTGCGATAAGTCATCGTGGTCTTGCGTCGTGTGCAAGAATGGCTGGTTAGTATCGTACAGATCATAAAAGTCGACTGCACGCTTGTTGATGAAGCCGACACCACGGGATCCATCAGGCAAGGTGCTCCAAAAGTCATGGCAATTGCTGACCCATCCATGATCAAAGGGATTCTGGTACCGATTCCGCTGATTGGCACGCCCAGGGATTCCTTCCCTTGCTGTGTCCACAAATTGGTCTACACCGAGAAGTCTGGCAACCCGCCTTATTGGATTGGATCGTGGCGATCTTGCATGGCCGCACTCAGGACCATGCTGATGTTGTGGCGCATCGCCTATAGTAGCTGCATTTGGCGCAAGCTGCGTGTTCGACCTCTGGTAGTCATTATCGATGACACCATATTGCCTCAATTTGAGTACTTCATGCGTTGTGGTTGCACGAGCAATCTGCCAAAGTTGTACAGATAATAACATAGTAATCCACGTCAATTGCAGGCTATCCCATCCTGCTAGTAGTAGGCCAAAGCCGTCAATTTGGAAAGTACTGCAATAGGGCTCTGCAAGCAGCGTACATTCGACTGCTCCATCCACTGGTCCAAGAATGCTCAAAGCTAAAAGTCAGAAGCGTATCGTAGAGTGGGCGGTGTACCTTGGTAAGTCAGATAAGCATACATTGGAATGCCGGCAAATAAGGTCAAAAGGTAAGCCATGAATGAGCGGTGATTTCTCAGGCCAATACAGTTGTCGACCCATGGACAGTGGTGATCATGGCGCGCTACGCAGCGTTTGCAAACTTTGCAGTGCTTACTGCGTAGTGGTTTGCGCATGAGACAATACACGCAGTAGTGCTGTGCATCGAAATTCCCATCCTGGACGAGCTTTTCGATAGTATCGCGCTGTTCCGCGCGGCTTCCTTCTTGTGTCTTTACAAAGCCGGGGTCGATGAGCATAGCGCGATAGAAATTGAATAGACAAAGAGCAAAAATCACTCCGAAGATGCAGTTGCAAAGTGTGTAGGCCAAGTAGGTTGCGGGAAGTACGCGAAAGAGCCAATGTAGCGTTGTCCAAAATGCAGATCCAGCAAAGATGCCAGCAAGATAAGGCGTTTGATGTATGCTTTGCTCCTTACCTTGCAGGCCAGCCTCAATCTTCTGGCATGTTAAGACTACCAAGATATTGACTGGTAGCGCAATGATAATAGAAGCACGACTGAAGAGCAGCAAAACAATGCCAATGACCAAATGGGGAAGTGAGAAGATTGCTTTCCTATGCAACGACTGTTGATTTTGTAAGCATTTGTTAGCCATAAAATCACTCACCTTCGGCAGCCATGATGACATGATGCGGCCCGTTTCTGGATCACGCCCGGCAAGTGCCAGTCCATCTTCTAGAGCATGCAGTGTCTTCAATTCAGACGCTAGGTCACGAGCCGATTTTCCGTTTGGTTGCTTGTGGTCAATATCGATGCCCTCCTGTATGAGACGCTTGATGCAATGCTTGTTGCCACGCACGACAGCCCAGTGCAAGGCATTGAGGCCATCCTTATCCTGAGCGTTGATACTCGCACCCCATCTAGCAAACAAATCCACCGACAGGGCGTCCCCCTGGTAGGCTGCCCACATGAGACAAGTATGACCTTGTGGGTCAACTGAATCCACGGCAACGTCAACCTGAAGCAGGAACAAGATGAGAAACACATTGGAAGAATGCGTGGCGAGCTGAAGCGCATTGTATCCCTGAGCATCGACACGCTCTGGATCAGCTCCTTGTTGGCACAGCAAGTGGGCCATGGCTGTGTGTCCAGACTTTGCAGCCCACATCAATGGGGTTGCTTTCAAATCTCCACCCAATGCGTCCACCTCTGCTCCGTGGTCCAACAGCGTTTTGGCGGCCGAGAGACGATCATTGATAGCTGCCCAATGTAGGGGAGTGACGCCTTGCTCATTGCGCGCATCTGCTGTGTACTTCTTATTCGTTATGAGCCAATCTATGCGTTGCCAATCACCATACTGTGCTGCCACAAAGATGTCACTGCCTTCTTCTTCGCTTGCTGCACCCGACGATTGCACTTGATCGCTAGTAAGGGCGGCAGTCTTTTGGGCCGTGGTGCTCATGCACGTTGATACCTGACGCAACTCGCGATGTAGCTGTAAATAAGACGAGGCCACACACTATGTCCACTCGAAAAATAGATGCTTGCGGTCAAAGAATAGCTGGGCTGCAGTCTTCTGAACGTCCAATCGGCGTCTTACAAATCGCCTGAAGCTTACGGACTTGACTTGAAGCACTTCACCAGTTCGCGCATGTAGAGTGGAGGTGTACATCCACGTGCGGCCAAGTTTTCACCGTGGAAACTGGAAAGTCACCCCAGCAGCGGCACAAGAGCTAATACCTAGACAACTGCTGCTCCTCGTCCCAATCTAATGAGCAAGACTACTACTGCTGCTGCGGCTGCCAAGCCTGTGGACTACACGCTCGCCAATCCGGATACTCTCACGAAATACAAAGTTGCCGGAGAGATCAGCACAAAAGTTCTTGAGCAGATCAAGCAACTGCTGGTTGCTGATGCCCGCATCATTGACATTTGTAAAAAAGGGGATGAACTGCTGAACGAGGTCAGCATATGCCGCTTTTGGAACTTTACTAACGAATAGGCTTGTGGCAAGGTGTACAAGGGCAAGAATGTCACCAAAGGTGTTGGATTCCCTACCTCCATTTCAGTCAATCACGTCGCTGCTCACTTCAGTCCGCTTCCTTCCGATTCAGAAGCCTCAAAGCAACTCGCAGATGGTGATTTGGTAAAGATCTCTCTCGGTGCTCAGATTGACGGCTTTGGGGCCATTTTGGGTGACACCATCGTGGTTGGTTCCTCTGACATCGTGGGCAAAAAAGCCGATGTTATGCTGGCCGCACATCTGGCGTCTGAGGCGGCTATTCGCCTGATCAAACCCGGCAACAAGAATTGGGATGTGACGGATGCTGTGCAGAAGATCGCGGAAGCCTTTGGCTGTCAGCCATGCGAGGGCATCTTGTCGCACAACCAGGAGAGAAATGTGGTTGATGGTAAGAAGGAGATTATTCTCAACCCAAGTGAGAACGTCAAGAGGGAAACCCACTCTTTTGAGCAAGGCGAGGTATACGGAGTTGACATTCTCGTGTCCTCTGGCGATGGCAAGGTGAAGAAGGTCGACTCACGAACGACCATTTTCAAACGAGCTGCTGATTTGAAGTATTCTCTTAAGATGCCCAGTTCACGAAAGACGCTTTCAGAGATTGACAAGACATTCGGAGCCTTCCCATTCACGCTCAGGTCTCTCGGTGACGAGAAAGCCGCACGCATTGGTGTCATTGAACCGCAAAAGCATGGATTGCTCCTGGCCTACGAAGTCTTCGAAGAGAAGCCGGGCGAGTTCGTCGCTTTATTCCACACGTAAGGCTTCCTGTCTATGAAGAAATACTTATACTTGCAGAACTATTGCTCTCGGTCCAAGCGGCACCATCAAGCTCGCCGGACCAGCACCTGTAGACACTGAGAAGCTCAAGAGCGATAAGAAGCTTGAGGATGAGGAACTCCTTAAGCTCATCACCGCGCCACTCAAGGCTGCAAAGCTCAAGAAGAAGAAGTCGCCTGCAGCGGCGGACTCCGCAGAAGCAGTCACTGAGGCATAGTGTCTTAGCACAGACAACCGAAGGCCTTTTATAGCCAGAACAGCGGCTTGATCATGCCACGTTCCTGTTGGTCTCGTACCCATGGCTCTGCCTGGCAGACAGCCTACTGAAGCTTTGCCAGTCGCGGTCTATAGTATCTATGGATGTGTGACTACTTATTTGGCAAGTTGTGAAATTTCGCAAGCCGCCGTGTCCTTCCACATCACGAACCACAACTCTTGGGCTAAGTTAGGAATAAAACGCTCTATTAAGGCTGGCCAAAGACGAGACTTTGGTACAGTACAACCAGCTTTATAGCCTCTACGCTTGAGAGTGGAAGCTGACAGTCTCGAGTCTGCGCTAGTGCACTCTCATTGCCACAGTTCCGTGTTTGCCGCCACAGACTTAATCCTATACACAGTAGGTCTCCTCTTTTGCTCGACATCATCAAACAGCTCTCTTCTTGTTTGCCATGTCTGCCAGAACATCTCCTGTAGGCGCTTTGCCTGATAAGCGTCCATCGGCTATGAGCTCATCCGACGCCTTCAAGCTTCAGCAATCTGCTCAAGATGAATTTTCCGCGGCAGCAGCATTCAAGAATACGCTTGCGCCAGTATCTGCTCCTTCCTCTGTGGCTTCCCATGAAGATACTGCTCAGCGCGCTACTGACCACGCTGCGTTGAGTAAAGCGCCAGCCGCTACAAGGCCAGTCATCTTTCCTGACGAATCACGTTCAGCGGAGGGCCATGCAAATGGACTGCTCGCTCATGGCGACGCTACTCCATTATATGGCGAATCTTCTGACGTAGACTCTCAGGTACTGATGCATGATGACAGTGGAGCTGAAGAATTTCCGTCGTCGGATTTGTCTGAGCCTCCGACTGACCTGGAGGACAATCCATCAATGCTGAAGAAACCGGAGTCCGCGAAAAAGGAATTCCGTAGGCGCAACGGAGGTCCCAATCATGGTCAAGGTCCTCTCGACACGACGGCGTTCTTGGCAAGCCAAAAGCGTTCTGCATCTGACGAGCACCTTGGTATGGATCGAAGCAAGAAAATCAAGATTACCTCCCCAATGAAGCATCGACCAGGATCAGCTATTGACCTTGGTGTCTTGCCAAGTGACTCAAAGTACAAGACAAAAGGCGAACCAGAGACACGAACACGTACCAGAGATGACGACCAAAACGCAAGTCGTGCGCTCGTGAGAAGAATCTACTAACAATAGTCTAACGACGAGCACTGTTCAGCTTGTCGAGGGACAGGCAAACTACTATGCTGCGACGATTGCCCTCGGTCTTTCCATTTCAGCTGCATCGAGCCGCCTATTGAAGAAGCAGATATACCGGACGAGCCTTACTTCTGCATGTCATGCTGGGAACGACGCGTAATATGTTGGCGCATTCGAGACACAATGCTAATGAAAAGTATGGATTTCCGGACCCGCCACCTGGCCTGTTCCGCCAGCTGATGAAAATCGAGCTCACAAAGGACCCTTGCATGTTTCTGCTACCTGCCAAAATTCGCGATTTCTTCGAGAACGGTAAGTCATTCCCTTGTGTCCCTATTGACCACGCCGTTAATGTCTCAAAGTCTCTACTGGGGAAGCTGGTGAATACGTGGAGGCCAAGGATCAGAAAGCACCGCGCAAAGAGTAGGCAAATCCTTCGTTCACCACGGGGCTGACAATAGTCGTCACGGTTTTGCTGAAGAGGTCGACCCATTACGACTTCGGGATAGACAAAGTCAACCAATTCTATGCTACCGGTGCGGAGAATCCGCTATGGCATCGACCGGCATGGCTTCTTGTGATCATTGTTCTTCGCACTGGCATTTTGATTGCCTCGATCCACCGCTCAGTGGACCGCCGCTATCGACCAAGAAGTGGATGTGTCCACTGCATGCCCACGAGCTGACGGTGCGTTGTCCATGTATAGGCCCAAGACTAATGATAGCCAACCTCGCGGATCCCAAAGAACCCTCACATCGTCGACGTCAGTCTGCGTCGCGGCTTCGCAAATAACGGCGATGTGGATGTTGAGTTGGAGAGTGACGTCCAGGAGTCCACGGCATCTGAGTCGGACAGCGACATTGGCGATGGCTCTCAGATAATGGCCAAGGCCGTTCACATGCCCAGAGTCAAGTACCGACTTCCAGAATCAGGCGTGGCTCTGGACTTCCTCGACACTTGCCGACGCAGCAAAGAGGTGGAAGGTCACAAAATTCTCGATGTCCTTACCGCTCGGCAAAACGGCGTCGTTCGACAAAGTTTGTTGCACGCCTTGATCGATGTCGTCTTGGTAAATTGTTCTTCCTCAAGTTGAGCCCGCTAACAAGCAAAAGAACGAGCACGAGCAGGTAGTAGGAGAAGAGCAAGAGCGTTCTCAGCTGCTTGCTCTCAAGACTCTCATGGCTGTCAAGGGCAAAGACCAACTCGTCAAGTTTTTGGCGGAGTAGATGTGATCATGTGTGGCCAATGACCAAGAGACAATCACAACAATGCACCTCGAGGTTTAGGGCTTTTGAACTATCATAGGAAGGTATGTTGCTTAAGGACATTACGCTCTTGCAAAACAGTGTAGGTCTTCTGGAATGTAAAATTAAAATCAATGACCGTGAGCCTAAATATCATCTTCGCGACTAGAAGGATTAACGCGATCGCCGCTGTAGGCTTTAATGAAGCCTTCTTGATAGTCGACTGGCTCGTGGTTCATCGGCACGAAGTAAGGCTGTCCCATCATGGTCGGCAGCATGGCTGGCGCATGCATCGGCATACGAGATTTGGAAGCATTTCCACAACGGTCCTTGCCAAAGTTGATGCGATACTTGCCAAGCTTGTAGCCGTCTTTCTGCTTAATACCTTCGATGGCTTTAATGGCGCTCGCGAGATTGGTGAAGTTGACAAAAGCACACTGTTTCTCGCGCAGCGAGTTGACCAACTCGATCTCCCCAAACTCGGAAAAGTCAGCCTTGATCTGCTCTTCCGTCAAGCTGTCTTCAATGTTGCCGATATACACATTGCGACTGGCTCCAGCACCAACAGCAAGGGCGAGGGCTGTAGGAAGGGGTCCCGAGTGCTTGCCCCATCCGATTTTGAGACGACGATTGTGAATCAGCAAACCGTGCATGTTGGAAATGCTGAAGAAGGCGATTGCTGCATTTGGATCCACAAAGGTGACGAAGCAGATGTGTTTGTCAGGAATGTATCTAATGTGATGTAAAATGCCGCCTCGAACAACATTGCAAATCTCTTCCAAAGTTGTCTCTGGGTGGATATTTCCAAGGTACACCGTCCGATTGCCCATGTTGCTTGCAATTACGCCAGAAGTGAGATAAGAGTTGGGATTTAACATCATCGGCATCTGCGGCATTTGCGAGAGACCAAGGTTGCCGAGAATAGCTTGGTTCTGAGCGGCGACGGTCTGTTGCTGCTTTGATACGTATGCACAGCGATCTTTGCCGTAGTATACGCGGCGATCATTCCAGTCTGGCTCAGAGGGAAGCTGCTGAACAGCCTTCATGGCGTTGGCAATGCTCAGGAAATGCACAAAGCCAATGTTCTTCTCGTGAACAATTTTGACCTGGTCAATGGGTCCGTACTTGCCAAGCTGTTCGCGCAAGTCATCCTCACCCAGTTCAGCAGGCAAATTGCCAAGGTAGACGTTGCGTGTAGCCCCAGACTGCTGTATGGCCATTTGTACATTGGCAGGCAAAGCGGACGGCTTTCCCCAGCCGACCTTGATCTCCTGATCGCGCAGCGTAAGCTTTCGCATAGATGCGTCTGTGTGAAAGTGGGCAGCACTGATGGGGTCCACGAACGAGATGAACGCACAATTCTTCTCGGGTAAGACACGAATGGATTCAATCGGTCCGGTTTTGACAAGACTGATGATTTCGTCGGCGGGTACATCATCTGGAATGTTGCCCACATAGACAGTCCGCCCGAGCGCACCAGTGAACTGATTCACCGAGTGTCCAGCCAGCATGGGATTACCCTGAGCCGCTGTGGGCGAGGAATCAGCTGAGGAAATCTGCTGCATGTGCTGCTGAGGCTGAACTTGGAGATGCTGTTGGTGCATGTTGTAAGGTAGCGGAGGACTCTGCATTGGCGAGCCAGGGATTTGCTGCAGATAGTCTCCCATGCCGCCCGGACTTTGAGGATACTGGTTGAAATTGAACTGTGCTGACTGGAAGCCAATACCGGGAGTCAACAAGTTGGCTGGGATCATGTGCATACCATTCATCATGTCGAAGGTGGAAGGCGAATTGAGAGGCAGTCCAGGAGACCCGGCGCCATTGACACCTGAATCGTGATTGCTGTTCTGAAAACGCCGTCGAAAGTCAGAATGGGCATCTAGATTGAGACCACCAACAAATTTGCGACTCGTTTCGCGCGCTTCTTGCATATTGTCTGCTGAACAGAGGATGAAAGAGAATGGGAGGAGTTGTAGGAAGAGCGATTGTGAAGACTGGAAAAGGCTCCACAGTCAACGGGCTAGAATCGATATAGACAACCGAATGAAGAGAATCCGCGCCGCTTGAGAGGGATCAAGTGCAGAATTGGTATTCTGGCAGTTGAAAAACTGGGCCCGACCTCTCTATAAGGAATCTCCCGTAGTGCGAAGTGGATGGATGCTGCCTTGCCACGCAACAAACGCACACAGGGGAAATGTGGCCAAGTTGCTAATTCACTCCTGTACTCGGAAATGGGAAGAGCACTGAGCAATGCGATTTGCGACGGTCCTCAAGGAGTTCGCGTGTTAATAGGGGGTAAGCAACGAAGATGCGTGTGTCCAAAAAACGGGATAGTGATCGTAATTCTTGATGCGATATTGGCGGCTCTGGTGACGAGAAGTACTAGAATGCCAACAACGGCCGACGCGAAGGCAAGCAAAATATAGTCTAGCGGCGTGAAGAGGAAGAAGTAACCAGCTAGGAAAGGCCGCCCAACAGCACCGGTCTGCGTTTGCGCCAAAAGGAGAAATGGTAAAGGAGTCGCACGGGGGTCGGCGGAGCAGGAGAAGACAGACACTTGCTATGAGCGTGGAATCCGGTGAGAGGAGCGGCCTTACAAGGCGAGTCGCTTTGCTGCCGCTGCTGTCGCGCCTCGAGCCCTCGCAAGTGCAAGTGTTGGAGCGATCTGCTGCTCTGGAAGTCACCGCCAAACAAAATTTCATCCGGACAGCTGTCGCTTGCACATACAACAAGCACAAGTCAGGCTCGTACATCTGCGGTATTGGCCATGGACGCGGTGCAGACAGCGGCAGAGAAGCTCGGCTTATCTCAGCAGCACATCTTTGTCGATGAACAGTCTGGATCGGACCACGCTGGCAACGGAAGTACAGACTCGCCGTATCAGTCTGCAATCAAAGCCTTCCAGACACATGGCAAGAGTGCCAATATCCAGATCAGAAAGATCTCTGCGGATAAGTACGCCGATCTGTCTGGTGCAGCTGCCAAGCGAGCTATCAAGGGCATCGAGGTTATTGCGAAGAAGAAGGCCAAAGCTGAGGAGCTTGCTAAGCAGCAAGCCGTTGCTCAGGAGGCAGCGGGCGCAAGCGACGCGCTGCGTTTGGAGGAAGCGAAGAAGATCGTTATCACTGAAGATGCCTCATTACCACCCGCAATGAAGATCAAGATCAGGCAGGCGACAACATCTCGTGGGAAGCGGGTCAGGATCTCTGGCTGGGTACATCGCAAAAGGGACCAAAAAGGCCTCATTTTTATTGTCTTGCGCGATGGAACTGGCTACCTACAGTGCGTTCTGGCCGCAGATTTGGCCAAAACTTACGAAGCACAGATGCTCACTCTTGAGTCAACCATCACCTTATACGGTATCATTTCAGAACTACCAGAGGGCAAATCTGCGCCAGGCGATCATGAGCTTTCGGCAGACTACTTTCAACTCATTCACTCAGCCCCTGGAGGAACTGAAGCCATAACCAACAAAGTATCAGAGGATACGACTGGGAGTATCTTACTTGACCAGAGGCACTTGGCCATACGTGGCGAGACGGCAAGCGCAGTTCTTCGTGTTCGTGCTGGGGTGTTGAAAGCCTTCCGACAGACGTACGAAGACATGGGAATAACAGAAGTCACGCCGCCTTGTATGGTGCAGACGCAAGTTGAAGGTGGTTCCACCCTTTTCGCTTTCAACTATTACGGAGAGCAAGCCTACTTGACGCAGTCTAGTCAACTCTATCTTGAGACCTGTCTACCATCACTTGGTGATGTCTTTTGCGTGCAGGAATCATTCAGGGCTGAAAAGGCACACACTCGTCGTCACCTGTCTGAGTATACGCATGTGGAAGCCGAGCTGGCCTTCCTAGACTTCGAAGAATTTTTGGCTCATTTGGAAGAGTTCATCTGCTCGTCCATCGACAAGATTTTGCAAGATCCCATCGCTGGTCCCCTTGTCAAGCAATTGAACCCTGACT
Organism: Protomyces lactucae-debilis; assembly: GCF_002105105.1. Taxonomy (NCBI): domain Eukaryota; kingdom Fungi; phylum Ascomycota; class Taphrinomycetes; order Taphrinales; family Protomycetaceae; genus Protomyces; species Protomyces lactucae-debilis. The sequence goes on along the minus strand of NW_024467999.1, from coordinate 591,673 downwards.
TCGTACCACCGTCGCGGCCTTTTCTGCGGATGACCTATGAAGATGCAATCAAATACGTCAACGATCATGGCATCTTGACGAACGATGAGCCCCCGAGGCCACACGTATTTGGGGACGACATTGCTGAGGCTGCCGAGCGCAAAATGACTGATCAAATTGGCAAGCCTATCCTGCTGACCCATTTCCCCACCGAGATCAAGGCCTTCTACATGAAGCGTGTGAAGGGTGATGCACGATGCACGGAGAGCGTGGACGTCCTGATGCCAAATGTCGGCGAAATTACCGGCGGTAGCATGCGTATCAGTGACCTTGATGAGCTTCTCGCTGGTTACAAGCGCGAGGGTATTTCCCCCGATCCTTACTATTGGTACACCGATCAACGCAAGTATGGAACGTGTGAGCACGGCGGTTACGGGATCGGTCTTGAGCGCTTCCTCGCTTGGCTTACGCACAGGCACACAGTGAGAGAGTGCTCTCTCTACCCGCGATTCACTGGAAGATGCAAGCCTTAAAGACGGGCCACTTGAAACCATTTATAGACAGTACGAAAACATTCACAACCCACGCATGCAGCTGTCCCTTTCTTCACAATGCGCATTGTCAGTCATCCCCTGTTGCGGCGCTTGTCGGCCTTGACGTTTGCAAAGCTCCTCGAACAATGGCCAGTTTAGCTTGAAGCTCTTCCTGTGCTGTTCGCAAGTTTCGACGTGCTCTGAGACATGCGAGTTGTGCTGAAGTCAATGCGAGTTCCGCTGATGGTGGATCCAATCGAGTCAGATCATGCGCCGCCTGTGAGAAGTGGTGAGCAATCTCGACCCACTCTGTAGGAATCTGTCCCTCCGAAAGTGCTGTAGTCAAACGAAGAACGGACGATACCCTTGGATGGAGCCTTTGTAAGACCAAGGCCCTTGTTCGCAATGTCTGAGCCAGCTTAGCCTCTCCGTGTTCAATTTCTGTCAGCTGATGATTTGCGGCAGCGTCGCCCAACAGTTTCTCCAGCTCGGCCTTCAGCCTGGCATCATCATGATCCCGCCATCTGGCGTAAGCACTGAACCCTCTGAGCAAGCATGCAGCACAGGAGAACACAAGCTGCAAGTCTGATGCAATTCGAATATCCTCAAACTACCACATTAGCGAATGCACTCAGCGGCGGGAACATACCCATCTTAACACAGCAAAGGCTTTCGGGGAACCAGTTACCGCGTGTCCGATTTGAACAAGCTCGCATCTTGCATATGAGATCGCCAGCGCTGTCAGTGTTATGGCAAGATTGGTTGTCGTGAAATAGGAGGTGATGGCTGCTGTGAAGAAAGTGAAGCGCGGCAGGGCGATGCTCTTGAAGAACTGACTGCAGAACTCAATCATTGGCAGAAACTGTGCCCTTTGCTTCTCGTCCAGGTAGTGGCCGATGTAAATCGTATTCATCAATATAGGTAGCAGGAGCGCTTGCAATATGGACTTCTCTGCAAAGTGATTGCCAAGCATGCAAGCAGCGAGGATTACAAGAATGTGACAAGTATAGTCAAGAGCATGACACATGCCATTCCCAACGAACAGCGACTTAATAGCTCTGAACATGACCTCTGCACTCGGCCTGGCTCTCTAGGTGCGAGGAATATGAGCAAAAGATGTGACACTCTGAAGATTGTGCGAGCCTTTGTTATGCCCTGTTAGGCTAGCTCCCGCTTGCGCGCGTAGATTCAGATACCAACGTTTGCCAAGCGCAATCTGAGACACACGAAGAACAGCAGTCTTGCTTCGTCAGTCGCGATCAGGTTCTGCAGGTGTCCAAGCTGAAGTGTCAGTCTCGTTGGTTCTAATCCCCTGGTCGTCGTCAGCACGTGATCGATCGATTAACCAGCTGCAGCCTTGCACTCCTACATACAAGCAGCCTACATAAGAGCTTAATTCCAGATGGCTGACATCAATGCGTGATTGACTGGCTCTTGACATCGAGACAAGGAAAGCTGAATATTGCGGCTGCACACTTCTTGAAGCCTCTTGAAGCTTGCGCCTCATGAACGCGCAGTTGATTGCTACCGTCTTTCTGGGCACAGTCCTGGTCTTTGTTGTCTTTGCAGGATGCCTTAGGAACATACTACTGCCATCTCTTCGTCGAAAGCTGAGACAGCAATCACTGCGCAGACGTACGCTTCTGCTGAGAACTTTTCGAAAGACAGTTGCCCGACCTGTAGTGGTAGGATTTTTTCATCCTTATTGCAATGCTGGTGGTGGCGGAGAGCGTGTACTGTGGGCAGCGATACGCTCTACGCATGCACATTTCCCAGAGACTTTTTGTGTGGTATTTACAGGGGATGTCGAGTCCAACCAGGATGCCATCATTTCTAGAGCTCGTGATGCATTTGGCATCGAAGTGGACGCCTCTCGCCTACATATTGTTCATCTCGACAAGCGCTATCTGGTCTCCCCAGAAACTTGGCCTCGATTTACGCTCATCGGACAATCACTCGGCTCTTTGCCGCTTGTGTATGAGGCCCTCACCGAGCTTGCACCCGATGTGTTCATCGATACAATGGGTTACGCTTTCACATACCCGCTTGTCAGTCATTTGCTGGGCATACCAGTTGCAACATATACGCACTATCCGACAATTTCTAGCGATATGCTCAACCAAGCGAATACCAGCGGTCTTCGATTGCTCTACTGGAAAGCATTTGCCAGGCTTTATGCTACAGTCGGTAGCTACGCGGACTTCGTGATGGCAAATTCTACCTGGACTCGCAATCATCTAGCATCGCTCTGGCACTGTGATGAAAGACTTTCTATCGTTTATCCTCCCTGTAACACGGCCACTCTCACTGCACTGCCGGTTAGCACAGCCCGCCAGAAGGCTATTGTTTGCTTGGCGCAATTTAGGCGTGAAAAGAACCACGAGATGATCCTCCGAGCATTCAGCAAGTTTTTGCAGCTTACGAGTGACCACGGAGACAAGCGTCTTGTCTTTATTGGGACTGTGCGCAACACCGCAGATCGCACTTGGATTGCCCATCTCAAAAAGTTAGCCCGCGACTTGCGTATAGATGCGCAGGTTGAGTTCAAAGAAGATGTGCCGTGGCCAGAGGTCGTTGAGACACTTGGGCAGGCTTACATTGGCTGCAATGCCATGTGGAATGAACACTTTGGGATCGGTGTCGTCGAATATATGGCTGCAGGTCTCATATGTGTCGTGCATGATTCTGCTGGACCGAAACTCGACATTGTCACTCCCTTCGATGGTGGCCCAACCGGCTTTCATGCGACAGATGAAGACTCGTTTGCAGATGCATTTTCGAAGGCGTTCAGTCTGCCAGAGGAGGCATGCATGCAGATGCGACGCCGTGCTCAGCAGGCTGCAGGACGATTTTCGGAGGACGTCTTTGACGGTGCGTGGCAGCAGTGCATGTCTCGGATTCTGCGCATGGAAAGAAGACACAGATTAGCATAAGCAGGCTCTACAATGAACATCAATGTCCTAATCTATTCTCGTTATGCATCTACCCTGAATCGATGATCTCTTGATTGCAAGTGTTTGTCAAAATCATTCAAGCTGAGCATGGCTCCTGCGCAATGGAGACATCGCACGCTCACTCCTGGCCCTTGGCGATCGCCGTCAGCACCTGCCGGGCGTATCACTGGTTCGAAGCGGTCTCGTGGGTAGCTTTCCTGCAATGCTTGCAACCGTTTCACAAGCCAAAGCGGCAGGTCTTTCGACGCCTCGAGGTGAGGCGAAGCGTGGGGATGTCTATGCTCTTGCAAGTGTTGGGCATAGCCACGCAAGCCATTCAATTGATTTTGTGAGGCGCGCATGCCTTGCTGAGCCAAGAATTCCCTCAGTCGAGGCACACGAAGTTTGACCAGAAACGAGGGCGAGGCACTCGTCGCGCGGGACCTCTCTTCAGAGAACGCGATCCTGGCAGAGGCTGCCAACAACCGTTGTGGTCTCGCAGGTTCGATGATTGAGCGGCCCGAACCCGTGGCGTAAGGCGATGATACCCCTTGGGCCTGATGTCCTTTCAGAGCATTACCACTCCGTTGACTCGATGCTTGCTGTGGGGAGACACCAGGATTCGAGTGTGCCGAGGTCAAGCCTCTCTGGTGTCTTGCCGATCGTGTCGAACGTTCCCCTACATCGCGAAGGCTGGCATCGTCCAAGATGTCGTCGTCCTCACTGCCATCCGCTTCCTCCATCGTTCCGGTCACAGCATCTCTGAGAATACCAAATTTGTTGGCCGTGCGCTCATCTTCTGGGATGAGCACTGAATTATGATATGGCGTTCTGTAGGTCTTTGGAAGATCATTGAGGTCTGGCAGGTTAGGTCCGCGCTTGGTTCTCGTTTGGCGGCGATTGCGTCGGACCTCACGTTCGCGCTCTTTTTCCACGCGCTCAAGCTGATCTGGTAGTAATTGAGAGAGGATGGGTGCAAAGTCATCCAGAAGATGTTTTGGCCGCTGGACATCGCCATTCAGGGAGTCCATGAGAGCATGCCGCATATCGCTGTCAGCAACAGCGAGCCCATCAAATGTGTGACCGACGAGAAAGAGAGACTTGGTGTAGAGCTGGCACTGTTCCCGTATGGCATGTGCAATTGCTGTTTGAAACTCTTGCGCCAAGCCGAGTTCAAGGCAGGTTGTTTGCGCGAAATGCTCTGGCTGATTATACTCGGCGTTGATGTCCCATTCGAATTGATCCACAAGATTGAGCCTGCCGATTGTGATATCGAGCTTGATTGGTATCCGAAGGTCGTCATCGCGGTGACTTGTATAGCTGTCGTCGGAGACTACACTTGTTTGCTGCGCGTGCTCTGGGAATTTGTGTGGATGAAAATCATTGAGCTGTTCAGCAATACTCCGCTTAATGCTTTCCACAAAGGGCGCCGGGGGGAGCTGGTAGTCTTCGCAAAGGTGGTCCGCAAATAAGCCGATGGGGATGGTATGGTCATTGAGGTTCCAAGTGAACGTGTCGCGGAGCTTATACTTTTCCGAGTCGAAATCCAGGCGGATGGGCACCAGTACCTCCTCTTCGAGGGCAACCTGCCTGAACTGTGCACGCGTAAAGAATATTTCCTTGAGATGCGACCGCGGTCTTTTGCGCTCCTTTGGATAGAGGATGCGGGGCTTGCCCTCAGTGCTTTTGTTTCCGCCAAGACCCGAGTAGCCTGGACCAAAGACGGCGGCTGCATGCGCTGCGCCAGCTGCTCTGAGCCTCTCTGCCTGCTGGAGTGTCTCGAGCTGCGCACGTCTGCGCCTGATATACGCGGCCGCCCTGTTGCGCTCGCGTTCTGTGGTGCGTGCATGAAGCTTGTCGCGGTGCGCATATATTTCAATGGGCACGTCGCTCATCCTTCCATTTGCAACGCGTGAGCTTGATGCGATGATGTGCGTGGGTGGGCCTGTTGTTCCCTCGCCTTCGGTCTATGCACCTGCTCTGCCTTTTCTTATTCTATTCCTTCCTTGCTGCTTTCTCCCTCTAGCTTTCTTTCCTTTTCTTCCTCTCTCTGTCCCCCTTGCTCTGGATCTCCTTGAGAGTGAGTAAGTGTGTGTATGTCTGACTCGTTCTTGCTTGTTGTCGCCTTGCCTTCACGTGTCCACCAGCGCCAGAAGTGAACTCAGAATTCAGGTGAAGCCAGAAGTTGAGCAGCAGCAGCAAAGAATGCAACAACCAACAACCAACCTCACCTCCTCCCGCCCCTCCTCCTCCAGCCGCACCCTTCCTCCCCTTATGCAGACCATCAAGTACGCTTCCCCATCTCCTCAACGTCATGATCCAGGCAGTGGCAGCGCCTTCTCTTCTAACGGGTACATGGGCTTGCAGCACACGCGATCCACCCCCGCCCTCGTCGTTGTCGCATGGGCTGTCGGCCAGCCCCCGCTGCCCATATGCAACGCGATCTATGCCCCTGGAGCGTCGACTCTGCCTTCTGCTTCATCTGGCAACTCTCGTGAATTGAATGCTAACACTTCTCAGGTGTGTCGTTGTTGTATGTTTCTACTCTTTTGCGCCAACAGCTCTGCGGCCGTTGTGCTTCTTGCGCAACGCAAGCAAACGCAAGCAAACGCCAGCAAGCCTCCCCTCCCGCTTTAATCCAGGCGCTCTAGAAGGCTAACCTTGTTTCACAGGGAGACGGAGCTGTGGGCAAGACGTGCCTGCTCATCTCGTACACCACCAACAAATTCCCCTCTGAATATGTGCCAACCGTCTGTATGTCGTTCATCTTGTGCTCAGACACAAAGAGAAGGACGAGAACTGACAATATTTAGTCGACAACTATGCCGTCACAGTCATGATTGGCGATGAGCCATACACGCTCGGTCTTTTCGACACAGCAGGTCAGGAAGACTACGACAGGCTGCGACCGCTTTCCTACCCACAGACCGATGTATTTCTGGTCTGCTTCAGCGTCACATCGCCCGCCTCGTTCGAAAACATCAAGGAGAAGTGGATCCCAGAGGTTGTCCATCACTGCCCAGGTGTCGCTTGTCTCGTTGTGGGGACGCAGTGTGATCTGCGCGACGATCCAGCAGTGATTGAGAAACTCTCAAGGCAGCGTCAGCGGCCCATCAGCATCGAGCAGGGGGAACGCTTGGCTAGAGAGCTAGGTGCAATCAAGTATGTCGAATGCTCAGCCCTGACACAGAAGGGCCTGAAGAATGTGTTTGACGAAGCGATCGTTGCGGCACTCGAGCCTCCGGCGACAAAGAAGAACAAGGTTTGATCACATATTCAGTCAGTCCATGCTAACATATCTCAGAAGAAGTCCAAATGTGCCATTGTATAGGATTGCTTCCATGTAAATTTTTCTTCCCTTCGGTCGCTCTCTTGCTGGCGGTGTTGTGCTTGCTGTGCGTTCCTTCGTGTCATCTTGTTACATGGCTTGCCAGGCTTTCTTTTCTATGCATTATATCTGCTCGTCATCAATTTGCCCCTCAATGCTGCATGCCATTGAAACATGGGGCATTTCCCCTGTGATTGGGATGACCACACCATCAACATGAGGAAGCTCGAGATCTAGCAGTAGACTTTGCTCGCTCGGCTACACAATCAAAACTAGTGACAGTAGCACAGCTGAAAACTGCTTCCAGGAATCCGGCAGAGCTGCCAAAATATGGCATGTTGAGCAAGGCTGGAAGAACCAGCAAGCTCACCCGCGCCATTGAGAGTAGCAATAGGTTGTATGCTCAATGAAGACTGAGTATGGTGTCGAGAAACACTTCCAAGCTTTACCGTACTCGATGGTCCAGTAATTCTTTGGACTCGAAGTGGCGATTCCATCGTCCAGAACTACAATCGACAACACCACTGCAGGCTAGATCCGATTATGTTAACCTCAGGGTTCTAGATCGCTTTCTGTGCTCAGGCTCATGAATGTGTTCATCATCAGTCTCAAGCTTTCCGAAACGGAGAAGCTCAGTATTGAATCAGCCATAGATCGGTCTGTCGTTTTTCAGAATTCGAGGCATCTTCCAATACAATGCATTGTCACCAATATTCTTACAGCCCAAAGGATCAAGCGTGAATGTCTGAATGTGTGGTCTGATGAGCCTGCCGGTGTAGTCTCACCAGCTGCATTCTTAGATCTATGCTCTACATGCGCAGATCAACCGCTCGAGGCAATTCGCCACGCTCTGCAAGCGGTCGTTCGTTTGAGAATAGAGCTCCCACGCAAAGTGAAGCATTCATATGTTCAACCTCAAGCATCAGACGAGCTGGTGCATCTGAGTCAGGCCATGGCATCATCGACGCCACGCCTCCTGCAGCATGAGTCGACGGAAGATCCAACGACAGCGCTCTTCCGCCAACAAGTGGAGTTGAGGTGCGCCGACACTAGCTGGCGCAACAAGTACGCCTGTCAGCGTCGCTCCCCCCTCATCTGCCCAAATCAGGCTCTGGTCGACTTACTGCGGAACTTGAAATTGAAATGGCAGATTGAGGACGACGAGCGGCGTGTAAGAGCATACAGTACCGCTATCGCTAGTATTAAAGCATATCCCATCAAGATCCAGACTGGGGAAGAAATCATGGAGCTTGAAGGATGCGGCCCAAGCTTTCTCAAAAGAGTCTGCGAATTCATACAAAACGGAAGCATCAAAGAAGTGAATGAGGCGTGGCAGAGTGAGGCACTCTTGACCAAATTCACATTCTGGAACGTCCACGGCCTAGGAGCCAAAGGTATCTCTCTTTGGTACAATGAACGTGGCTACAGGAGCCTCAACGATGCAATTTCGAGCAATTGGGATGCCTTAACGCGTCCGCAGCAAATTGGAGTCAAATACTACGATGATTTTCTCCTTATGATCGATCGCAGAGAAGTGGACATCATCGTCAAAATTGTTCACGACGTCGCTCAAGAAGTATTGGGTCAGTCTAGCCCAGTGAGTTCCACTTGTTGCGGTGGATATCGCAGAGGTAAGGCGCAAAGCGGAGACGTTGACGTTGTTCTGACGCATGTATCCATAAAGGACACTGCCCAAGCCCTGAGAAGCATTGTACAAAAGCTTGAAAGCACTTTGTTTGTCCAGGAAGTCATCTCTGAGCGTCACGAACGAGACGGCAGTAAGCAGCACCTTTCAGGCTATGCCGTGGGCTTGGTAGTTTGCAGATTGCCGGAAGGCATCGAGAAAGCCAAACAGAAGCTTCCTATGCGGCGTTTGGATATCATCGTCGCCCGACCAGATAATTACATCTCGGCGATTCTTGGGTGGTCAGGCTCCATCACATTCGAACGAGACTTACGTCTCCATGCTCGCAATACACTTGGCATAAACTTTGATTCTACCGGTCTCACCACTTTAGACGAGCCACGGCAGCGGATTGACTCGTCTGCTTGGACTTGGGCGCCAGGGCTTGAAGTCGAGGCTCTGGAAATGCAGCTTTTCAAACGTTTGGACTTGGAGTTCATTGAGCCAAGATTTCGCAATGCAGATTGAGGGATCGGCCTGGCAACGGCTCGTTGTGGCAACAAGGTAAAGTACAGTGGTACACTGTGTCATTGTCAGATATGATGGATAAAATAGGAACCGGCTTCAAAATCGTGTTCTCTGTAGATATCTCATATGATGCGTTATCAAAGCTAGTTCCCAGTAGCACCTGCGAAGAATTGCCGCAAGGTGGAGCAAAGTAGCTCTGGCAAGTCGTCGACATTCTGAATGATGAGGAAATTCTCAAAAGCAGCGGCAAATTCTTCCATGTAAGACTGGATCTTGAGTGTCTTGGCTCCATTCTCTTGAACGACCGTTTTGACCTGGCTCATCTTCATGATAGAGCTCTTCTTACTGCCATGAACCATATCAAGCACAACAAAGACCACCATGATGTGCTCCTCGTGTGCTTGTCGAAGCAGACGTCTGATGCCCGCGTGGTCCTCACAGATTCCGTCAGAGATGATGAACTGCAGCTGCCACAGATCTTCGGCGGCATTCGACTGAAGAGAGCGTGCAGTCCTGAATGATTCGAGTGACTGTGCAGCTAGCGCCTTGATATTTGTTTGATTCTGGTCAAAGCTAAAGCTGCCAAAGACGCTTGCCCCCGCCTCGCTGGAGAATGAATCCTTGAAGTCATGTAAAATTTCAGGGCGAGCGCCGAACTTGACGACTGAGATGCTGCCTACCTCGAGAATTGACAGAGCGGTGGAGACCAGAGCGACAGTGTCAAATGCTAGATTCACAGAGTCAGATTCCGCCATAGACTTGCTATCATCGATAGCGAGCATGACTTGATATTGACGTTTGCTTGGCTTATTGCGACGCAGCCAGATCTTATCCTTTTTGAATTGACTCGCAATATAGGGAATGATACGTCGCATGTTGAGCCGTTTGCCAGTTCGAAAGTCACCTCGCAATCGAGTTGCCAAAGTAGGCTCTAGGATGAGGCGCAATTGCTCACAGAGGCTATTGGCCAGATCTCGTGTTGCTCGTTCGTGTTGCTGCCAGACGCCAAGGGCAGATTCTATCGGCAAGGCTTCTGACATTTCCATGTCGTTTGCTTCATCATGTTCACTTGCCGCTGGGGAAGGGTCGCGTTCATTAGGATCTTGAACCAATTGGATTTGCTCGCCCGGGTAATCTGCATCCACGCCAGGATCGTTGTCACCTTTTTCGGGCTGCGGCTCAGGTGTTGCCTCCGCTTCGTCTAAAATCTCAATGTCACGCATCGGCCCTTCCTCTTGCTCTGGGAATGGTCGATCTCGTGAGGCCTGGTGCAGATCTTGCTCGCCCTCGGCAGGGCCCATAGCTTGATCATTGGTCTCGTTCTCTGGGCCCACATGCTCAACATTGTCAAGATCCGTCTCGCCTGTTGGCGCGTCTTGTGCCTCACTTTCTTGAGGAGAAGCATCCTGAATATGGAGCATGCGACGAAATCTTTCCAATTGATCTCCCAGACTGCGAAGTTGGTCTGCATTATCATTTTGAGATGCCTGCGGCGGGATGTCCTTCTCAGGCGCTCCTGCATGCACTGCTGAATCTTCGTGGCCAGGAGCACCATCGAGATCATGCTCAACTTTTTCAGCTTCAGGCATAGCAGAGTTGGGTTTGTCTTTCTCCTCGTGTCCGACAGTACCCTCGGCTGAATTGTTTGCGTCTTTGGACGCATCGCTTCCAGCCTCCTCCACACCTGTGCCTTCTTGTTGGTCTGAAGAATCTTTCTTTTCATCAGCAATCTCGTCCGCGGGAACAGTCTCGGAAGCGTCCATCTCTTGATCAGATGTCTCATCTTGAATGTCATCCGGATTGCTCTCGTTCTTCATATCATCTTGGCTAGCATCATCATCGATTTGCAAATCACCATCGATTTCATCGTCACCTGCGTGCTCAATTTCCTCATTCTCTGATAAACCCATTTCATCGTTGTCGACAGACTGGGCATCGATTTCGGGATCTTCAGCGACTTCGTCCAAGTCCAGTTCCTCAGGTAAGTCAAGATTTTGTGCTTCAGGAAGTGGATCCTGGCTATCATCAAACGCATCATCCTGGTTTGGCTGATCATCCGCTTCATCTTGCACATCGTCATCCTTAAGTTCCTTCGACGCGTCCTCATCCTCCGGCTTGTCTTGCTTGTCCTCATTTTGAGGTTCTGTAGACTGCTGCTCATCTTTTTGGTCAACAAGGTCAACCTGTCCGCCTTGCTTGGAATCCCCGTCCTGCTTATTATCGTCTTTGTCTCTGGCTGAATTGTCCTCTTCTTCATCCCACATCTTCTCGTCGACAGCAGTAGGATCCGCATCATCCATGGTGCCTACCTCTTCGTCGAGATCAGCTTCATCCTCGTCTTGAGATCCTTCTTCATCCGAATTCTCGCCAGCCACAGATTCCAGATCGCCTCCCACGTCGTCATCAAGCTCCTTGGCTTCCGTGTCGCCAGCTTCATCCTTGTCTTGCGGTTCGCCAGAGTTGTCGAGATCGCCCATGTCTTCGTCGTCCTCAATGTCTTTTGTGATGTCCTCATTACCTTGCCCATCCGCGAGACCAGTCCCTTCTGTTGTTTCTGTGCTCTCATTTGGTTGTTCTTGTGGTGGTTGTGGACCGCAAAAGCCATCCTGAGCAATTGCCTTGAAGGAACGGCCTACGAGATAGGCAGATTTGGCCACTTGCTCAGCGAAGAGTCTGAAATAGGTCTCGCTATTATCGCAGGCAACCTCAAAGGCATGGAATATGGGTCCATAGACCGTACACATCTGTATTACCAGATTTCGGCTCGCCAGATCTGGTGAGGAACAAGCCGCGATCACATTAGCCTTCAGCCTGGACAAGCGCTCATTGATATGCCTCAAAGACATTGCAGCCAAACGCCGAACATGAGTATGGTGATTCACGGAGAGCCAGAGCGTATCCTCTTGGTGAAATGAAAACTTGGAAACATTCTGCACCGCTGTAAGCATCGCATCGCTTACAGCTCGAAATTCGCCATCAAGCGCGATAGGATCGGCATCTGAGACGACCATAGGCTCTGTGACGACTGAACAGACGCAGTCTAAAGCATGAATCATAGATTCAAAGTGATGAGCCATGGTAGGCCACAGCTGCTGCAAGTTGTGAATCCTGACTTTAGAATCCTGACAAGTTGAATTGAAGTTTGCTATGGCCCTGATCGCAGCATCATCCGCAATGGTGAGCGAGGTGGCTGCTGCAAGAATTGGGCCACCAGAAACGGCAATTTCCTGAAGCATCTGCTGCCATTTAGGATCTTGCTTCAATGTGAGATGTCCTGATGTCAGGAAAGTGTGCCCACCACATGCTAGCTCGACAAACTTAGCGCATTCGATAATCTGCAGATAAGATTGCGCCGCAGCAGCCAAACAGTCCAGAGCCTCGTTGTTTGAGGAAGTCATCAAGGAGAATTTTGATACCTCGTTTGTAGCTTCAGCAAGCTGGTAGAATGCCTTGGTTTCTCGCTGGAGATCTTTCCGTCTTCTAGAGAATGACTCGAGAGTAGCTCTGTGTTGTAAAACGAGATTCAACAGGAAGTCGAAGAAGCCGACGCCGCGTTTTACTTCAGCTGTAGTAATATCTTCAGAGTGTTCCGAAACAATAGATCGAATCTGCGGCAAAATATCAAGGATACAATGTAAAAGCTTGTCGAGACTTCGATTGCTTGATCCGGGAAGCGCTCTAGTGTTGAGAAACAGCGCTTCTTGAGACCGTTGCTCTTGTAGCTTCTCAGGCTTCATCGACGCTCTGAGACCCAGCATCTTCAATTCCTTGAATGTGTCGCTCAACAACTTACGCTTGCGATTTTTGAGATGTTTGACCATTGCCTCTTCCTCCTTCTTATAAGACACAGGCGTTTCCTTGCGGAGTGTTTCCATGTACGTCAAGGTATCGTCAATGAGTGCGACGAGCTTGTTTCGTCCAGGCTTGTCCCTGAGCATCAATGCATGGAGGCGGAAGGCAGTACGCTGCGGCTCGAGAAATCTGACTGGTCTAGACACTCCATGGTTCTCCACTTGAGCAAAGGTCCTCGTAGTGGTTGCAAGACCGACCGCCCGGGCTGGAGGCGCAAGGACCAGACCAGCGTTCAGCGCCTGTCCAACTGAGGTGTTGAGAACGCGACGGAATTTATGCACGAGCTTGTAAAGCTGGCGATGTGACCTCCGAGAGCTTTCTCGCAGGGCGTAGACATTGGTGTCCTTCCAGCTGGCGAGCTTGATGATATCTGATACTTCCTTTGAAAGAACTTTCCGCTCTCGTGAGATGTACTCAGCGACCACGCTTTGGTATTCTGAAAAGTAATTGGCGATGTTGCAGACGGCCATGGCGAATGCTGCATGTCCAGTCCTATCGCGTGCAAGCAACTGCAAGTGAAGCGCAAAGGCGTTGAGATAATTTAAACGGCCGGCAAATTGGCCAGCTGACGCACTCCTGATGTACTGGAGTATTGCATCCAATGTCTCAATGACCCATCGGTCGTCCAGTTCGTCTTGTTGGCTAGGCACGAGGATCATCAGCTCGTACAAATTGTACCATGTCGAAGAATCAGCCCGGCGGACAGAGATTTCTTCAAGCTGGAATAAACGAGGCCAGCAGCTGAGCTCAAAGCGGCGCCACTCGACGATTTTGGACCTGACTTCCTCGAGCAAGTCCGCGATAGTGTACTCGCGACTCGCCACTTCTTGCCACTGTGCCATCATTGCGAAAGTCTGTTCAAGCATCGTCAACATCTGCGCGAGGGCAACTGTAGTGGGCAGTTTCAGCAGACGATCCACGGAGTCAAGAAGATCTGCCAGAGTAGCGTGCTCCGGCCAAGCCTCTACCAGAGCTGAGATTCGTGACTGCAAGCGCAGCAGCATTGGAACCACTTGCTTAGTCTTGGAGGGGATTTCAGAGTGATAGAAATCGTAGACTTTCGTCATGTCTTTGTCGCTTTCAGACATGGAAAGTCTTTGGTACAAATGCATCGCGTAATACGTCGCTGATGAGAGGGTTTCATTCGCAATCAAGCTACTTGTTGGAGGCTGTCCACTGCACAGAGAGCTTGCGTACACGGGTACGAAAGTTTCCAGCGTTTGTTCCAGGCTGACCAGCTGGCTAGGGGGAATCGCTCGACCAACGTTCAGCGACAAGATTTTCAGGTGAGTATTGAAGATGTCGCCGTCGAGACTCTTATCGTCAACTTGTGCCACTGGACTGAAAGAGTCATAGTCTGGAAACAATTCCAAATACGCGTCCTCCGATTCATCCGAGATGACCTGATGTTTGTAAAGGCTCGCACTTTCTGCGGCCAGTTTTGTTGCAGCCTCTCTGGCGAGGTACCAGTTGCGGAACATCCGAGCAAGAACATGCTCGAAAATGTGCATGACTTCCTCCTTCTGGCGCATTGAGACTAGCCCATGAGATAAACGATACTCGATTCTTGTCAGCTGTGCAAGCGCAAACGCCTTAAAAAGCTCAGGTGTGCTCTGTTCAACAAAACTGATCTGTTTCGTGACTTGCTGTACATCAAATGGAGTAAGAATCACAGCTTCTGCGCCAGGCACTGGAAGGCTGCATCCGTGCTGTTCCTGCTCGGCGATTGATGTTCGCAACAAGAGGAAGCCAGTCCGCAGCTGGATGATGCAATTGATTACGGGGCTGAGCAAGTCGAAATAGGCATCAAAACTTTGCAGACGTAGCTGGAGTTTTGCGAGAGTCTGGGATAAAGAGCTGATTTGAGCGCCGTGATGAACCTTCTCATGTACATGTGCCTCAGATGAGTGCTGTTGGCGTCTGATTTCACCATCTTGACTGACGAGCTCGGCGAAATAATCCAGTTCTACAGCGACCTGGGCCATTTGCGATGCAGCTGGTCGCAATGGAGCTGCCTTGATGATATCGATGGATTGCGCTTGTAAGTCACCCAGCTCTTGGAGCAAGATCCGTGCAATTCCGTCGTCTGTCGAGCCACACAAGTGCTTGCTGACACTTTTCTCAAATGCCAGGCAAGTCACGGTCCGAGAAATGGACCACTCGACTAGATCGCGTTCGAAGATTGTGGCCGCGGCCGGATCTCTTGACACATCAGGCAGGTAGAACTGTGCAAAACCAATGGCCAAGTCAATATATGCTGTACTCAAGCTTTGAAGCCTGGAACTGGTTGGGCGTGATCGGTCCATCGCCTCCATCGCGGATGTAAAGGCCCAGTTCCACAATGACATAGCGTGCGTATTGCCCGTCCGTTCGAGATTCGAGATCCCCTGCAAGATGAGATCGACATGCGTGTTGTCATAAGCCGATTTGAGAACAGCAGCCCATGCGGCTCGAAGCAAGTCGATGTCTTTCAGGAGTGGCTCAATGATTTCCAGATACTGGCGTTAACTCCGCGCAAAATGCTGGATTAGGCTTACATCTTTGAGAAGCACAATTAATAACTTGGCTTTTGCCGTGCACTCGTCTGCGAGCACTTCACTAGAAAAGTGACAAACTTGACCCGCAACCAACTTGAGTCTATCTAAAGCTTTCGGCAGTTCACCGAGCTCCGTATTTGAGAAATTGGCCCTGTGGTTAGAAAAGGCACGTAAATCCGGTCCGACTTACAACAACGAATAATATTGATGAACAACTTCCGTATGTTGTCCGACTGACAGCAAATCCTCAAGGACCACGGATGCGACAGCAAATAATCGAGCAGATCTGTGGTTTTGGAGGCCCGGGGCAGGCTTGATCAGCTGCCATACATCTGTGCATTTGAGATGCGCCAGAGCTCGTACTGCACATAGCTGAGGCAAATTAGTCTGCAGGTTAGACTTCATCAAAGAAAAAAGAGTAGATGCTCACCACTTCATCATCTTGCCAAGATTCGTAGTCGATCAATTGGCTCAACAAAATGACGCTGCTCAGCTTCCTAAATAAGTCTCGTCCTTGGTCGCTGCGATTCAGCTTCGTAGATGGAGACAATGTCTTGTCCAAATCAGCGCACTCGAGCGACGTCTGGGAGGCAGGATGTTCCTTCACGTACGCTTGCTGTAGAAGTTCGAAGAGAATCATTTGCAAGTCAATGAGCTCGCCAGAGAGGGCCCCCGAGCTCCAAGACAGATCGTCCAATTTGATTCCGGTGGCTATCAGGGCATCCCTCATTTCAATCGCAGACAAAGATTTGGGAGTCAAGGGTCTCAACCTTTTCCATAGAATATCCAGACATTGCCCTCTTGACTGAGGTTGAAATAGTGGCAAATGGACGAGGTTCCTCAAGGCGTCACTATCCAAGCCGAGTGCGGGCGATAAATTTCGTTCCAGCAAGCCCTTAAACTTTGTGAGAAACACGCAGACCAGATCCAAATTGAGCTGGGCAGATGCGACCTGGTGGAGATAGAAACTGAGCAGCTTCAGCCATTGCTTGAGGATAGTGTCGGTTTCGGGAGACAACGTAATTTCCGTGGAGGTTGAAAGAAATGTTTGGAAGATGTTCTCGAGATGTCGAGCAAGAAGAGAGTGGGTTTTGACAGGCGACCGAGCACCAGCGTCGAGCGATACGTTCCAAAACTTCGAATCAGTCGCTAGTCCATTCCACGCAATCGTCAATGCTTCCACAGCTACTTGAAAGTTTGCCAAAGGTGTTCCCAGCTCGGCACTAGGGCCCTTGAAGTCTTTGTGAGCTGCAGCAACCTGAAGCGCGACATTGCTGTTCTCTACAGGCAAGTCGCGACTTCTGCCAGACACAGGGAGACGACGGGCAATCACTTCAGCCGCATCGATAGGGGCAAAGTATTGGCCTTGAAGGTCGACCTCACCCTCGGCGATTGTGCGGTCAACGCATGTCCAGAAGGAGTCGTCTGCAAGACTGGAAACTGCATATTGCGTCGCGTCTGTCACAGGAAACACAAAGATTTCTACGCCTCGATTGCGCATAGCCCGCGAAAGCTCGCCATTTTGTGGATCCATCGTGAGGAAAAGCCTGAAGTCTTTGTGAGGTACAATCACCATTGGTTCACCATTCGTCAAGACCCTTTCGTTGACTGTCAAAACACCATCAGTCTCCAACAGAGAATTCAGACGATCAAGGACCGAAGGATTGCACAAATTAGCGTTGTCCAGCACAAGCCACGAGCCATTCTTGACTGCATGCACAAGGCTGCCATCTGCCCATTGAAAATGGCCAGCGGTGGGCTGGTCAAATTCAGCTGCTAAACTATCCAGTTCAGTCTGTGAAGAATGCGCGATGTCCAATGAATGCAAATTTGCGCGAATGGCACATAATCGATCCACGGTGGTGAATTGACTCTCCTCGAGCATACCGAGTGTCTCGAGAGCGACGTCGATCTGGGGTTGGTCAGAGCGGGCCCGCAAAAATTCTAGCAATTGATGGCGAGCTTTGGCAAACAAGATGTTTGCAGAACGCGTAAGGTCGCGCTGTTCGTACCCTCCAAGCAAATCAGAGGAATCCATGTCGCTTGTCATGGTCAGACTGCTGAGCGTATGGCCAAGCAAGTGGGCAACATTCTCAAGAAGCTTTGACTTTCCACATCCACTTGAACCAACGAGGATACAGGGCCAGTTCTGGTTGAGACAATGAATGATACTTTCCAAAGCACTATTGTGTTCCCCACGGAACCCTGAGAACGATGTGCCCATCGAGGAGCCGTTTATCGAACGAGCAATCTCTGCGAGACCAATTTTGAAACATGAACGGGTCAAGGACACTGATGGTGATGAAATCGGAGGAAATTTGCTGAAATGTTGGTCGCAAAGGGCATCAACAGCAGCGCGATCAGTCTCACTTCTGAAACGTTCGCGTACAATAACATGAGCAAATTGGCGAATGGTGATATCGCTGTTGTGCACGCTCGTGATTGACAGCCAGCGCAGCATGTCACGCAGGTTGAACTCCCAAGGTTGACCGAGACTACCGAATGTTCGATCAGAACCTAATAGTTGATCAAGATCGGCCATGAACGAGACAACAGAGCTGATGGCCTCTGCATGAATGCTCGGGTAGAGAGTTCGACAGATAGTATCCAAATCTCCAGGCATCAGTGGGTCACAATAGACCACCGTAAATCTGTTGATAAAGGACTTTGGGAGCCCTTTTCGACCTCCGCCCTGCCCGTGCGGGTTTTGTGCTGCAAAAACTCGAAAGTCCGGGTGGCAAGGAAAAGAACGTCCTAGCTCCGGGATGTAGGCTTCGGCGCGGTAGTCTAAACAAGCATTCAGACCTTCCAAGATGGCCTGAGAAGCCAAGTTCATCTCGTCAAGCAGCACCCAGCTGCCCGACTGCATAGCTTGTAGAAATGGCGCATCGCGCCATGCAAATTCAATCTTGGCATTATCTTCCACCGGCGTGTCTGAGCCAAATAAGTCCATCAAGTCAGTCTGCTCAGAGAAGTTGATTCTCACCAATTCTCTGCGTGCCGCCCGAGCAATCGCAGTAATGAGGCTTGTCTTGCCAACACCCGGACTGCCTTCCAACAAGATGGGTTTGCGAAGCTGGCTGGCTCTAAAAACACGCGTAGCATTGCCGTGTGTTGTTGGCGCAGCAAAGTGGAACAGCTCGTTGGCAGGCGATACATGACCGCAGGTCAATGAGAAAGGTCCAATGCTTACACTGTCCATGCCTCTCTGGAAGAGGAACTCTCGTTCGTACACTGTTCGACAATCGAAGCCGGCAAACTGGGACAACATAGCTAAGCATGTTTGCCTCTTTGCTTGAAGTGCATCGCTCTCTGAGTAGACGCTGCTTGATGTGCTGGCACCTAGAGCATCGATGTACACAAGAGCGGCACCATGTACAAGTGCCTCCTGTTGGGTCAAGCTGTTGTGGTTGCACATGGCACACCAAGCCAGCAGGTCTCGAATGGAGACAGACGTGCTGTTGAGTGGCCCACTGAATGCCGAGGCGAACCATTCGGCGAATTCTATCATTGGCATGCAAAGAAGCTTCCTCGTGTCATTGAGAGCTGCGTTAACAATTTGGATGATGTCTTCTTGCGCCGAGACCGCCGGTACCCAGATCTCCGTGAAACGATTTCGCAAGGCTGGTGACAACTCCTTTTTGCCAAAGTCCCCTCCAGGATTCATCGTTGCACAGAATTGGAAATTGTCGTTGGTATCCACATGAGCATCATCGTCTGCGCCTTTCTCGGCAAGCACCAATGTTCTCTTCGTTTCAAGGACACTGTTGAGACGTTCAAGCACAGAATCCTCCGCCAAAGAAATCTCATCCAACAAAAAAATTTCGCCATGCCTCATGGCTTCCACTAGAGGTCCATCCGCCCAAGCAAAAATCGCTCCGAGACGGTCGACGTGCTCTGTCAGCTTTGCCGCACGAGCTTGCATAGGCGAAGACTTTGGAAACGCTCCAATGTCGAGGGCGCCAAAACTTTCAAGTAGATCGTCGAGAGAGGCACTGACCGGCAGCGCGACCTGGACCTCATGGAGAAAATCCGAAAGTTCTTGTTTCAGTATCTTGATTGATTGCGATTTGCCTCTTACAGGACGCAGTGCACCGATCAAGTCAGAGGTCTCTGTGTTTTGGTGCGCGTTCAGCATCTTGATTGGTCTACCCAACGCATATGCCATCTTCTGGCATACAGTCGTTTTGCCACACCCAGTCTCGCCAACAAGCAAGACAGGCTCTCGGTTGCGGAAGGCAAGAGCAAGCAACTTAAAGAGACGTCGCATGGCTGTCGTCCAGACGATATCACACAATGCATCAGGTTGAGAAAGCAATTGCTTGTACTCGGGCATCTCAGCGATGTCGTAGGCTTCCAGATCGGCAAGTGTGACCTTCATCACTTTCTCAATGACCTCCTTCACGACCTCTCTTTCGTCTGATCGCCTGACCCGTTCGGCCAGTAAGTAGTATCCATTAACGGCTAGCTGTTCGTAACCGACTGCGGGTCGAGTGGCCCATCGGAAAAGATCACGCAGTGTCGCAAAACTACTCTTTTGTTCAAAGACTCGAGTAGACTGACGCCGCAAGGACAACATTTTGTAAACCTCGACAATCCGCTTGCAGTAGGATGGTGCGACTTGACACCTCTGACACAAGATAGTTTCAAGTTCTTCTTCCGGAATGTCGTCGACATGTAGCTCCAAGAACCGATTGCGAAAGGCACGAGATAGATGCTTTCTACCGCCATAGAGACCTGGTGGGTTTTGTGTAGCAAACAGCATGAAATTTGGATGAGGCTTTACGACTTCCTGCGTCTCTGGAATAAGGAGCTCTCGATTATCGTCTAGCAATCGATTGAGTGCTTCCAGTACGTCTGTAGGTGCGAGATTCAACTCGTCTAGGACCAGCCAGTGGCCTTGACGAACTGCCTGCACCAGCAAGCCCTCCTGAAAGACAAGTGCGCCATGCGCATCGGACGTATAGCCACCGAGGTACTCTTGCAAATCTGTGTGTTCGTGATTATTGATGCGCACGAAGTTGTGACCAGTGCGCTTTGCCAGGTACTCAACCAGACTTGTCTTGCCACTTGACGTTGGACCTTGTAACAGGATCGGAAACTTCCTCGTCGCGGATGCACGAACCAAGTTGAGAAGATTCTTCTCAACAAAAGGTGTCAAAATGTACCGCGCATCTTCTTGCGGCACCAAAGGACCTTGATGCAGCCAGTAGTGCTTGAATTGGATCCATTCATCGCCAACCGGTCGTTTTGG
This sequence comes from Protomyces lactucae-debilis, assembly GCF_002105105.1. NCBI lineage: Eukaryota > Fungi > Ascomycota > Taphrinomycetes > Taphrinales > Protomycetaceae > Protomyces > Protomyces lactucae-debilis. The sequence goes on along the minus strand of NW_024467999.1, from coordinate 571,105 downwards.
AGCCTGAAAGAGCAGAGACTTTGCATTGCGGACGCGCGCAATAGTAGCTTGCTCGATGATGGGTAAGAGTAAGGCCTCGCTCTCGGCGTCGAGTAATGTCAGATATGACATACAGAAGCCCTCGTAGAGGGATCGACGTAGCCCGTAGAGAGGACAGATCTCAGCGACATACGAGAGAGTACGCGACAGTGTTCTGATGCTGTAATGCGGACGCTGGCCAGCACCATCCACCAAACTGTTTTCCAGTGCGAGTTTCTTCGCTGTCATGTAGAGCGATGCAACATCGTCGCAAGCTCTGTTGTCTTCAAGCGTCAAACCACCAATATACTTTGCAATAATTGCCAGCAAGTCTTGCATATTGGCATCGGGAGAGTGCACATAAAGCTCAGTGAATTGCGCACGCACTCCGGAAGGTAAATCCTTCTTGCCGACATCGGTGGCAGGATTCATACACGCAAAGAGACGAAAATCTGGATGCGCAACGATGGGCTCGAGGTCACCCTTCTCCGTCAGCACGATGGAAGGGATCTCCTGCAAAAGTCCATTGATACTCTCCAAAGTATCTGGCGCCGACAAGTTGATTTCATCGAGAAGCACCCAGTCTCCATTGCGCATAGCCCGCACAAGCGTTCCTTCCACGAAAGCGAAGCTGAACGCTTTCTGAGCTCCTTCGTGTGCCTGATCAAAAGCATCGAGGGTCGCGCTAAAGGTTTGCCACTCTGTGAGCAATGAATGGTCTAGCTTGCGACGCTTGCGTTGCGCCTCATCTCCATCTAATGCTGGACTTGCACGGTCAAGCTTCTTGACAGCAATTTTGTAGGCCTCACGCAGCAGTGTTGCAAAGCGCCGCCATTGTCCTTTGGCAAGTGCCCGTCGGATTTGAGCGAGGAACTTGGCATTCTTCGAAGCACTCAGTGTTTTTTCAAACAAAAACTCGAAGGCTTCAATAACTGGCACAGCGAGCGATCTGGTATCGACTGGTTTGAATCCGCCAAGGAGATCACCGCTTTCTGTTTGTTGCGACATGTTGATGGCAACGAGTTTGTGGCCCAATGTATTGGCAAGTTGCTGCACGACTGTCGTCTTACCCGTACCAGTCTCTCCGACGAGCAGAATTGGTTCACGGAATTTACACGCGACCATAAGCTGCTCAAGAACACGCAGTGCACTACTTGTGTAGGCAAATGGGCGACTGCGGCTCGATTTACTCATGTTGGCCTTTTTCGCCAGTGCCACACGTCCTACGGCGAGAGAATGCTTCGTCTCGGTGATGGTGGGCGTGTGCGACTTGAGATACAACTGAACACGCTCGGGAGGATATTCGAGGGCAACACCAATGTCTGTTACAATTGCTTCATAAATGGAGGGTGAGCTCGATGTGGCAGCGAAGCAGTCGACAGCTTCTGAAAAGATATCGTCAGTCACATTGCTCGGCAAAGTGTCGCTTGGTGACAGGATGTTATTGTCAGAAAAGACGGCGACAATTCGCCGGGCCCATTTGAGTAGATCCTGGGTACCAAGAGGTCGGCCCCGAGCTGTGCGATCAGCTGATCGGCCAGTGTGTTGCATGGATGATACGACATGCCAAACGCGCAATAGCGTGTCAGCCATGGCCGATAACACAGGATACCGAGCCACCATGACCTGTCGAACTTCAGCGATGGGGAGCTCGCGAACATCCACTTGATGCCAGAGACGCGCACCGAGCATGCGATTTGTGATTCGTTTCCCACCTGCAGACACTGTTCTTGTTGCGAGCAGTCTAAATCCTGGTGCTGCAGCAATGGTTTCGTCGCGACTTGGAATGAGAATGCGGCCAGACTCCATGAGAGGCAGCAAGACACTCAAGACCTCCTTAGGGGCCTTATCAATGTCTTCAATGAGAAGCCACTTGCCTGCTTTGACGGCATTGGTGAGCAGACCGGCTTGCCAGGTAAATTGACCGGGCGTTGCGCTTGTGACATAGGTGCCAATGAGCAGCTTTGCGTCCGTTTGATCGCCTAGATGGATGCGGACGAGGTCAGCCTGCCTGCCCAATACTGCGGCGACGTCTTCAACGAGAAAAGTTTTCCCGCTTCCTTTGAGACCTTGAAGAAGCACGGCATTGGAAGACATAAGGGCAGTGGCAAAGTCGCGCAAATTGAGCAATGCTGTTGGTGTAGGCACAAAGTTGGGTGGCAAAGCAGATTGCGGACGACGAGGAATCATGACACCCGCCAAATTGGCGAGACGGGGATGTGTTTCGTGCACCTCGATTTGCGATGCACCCCCTTGCGCCAATGTGAGCTCCTTGCTCGCTGTGCGTATGCGTCGATCTTCCCAGGTGCCAAATATGTGGAGGTCGTAACGCAGGCCTTCGTCTAGCTCAGCAATGACACTCTCCTCTCCTACTTGCGCGTTGATTTGTTGAGTCTGCTCGTAGTCTGAGGCTTGCGTAAAGTAGGCGACAACATAAATGGCCAGTATCGAGACGCGCTTGTCTGCATGCTTGCCCAGTGGCCAGAGTATTTTCATGGGCAGCAAAGGTAAGAAGAAGCGCGGGTCGTGTCGCAGAAGGCGTAGCAGGCCGACCAGAATCTCGACGACCTGGTCTGGCGATGTTGCCGCATCACCAAGGGATTTTGTGAATGGGCCCAGGTCGCACAGACATTCTTTCGCGAAACTGACTTGTTAGTTGATGAATGAAGGAATGAATGAAAAGATGTTCATACATGTCTGCGCTGGGCAGGATCTGTATGATGCGCGCAAAGGCAGTGCCGACGAGCTGTGGATGGTGGGTGTATTGGTCTGTCCATGCGGCGAAGCAGAGGGGTGCGAGGTGGGCATTCTGTATGAGAAGCCTGGTGGAATGCTTTGGATCCAGGGCCGCCGAGGCTAGCTGGTCCATTGGAGAAGAAGGGGGCCAGTCTTGTGCCTGTGCTGTAGTGTGCACTCTGTAGTCGTAGCGGTCAATAATTTCTTTCTCTCGCGCTGGATTCATGAGGCTGGTGCATGTGGCGCAGGATCGCAGAGAGAGAGGGCAGAGCAGAGGGAGAGCAGAGTGCCAGAGGATCATGCAGAGAGCAGTGAGAGCACAGAGCAGAGAGCAGAGCAATGACACACCCGCACCGGCCACCCCTAAATCACTCTGCACACAACACCAGGCAGCCAACCTCCCCCAGGCATCCACATGGCCCTCAATCCCTAGCCAACCAACAACCCCACAACTATAGCTAGGCACCCGCAAAGGGCCCCTGCTCCTCTATTTATCGGCACCAATATGGTACTGCAACCATCCCTCGGGACCCTCACGCGTGCCCTCTTGCTGACACGCGTCTAGGTGCTCTACAAGCGCAACCCCGTCCAGTACGCAAGAGATAACCCAGATAAATTGCCCTTGAACGCGCTCGTCTGGGAGATTCGGGAGACGCGTGAGGTGTTCGCAGACTATGAAGCATTTCTGAAGCGCCTCAGGTATGACTAGCGCCTTGCATCAATAAGGCCCGAACACACAGACTAACGCCTTGTCGCAGTTTCTACGAGCAGCATCAGTTTACCTGTGAATTGACTGGGCGACAAAATTTACCCTTCAAGATTGCCATGCAGTCAGAAGTGCAAGGGTCAACTGGCATCGACAATAGCTTCCCTGAAGCCCTCAAAGAGCCTCTACTTCGCAGGCTCAATCTTCACACAGATGGTCGTTTGGAGCATCTCGTCGACCTCGCATTTGAGGTAAGCCTGTGCAACACTTTTGCTAATTAAGCGCTAATGCTCTAAGGCTTATAAGGCAGAATATTTTCCAGGAGAAATACTCATTTACACGGAACCCAACACGGCTCGACGCTTTGCTGCTCATGTGCGCGAGAAGACCATGCTTGCTGAAATGACCATGCCCAATGGTCAGCAACGGCAGGCCGCGTCCCGATACACTGTGGAGCTAGAGGACTACTATAATGGAAGATCAAACGCAACGACCATTGATGGAAGCACTCTCGCACGCGAAAGAGGGACTTTTACGAAAGCCATCTTACGAGCATTTATCAAGAATGCCTTCAGAAAGGATAACTGGCAGGGCGCCCCTTGGGTCGTCCGCAGTCATTATGCTGAGCGGTACAAGATTGACACAACGATACCGCCGCATCTACAAAAAGGTGGCAAAGTTCATCTTGCCGCGCAACAGGCGAAGCAAGCCAAAAAGAAGAAACCGTTGGAAGCAGCCTCGATACAAGAGGACGAAGCAGATCTACCTATGGATGGCGACGACCTTTTGGTTCCCATTTCAAAAACAAAACGGCCGGCTCTTTCACCTGTTGAAACCGAACTTGCCCCTGTATTCGAACACTTCTTGGAGGTATGGGCCTTCTTCAATGTCTTTAATGAAATTCTTATTCTCGATGCTTTCACTCTGGACGACTTTAGAGATGCGCTACTTCATCAAGGTCCTTCAGAGCTGGTGAATGAGCTCTACTGCTCACTAATCGTGGCTCTGAAACAAGGCGATGAATCTCCGCTCGATGCGGTGATCAGCCCACCCGATGAAGCTTTAAACACTGCCGACGGAGACGTTGACGAAATTGCTACCAAACAACCTGATGTGCTTGAGGCGGCTAGAGAAGATCTCGTCTATGCAACAGGGCAGTGGCGTGACAAATTGGCAAAGCAGGCTTTGCACGAAGACGGCTTCATTGAAATTTTGGTGGGCTTATGCTGTGAACTCTCACGAGCAGACCCAAATGCAGCGTGTGGCAAAATCGTCAGAGAGCTTGCTGCTTCCGATGGCGAATTACCCGACTGCTTTCGTTCACTCGCATGTACACTCAAGGTTGAGCTTCTGTACATCTTGATTGACCTACTCTTGCAAACACCCCTAATTCGAGATTACATGGAGGAGTGCAGCAGAAACCTGACCAAGGTACGCAAAGAGCGTGTTGAGGCCAATAGGATCAAGCGCAGCCTCATGGACGACATTTATAAACTCCGCCTCGGCATGCGCGCCCAGTATCCCCTCAAAAAGTCGGCGGCAGGTGCTGAAGCAGCCGCAGCCATCCTCGATAGCAGATTCAATGGTGGCTCTTCCAATCAACGCATGGCTGCTTCTGTTGCCAGTGAAGAGTTATCGGACGAAGAGATGGGCGACAACTTTGATACGGCCTCGGTTGACAGTGAGGAGTCTGCAATTCGTACTACACGACGGGGAGCCAAGCGTCCGAACGGCTCCAAGCTTAAGAATGAAATTCTGGTTGACGACTCTGACTCGTCGTTGTCTGATCTCGACGAGGATAAGAGCGAAGCACATAATGAAACAAAGCAATACTCATCTCGCGCTGAATACGAGTTGGACATTACCAAAATTCAACGCAAGGTCGCGCGCCAGAACACAAAGCTCGCAACGTTGGATGCTGATTTTCGCGAGTCCGACATGCAGCGTTTGAAGCAGCTCGGCCAAGACCGATTCAACAACACCTATTGGTTCCTGGAGGCTGTCGGTATGCCTTACAAGGGCATGCCTTCCCAAAGTACATCACACGCTGGCTATGCCGCTGGTCGTGTCTTTGTTCAAGGACCAGATCCATTTGCAACCGCATTCATGGCAAGCATCTTGCCTGCTGAAGCGTTGCATTCGCGGAAGCAGCAAGAATTGCCTGCATCGGATGTAGGCCTGCTGCAGTCAACGAGTGACTGGGCGTACTACGATCAACCCGAGCAGCTCGAGAAGCTGCACAGCTGGCTGTTCACTCAGGGGAACAGGGAGACGAAACTGCGACAAGCATTGGAGTCACGTTACGAAATCATCGCCGAGAGCATGGAAGCGCGCACCCAGTACTTGATTGGCAGACCGGATCAAATCGCAGAGAGGCGTTCGCTCAGACATGCGACAGAGCAGGATGAGAATGCCCCGCGCTTCTTTGTCTGGCGCAACACCATGGCACTCAATATTCTTGGGCGCTCCCATTCCGACCCCCTTGTACAAAAAGGAAAGGCAGTGACAAGAAAGCGACAGCGCTGAGTATGATATGCTGAACTATATGCTGTCCATATGAGCAACCTGTGTCCAATTGATGCCGTACATCTTGCTAAAGTGTTGCCATATACCAAGGCTAGGAGGCTCACACGCAACGTGGGTCTCTTGCAAGCCAAAGCGAAATGTCATGCTCGCGCAATGCAGAGCAATGCCGTCCTGCGGTGCTTGTTTGACCAAATCTGCTCGCGGCTGTGTCATGGAAAGCGGTTTGAGGCCGTCTGGTGCCAAAGGGTAGCGTCGATCAAACATGATTGGAGCATTGAGTTCATGAGCAGCATGCAGCCTGAGCTGATGATTCTTGCCTTCCCGTGGCTCGAAGCGCACAACGTAGACTGGCGTTGTGTTAATCATCATACGTGTATGCACTTGCCATGCTGTCGACCGGCCTTCAGTCTCGACCAAGCCTTCATCTTGCTTTTCTAGCACAGAAAACTGCCCAGGTAGCTGTGATAGGATGGCCACATACCGCTTTGCAATGGAACGTCTACGAAACTGCTTGGCCAGTTGTCGTGTGCCAGGCACCGAAGTGCCGAGGAGCAACGTGCCTGACACAAGGCCATCGAGTCGATGGACACTTTTTGGAGCATGAAATGGATGTTGGAGCCGAGAGGAGAAGAGCATTGGGTACTTGGTCTTCAAAAGAGCAAAGACGCTGCTTGCGTTGTCTGGCTCATTTTGGCAGATTGTAAACGGCGGTTTGGAAACAGCCAAGATGTGTTGACTCTGGTAGAGGATGCGCAGATAGTCTGCATTGATGAGCTGATGGCCAGAGGCCCGCAAGCTCGAGCTCGCCAGTGCAGGGATGTGTTGTCGAGTTTGAGTGGTTTTTAACTTGCACAGCGAAATGAACGACGAATGCTTACTGGGCTACAAATGCTATGAAATTGATGATGCGATATATACAGTCATCGTAAGGACTGACGATCAGAATAGCCTTGCGAAGAATGATGCAACGTAAACAACCTTTAGTCCACTCAGTCAACTTTGCTCTTAAAGGTGGTGGGCCGAGCGCTTGCAGCCAGCGACCCTCGAAAGAGGATACGAGGAGGATTCTTAGGTCTCCTGCACTTTGCTAAACATGCATCTCATCACAGTGGTAAATAGTTGTAAGGAGCACTTCAAGAAGCGTCGAGCTTTTTATCACGCTAGCACGAAAAAAGTCTCACGGTCACTCGTGCCAGGGGCATTTGCCAGATGGGCTTCGACCATTGCTATCAGAGCTTACCTGATACTCTGTATCTCACCTCGACGGCAGACTACTCAAACGTCGTCTTTTGCCCTGTACTAGCAACAATGGCAGTCGACGCACGTTGGGCATTCGTCAAAGCTGCTCCAGGTGTGATGGTTCTTGGATCGCGCTTTCCAGTTTCCTCCGTCCGGCCTGGTGCTCTGGTAGACTCTTCCGGTTGTCTCACGAACGGCTTGCGCCTCTGTGATCGATCTTCTCCAAACTCCATCTTGAGCTTCCTGCCATTCATGGTACGTAGCTTCTTGTTCGCCAAGACACGCTTGACCTCATCAACAGACTTGAAGTCGACAAAGGCGAAGCCCTTACACTTGCCAGAGTCCTCGAACGTAGCCATGCGCATCTTTTTAATGCCCGCCGCTTCGCCTCCAAGGTACTCTGTGAGCTCCTCGCCTGTTATGTCAAAGCTCAAGTTGCCTACATAAAGGATCTTGGTTGCTTTTTCATCTGCAGCTTCAGTGGCAGCAGTTTTCTCCGGTCTACCTTCAAAGCTGTCTGCCTTTTTAATGAGGACGTTGCGAGACTGTAGTATACGCTCACTGAGTGCGATTGCCGTTTCTTGCTGTTCAGGCGTTGCAAAGTCGACGTAGGCGAATCCCTTATTCTGCCCTTTCTTTTCGCCTTGCGGTAGAGAAATGCGAATAATATCTTTGGCTGTGATGGGAGCGAAAGCAGTCGGACTCTTGTCCTTGCCCAATGGTTTGAGTGTGGTGAAGAAAGTTGTGAGGTCTTCCTCGCTTGTTCTGAAGGACAGGTTGCCAATCCATATACCATTGGTACCCTTCTTGTATTCAGGGGCATCCGCACCTTCTCTGGGCGCTTTAGTTGACTTGTCCTTCTTGACTTTCTTGTCTTTTTTCTCCTTCTTGTCCTTCTTGGTCTTTTTTGCAGCTGGCTCGGCGGTATCAGAGCCTAGCTCGTCAGACCCCTCCTTCTCCTCATCCGAATTGCTTTCATCGGAATTCTCATCGTCCTCCATGGCACGATGCGCACTCGGAGCATGAGCTAAAGTTCTGCCCTTTTTCAAACGCCGTGCTGCGCGCTTTGAAGTGGGTACCGGTGCATCGAGGTCAATTTCAAGCTCCTCTGCTGGCGCACTCTTGCGCTTCTTGGTCGATGCCTCAGTCGAGACCATCTAATGTTGCTGCTGTCGATATAAGAAGAAGTGTCGCTCTGTCGTCGCCTGCGCTGCTGCGTCAATAAATTTTGAGGTCGCACATGGAAAGATTTCTCGCAAGCTGAACGAAGCGCACAGGTGCCTGCACAGCGCAGAGACTGGTAGGAAAGATGCAAGGTAGGTATTAGATAGTGATTAAATATGTTTTGACAGATGCTACAAGGCCAATCTCGAACATGGAAGCAGCCTTTGAGGGGATTCCGATAGAAACCCCGAAGAACATGCTCTTCTCAAGTCTGAAATGACCCCCTTTACAAGGTGCAAGTCGTTTGTGTGGTTCTCCAAAAAAGCATAGAGATCTCTGTGCTTAGACGGTAGCAGGGGCCCTTGGCTTGCGCGAACCACGCTGGGTGGCTGGGCCACCGGAGCAGAAGGAAACAGTCGCTGCAATGAATGTAACGAGGAATCCAGCAAAGGAGAACCAGCAGAAGGCGCAAGCTGCCTGGAGCATGCGGCAGACATTTGCAGAGCCCTGGAAAAGAGGCTGGGCAACGTAGTTGTCGTTTCTGCAAGAGTGGACTCGGAGACGGGTGGCCATGGCAATACCACCAGCAAGGGTGAGGAGCATGATAACACCGTCAACAGGTGCGCGGACCATTTCCTGGCCAAGGGCTGGGACGAAAGGTGCGCCGGCGACGGCGAAAACCCAGAGGAGGATGATGATGCCGAGGAAGACAAAGTAGTTGATGACGGAGGCTGTGTTTCCCTCGTGCTGCGCGATGGCGGCGGAGGAGAAGGCGAGGATGAGGAGACCACAGAGGAACTGGAGCCCGACGAGGGGCCAGTGGAAGCCGTGTCCTGCGAGAAGAGGTCTGTCGTACTTGGTCACCATTTAGATTGGAGTAGATATGAGTCTTGTTGGTGTGTGTGTGTGTATATGGTAGTGGTAGAGTGGATGGGGCGCCTGCTGGTCTTAAGTACCGGCCCAGTGAATCAGTAAATCCTGGCTTGCTGGCTGTGAGTCTGCCAGATGAGCGCACAACATTGACGTCATGTCTCATCGCCGGATCTCCAACGGCTGCAGGCAACTCCGTCGAGGGCGAGATCCAGTCAGCATAGACCAGTAGTCCCTCAATGCTCACTCACAGCACCTGGCACCTGCTGCCATAGCACAGCATCTCAGGCCTGCTCCCTAAGTCCATCTATAGCTGAGTATCCTGCCCGCGGAATGACCAGGTGCACGTGTTGGCCAGGTCACCGCCAATCAAAAGGCGCTGCTGCCTGGGAATGCATCCGCTTTGGGCCCGCAAACACTCAGCTGCCGTCGAATTTGAACTTTCTGGCCACAAAAGCAAGTCTCGTAGTCTTAGATCTGTGCAACTGTTTCCAGTTCAACAGTCAGGTCGTTGCAACGGCTGCAGCAGCCTTACTATCTGTGACTGCGGAAGCTATAGACAATTCCGAACATCCAAATAGCAGACTCACAACGCCATCTGCACTGCTTCTGCAGCAGAGCCGGCTTAGGGTTCAGTAGACTGACCGCAGTGAGTCAGTGACCGCCGACCGGACCCTGCTTGGAAATCCGCGCTCATCAACGACCAAGGCATTTTTTGCCGGTGATCGATGACGGCACTCGGAAGAAAAAATAAGTCTGAAGTTGAATGGAAAGCTTAAAACTTGGTTTACTGACGTGGGCACGAGGCCACACCTTCCACGAGCTAGGCAGCCTGCAAAAACATGTGATTCATAAACCATGATGAGGCGTGCTGATAGAGTACTTCGCATCAACAACCACTCCCCGGGTCCTTGTGCAGAGGCGACCGCGGTCTGGCATCACCCGACAAGCCAAATGCTGCGATGCGTATCTTTGGTTGGTCTCGCTTGAGTGCTTGCACGTTAGCATATCGCTAACGGTGAGAAGCACGTACGTGACAGCGAAAGGAGTTGCGGATCAGGCGTTACCAGATCAATAGAACGCGGTACACTGCTGCTGTAGCTTGTACGTTTGGGCGGCAGAGGCCGTTCCCTCGCCTTCATCGTCTTGTCTGCCGACCTCTCCCCTGCATCTCCTTTTGGCTCAGTTCCATCGGATAAAATGCTTGGTGTGAGTGGTGTCAATATCGGACGGGCTGGTGTGCATAACTTGTGTGCGGTGGCCGGTGAATGGGTTGCAAGCTCAGCAAGTCCCGTGAGGGAGGTTGCCGACTTCGTGCGCTGAAAGGTAGAGCGTACTTCATCTACAGGCATTGAGAAAAGCTCCTTCGCGTCTCTCTTACGGCATGCCTTTGAGCAATACAAAGACGTCTCTGGTTTGCCGTCAATCAAGCACTCGCACACGGTGCAATAACTGCTCTCAAAATTGCCATAGCCGCGGTCGTGCATGGGTGTCATGTCGCGTCAGTGCCGTCCTGCTGTTGCGCGCGTTCGAGTAGATGTGTTGGTGTCGTTGTGTTTGTGGCCAACACGCAAGCATCGCGGACATCCTGCTGTTTGCTTTGTACTTTTGAAGCTCTTCCGGAGCTGGCCCATCAACTCATGCGTAGCCCGCCCGATTGAGCTGATACGTTGCCATCTGGAGCCCGATAAGGGTTTCCCGATAGCGCACGGAAATAATCGCACGCATCCCATCTGACACGCGAGCACCGCGGCGACAGCTTCAAGTGCAGTCCTTGTCTGCTAGTGTGCATGACGGCATAACTCTTCAACGCTTGCTCGGCACATAGGCCGGAGCGGTATACATTTCCAGTGTTGGATTGTATAAAACTTCTCCATTTGCCAATTGCTTGACAACACGGTAGGCTTCCAGATTGGCGACGCAAACGCGAGTGCTAGGATCCTTGTACCGTGCAAGGCGGCCGGTGATGGGACATAGGACTTTTGCTGGGGGTCGTTTGCGTTTTGTGCCAGGCGGAAGGCCCAGCAGGAGCTCGCGTGCGAAGGGTGCAGACTCGAAGTGGGCAAAGGCCACAAAGTGCTTGGCCGCAGGTGCAGGCGTCGGGCTTGCTTCCTTAGCTCGTGGTGCCGGATCAATAGTGGAGACAGTAGTCAGCTCAGGAGCAACTTTTGCTTGCGCAACAGCATCCATAGGATGTGCCAGACTTGTTTCTGTGGTTGAGACATCGATGATCTTTGGAACTACCTTCGTTGTTGGGTGCGTGCTCGCCTTTGTAGTACTAAAGATTCGAATGGTTGGCTGAGCGGCTTGTCTCTTTGCTGCCAGGGCACGCTGTGTTGCCTTCTTCTCCTCCTCATACTGAACGACCTGATTGAGAGAGGCGACATTGATTTCCTCAGTTCGTTTCGCTTCTTCCAGCCGCTCTGCCTGCGTCAAAGGACGTTCAACGACTCTTGGGGCCACAACTTGTTGGCTTTGACGTGATTTTGCAGCTTTGAGGCGTTGCTCAACGGCACCCGCAACTTGTCTTGTATGAGCACGCGCACTCTGTCGCTGAGCTGAAGTATTGAGTGATGCCCTGTCGCGCTTCTTTGGAAGCTGAGGCGTCGCTGTATTAGCAGCAACGGGGATTTGCTTGACCTTGGGCTTCGCTTTGGTGAAGGCCTCTGCTGCTCGACGTTTCTTTTGCCTGTTGGCAGCCTTTTCTTGTGTTTTCAAAGCCTGTTCTCCCGCGTCTTCAGGCTCCTGCTGAGCGGCATCCTCCTCGGAAGAGCTGTCTAGTTCTGAGTTGTGGTCATCCACTTGGTCTACAGATTAGCGAGTTGCAGAGGTGAGCAGAAGCACGCACCTTGATCGCTGCCAAAGTCGTCATCTTCAGCGTCCTCCGCGAACATGCCCTCCGTTTCAATCTCGAGGTTGAGCATGTCTCGCAAGCGGTTACCAGCAGTTGCACGCTTCTCGCGGCCAAGAGCTAGCGGGTCTGGCATTTGGAAGCTTGATTCTGACTCATAGCCTCCATCCGATCCGCTGCCAGACGCAGCTCCATCGAAGTCTTTTGAGCTCATCGTGTGTATATAGCGTTACACTTGTAGATTATAGGAGCTGAGCATGAAAGTCTAGTGAGCTGAGGGAGCTGAGGGAGCTGAGCTTGTGGTGTTGGCCGATCTGGGCGAGATCTGTCGTCACTTTTTCAACTCCAGCAACAACTCCAGGAGACACGAGAGACGCGACAGGGACACGGGAGGCAGCTCATCGGTTCTATTGTTGGCGTGGCACGCTCAGGAGATCCACGACACCGCCCAGGAGACCAACAGCTCGCAGTCTTGAGAGGCGCACGCGGATTCTGCCCACCACATTCTCACTTTGTCACCCCCATCCCCCCACGCGTCAGCTGCTCTTCGTCTCTTTGCTACTTGCCTTGTCAAGGATCTAGATTGTAGGCCTCAGCATCCTTGTTTGCTGGCTTTGCTTGACCACCAAACACGACAAAGCAAAGCGGCTTTCACTCCTCCAAGAGCAGGATTCCCTTTTGACACGACCACTCCGTCCCGCCCACTCTGGCTCTTCTCAACGCTCGACCAGTACCCTAATCAACTCTCCATTGCTGCTCCCAACCGAACATGTCAGGTTCTGTGCCATTCGACGGAGAAGCATCGCGCTTTACAGATGAAGCACAGCGTGTCTTATCCCGCAGGTATGCTTTACCCGTCCCCGAGTGTCAGGTGCTAACAAGAAGAACCAGGGAAATTCAGGCAGAAGCAGGCGTTACATCCTTCTGGACGCCATCGTCCATCAAAAGCCCATCTTCGTTGGTGCGCTCGATTAGCCCAACGGATGAACGCAAGGGCCAGGAGGACCGGCCGTCCGCTGGCATTGCAGCCATTGGTACAGAGAGTCCCTATAGACGTGCACGAGCTGGTACTGTTCCATCTTCATTTGGTGCATCACCCGGAGGCGACATTGGTTCGCCTGCGGGAACTTTGAGCTTCAGTTCCTCTCCATTTCGGCCTGGCGCCATTTCACCATTGAGGACGAAGGCATCATTATCTGCATTGCCAGAGAGCTTGTCCCAGCAGCAGCTTTCCACGTCGCCCGCGTCCAACATCAGTTCGCCAGCAGCTTCCCGACTGCGTGGAAATAGCTTGACCTTGCCACAAAACAAGAACCCTTATTCGAATGCCTTTGGTCCAAGCATCTTTTCTTCCACCTGGTCAGGCCGTGCTGCGGGCAATGCAGCACAAGCCGCATCTCCGGCCGCTTCAACCTCATTCTCCAGGGATGATGAACAGACACCCATCAAAACGCTGGATTATCTTGGTCTTGCAGACACACCCACTCCTCCGCGCGCCATGGCGCCAACGGTCCCTGTGTATGGCTCTTCGCCACTGCCATTCATTGGAGATGGCAGCCGGCGCGATGCAAATCGTGTGCGATCTTACTCCGTCAACAACAAAGAAAAGTATGAAGATTTTGAGGAAGACTATGACAGTCAGCAAGCATACTACCAGGACATCTATCGCACAACGCCTGCGCGCCCACGTTCCCGCACTGCAGGTATTCTGGATTCGCCACCAGCCTTGCGCAGTCGCAATTACACGCCGTTGCAATCGCACATGGAGCACAACATCACGGCCGCTGATTTGAGCTTCGAGGAAGCAGATGGGTACGCAGACCATGGTGACGGCAGCTCAGGCTACATGCAGAACCAACCAACACGAGCGTTATGGCTCGGCAACGTGCCTGCCTCGACTCCATCAGCGGCATTGCTCGCCATGTTCTCGCCCTTTGGCAGTATCGAGTCCGCGCGTGTGCTGACACACAAGAGTTGTGCTTTTGTCAACTTTGACCAGCTAGACAGTGCAGTCGTTGCGCGTGGAACATTCAACGGCAAGGAACTTTTCCCTGGCGTCGGACCTATCCGCATCGGCTTTGCCAAGGTTCCCGCACCAAATGCTTCGGTATCGCCTGAACCATACCTCAACCTGGACAGCAATGGCGCAGCAGAGGATGCCTCCAAGCCGCCTACAATTGCCAGCATTGCCGAAGAGTTGCAAGCCTTGCTAGATAAGTTTGAGACGCCCGACCATGAAAGCAAGGCCGCCAAGGCGTTGATCGCCAGCAGTATCGAGCACTCGCGCATCTACAAGGGTATTTCTGCACCCAATGAGGCGGCCACGAACCGTAAGTTTGATGCGCCTCGCCTGCGTGACATCCGCAAGCGCATCGATGCAGGTGTATTGGCTCCAGATGAGCTCGAGGGACTCGCCCTGGAGATGCTTGATGAGGTCGCAGAGCTTTCATCCGACTATCTTGGCAACACTGTCGTGCAAAAGCTATTTGAGAATTGTACAACTGCAACCAAGATTAAGATGTTGAAGCGGATCGGACCTGCCCTTGCAGAGACAGGCATCCATAAGAATGGAACGTGGGCTGCTCAAAAGATCATCGATGTCGCCCAGACGCCTGAAGAGAAGTGGCTCATTGTCGACTCGCTCCGAACGTATATTCCAGCTCTTTTCTTGGACCAGTATGGCAACTATGTCGTTCAGTGCTGTCTCAGATTCGGATCAGAATACAACAGCTTCATTTTCGAGGCCATGCTGAGCAATACCTGGGAAATAGCGCAGGGTCGTTTCGGTTCCAGAGCCATGCGCGCTTGTCTTGAGAGCAACGATTCGACTGAAGTTCATCAAAGGCTCATCTCTGCTGCCATAGTATTGCACAGTGTCCAATTGGCCACCAACACAAACGGGGCTCTGCTGCTGACTTGGTTGCTTGATACTTGTACGCTTCCAAAGAGGTTCAGTGTGCTTGCATCAAAACTGGCTCAGCATATCGGGCCACTTTGCACGCACAAGCTGGCGTCGCTGACCATCCTCAAAATTATGAATCAACGGCAAGAGACAGGAGCACGAGAAACTCTGCTCAATGCCTTGTTCTTCAGTGACGATGCTAGCATCTTGGACGATGTTATCAGGGATGCTGTCGGAGGACCTGGTTTCATTTTCAAAATTTTGAATACGCCCTTCCTGGACCCAGATCTGCGCACAAAGGCGATTGCACGCGTGAGGCAGACAATACAAAAGCAGAACATTCAACCAATAGGCCCATACAAGCGCTTACTGGACGAGGTAGGCTTGAGCGGTCGAGCCACTTTTGGTCAAGGTCAGGAGAATGTTCAACGCCACCCTCGGCATGCTTCACACGGACAGCAGCACTCCTACAATTCAAACTACTCGCAAGCGAATCCTCGAAGTGCCCATATTGATCATGCTACGCTGAGGGCCCTCGGAGAGCTCTCTTTGCAAAACAACAATTACGGCTCGGTGAACTCGCAGTCAATGCATCAACTCAGTCCTCTCCAATATCAGGCCATGTTGCAGCAGGGCATGCGACTGAGTCCCGGGCCCTATGGACCCCCTGGCACCTATTCAGTTCCTACTGGCACCCATGCACAGACAGCTGCTTTGAACGCTGCTCAAATCGCCGCCTATGGCGGTGACTCCTTCTACCAACCGATATATGGCGGCGGATATGCGCCTGTGATGCCACCTTATGGACGACGTCGTCAGTAACGATGTCCAGGCCGCTTATTTGCACGGTGCAAGTCACTTGATGACACATGAAATGACCACGAAAAGAGACAAAGAAAACAACGCAAGGCGCATGACAGTCCTTCAGTAGTGATACATCGGGCTCGATCCGTACCCAATGGCATTGATTCATAGAAGCAAATCTCACCCTTCAACATGGTCCACAAACGATTACTTTTGATAATTAGGTCTACAAGACATGATCATGACACTTCAGAGTACAATTATGCTGCAACGGCAACAGCACCAGGCAGGCCAAGCTCAATAGCAGCAGGACCGGCGAGGACCTGTGCGGGCACAATCATTGCACCTGAACCTTGACGGGTCAAGAGCGCATAAATCTGACCATCCAACATCGTGGAGGGTACTGTAGCTGTGACGGTCGAGCCAGAGGTGGTAGCGGGCACAAATACTGGTCCAGAGACACCAGAAATGAAGGCGACAAAGGCACCTGAAGCAGGAAGGCCAGTGGCAGGGGTTGTGAAGCTGGCTTGACGGCCAGAGAAGACCTGAGTGAAGCCGGTCAAACTGAGCGATGGGTAAGCCTTGACAGGAAGAGCAACATTGGTCGAAGGGCAAGCGGTGATGAAACCGGCTGCCAAGGTGTAGACACCGTTGAAGCCCAGAGGGGTGTCGTATGCTCCGGGGAATGGGCTGAGCTTCAGCTGAGCGCGAACATAGGCAGAGTGGCGCGATTCGACAGTCAAGATGGAAGCAGCTGCTGTGAGGTAAGCTGGGGTGGTGATGTTGGCAGCAGCGCCCAAGTAGGCTGAGATGCCGACACCTTCCAAAGTCTTGGAAAGTGACATGAAAGCACCAACGCTGTTGTAAGGGAAGTTGTAAGTGCAAGGGCTGACAGGGTTGGCGCCGGCCGCCGATAGGGCCTGAGTCAAGAAGGAGACGTGCGATGCCTCATCCTTGCCAATCTCCACGATGTTCTTGTACACTGTTGCATCGAAACCAGCTGCTGCAAAGTCGGCCTGCGAGTAGCGAGCAAGAGCACCCTTGTAAAATGCATTCTCGAGATGCTCGAGTGTCAATGCGTAGTTGAGGATGGCGGCATCATTGACGCCGGCCTGATTTTGTCGCTTCTCAACTGGGGAAGCAACTGCGAGGGAGAAGAGAGAGAAGATGGTAGCAGACTTCATGGTTGTGATGGTATGATTTGTGCAACGGTGGCTGAATGTGCCTCCTTATGTACTCGACAGGAACCATGAAGAGTGTCACTACAGTGACTACACCTCACCAGGCTTCATCACGATAATCTCCACACGTTCTTCTTTGGGATGCTGCGTGTAAGCAGCGTGTCTCAACTTGCCTGAGGTTTCCTTCGTATGTGCCGTATATGGATTGGCCCTGTGGAAGGCGTGCGGATGGCGACGGCCACCTTTGGCTATTCCAGTCATGACCTCAGTGATGTGTCTACTCGTAGCAGTGTAGTGTCGACATGCACAGTTTCCATTGGGCGAGCCTGCTGCCTGCGGAGTCGGCCTGACCGGCACCGCCCTGATCCACCACAGCAACGTTTTTTGACAGATGGTGGCGCCCGCTCTAGAATCCTCAAAATCGCAGCGCCGGCCACGTCACGGCGTCAATGCTACGACCCGAGATCAGGCACTGACGCGTGTGCCGACACTGCCGAGCCCGTAGTGGAGAAGCCTTGACGATCAGGACTCGTGCTTCAGCACAGCTGGACCTGAGCTGGTAGAACTACGCCTGCCAGCATAGAAGCAGCTAAGGAGCTCAAGTACGACAAATGCCTTGTGCTCTTAAAGGTACGTTACATCGATCTGTCGCCACTCAAGTAAGTCAAGTCAGAGTCAAGTGGTATCCCCGCAGCATATTCCGAGACAGCATTTCTAGCATTTAGCACTTTCTCCGGCATTGACGAATTGCTTCGCACCACTATTGCCGAAACCCGACGGGCGTCCAGGCGCCGTCAACTTCTAGAAAGCAGATACAGCTGATTGTACATTGCTCCTCTCGTGTCTATCGCTCCAATCATGTATGTCATGGCATGGCTTCAAAGGCCGCTACTGCAATTGAGCCGTGTGTGCCGGCAGCTGCGGCGAAGAAATGGGGATTTGCACACGTTGCGAAAATTTGAGGTCACAATGACCACACGGATGCCACAGCCTTCAATGGCAGTAGCATTGTAGTCTGCCTACGGTTACAAGTCGTTCCTCGCCATGTGCACCAAACCGATTGCTGGGACAATGCTGTGCTAGGCATGTGAGAAGTACTGACGAGCAATTCACAACTGCTAAGGAAAATCTTGGCAGTGGTGACAGGAAAGGCAACTGCTGTCCAAAACCATCAGCCATCAATTCCATTTGTTGGTAGCCAGTACTCTGCTTCTCTGCCCTGTTCATCGATCCACAGCATGGACGAGCCGACAAGGTCGTCGAGAACAGACCTTGCTCTCTCTTTTTGCCAACCGAGATTGAGCCGAAGCATACTTGCCGAGACATAGCCAACAATCTAAGGGGTTGTTAGTCAACAGTGATGAAAGCATTGTTCATACTTGTGCTGCTTGCAAGACAGTAGATTGATCTGCATTCAGTTCCTTTGGCACACTTCGTATCATCTGTTTTGAGCCCACATGAATGACCTCAAAGCCGGAATCCAGAATCTCGAGACTCTGTACTGCACGGACAACATCATCTCTGCTGTTAGTTTGAGACGAAATGCATCTCTAATTGACGTACGCTCCGACTTCTGCAGCACCAAACTTCTTGTTCTTGTCATTGAGCACGTTGGTGGCAGCGTCGACACTCATGATGCCCCCGTTTTCTGGCCGTGTCCGGCGGCACACTTCAACCACTTGGACAGCGAGATCAAAGTAGATAGCACCCAAGCCGAGCTCAGCTGTCCAGTCTGCTTGACCACTAGGAACTGACGAGGAAAGTGGGTCAATGCCGACCACATTGCACATGCGTGTAAACTCTGCACGGAACTCTGGATTGGCGTGTATTTTGGCAGAATGGGTCGAAGAAAAGGCAGCTAGCGCCTGCTGAAAGGTCTCGAGCTGATTAGATAGTTGCACATGCTGACTTTTGATCATGTCATTGCCAACAGACTTGAAGCGCGCGTCTGTCTCTTCTTTGTCGAAGGACGCAAGACCTGCGCGTTTCTTCATGATGCTCAGCTAGTCATGCGAAGCTGCCGAGTGGCTTAGAACGAGCTATAGGGAGCACTGAGCAGGCTGTATTCCGAAACCTGGTTCGAGGGGTTTGGTTCAGGGTGTTCAGGAGGGAGCCAGTCAGTCGCCTTGAGCCTGCCGGAAATTTCACAAGCCAGAAGCAGAAGACGACACCAACCTCCCGACTCGTCAACACAGTGAACACACACAAATAGCGACGCTCTCTTGCTCGCAGCCCACTCCGCAGGCGCCACCTCTTCTTGGCCTTCTCTGCTGTGCCTTGTACACATTGCGCGCAGCGAGCGACAGAGGTGCTGCGAAGACCGGAATATCGTCACCCATCTGTGCCCTTTCGTGTCATCCAGTTGGCACCGTCAAGGCCGGCTCTCTTTCTCTTTCAATTCTTTGGCCGCGCATCTATTTCTAGAAGCCGGAAGCGCAAGGCGGTGCAGCTTTTTAGACCGGTTCATTAACCTTTCAAGCGAAGCGTGTACAGCGAGGCCGCTTGCGTGAATACGACAATATGGACGCTCGGCAGGGCAAATCTTCCATGATCCGGCGGTCCAATTCGATGTCAAGTAGCAGTCATCGCCGGCGGACACGAAGTATCGATTCGAGTCAATTCCAAGCAGACGAAGTACCGCTAGATGAAGACGCTGCGCGGTGGGCAGAAGTCATCCGTCAACGGCGCTTGTCGAAGCGGAAAAAGGTCGAAGATGAGGACGCCGTGATGGTGGGAACGCGCGTTAGTGAGGGTCACACCAACTGGGTCACGGCTTACAACATGCTCACGGGCATTCGAGTGGCGGTAAGTGATGAAGACACACTCAATTTAATGCTGACAGACAGACTTCGCGGTGCAATGCCAAAGTGGACCGAGAATTGACCGATATGGATTTTGCTGCGCGGCATAAGCTTACGTTTGATCTTGCGGGCAACGAACTTACCCCTTCTGCGCGGTATGATTTTAAATTCAAGGACTACGCTCCCTGGGTGTTCCGGCATCTTCGCGCAGAGTTCTGCATAGATCCTGCGGACTATCTTATGTCCCTGACTGGCAAATACATCTTGAGCGAGCTGGGCTCCCCTGGCAAGTCTGGGTCCTTCTTTTACTTTTCGCGCGATTATCGGTTCATTATCAAGACACTTCACCATGCGGAGCACAAATTCTTGAGGCGAATACTGAGACAGTACTACGATCATGTCAAAAAGTATCCCAACACGATGATTTCGCAATTCTATGGTCTCCATCGCGTCAAGACAAGCTTTGGCAAAAAGATTCACTTTGTGGTGATGAACAACCTCTTTCCGCCGCATATGGACATTCACGCGACATACGATTTGAAGGGCTCTACGGTAGGGCGCATTTTCTCGGAAGAGTCCAAGAAGAAGAACCCTCGCGGCACTCTGAAGGATCTCAACTGGCTAGGCAACGATGAGCGGCTCAAGCTCCCGTCAGCAAAGCGGCCCGCATTTGTCGAGCAATTAGAAGCGGATGTCAAGCTTCTTGCTCAGCTCGGTATTATGGACTATTCTCTACTTTTGGGCATCCACAGAATGAAAGAGGCAGCCGCATTTTCGCCTCCAACGAGTCCCTTGGCTCTGCAAAATGACAGTTCCAATGGTGCACCACTTGTTCGGACGCCTTCTGTTTCTGGTCAAGCCTACCGTAGACGCGACTTACGGCGCATGGTGACCCCACAGGGCTCGCCTATTACCCTCGGACAGTTAAACGCTCATGGCCCTCCTGGCCCTCATACACGGACCAACAATGTTGCAGGAATCGATCGCCAATTGCAAGCTCCTCCACTGACAGCGATTGCGTCCGAGTCAGATATTGGTATCGTACACAGTGAGGGAATGCGGCATAATCTGTTTTATCAGTTTGAAGGTGGCATACGCTCAGAAAATTGTGATGGTACACCTGGCGACGTTGTCTACTACCTAGGCATCATCGACTTGCTGACACGGTATGGCACACGCAAGCACCTGGAGCACTTCTTCAAAGGTTTAGGAAAACCGGCCGAGTATAAAAAGCAGATCAGTGCAGTTCCGCCGCAGGATTATGCCAAGCGCTTCCGAGACTTTATCTCTGCCATGACCAAGAAGCCAAATGAAATTAAGGAAGGTCGTCTGAAGAGGACACCAAGTGCTGTAGCGCTGGACTCGGCGATGCGCGAGCTCGAGCGTGAACACGCTGATGAGCACTCTCAAGCGGCCGGTCCAGTGATGTCTCCCGTCTTGCAACGCAATCCCGATATTATCCTGCCTGTGCTGGAAGAAGGTGCTCCTCAATCGCCAACGACACAGGCGGGGCCAAAGTCACCGACTTCAAGCAAACGGCGCAGTCAGGAATTGGCGGCTCCTGGCGCTCGCAATTCGAACGATGATGATGAGACTCAGAAAGAATTGTATTTGAATGACAAGCCCAAAGTCGTCGGCAATAGCCCTTCAGTCAGGACAGAAGCAGATGTCAGCGGAGGAACGGATAGCCATGATTCCGGACTTGCCTCGAGCTTGGATTGTCTGCCAGAAGTACCGGAAGAGCCTTCACGAGAGTCCTCCATCAAGAGGCCGACGAAGGAAGCATTACGGATCTTGACGCCTGCGAGTCCTCCGACTGCTCTGGAACTGGCGCCCGCACTCGAACGCGATCCCCGGCTCTCTACAGAAACCCTGACCAATGGCAAGACTCTACTAGCCACGTATGAGCTCAATGACAGCAATGTGGTGCAGCAACCAACGCCTCCTCGAACACAAGCTACGTCTCCCGCACTGAGCTCCAAAAGAGTATCAAATAAATCGCCCATCAAGGCTGCTAGGCGGCAAGGCATGCTCATGGAGAAGGCTGATATTGCGTACGAAGACGAAGGCTTTGAAGACGGCGCGGTCATGTCTCCGCGGCCTACAAAGACCATCTTGTCGACATGAGGATTGCATTCAACAGCATAGAGTGTACTCAGTTGTGCTCCCTTGGCAGTTTTCGTCTCCATCACCGCATTGTAACTTGTAATGTGCATTTCCACTGTAATCGTCTCACACTCTTGCATATCACACAGCATGTCAGCACGTATCGCCATTGTCACTTGCTCGCTTAGAGTCATGCTGTCTGTGTACTCGGGCTTGATGCATGGTCACGAGCGCAAGAAGCAAGATAGCGGAGCGTCACAAGCTTTAGCATTTCTGCTAATCAGCACGTTGGCCATGCTGTCCGTGTCACTGAGATCAATTCACTTGTATCGAATCTTACAGATGCCCTTGAGATGATATAGACGCGCGACGAAAAAGCTTCGACAAGTTGATGAATACAATATCTCTGTTCACAAGTGGAACTACTTCCCAGCAGTCAATTGGCCCGCTGTTAAGTTAGCTTGTCTAAAGAAGGTCGAAAGCTCACCGAGATCAGCCACACCTTGCACAACAGATGCTGGGAGCATGCCGATAATCTTATCGAGGAATCCGCCACCAGCAGGCGCTGGAGGTGCTGGTTGAGGATCAGCTACTGGAGCTGATAGAACAGGGAGCGACAGGAGTAGCATCAAAAGTCCACCCAATGAACTACTGGTCTTCATAGTGTATCTAGTGTTCACTCCTCTGCAGGCGCTTGCTTCTCAAATACATAGTCGAAGGCAGCTGAGCTTCTCAAAGTTTCAAACCGGACCTTGGAGCCGACGTCATGTTTCACATCTGTCTGTTAGCGGTGTTTACCAAACACTGGAGCTGGCGGACTCGGAGCGGGCGGGCAAAGAGACGGTCCAGTTGGATGATGGTTTTGCGTTCGATGCTCCTGATTCATTGCGCTGTGCACGAAGATTGAATGTCGCCATCTGAAAAGGCTTCAAGGCGACCACGACCAGGACACCCGACTGGCGTGAACTCTCCGCGATATGACTCGTCCACGATCGGCTGGCGACCTATAGAATGACTCTACTCAGACATTCGGTAGAGCATAGATTCCGGATATGAGCGAACCAAATCAGGATCTGCATTCAATCGACGGCGGATCAATTGAAGAAGATGAACCCATCCTGAAATACTCGCGCTTCCTTGATGGTAGTTTGGCCACCGTGACAGGGCGCGACACAGTCAGTGCCCTTGCTATCTGCAAAACGCTTTTCGTCATCGGTTCGCACAACGGTATTGTGTACATCTTCGACATACGCGGCACGCTCGT
Source organism: Protomyces lactucae-debilis (assembly GCF_002105105.1). Classification (NCBI taxonomy): domain Eukaryota; kingdom Fungi; phylum Ascomycota; class Taphrinomycetes; order Taphrinales; family Protomycetaceae; genus Protomyces; species Protomyces lactucae-debilis. The sequence continues at coordinate 547,937 of NW_024467999.1, read as the reverse complement.
CAAGCAATATCGCGCCCACTCGGCCGCGATCGCATCAGTGTCCATCGACCGCGAAGGAACGACAGTGGCGAGTGGCGGCATCGATGGGCGTGTTGTTGTCTACAGCTTGGTGAAGAAAGAAAGCATACTGTATGACTTCAAGAGACCTGTACAGACAGTGGCGGTGGACCCAGAATACAATCAGAATGCGAAGGGTCGCATCTTGTCTGGCGGTCTTGCTGGAAAGCCGACACTCAGTGAACGTGGTTGGCTAGGCAACAAGGAGACTGTGCTGGAAGGGAATGAAGGGCCCATACTGGAGTCTGCATGGCACGGTCGTCTGGCTGCTTGGGCTAATGATGCTGGCGTGCGCGTCTACGATACGCTCAACATGCGCATGGTAGGTCTCGTTCGTCGCCGTCCGGATAGTCCGCGAGCGGATCTCTTCCGATGTCGTCTGCTTTGGCAAGACTCGGAAACGCTGATCATCGGCTGGTACACCCACATCACCAAAGTTGTGATTCATGAGGGTGTCAACAAGGTCCTGAGCCTTGAGACTACTGTCAATATGAAGTTGGACTGTATCGTCTCTGGCCTTGCCATGATGCAAAACAATCTGCTAGTTTTGGCATACCTTGCAGATCTGGGAGAGGCTGAAGATATGCGCCGTGGCAATGCTCAACGGCCGGAACTCCGCATCATCAACGATTCGTTTGAGGAAGTATCAGATGATGCATTGGGGTTGAAGGGCTATGAGAAGCTCCTACCGAATGATTACGCTTTGGTGGCACACCCAACTGAGAAGTCATTCATTGTCTCCAGCCCTGAAGATATCATCACAGCGAGGGAGCGAGACGCGGAAGATCACGTTCGCTGGCTAGTCGAGAACAGCAAGTTTGAAGATGCTCTCGCAGCGTGTGCGGGACTGCCGAGTCCGCCAACGGAGCTCTCCTTTGCCATGATTGGATCACAGTACATGGACCACTTGCTGCAAGACAAGAACTTTGAGCGTGCGGCTAGTTTGGCGCCTCGTGTTCTCCTCGAAGATGCTGACGCATGGGAGAAGCAGGTATTCCTCTTTGCTGAGCATGACCAGCTCGAGACTCTGACGCCCTTCATTCCAGTGGCAAACCCCATACTCAGCTCTACAGTGTACGAAATGGCTCTCGGGCATTACGTGAAGTCCAATCCGGAAATGCTGCTTGACACCATCAAGCGCTGGCCTCCGGAGATCTACAATACCGAGGACATACTCAGCACAATTGTTTACGCCTTGTCGGAGAGAGGTAATACTATCTTGACCGAATGTATGGCAGAATTGTATCTCAAGACCGACAGACCAAGGGAAGCGTTGCCATACTTTCTTGCTCTTGGTAAGTCTGAGAGCTTTGACATTATCCGTCAATATCACTTATTCGACGCAATTCAAGAAGACGTACTGCAACTTGTTACGATTGATGCTCCCGCCGCCGATTCTGATGTCAAGGCAGGAAAGCTTGCCAACAGTCAAGCCATCGATATGCTTGTTCAGCATACACACTCCATTCCGATGCACAAGGTTGTGGCGCAATTGCAGACGAGGCCTGCTCTGCTGTATTGCTATTTTCGCGCCGTGCTGGCTTACGACGCCAGTCTTGCGAGCGACTTTACCGATTTACAAGTCAAGCTGTATGCTGAATACGATCGCGAACGATTGATGGAATTGCTTAAGAACACAACGGGCTACTCCCTCGAACGAGCCATCGAAGAATGTGAACGACGCGAGTATATCCCAGAATTGGTCTTTATTCTTGGCAAGACTGGCAATAGCAAACGTGCCTTGCAGCTGATTATTGAAAAGCTCGAGGATGTGAGTCAGGCCATTGCATTTGCCACGCAGCAGTCGGATCCCGATCTATGGGAGGACCTGGTGGCTTATTCGCTCGACAAGCCTCCGTTCATTCGCGGCCTGCTAGAGGCTCCGGGCATCGCTGTTGATGCGGTCAGTCTATTGAGGCGGGTGCCAAAAGGGCTCCGCATCGAAGGTCTCAAGGAGACACTGGAAAAGGTCTTTTCTGATGCGGACTTGCAGCTGTCCTTGTCGACAGGGGGTGGCAATATCCACGCAGCGCATGCAGCCGCCTTGTCACGAAAGCTTCAACAACAGCAACGACGCGGAACACGCATGGAGCCTGCAGACGTGCTGACGGCACTTGGTTTCAATAGCCTCACTGAAGCTCGCCCAAGATCACGGCGCGGGCAAGAAGACATGTTTAGTCTCGCGAGAGAGGAACTTTTCGTCTTTCTTGACGGCGTTCGGAGGGTTCCGCGATTACAGCTTGAGGAGAAGAGAGGAGAGGCGGGTGCAATTGGGCGTGCATCTGCGGCGCTACCTGCGTCCGGTATCCGTCCAGCGCGTTCGCGCCACAAGAAGCAACATCAAACCATGTCTGCAAAGATGACACTGTGTGCAGTCAATCGAAATCGTTTGCTAGAGGCAGTAGAGCAGGGATGATAAGTTAGTATGGACGATACTAGAAAACAAAACAGCGCACTCGCACATAGATATAAAAATGAACCATGAACCTATCCCTACTCGGCGCCGTCAATTGAGTCCTCGTCCAGCAGCTCAAATTCTGATTCGTCACTGAGCTGAATCTCGTCATCAGAAGGCAGAGTCTCAATATCATCAATGTTGTGGCCTAGCTGAGACCTGGCCTCGGATGCATCAGAAGATAAGGTTCCGTGAGGGTCGACCTTGGGAAGCTCCATAGAGGCGCTCGGGAACACGAGTCGAGAGCCGAGTGATTGGAAAGATTGAGAGCTGCCGCTCGTAGTGACTCGGGCGGCACAATCATCAGCGATAGGTGTCTGGACGTCCACATCCATCCAGAGGCGAGGACCAAACTTGTTGCCATCTGCTGTGCAAAGCTGCCAGTAAGAGATGACATTGTCTTGCACCTCTGTTGGTGCGTGGAGCATGACGGAAATTGTCGTTGAGCCACCGGGAGCGACTGTTTCAGTGGTACGTAGCTGTGGCGTAGCAGACTGTCCAGCGACTTCGACGGCTTGCATAGCTGCACCGCCGATGAAGCATGCCGACACACCTACTGGCCAAGCGTGCGAGCCAGTGTTCTTCATGGACCATTGCTTTACCAAGGTGCTGCCAGGCGAAATGGTGCTGCCGTCAGGGATAGTCAGGTCTTCCATGAATGTTGCTTCTAGAGGCAGGTAAGCCGGGATGGGATGATGCTCAGCAACAGAGCTAGACGTCTCAACGGACTTGACCTGGTCAGTGGCCTTGTCGACAGACTGGTTGCCATTCGTGACATTGAAGACCTCGCGCACCACGGGTGTGACGATCATGTCGTGTCCACTCTTGTGAGCCGACCTGTCGGTGTCAAACCGCTTGCCAGAGCACGACCAGCACAGATCATAATTCTGGCACGACACACAGGTAGCACGTAAACCAGTATCAATGGGCTCGTGGCACTCGTTACACTCAAAGCCAACTCCTGCTAGAATATCGGCTTCAACCTCCTTCAAGATATTAGCCTTAACCACGGGCATGCTGGCGTTGTCGACAAGACGATTGTAGCGTACAAAGGTGTGGTCAGGTTTGTGCTTGACTGAAAGGAAGCAAGTGCTGCACAAATCGTAGTCGTTGCAGGATGCACACATGTATCGATGTCCAGTGACTTGCTTGTCGCATCCATCGCAGATGACTGTGAAGTGCTGGACGGGCGTCTCTTGGCTGGGTTTGACGGGTTTTTGGAGTTTTGCATGAGACTGCTTTGGCGAAGAGGTCTCTTGCGCCTTTTCAGAGGTCGATCCGACGGCAGATTGCTTGACAGCCGGCGAATCGGTTTCCTTTGCTGTGCTCTCGGGAGACGAAACAGCAACGCTGGTGACTGTAGCAGATGAAGCGTTCGATGAGGCGAGCGACACAGAGGACTTGGCAGGCGAGGAGTGCTGCATGGGGCTGCTAAAGACTGGTCGAGAAGGAGGCGTCAAGATCTTCTGAGCCTGTCCAAAGAGTACCTTGGATCGAGCTGGGGAGAACGCCACCTTCATCTTGATGAGCGGATGGGAAGGATCATGCTTATTGAGTGGATGAGCCTCGCAAGCGCCGCAAAGGTCGAAGTCTGGGCACAACGTACACTTGTAGCGTGCTCCAGCGATGAACTTGTTGGAGTTTCTACAGAGTGCGCCATCGCACATGATGCCGTTGTGCATGACTTGAACGACCTTCTTCGTAGGAGCCAGAATGACATCGTCAGAGATGCGCACAAAGCGGTGAGTGCCATGAGTCTTGACAACGTCTTCGAAACAAGGCGCACACATATCAAAGTCCGGGCAAGCCAAGCACTTGAATCGCAGTCCAGAGATTGCAGAGTTGCAGTGGTCGCAGACTGCATTGTGTCGGAAAGGAACAGATTCTTTCTCGACGTGCTTGTGAACGCCACGATGATAAGGGCCGTGAGTGTGGTCTCTGCCATGCCTTCCGTAATGTCCAGGTGTGCACACTGCACCGAGTTGTTTGGTTTGCTCAACGAGCTGAGTGACGACGTCCGTCAGTGCCTTTTGCTGCAAGACATGCTCGGCATGTGCATTCACCAGACGATCCGAAACAGCGACGATTTTACCCATCTGCGCAGTGTTTCTGGAGAGAGCTACCGCCATGTTTTCCAGGGACTTGTCGTTAGGATCATAGGTGCTTGTTGTCTTTTCAGCAAGTTCTTTGGATGCCAAGGCGCTTGGCATGGGTGCAGATGTAAGCAAATCAATTACTTCCGTTGCTGGTGTGGCAGGCGCGACATGCTTGGGTGCTTCTGCAGCATCGCCGGCAGCATTGAGCAAAGCGTCGCCTTCCATTTTAGCGGACTCTGGTTCACGCTGCGAAGGCTGCAACAAAAGTCGAGCGCGCTTCTGTTTTAAGATTTGCGAGCTATGCACTTTGAGGTCGAGTGGCACAAAAATCTTGGTGCCAGAGACGCGCACAAGCAGCTGCAAGTCGTCTTTGTCAAAATTGAATGTCTTTTCTTTTGGGGCGAGTTGTTGCGCGAGCTGTTGCTGAACCTGTACGTGTGTGAGTACTGGATATAGCGATGCGCCGGGCGAGGGACTTACATTGAGAGGGCTAGAACCTGGGAAGAACAATGGAACAGGCAGCTGGATGCGATGCGTGCCTCCGGCGGTGACCTTGACGGAGATCTGGCTCATGCTTGGCTGCGAGCGGTGTCTGGTTGGAGGTGCGCGGTGATTGTCGTCGTCGTCAGCCTCCTCGCCCAAATTTGGTGGGGAAGCTCCAGCTCTACTTCTACTACTTGCACTCAGTGACTCAGATAATTGACTCGATCTACGGTGCACTAGCTCTGCCATGAAGGATGCTCGCTGCCAAGGCTACTCTCAGGAATGCAGAGCCATGTACAGTACTGCTGCAACGACTTAGGCCCTCGGCTGGCTTCACTGTAGGCCTCACTCTGGGCGAGCTTGTTGAGTCGGCTCCTGGACAGCTTCATCCTCCGATCGTCGAGTTGCGTGGACGCAGTGGATCGGGAAAGACGCATCTCTTGTACATGCTCGCTATTGAAGCGTTAGTGGGTGGGACAGGAGTCGTGTACTTTGATGCAGAAGGCACCTTTGACATACTCCGGTTCTCTCATCTCCTGCGACAGCATGTGGATCCCTTTGCTGCAGATGGGGTCTTGAAAAATCTGGTCGTCTTCCAGCCTCAGTCAGCATCAGAGATGCTCGCTAATGCCAAAAGCCTGCGACAGTCCATCGCCGTACTACAACGCGACGTGCCTGTCCGCTTGATCCTGGTAGACAGCATCAGCAGCTTTTTTTGGCAAGCCAAAACACTCCTTCCAGTCATTGTCGAAGCGCTTCGAGATGTCGCAAAAGCCGTGCATGCAACGGTCTTCATCACAAATTGGCAGATTGGATGGCAGCACTTTTCAGTGGCAAAAGCAGTGCGTCTAGAAGTTGAGAAGAAGGAGGTGTTGCAATTCACGCAGGGTATAGAGCAGGCGCTCAACACGGCAGATGCACGCGCAGAGGTACTTGCTCGAGGGTTGTCTTACATCAAGAACGCGGGGGGCAATAGACAGACTTTTTGCATCAAAGATCAAGCAAGTATGGTATGAACCATTTGCCTAGTATACGACTGAAAGGTGACCGATAAATCTAAGATGCATTGGTAGAGCCCGAGCCTGGTGCATGAGGGGGTGGTGTCTTGCCAGGGCCGTGGATAGGATGTCCGGCTGTGCCAATTGCACTAGTGTGCTGCTTACCGTCAAAATGACTTCCTTCCATTGTCACTGGGGTGCCTGGACGCTCTTCTCGGGAAACGACCGTGCCTCCACTGACCGATCCGTGCTTCTTCATAAAAGCCTCCATTGTGATGGTAGGCTCCACCGTGGCCTCATGAACCACGGGCTTTTCGTGAATGATCTCGTCTGCGTTGTCAGCACGATACAACTATGCATAGCCAGGCTTACGAATGGGCACAGTCGTGTGGATCACCTCTTTTTGGACAACATCGCGCTGGATGACAGGCTGAATGGTTTCATGCACATGGTGATGCGTGGTGTCGGACCTGCTGGTAAGCCGAGCTCAGACATACAAAAGCGCATTACCCAATTGCAGCTGCCTCGATCTTGGAGTACTGCGTTGGTTCTTGGGTGGTGGTGCTCGTGTAAGCTTGCTTTTGTTCCTCCAAAGCACGCTTCGATCGCTCAGACATCTCTTCTGTGCGCTGCTTCTCCACCACAGGTAAAATTTTGTGTGTATGCTTCTCCTCCAGCTCGACATGTTCCGTGACTGGCTGAACACGCTGCTGTTCATGAACCACATGGTGTTCGCGCTCCACGACCGTTTGTTGCTCTTCTCGAACGATCGGCTGGATGTGTTCTTGCACAACGCTAGGTGCAATCTCCTCGACAATGTCTGTCGTTGCGCGATCCAGCTTTTGGTTCGTGTCGGAGGTCTGGGAGGTGTGAAGGTCGCCAGCGCCAGCATTTGCGTTGGTAGTGGCAGGCGGGCTGTGAGACACATGGAGCGAATTTGTCTGGCCTCGCGAGCCGGTGTGCTGAGGTGAAGACATGATGAAGGGATGCTTGAGGGAGAGAAACACCGGGATGCAGAGGCCTGCTTTTTAAACTGCCCCTGCGATCCTATGACGATGGAGCATGCTCGATCGATCAAACAGCGGCATCATCGGCACAAGCTGGAGCTCGTCGACAGACTAATCTTCTTTAAGAATCGAGCAGAGAGGTGTTTGCCTGTAGCATGATTCAGTAGCCTAGCTCGTCTGTAGCTGGTACCTGGCAGCAGTAGCGGTATCGAGTCGTTGGTTGCCGCTTCGCCAAGAAACTCAACTACACCCACAAAGTATACTTTCCAGCTTATATATATCTGTACAGAGCAGCCTACAGCCTACAGCATCCAAGTATAGAGAAACAGTCCTGTCTACACGCAAGAGAGTGTGAGAGGAAGAGCACAACACCATGTCGGAGAGCCAAGAAGGCCCCTCACCGACCGATTCAAAACCAAGACTCAAGCGCAGCTATAAACACTCCAACTACGCATGCGCCAGGTGTCGCGCGTCGCATCGCCGCTGTAAGCATAATCCGGAAGACGACCCGGAGTATGATGGAAGTACCCCTAAACGCACGCGAAGGCGTAGAAAGACAGCAGCAACGATGACGGAGGAAGAGACGGCCGCTGCAGAAACGTTGCAGGCGATGCAGCCGCCTCCGCCTGCAACGACTGGGTATACGCCTAGTGCCTATGCAGTGACTCCGGGTCAGTCATCATCGAGTACAGACGCATCAGTCAACGCGATGGGGTATGGCTTGCCTGATTTGTCGATGGGCATGTTCGGTGCTCCCTCGAGTGTGGGTGTGCCGCAACCGCAACAGATCGCATGGCTCGTCCGACCCATTGCGCCTGCATCCCTAGGTCCATCTCCGTCGCCCAGTCAAACACCCCTGCCTTCCTTCAACCACATTGCCGGTCTCGCGCAACACTCACCTGTCTCACGCAGCAGTAGTCTGCAAGACGCGGAATTCCTCAATGATCTCACCACCTTTGACCAAATTGACCTGGGTGGTGTGCTGATGGAATTCTTTTCACACACAGAGAGCGAGGAAGGCTTCTGGCGCGGTCCCGGGATGCAGATGATTGATGAGAATGCAGCCCTGAAACATGCTGCACTCGGCACATACCTACTCCACCGAGCATTTGCAGAGAGACAAGCAGAAGGCTTGATGCATGTTGAAAAGGCCATGCAACAACTCAACAAACAGCTCGCAGTGAAGGATCCGAGTGTCTGGCAAACTGGCATGTTCACAGCGGCACTCCTCGCCATTGCCTCTTTTTGTGCATGCGAACCATTGTCAGCTGCACGACTGCATATGAATGGTGTAGCGAGCATTTTTGGACAGCTCTGGCCACGCATGGATGAATGTCGACCGGAGTTGAGGAAGCTTTTTCTACGGCAGCAACACTGTCCACGTGTCTGTCGCAGTGCCGTCAAGGAGTATCGTGTCTTTGTGGATATCTTCCAGAGGTTATTTCCGGACGTGGACTTGTATGCTGAACATGACATTGGTGCGATACAGGAATTGTTGGTGATTATGCTGGATGCACTCTCATGCTTTTTTGATTTGGGTGGTGCTCAACAACGTAAAGAATCCCTCACACTCGTTGGCCGGCTTCAACGCACTTTGGTGCGAGAATGGTTGGATGGCGCGGATGCAAAGCAACGTGTCTTTCGACCTTTGTTGCAAGAGGCGCTCTATGATTTGCTGGCGAGTATGGTGTACCCGCATCGCGACTTGTCTACACTCCGCACCATGCTGGCCAGTAAGATGTATGATGGTGAAGCTGCGTGTGGCGTGTTTCATTTTGCGCGGTTGACACTTGCGGCATTGGACAAGGTCATCTATGAGCCTGCTGCAAGGTATTATGCTGAATTCCAAAGTATAACAAGTGGGAACAAAGGATGCGCTGTTGCAACAGTGATTCATTAGAGAGTACGTAAAACTATAGGATACTTTCCATGATACTTACAGGTGCTTGGTGGTCGATGAGTGACCGGTAGCATTGTGTTCAGATGCATTGTGTCCAATACCACTGTGTCCGGTGGCATTGTGTCCAATACCGCTGTGTCCAGTGGCATTGTGTCCAGCAGCGTTGTGTCCGGTAGCACCGAGTCCAGTAGCACCGTGTCCAGCAGTACCAATGGCGTCAGTGTGGACATTGTGGCCGCTGAGGTGGCTTCCCTCGAGTGTCTGGGGAGCACCTGAACGGGTTTCCCGTGCAACACTCTCACCGGCCTTGAGACCACCCTTCTTGCTGAACTCAGCCATAGAGATGGTAGGCTCAATGGTGGCCTCGTGCACAACAGGCTTCTCGTGAATCACCTCGTGGATGGGGACAGTGGTGTGGATGTGCTCCTTCTGGAGAACCTCACGCTGAATCACGGGTTGCACAGTCTCGTGGACGTGGTGGTGTGTGACATCCTGGCCAACAGCTGCACCCTGGACCTTGTTGTACTGGGTAGGGAGGGTTTCTGAGGTGTTCTTGTAGGCATTTTGCTGCTCAGCAAGGGCACGCTTAGCGCCATCAGTCATTTCCTGTGTGCGTTCACGCGTCTCAACAGGCAAGACGTTGTGCTTGTGCCTGGTCTCCTCCTCGACACGGTCAGCGACGGGCTGAATGCGCTGCTGGTGGTGGTGGACGTGGTGTTCACGGTCCTCGACGACATTGACTTCCTCGGTGACGTGCTTGGCGACACGCTCCTGTGTGACGGCCGGTGCGACGGTCTCGTGTGTCTGGGTGGTGTGGTGGGTGCCTGTACCGGTGGTCGAGGTGTTGTGAGAACCAGTCAAGCCGGAGCCTGAGGTGTGGTGTGAGCCAGTCAGACCGGTGCCTGTGTTGTGGTGTGAGCCAGTCAAGCCTGAGCCTGAGGTTGTGGTGTTGGATGTGCCGACTGGGTGTGTGCCGGTGACTCCCCTGTCTGCGTGTGTGCCGTGAGTGGAGGTTGTGTGGTCACCGTGGGTGGTGTCCTTGTCTGAGTGGATGGCGTCCTTTACTTTGTTGATGATGGAAGACATGATAGATGGGTATAGAAGGTCTTTGATGTTTCTGACGAGCAGATGAGGACTAGGGGCCTCTTTATATGGCTGATATTGGTCATGTCATGGCCTATGGACTGTGTCTACCCTGGATCGCCGCCCATTACGTATTTGCTGGCCAGGGCTCCATCACTCGCTTCACTTCATCATCACGCTGCATCCTGGATTGCTGCTACTCTTGGCGGCGGCTCTCTCTCCAGCCTGTGCATAGATGATCCAGCTGATGACGACAACCACTCCATCAGTAGATCTAGATCTCGTCTATCACCTCGTCTATGTGATTATATCGCTGCCTTCGCTGCCTGCTGTTTCGCGTTTTGCCCCTCACGCGTCATCGTTGTGGCTTGATCATCACTCAGGCTCACTCACGCTCTATCAGATCAGATCACGCTCCATCATCTGCAACCAGCTGCCTCGTATTCCGCCATATCCTGAGACTATGACTCTATAGATGATGAGATGATGAGCATAACCAGCATCGCATAGCATGAATTCTGCTGCATGAATTCTCCGGCAGCAACGGCCCGAAACACTGGGCAGCATAGATGAAGCCAAGATGATGCAGCCTTGACGAGGGTGAGCGCTGACCAGGGCAGTGGTCACTGGTCAGTGATCACCTAATTCCGTGGACCGGAAAGGACGGCAAGCTGGGCCATCCAATGTCATCTATATACGATTCTACTTTACCCAGGGATTCGTCGTACCCTCCTGGTGACGAATGAAGCAGAATGAGATTCCTGTGACAGGGCCCGTATACATCCGTAACATCCCTCGGTACTCCTACAACGTCATCGGAGGCAACACGAACAAAATAAAGTCAAATCCTCCCTGCAACAGAGCCTGGCACTCACCCACATCATAACATCATGGGCCTCATCGACAAGCTCAAGGGTAGGAGCAGCAAGGACGAGGCAGACGTCAATGGCAAGCATAGGCGCTCCTCTTCCCTCGGCAGGCGCAAGTCTCTCGAGGGAAAACCACCCAACAGAACAGCAGGCGATGTACCACAGCTGCCACCGTTGTCAGACAGACCCGAGGCAGTGTACAGTGTCGAGGGTGCCGGGGGTATGGCAGGCACAGGGAAAGGAAAAGACAAGGATGTTGCAGGCGTAGCGCGTGGACTGGAGCAAACACATTTGACCACTCACACAAGCACGCCGACGAGACCTGCGTACGACGAGCGCAACTTGACAAACACTCCTTTCAACCCCGATACATTCCTCGGCGGCAAGGAATCCACCACGGATTACGAGCAACAACTCGTGACGCCGATTGTGCAGGAAACCATTCGGCCGCACGTCGAAGAAACCATCATCCCGGTCTTCAAGCGCGAACACCACGTCATCCACCATCAAACACGCATCCAACCAGTCCTTGAGCAAGTCGTGCTTCCTGCGAAACACTATGTCATCATCGATGGCAAGAAACATGAAATCTTGCCAGAGGCAGTCACGCAGTATGTCCTCAAATCGCGCGACTATATCCCCATGCAAATCAAGCCAAAAGTCATTGTTCGCGAGTACGTGGATTCTGAACCCCTCGTGGGTCCGATCCTCGGGGTTGGCGCATCGCTTGTGAATAAAGATGTCATGGTGGAGCATCAACGCAAAATCAACGAGAGCTATGTCGTGGATAAGCTTCACCCACAACCCATTCCAACGTCTGTTCCTGCTACAGAATCGGGTCATGGCGCTTCGATGCCTGTGACGCAAGTCGTGGGCAGCAGCAATGGACTGAGCAAAGAACAGGAAGATGCACACCGGCATGCCTCCATCAAGGAAAAGTTGTTTGGCAGCAAAACTGCCAATAAGCATGAACCTGCGCGTGCGTGAGGTCGTCTTTCCATGTTTCCCATGTATCCTGTAGCATGCACTGTATAAATATCCTCATTGATGCCTGATTAGACTGTCTATTTGACCTTTCCCTCAACTTTTTGTCCCGCAACGAAAAGGAAAAAGTCGCACCACGAAAGGGAAAACAACCCGACAAAGGCTCCAGCTTGGGCGTATCGAGTAGAAGAGACGGGCGTGATGTCTGCGACTGTTCGCTACCCGAGACAGGGAGACGATACCAGGCCCGTCAAGATTGCAGGTAAGAATATATCCTGAGCCCAATCCTGCACAATAGACTGACCACCCCCCTTTTCATCAGGCAGCTGGAATGGATGGCGACCGGAAGAGATGCAGTTGAGCAAAGACGGGACAGGCTTCACCTATACGATCCGTGCACCCGTTGGATCGAAGCAAGAGTACAAGTTCATCACACCGGCTGGTGAGTGGGTACTGCAGCCAGGTCGTCCAACAACCCCAGATGCACACGGCACGCATAATCACAAGGTCATCATGGAGGCTACCGCTGGTCTAGGCGGGGAGTCATCTGAGAACGAGGCGGCTGCTCGATCTGTTGGGAAACAAGGGACAGCTGGATCGCATGGCAGGCAGCACTCGCGACAAGGCTCCTTGAACCCCTCAGCGCCGTCCTTCAGTCCAACGGCGGCTGTATTCAATCCTGGAGCAAGCAGCTGGGGTGGCCCACCGCAGGCTCCAGTACAGCAGCAGCAACAGCAGCAGCAAGGAGCACCGGGTCGTCACGCGCGCAGTCGGTCATCCGCTCGACACACACGCAGCAGGTCCAGCATCAGCACGCACACACGACCACGCTCCACCTCTCGTCCAGCAGGCAGTCCCATGACGGAGCATGAGAATCTCGATCCAACCGCTGTTCCCTTCAAGCCGCAATTCAAGCAACCCACACAACCTGTTACGCATGCACAAGGGTATGCTGCTGCGCTCAAAAAGACACCCTCACCACCTGCTCATGTACCACAGCAACAAAACGCTGGTGAGGGAGGATTCAAAGTACCTGCTGTGCCTGCTTCAAAAGCTGCCTCGAGACCATCGAGTACTTCGCCTGAGCAAGTCGATGCGGCAGCTGCTTCATATGCAGTGCGAGCAAAGCAAGCAGCGCTAGAGTCAGCAAAGCAAGCGGCGAATATCATCCAGCAAGAATCAAACAAGACATCAGGAGTCGTAGAGGAGGTTGAACGCGACCTCAAGCACGCTGCCGGCAAGACAGCTGACACGGCTGATGCTGCGGACACATCCCTCACTGAGGCTGCCTCACAAGCTGCAGAGACCACCTCGACTAAAGCAACTGAAGTCAAGGATGCTGTTAAGCAAACCAAAGATGTAGCAGTGCAAGAGACTTTCCAAGTCGCTGAGACTGCCACAGACAAAGCACAAGATGTGAAGGAAGCACTCAAAGGGCAAAGTTCACAAGCGGCAGAATCTCTCCAAGCGACAAAGGATGGTGTGGTCGATCAAGCATCACAAGCAACAGATATAGTCAAAGAGAAGACTATTCAAGCCAAGAATGTCGCTGGTGAAGCTGCCGAGACTGCCAAAGAGACGGCTCAAGAGTATGCATCAGCGGCAATCGAGACGACCAAGGACGTGGCTGCATCCGCTCAACACACTGCTACACAAGCTAAAGATGCCGCAGCAGAAACGATCACTAACGCCAAGGACGGTGCGCAGGAGCAAGGCAGAAAGGCTGGAGCTGCTGTGCAAGAAACGTCTCACCGCATTGACCAACACGTTCAGGAGGGCGCTGCAAAAGCACGTCAAGAAGTAGACAAGTTCGGACACGCCGTGCAGGATGCTGCTGCTGAAGGCAAAGAGAATGCTCAGCATGCAGCTACTCTCTTGCAAGAAAAGGTACAAGCAGTGCCAGAACAGGTCGCAGATGCTGCGTCCAAGGCGGGAGACAAGGCACAGGATATCGTCCATGCTGTGCAGGAGAAGGCTGTTGAAATTACAGATGCGGCAGCCGACACACTCGATCGCGCTTCGAAGACTGTGGCTGATGCTGGAGCTGTGGTGCAAGAAAAAGCAGTCGAGCTCAAGGACGCTGCTGCTGGCACCGTTGAAGAGGTGATTGACTCTGCTGCAAGGACTGGCGCAGCTCTCCAAGATTCTGCAAAGCATACAGCCGTGGCTACTGCTGACCAAGTCGGCCAAACAGCAGATGCAGCTCAACGCAAAGTGGAGAGCGCCGGAAGTGCAGTTGCGCAAGAGGCGAAATCGCTGACAGACAAAGCTACGAACGAGGCGCGTGATAACAAGGAGTCTATGCAGCAGACTGCACAAGATGCGAATGAGACTGTCCCTGTTGAAATTACCAAAGTCGGCGATACTGCACATCGCGCCGCTGCAGAAGGCAAGGCCAATGTCGCCAAATCTGCAAGCGTACTGGCAGAGGAGCAACAGTCGCTCACAACTACTGAAAGGGATCCATCCGTCTCGGCCTCAATCGATCGCGAGCGTGTCGAACCAGCGGCAGAAGACTCGCACGTCAATTTGTCGTCCAGTCATGCTGCTTCGACCAATTCAACAAGCGCAAAACCGGAGCATGTGGCCACAGTCTCACCGGCTCCAGCTATCGAAGCGACCGCTGAACCTGCCGCAGAAGATGGTCTTGCTGCGCCCTCCCGTCAGCCAGACCTCACTACTGCTGAAATCAGTGACTCCTTTGGCAAGTCGACTATGGCAAATAAGCCAGACACAGTGCTTCCGCTATCTGCAGAGGGTCAAGCAAAAGTCGCAGCTGAGTCAGAAAGGACCACCTCGTCGGCCAAGCGTGCTCAGTCCTCTGGCACCGATGTGACGGGTGACCGTCCTGGTACGAGCAGGAGTCTTGGTGCGAAACCGAGTGGCAACTTTTTGTCATGGATGCTCAAGTCATTGTTCGGTGGCATCTTTCGTGGTATTGGAGGGCTTTGGGATAAGCTTGCTTTTTGGCGCAAATCACCCCATGGTTCACCGCACACTCAGACTGCTACTGCTTCTGCCGCTGCGATCAGCACGACGCCAGAAGGCATCCGAAATTGAGGAGGTCAAGATGGCGTCATTCACGAATCTTGCATGCTCAGGCTCAACTAGAGAGTCTGCGGTCGCATATACTAAAAGCATAGTACTCCATTCTTTTTCCCCACTTGCCAGGCTTCTCAAGCGCCAACGCCATATGCAGCAGTCTGTGCACCCCAAACGTTACTCACCACCTTTGTCTGCCCTTCAAGAGCTTGTCCAACTCCAGCTGCGATGTATAGCGGCGTGAAGTGTTCAATTGTAGGGTGCGCTTTGCGAAAGTATGGATGTGTTGTGATGTCGAGTAAACGCTGCTTTTGTTGCAAGAGGTCTTCCTCTTCATGTGCATCCACCAAAGTACTCATGAGTGCATCATAACCTGGATCAGCAGTAACTCTATCCCAAGCCTGCCAGTCCTTGAATGTGTGAATGGTCAGTCCACCACATAGAATAAGATATCCTTCCTTTGCCAACGATGCGATTGCCGAGCCGAGCTTGAGATTTGCTTCTGGATTCACATACTGGCCTACCTCAACGAGCGGCACATCAAGCTTGTCTCCAAACATGAGCTTGAAGGGGATGTACACACCATGATCAAAGCCACGCTTGTTCTGCACCTTGCTGTTGTTGATCCCGGCAGCAGATAACAGGGCAGCGACTTCTTGTGATAGCTCAGGATCTGGCTTTGATTGGAAGCGAAGCTGATACATTGGGTCTGGGAAGCCATAGTAGTCATAGTACAGAGCATCCTGGCTCATCTGCCATGCCTCGGTATTGTCAGTGATGAGAATAGGTGCATTTGCATCAACTTCCCAATGAGCTGAGAACACGACGATGCCTTTGGGCTTGTACGTTTCGAGCAGAAATGGCCCAAACTGACGGAGAAAGTTGGCTTGCTGGCCGTTTGGACCGCCTTCGAAGCCTTTAGTGAAGCGTCCAGACTTGGCAGCACCTGATTCTGTCATGAGAGCTGGAGAGCCATGAGCGAAGAAGAAGGCAGGTATAGCGTTTCCAGGCTTGTGACCTGGCAAACTCTTTAGGGAGTACTTGCTAGACATGATTGAACCTAGCTCCGGACAGGAATCTGGGTTCTTATATGCTTGATGTCTTTGGCAAGTCATCGATCCGTAGGCTGATTAATCGAGGTTTCTGCGGAGCCGAGCATGTGCCATCTGACAAGATAACGGCTAAATGTGCCGGACCTGAAAAACAAGGTTTCAACTTCCATGGGTTCCTTGCGAAGACTTTTTGTCGATTCCATGTGTTGAAAGGCGGTCGATGCTCTATGAATAAGGAGTATCACCAGTTCTCTTCTTGGCAGCTCAGCATGATTGATACGGCATCTCGGGCTTTTTCAATCAGGGCCGGCACATCAGGCAAGATGAAAGTACAGTGACACTGAACCTACTGAATAGGGTGAAATTGTTCTTAAGCAGCCCTGCGTTGAGGCTTTTCCGGAGAGTCACGGTGCCTGGGAGTGCAGCCATGTAGTCTCCGTTTCCCTCGTCGTCATTTGCGGAAGTTTTTAAATTTGGGCGAAACAGACAAACAGAGACCACAACACCTCGTATACCGCTTGTCCTTGCTTCCATAGCTACGGCAGACCTATCTGTCCTGTCATCATGGCCTCTGGCCCAGAGCCTGCTCTTGCACCGCCCTTGGAACACCCAAAGGGCAACAAGGCAAGCACAGTTACTCAAGCGGCTGGCACGAACCAGCCTGCGTCATTGCCATCCACGCAAAACCTGCACCCGCTCGCACGTCCGCTCACAAGGGACACGTCGCGCACAAATGGTACAATGCCGACAATCCAGGATGAAGATACACCCACTGCACGGAATCGAGCGCCAGCCCTCGAAGGCGCGAAACATCCAAGTTTTCTGAGCAGATTCAAACGCGATTTTGGCAGTGCAGCCAATATAAAAACTCCTGGTGATATCATGACGGCGCCCTTACCACGATCAGGTGTACAGTCTGATCCGTTTGACAGGATCATTACACAGCGTAACGACTTGACATTTGCGCCTGTACCACATTCACCGTTAATGCGCAGTGGCTCATCTGTCTATGAACCAGTCACGCGGCCCAGGGAAGATGCAGATATGCAATCCCTTCCAGACCTACCGCGCGACCGGCAGCTTATGACGCGCTCCCAGACGGAAGGACAACAACCCAGACCACGCAGTTATATTGATCCTGAACGCGCAGCAGCTGGTAGGAGGACGCCCATGCATCGCAACGAAGGATCTGCCTCTGGATCACGCGCAAAAGTAAGAGAACGCTGGGATCGCATCAAGGCCCGTATGGCAGTCAGCAAAGCTGTCAGCAAGAAGAAAAAGGAGCAGCCAAAGGGCATGAACCAGGATGTGATTAACTACTTGATTGCAGGTGCACTGCCTGCTGTGTTGGTGGGGGCAGCGCTCATGAAGGACGAACGTGGCAAAGCGCCGCGCGTTCCCGTCATTTTCGCATTGCTCAATTTTGAGCTGACGCCGAACACAGAGGGAAACACCAATGCCCGGTTGCATCTCAAATTTAACATTGAGCTCGAGTATGGTACCGGCGATTCTCGTAAGCGTTGGGTGATTGAGCGTGACTTGGAAGATTTCTGGCGTCTCAACCTGTCTTTAGGCATTCGTCGCAAGCTACGACTCTCAAAGAGCAGAAAGCCGCCTGATTTTCCATCAGAAGCTCTGCCATTCTTCAGGACTGCCCGAAACTTGGAAGGCGATGAACGCACAAAACGTATGGCTCAAGACGTCGGGTCTGGCGTTGCTGCAGGTATCGGCGCGCTAGCGGGCGCAGTGGGTGGTGCCTCTCAGCTTGTTGACCGTGATCGACAGTATCCACGTATTGTTGCAAACAGGATCGGTGCCTGGTTGCGTAAATGTCTTGTTTGCTACACATTCCGCGAAGAATGCAACCGCCTTTGCAAGTTTTTGGAGCTCTCAACCCTCGGCATTCGTCTATCGCGCGATGAACGCAAGTCTGGGAAAGAAGGATTTCTCGCTATTCGCAGTATTCGTGGAGCGACACGTGGCATGACCTGTAATCCGATGGAGTACAAAAGAAGGCATAAGCCTCGGTGGTATCTGGTTCGTGAAAGCTACATCCTCAGTGTCGAGCATCCAAGTGCCACGGAGATCTATGATGTCTTCTTCTTGGATCACCATTTTGACATCACGCGGAGAGACTTTTTGTCGGATGTATCGATCGACGATGGGAAGCATCATCACCCGCAGCATCATCAGTTCAAGATGAAGAATAGTGAAAGACGTGTGCACCTTGTCGCCAAGAATGAAAGACAGTTGGACCAGTTTGTCAAGAGCATTGAAACGATGGCAGAGTCAACGCCATGGGCCAAAGAACATCGCTTTGGTAGTTTCGCACCTGTACGCACCAATGTTGCCGCTCAGTGGTTAGTGGACGGCCGTGATTATTTTTGGAACGTCTCTCGTGCCATTTACAACGCAAAAGACACCATCTACATTCACGACTGGTGGCTAAGCCCTGAACTCTACATGAGGCGCCCATCGGCCATTGCAGAGAAGTGGCGGCTCGATCGACTTTTGCAACGCAAAGCGCAAGAAGGTGTCAAAATCTTCATCATTATCTATCAAAATGTTGGTACAACCGTGCCGATTGATTCTACCTACACCAAATATTCCATGATGGGTCTGCATCCAAACATCTTGTTGCAGCGGTCGCCTGGACATCTCAAGCAAGTCACCTTTTTCTGGGCGCATCACGAAAAGATTCTTGTGGTAGATAATGAGATTGGCTTTGTCGGTGGACTGGACTTGTGCTTTGGTCGTTGGGATACACCTGAACACATTCTCGTTGATGACAAGGACAACTTACGCTCTGGCGATGGCGCTGAGACTGGTGAAAAGTCAGTTCCTGATGCTGGAGACGATGTGACGGACAAGGACTTTCAGGTATGGCCAGGCAAGGACTACTCCAATCCACGTGTGCTCGACTTCCACACTCTGGACAAGCCCTATGCAGAGCTGTACGATCGCAGCAAGATTCCAAGGATGCCGTGGCATGATATCAGTATGTGCTTGCTCGGTCAAGCGGCGCGTGACATTGGACGGCATTTTGTGCAGCGCTGGAATTACCTCCTCCGGACCAAGCCACCTCGCAGACCCATGGCAATGTTACTTCCACCCTCAGACTATGATCCTGCTGATTTGGAAAAGTACGGCTTGACTGGTACGTGCGAAGTACAGATTCTGCGCAGTTCCGGCAATTGGTCTCTTGGTTTGGATGCAACGGAGCACAGTATTCAGAATGCATACTGCAGTCTCATCAAAGAGTCTGAGCACTTCATCTACATTGAAAATCAGTTCTTCATCACCAGTACAGAAGTGGATGGCACAAAGATTGAGAATGGTATTGGAGATGCTCTGGTTGAGCGAATCATCAGAGCACACGCCAATCAGGAACACTGGAAGGCCGTTCTTGTGGTTCCTATGCTTCCTGGATTTCCGGGTTCAATTGACAACAATGAAGGCACAGCACTAAGGTATATCATGAAGTGCCAGTTCAACTCCATCTCACGAGGTGAGAAGTCCATCTTTGGGCGTTTACGAAAAGCTGGCATCGACCCAGTCATGTACATTAATGTTTTTGGACTTCGCGGATGGGGACGAGTCGGCAAGGAAACGCCTATGCTCGTTTCAGAAATGGTCTATATCCACGCAAAGGTATGTCGAAAACACTTACGAAACGCAAGCTGACGGTAGTGTATGATTGTGGATGACCGTGCAACGATTATTGGGTCGGCCAACATCAATGAACGCTCACAACGCGGCATGCGTGACTCGGAAGTTGCCTCAGTTGTTCGTGATACGGACATGATGGACTCGACCATGGGTGGCAAGCCATACAAAGTTGGACGCTTCTCACACACGTTGCGCATGCGACTGATGCGCGAGCATCTTGGCGTGAATGTTGACGAGATTGAGCAGCAAGAATGCCATATGGATGGACTCGCCAAAGCTGTGCCATTCAACCGTGATTTCAAAGTTTGGAACCCAGCGGAGCAGCCTGGTCACATTAGTACAGAGGCAAAAGACTGTGCTAGCAATGACGAGGGTATTCGTATCGCTAAGGTTGCAACCGAACACATCGAGCAAAACTGGACCATCACAGAAGCGCATGATTTTCTTCACAATCACAACCCTGATCGTTCCCTTGGCAAATCGGGTGTGAATGATCGCTGGTTTGATGAGCATGAGCAAATCAAGGTGCCACCCAGATTTGGACGACCCCAGGTATCTACTTCAGCCAATCCGCTGCCAAGTGGTATCCCCATCACCATTGGCCGGACCACCAATTTGGGTGAAGAGATGGAGCATGCGAAGCGCGACCCTGATATTGGCTTTACGCTCAAAATGTACAAGGATCAAGTAGCGGCTGAGAAGGGCAAGCCATACACAACCTCTGCAAACCGATATGCAGATGCCGACAAGAAGCTGGCAGAGCTGGCAAAGGAGCTCAACATCACATTAGATGCGCCTCTTAAACCATTGGTGCACCTGGGTTCCGGCGGCACCGGTCCGTTTAGCGCACTTGACCAAGATGAGGTGAAAGTTGCGGAAGGCAAGTCTCAGGGTGGCTTTGAAACATTTGCAGAACAGCCTTTCACAAACCCGTTGACTGGCAAAGAGATTGCTTCTGTGGATCCATATGGATTCTCTGATCCGTTGATTGACTCATTCTACCATCAGACATGGTGTTCACTTGCAGTGAGCAACACAGACATCTATCGCGAGGTCTTCCGCTGTCAACCGGATGACCAAGTCAAGACGTGGAAGGATTACCACAAGTGGGAGAAGTACAGTGAAGACCTCGCCAAAATGCAAGGCGGTCACCGGGATCAACAGGATCTGTCAAAGGATGCCCCCGGTGGTGGTCCCGCCGGTGCGCCTGCATCCAAGTTGCATCATGGCGGTGCTGAACATATGGCGGACAAAGCAACGGATGCTGCTGCCGCTCGTCATGGCTTGACTGGTCATGAAGTTGCAGCCAGCGATGAGGCGAGCTCTTCTGGGACCTTACACGAGAAGGAAACAGACAGCAGTGACCCTCGCTCAACAACCACAAGTACGGTACCTGGCTCGCCAGCCAATGGGAAACATGGTCGACAGACGCGTACTATTGGCGGTCAGACCGTCGAACTGCCGAGTGTTGAGATGATGGAGCAGATGCTATGTGGTATCCGTGGACATCTCGTCATATGGCCAACTGAGTGGATGCTTGAAGCCGACAAGCAGAATGACTGGCTTTACACGATCGACAAGGTACAGCCGATTGACATTTATTCTTAAAAGGACTGTAATTACGGAAGGTAGACCAACATGGTGTAAAAGTGATCAATTGCTCTAGTAATGTACTGCTACACACTACTATATGACCTTGAGTTCCTTCAGCTTGCCAATCATCGCATCGACATCTTCGACCTTGTCGCCTCCCTGTCTGACGGGCGGCTCTTCGACCTTGAGTGTCTTGAAGCGATTCGCGATTTCAATGCCATAGTCAGCGAGCTTTGTCTTTTGTAGTGGCTTCTTCTTGGCCTTCATGATGTTCGGCAGACTTGCAAAGCGCGGCTCATTGAGACGCAGGTCTGTTGTGATGACGATCGGTAGCTCAGCCTCGAGTACTTCTGTACCACCGTCCACCTCGCGCTCCACTGTGACCTTGTCTCCATCAATCGTGACTTTAGATGCGCAGGTCGCTTGTGACCAACCGAGGAGACCA
This sequence comes from Protomyces lactucae-debilis, assembly GCF_002105105.1. Classification (NCBI taxonomy): domain Eukaryota; kingdom Fungi; phylum Ascomycota; class Taphrinomycetes; order Taphrinales; family Protomycetaceae; genus Protomyces; species Protomyces lactucae-debilis. Next base: position 526,204 of record NW_024467999.1, on the reverse strand, counting down.
GCGAGCATTTGGCCAGTCTGGTTGCAGTCGTCATCGATAGACTGCTTTCCAAGGAAAATGAAGTTGCTCTTCTCCTTTTCTGCAACTGCCTTGAGGATCTTGGCCACCGTCAATGGCTCCAGCGCCTCGCCCTCCGCGATTTCGACAAGCGTACCACGGTCTGCTCCCATAGCCATGGCTGTTCGCAGCGTATCCTGAGCCTTCATGGGACCAGCAGAGACAGCAAGCACATCCTCGACACGGTCTTTGTGCTTCTCCCGGATCCGGATGGCTTCCTCTACGCCAATCTCACAGAAAGGGTTCATGGACTGCTTCTGACCCGACAAGTCGATTGCAGTTCCTGCTTTGTTGACTCGAGGTTTGAGTGCATAGTCAAGCACTCGCTTTGTAGCACAGAGGATGCGTAGCTTGGACATTGGATGTTGTACCTGGTCGAGTACTTCTCCGTTGCGGCACTTCCCGAGTTGCGCGACATGAGGAGCACGTGACAGTTTCAGATGGGCAGGCACAGACGACATCATCATTTCAACAGCTGCCCAATACAGTGGCAATACTCCATCTACACAAGGCAATCTGCATAACAAATGTCGTCTACCGCTGCAAGGCTACGTCCCAAGCTCAAAGCTGTCATATTTGACATGGATGGGACCCTCACCAAGCCTCAGACATACATGTTCAAAGAGATGAGAGATGCCCTCAAAATTACCAAAGAGCAGGACATCCTCGGCTCGATTGAAGCACTTCCAAGTGAAGAACAAGAAGCAGCTCATGACAAGATTCGAGATATCGAACGGAATGCCATGAGCAAAATGGAAATCCAGCCAGGATTGCATACGCTGTTCAAATACTTGGCAGAGACAAAAGTCCGAAAGGCTATTTGCACGCGCAACTTTCATGAACCAACGCAGTACCTGTTGGATCATTTCCTTCAAGACTACAAGATATGGCCAGTCATCACGCGTGCCTTTACACCACCCAAGCCGTCTCCAGAACCATTGCTGCATATTTTGGAGAAGTGGCCCGATGTCGAAGTAGAGGCATGCATGATGGTGGGTGACGGTGCAGATGACATCAAGGCGGCACAAGCTTACAAGATGGACACAATTCTTGTGCTCAACAAGGACAACGAAGAGCTGAAGAAGCTCAATCCGACGCATGTTGTGCATGATCTCAGCGAGATTATTCAAATCATCGAAGAGCGTACTCAATTGTGAGATACAATGCTATAAGAAGACTAGATAACAGGTGGCATGACACCCAGTGCTTCATTGTACTCTGTTACCAAAGCAGAGATGATTTCTTTTGCAGGACCAGACTGCTTGACCATGCCAACACCAGTGCCACCCCAACACACTAAGCGCGAAAAGTCGCCCTCCTTGACGGCTGTAGCATAAGCCTCGCGAATGACTTTTGGGTCTTGGCCCTCAGCATGTTCGCTTGCCGTGACATTGGCTATCGCACGTCCTGTATATTGAGCGGGCCAGTCTGTTGTACCACGCATCTCATCGTAGACGCGCGTGAGAATGGTGGAGGCTCCACCGTCCTTTGCAGTGAGTACAACGTCTTTGCCAGCTTTTGGGAATTCTGTCTCATCAGCTGGCATGAGTCTCGTGCCAACAACAACGCCTTGAGCACCTAATGTCAGGGCAGCAAGCATCTGCCGGCCATGACTGATACCACCTGCGGCCAATACGGGAATTCGTGTGCTTTGACCATCCTGAGAGGCGAAGTGAGCACATAATTCAGGAACAAGAGAGATGATGCTGGCGTTGCTCGCGCCACAGTGACCTCCGGCATCTGTGCCTTGTGCAACAATCAAATCGGCACCAGCGTCCACCACAGCCTGAGCTTCCTTGACTGTATGAATTTGTACAAGGAGTTTGATGCCAAGGGGTGAAAGCAGAGGCTTGAGCGCCTTGAGCCATGTGTCATGTTCACCACCATACAGCCAGACACAAGCGAGGACGCCAGAGTCCAAGATTTTGGCATCTGATTTGAGGATTTTCACAAACTGGTCAGGTCCATCCTTCATAGTGAATGTCAAGATCCCGACGCCGACGTGAAACTCCTCTTTTTGCTGACCTTTGAGGGATGCCTTGTGCTCTGCTGCCTTAATGAGGTTGCTCTGGAGAGCAGCATGGTTATAGCCGCCGGCAATGAAGCCAAAGGCGCCAGCCTCACTGACTGACCTTGCCAGATCAAAGCCGGCGAGATTGGCCATAGGGGCAGACATGATGGGGATCTTGAGCCATGGAAAGAACTGCTTGAGGGACATGCTTGGGACAGAAAGAGTAGTACGTAGATGTGTGCCTGGGTCGACGAGTGTCCGGCTCCGCGTATCGAGATGCGACTTGCGGGGATAAAGTTACACAACCACGCCTCATTCTTACCCTCAGTGCCCAGGGCCATGGGCTAAATTTGCATCAGAGGATGCCTCGTGTAGCAACCGTCAAGAAGGCCGCAAGAGCCAAGTTCGACTATAGCTTGGACTTCCCTCATGTCAACATGCGCGCATCGCCTCATCTATACAGAATTGGTATAGGCGAGCAAGGCGTGCTTTCTGTTGAGCCATACAAGTCAGAGCTACTACCTCTATGGCGCTTCAAAACACCCGATGTGGCAAGGGAATCGAGTCAGCTCCTCAAGGAGGCCTTTGACAAATACAAGGTCGAGAGAGACTTCATTGGCATGGACATGACGCGCAAATTTATACAGATGGGCGTGACGCGTGCTCGTCGATATGCCAATTGGCCCGGTGGCAAGAAGTATGCTGGTACGATCGATGCCAAAGGGAAGCGGGAGACGGTGGTGAAGGGGCCCGAGAATCCCATCAAGGCGGAAAGTGCTCGCATATTTGGCGAAGTGCTTGCGACGGTCAAGGACGACGACCTTTATCAGAAGCTTGCAGCGGAGCACAAGGATCAGTACGAGCGCCAGGATGCTGGCAAAGTCGTCATGAGCGGAAAAGAGAAGGAAGCTATAGGCAAGCGCTCACAGGCCAGCCAAAAGATCAAGCACGAACCAGAAGTCGACTCCGTCAATCCTCAAGTCACGGATGAAGACGATGAGCGGATACCTGAGCCAACCAATGCCCGACGAACTCGATCAAGGAAGACAACAGTGAAGGATGAATAGGAGGGTAGATGCTGCATTCTCGTAAATTTGTACACACTACGCGGTGTAGCCCCAATCGCTTCGCCTGGTTTGCCTGATTTCGCGGTACATGCGCTTTCGTTCACTCCAGGTCGCCTTGATGGCTTCTTCTTGCTTTGCAGCCGCTGCTCTGGCCTCCTTTTTGAGTGGTGCGACCAGACTGATGAACAGCGTCGACACGCCAAATTCTCTCGCAAGAGCATTGATCCCAGCACCCTCACTTCTACGTGTACGCACTTCTTCAATCTGTTCGGGACTCAGCCGAGCTTGTGGCTTGACGGGTGTCAGTCTCGGTGGCAGTGTGCCCTGTGATATCGCGACGGGTGTTTTCGCTAGGTGTCTCAACTCCTTCGGCAGAAATACAGTCGGTGTGATGAGCGCATTCGGTGAAGATGCCGGTGGATTGTAGTAGATGCGCGTGCCAGAGGCTTCGTCGCTCGCAAGCTCCTGTCCCACTGGGATCGGTTTGAGCTTTGGCAGTCGCTGTGGACGGGCCTTCACTCTGCTGAACCCGACCATGCGGGAGTCTTTTGGTTTAATGGGCATCTTGACTGATGTATATGACCCCCTCGACGCCTGTTCTTGTGTGGATCGTGTCTAGCCTCACTTCTTCTAATCTGGTCGGGTGTTCGTGTGGTTGAAGTCTTGCAACAAAATTTCTCAGGCGCACACGACGGCAAAGAAGCAGACAGGCTCAAGCGTCTAGGCATCTGGAGACTGCCACTGCACTAGACAGACCATGTCGTCCATCTGCTTGTAATCTAGCTCAAGGCCACTATGGTCAAGACCCACATCACCTTTGACGAGGAAGAGACAGCCTCGCTTATTGCTCATGAAAATCCCTTCTCCCTCAAGTCCAAGTCCAACGGCACTAGCTCAGCTCGTGTCGCTCCTGCAGCGCAGCCAAAGCTCACTAATGGCCATCACAAGACGAGTGATCTTGCTACAAAACATACAACTAAACCGGGGAAGCGGCGTGTGGTAGACTTTCAGGAGGAAGCAGATGCCACTTCACCTGTGCATAATACAAACGGCGACCGCCATGAACATAATCGCCAGTCGAGTGCAACTCGGCATAAGCTTGCCGATGATAGAGCCCGCTTACCTATTGCCAGACATGTTGCTCACCTTCGTCAAAAAGTAAAGGACAACTCGTGCCTTGTCTTGCTAGGTGAAACGGGGTCTGGCAAATCTACACAGCTGCCACAATTTCTTCTGGAAGATGTGGAAGAAGGATGTATTGCCGTCACACAACCTAGACGAGTCGCTGCCATCAATTTGGCGAAGCGTGTAGCGGATGAACGCGATGTCAAGCTCGGCCGCGAAGTAGGCTATGCGATACGATTTGACGATACGTCGAGCAAGCACACACGCATCAAGTACCTAACAGATGGTATGCTCCTCATCGAGCTGATGAACGACCCCCTCTTGTCGCGCTACTCGATTGTCATTCTCGATGAAGCGCACGAACGGACACTGCTCACAGACCTCTTGCTTGGCTTCATGAAACTACTGCTCAAAAAGCGGATGGGCTTCAAAGTGGTCATTATGTCCGCTACGCTCGATGCTGAACGATTCAGTGCCTTTTTCGATGATGCAGAAGTCATGACGATTGAGGGTCGTACCTACCCAGTGGAGCTGTTTTACACAAAGACCAGTCAACAAGATTACCTTGACGCTATTCTGCGCGCAGTCTTTCAGATACACGTTGGCCAACCATCTGGCGACTTGCTTGTCTTTTTAACTGGTTCCGATGAGATTGAGAATCTAGCGACATTGTTGCGAGAGTATGGTGAGCAGCTACCAAAAGAAGTGCCTCGACTTTTGATCTTGCCACTCTATGCCTCACTCCCACAAGACCAGCAAGCGCGTGTCTTTGCAGGCACCCCTAAGAATACGCGCAAAGTCATTCTATCGACAAACTTGGCAGAGACTTCCGTCACGGTGCCGGGTGTTCGTTATGTGATTGACTCTGGCCTACAAAAAGTCAAATCCTTCAATAGCAAACTCGGCTTCGAATCGCTCGAAGTGGGACCTGTTTCTCGCAGTAGTGCAGAACAACGCACTGGTCGAGCCGGTCGTGAAGCACCTGGAAAATGTTGGCGCATGTACACGGAAGAGACATTCGGACAACTCGACCTTGCTGCATCCCCAGAAATCGCTCGTGTCTCTCTAGCATCAGCCGTGCTGGCTCTCAAAACGCGCGGTGTGGATGATGTCCTCTCTTTCCCCTACATCGATCCGCCATCACGCTCGGCACTCGTCAGAGCACTTGAAGAGCTGTATGCGTTGGGCGCATTGGATGATGGCGGTCACATCACACCAATAGGGAAGCACATGTCAACGCTACCACTCAGTCCTGCTCTAGCGCGTGTTTTGTTGGCGGCAGGCGAACAGGCGGCTGTTCACGAAGTCGTTGACATTGTGGCCTGTTTGTCTGTAGATGGCCTGTTTGTGGATCGTGCTAGCGAACGAGAGGAAATTGCCGCTGCGCGTGCCCGCTTTGCATCTGCTGAAGGAGATCACTTGACGCTGTTGAATGTCGTTCGGCAATATCTCGGTGTCCTTGCAACGCAAGCAGCAGATGGTGAAATGACTTCTGCAGGAGCATGGTGTAAGCAGATGTACCTCGACCAACGCGCCCTTCGGACTGTCCTTGATATCCGCAAGCAACTCCTCCAGCATGCAGCCCGCGCAGGTCTCGTGGATGCCAATACTACGCCTTCTACAACACGACAAGATGCCGATCTTCCTGAGCGGATCTTGCGCAGCATACTCGTTGGGTTTGTTGGTCATACTGCGTTTCTCTCGCCTGACGGGTCGTATCGAACAACAGGTGGCAACACAGCCGTTGCGATCCATCCATCGTCGACATTGTATGGTAAAAAGCACGAGGCCATCGTCTTCCACGAGAGTGTCTTTACAACCCGTCTATGGGTGCGTGGCGTGAGTCGTGTCGATACTGCTTGGATACGTGAGTGTGCGCCGAGTTGGGCTGGTAGAACATCAGCGTAGCTGGCTACTTGTAGCATCACCAAAGGCTTCGTCAGGGAGTGACCCAATTCTGGCCTTGTAGGCCTTTTCCTTGACGTGATATTCTGCTTTCCAATGTTGGTCGGTCGCTGTCTCTGGTGGACTCAAGGCCGGCACTTGCGCAAGTAAGCGTCCATAAAGCCTCGACAGCAGGCGATCCGTCAGGACGTGTGCTGCAACAGATCGTGCTTTTCGCGAGCCGCCAATGATCTTGACCCCCGCCAGTGGCGATGCATTGTGGTCGAACCTTTCTAGCACAGGATCACGCAGTTTCTCTTGCCGTGCTTTGACTTCTTCCAAGTGGTGTGTTCTCCAGCAAGGTATACGCATGCCATGAAGGACTTTGTTACCTTCACAGAGCTGTTCTTGCCTCGAGGCAACTTTGACAAGCCATGCACGATCTTCCGCAGGAATGGGTACCTGCGTTCTTTCCAACAGCTTGGTAAGATGTCGCCAGCGAAAGTTGGCTTCACGCTTTGGGTTGAGAGGTGGTACTAGTGCACTGACTGTTGCTGCCGTCGAAGGGGCTATGTGCCATGCGCCTTGTTTCTTTCTTGTTGCTCGAGCAACTTCTTCTTCCAGTTTGCGCAGGTCGCCCTTGCTCACACCGCCTATTGCCTTTTGTGCTTTGAGCTCCTTCCTCGCAGCTTGAGCATTCATTCGCTTTTGCAACTTGGCACTCGCTCCAGCTGGTTGGGGTAACTTTGGTTCAAGTGACCGACTGAACTGCAAGGCCAATAAGGCGCGCAACTGATCTGACAAGAAAGGTGGTTTTGTGCGGGGATAGCCCGGTATCAGCTCCGGCAGGGGACTTGGTAGACATGCATCTGTCAAGACTGAGAGATATACACGACGTAGACGACCACGTTGTCCATAGGCACGCTGAAGTACTGTTTCCAGGGCCTTCATATCACCTACTGCTGCTTTGTCTAGTTGTCTGCAATGTAGCATCATTCGCTGTCGCCATCGTGTCAATCGGTCAGTCGCGACACCAGATGACTTTGGTACTGTAGCATGGATGTTGGTCTCTCTGGCAGACTCTCGTGTGAGCTGAACAAGCTGCAGGAGACGTTTCGATGCATGAGGATCAACAAAGTGTTTGACACGAAGCAGGAGCTGGCGGTATAGCACAGGAAGCGAGGGGAATACAGGTTTCGTGCCCATCTATATGAGAGCTCTAGCTGCTTGCACAAGCATTCTGGCAGTGCACTTGACTTGCTGACGAGTAGTCTGCAAATTGCTTCCAGTCGTGGTCCAGTCGGCGACACTTTTGAACACGCACAGGAGACATACAATTGCATGTTGTGCCCATAGCCTGTAGCATTCAGGGCCCTTGACTCTTTGAGAGATAATCAATCAATCAGGCAAGTATTCTGCACATCCAACTCAGGCCAAGCCGCCCCTGTCCGTGCCGTGTCACAACGACCCATCTGACGTGTCTGCCTGCATATGCCATGCTCTAAGTAAAGTCTTGCTAGAGCCAGAACCGCGGTCAGTCATAAGATTAGACTTGCTCCTAGTCTTGGCAAGTCCTTGCAGGGTCCTCCAGCACCAGGACTCCTCAGGCTGGCACTCCTCTATACAAGGCCTCCACTACTAAAGCCCATCCGGCAGCAGATCTTGGCGGTTCAGCCTCTCCCCCGCGGCCGCCTGCACCAGAAACACGCAACCAGACCGCACACACTGGTCAGCACAGAGGTCCAGCGCAAGGAAGCAGCAGCAGATCTGTTCAAGCTGTACAGCCATCGCACGCCGTGTTCTTCCTCGTTCCCAGGGACTGCACCCGAAGCGCTTGCATTGATCATTGATTGGGGACAAGAGCAAGGCACATCACACAACCGACCTAGTCAATAGACTGCTCTTCTGACGCCATGGCAGGGGCCACGGCCGCCAAGCCAGAGAAGCGTCGCCGACCACGTCGCTCTGCAGGCTGTGAAGCATGTAAAGCACGGCGCATGAAGTGCACGCAGGAAAAGCCCAGCTGTCGAGAATGCGAGAAGCGCGGCATGGCACATCGATGTGTGTATGGAACAGATCTCATCATCTTCCAGTCGGAGAACAGCAAGATTGAGTCGCAGTATCGAGTCACGGGCACGAAGCGGCGATACATGAGACAGGGCGGCAATATGGTAGACGGGGAGATGGCGAGTTACATCATCAAGAAGCTGAAGTGTAAAGTGGAAACGCCAGAGACCATGAGCAACAGTCAGGGGGCGCCGGCAAGTCCAACGGTGACTGAAGCATCGACGCCCGCTGTGGACATCGATTCGGAGCCGTCGACAACCGTTGTCAGAAAGCAATACTTGTGCGACGATGAGATCCTCCCCGGCAAAGGCTACAATTCATGGACGCAAACACCACATTATCATCTGGCCACCCTCGAAGAATCAGCTCTTGCCAGTTTCTTCAACGACTTTTTGCCGAGTGAGAAGTTCATTCAAGGCTGGCAGCCTTGGTCGCGTGGACTCAAGGCCATCTTGAACCAAAATGACATGGTGAGAAATGTTGTCCTTGCCATTGCTCGCAGGCATGTCAAGGATTCACATGGGACCGATCCAGCAACTGCTCGCACCAATAAAGTCCTGGCTACACAAAATTACCATCAGTCGGTACTCGCTCTTCAGCACTCCATCGATGATCCGGAACGTGTGCGTCAAGACGGCACCATTTTGGCCGTCAACCTGCTAGCATTATTTGAGCTCATGTGCGGAAATAGTTCCAGCTTCCAGTATCATGTCGATGGCTGTTGTCAGTTGCTCAAGCTACGTGGGCCCCATGCATTCAACAAGGACACAGATGCGCTCACTTTACTTACCTTCTCCGCTTATCAATCAGATCAGCTGCGTCAATCCATCTTGAAGGGACAAGCAACGTTTTTGGCCGAGCCGGCATGGCAAGAAGCCGCGATGCGTGCCTTGTCGCCGTCTCCAGCGAACCGCTTTGCCGGCACACACCTCAACATCCTCATGCTTCGACTGACTGAAGTCTGCGCTCATGACCGCCTAGATCTCGCCAAGGCTCGACTCTTGGAAGATGATTTCATCAGGGAGCGCGCAGCAACTTTGCCAGTGGCCAATGTCATTTCTGCACAGCAACTTGAACGCTTATCATCCAAGGCCAAGGCAATTAGGCTCACCCAATCGCCATTCGGTATGGACTGCATCTGTTATGATGCGTTGCTCAGCAGGCAATACACTGAATGCTATCGTGCAGTGACCATTGATTGGGCATTGCTGCATCTTCACACAACGTACCCTGCGCTTGCGTCTGCCGCAGATCATGCTGTGATGGTCGAAATGATGCAAATCTGCCAATACATCTTCCATGATCGCAACAACTACAGCATCTCTGTCATTGCAGATACTTACCAACCTATGGGAATCTGCCTAGAATTCGCACGCACGGACGCCGAAGTGGATTGGATCCTGCATTTCCTCAGCAATACCGGTGTGACTGCAGCCAACAAGATTGGTCGTGTGGCCAAGGAGCGTATCCGTGATTATGGTGATGCACCCACGCTGCGTACGCGTAGTGCCAAGATCTACGGCCGATTCCTCGAAGGCACGGGTATGACGACGCCAGCCATTGAAGCAGCAGCTCTGGCAGAAGCAGTTGAAGAGCTGCTCGATGATGAACGCGCACCCGAGTCTACTGAAGTGGATCTAGCGAGCGTTGCAGGCATCTTGACACCCCTTGAGGGTGGTGGGAGTAGCCAAGGCTTGTCACCACAACAGCAATTTGCAGACTTTGCCGCATTTCAGCAACCCAATATGCATGGACCCGTGCAGCCTCCGATGACCATGCGTTGACCCATTCGACCCTTCTCGCATTGGCAAGCTCAGGCTCATCGCCCTGTTTGCCCATTAATTGTTCTCGAACTCACGCGAAAGCAGTTCATCACAGGTAGATCTTGTATGTAGATATGATCTGAATTCTTACACCTTTGAGCGACTGTACAATCAATCCGGTATAAGCTCCAATACTTACTCTGCCTTGGAGACTTGCTGTGCCGCTTGCGCCTTGGCACGCGACAACTTGCGTGCAGCGCTAGGTCGGTCGACACCAGCACCACCCTCACTGCTACCATCAATCTCCTCCAACAAGCCCTCTACTCGCCAAAGTGCAAATGCCAAGAACAAGCTGAATCCACACAGGTAGAGGTTGCGCTGCGAGACGAGTTTTGCATTGGCGAGTTTATCGCTCATGGTCAAGTCTGAGCTGACTTCGGCCTTTTTCGACACACCGCGGCAGGCATCGAGAAAGAGAACAAAGACAAAGATGACGGAAATCTTGAAGCCGTGCAGGAGTTTTGAAGCAACGAGCGTGTTGTTGAGGAAGTTGATGACCATGTGCCTGCCCTTTGAACGAAGGGGCAGGACGAGGATAACAAAGAGGACCATCTCTATGCAGAGATGCTTTCAAGTTAGCCGCTGTCTATCGGAGAGCGAAGACTATACCGCTAGCACGAGGATCGAGGGCAAATTCATGATGCTGAATGCTGTGAATTAGATGAAGGCAGCTTGCTACTTTCCTTTATACTTTTGGCTCCCATGGTACGTCATAGAGCGCCAAATACGACATCTCTCACAAGGTCGACCCATCACGCGTACTCACCCCTTGCTGCTGCTCTTCTCCTCGGCAGGTTGTTGTGGTTGCTGAGGCTGCGACTGTTGCTTCATCGCCCGCTTCCTGCCAAATGTAAAAGACATGAGGCGCTTCTTGCCCGGTGTCGTCTCTTTGCTCTTCCTGTCAGGCGACGCATTTTGACCACCAAGACTCCCAGCCCGTCTTGCGCGCGTCATGGAGCCAGGACCATCCGGTGATGGTGCTGGACTTGTGCTCTGAGCAACCACTCCATCCATGACTGTATCATCTGCTGCGGCTGCGGCTGCTTTCGATTGCCGTTGAGCAAGTTTGCTCTCAATCGCTTCTGTAATGGACAACTCTTCCTGATCCTGCAATTCTCCGGGGAGGCCAGCAGAATGCCGCTTTTGTGGTGAGACTTCCGGCTCATTCTCCTTACCCGCTTCAGCCTCTTGCTCATCCGCATCATACTCTTCGCTCACAAGTGGCCGCTTGACTCCTGCAGCAATATTCGTTGAGCGCATCGCGCGTGCCTCGTCATCACCATCAAAGTACGCAGCTTCCTGTGCATCTTGCTGCCATTTATCACCAAGACTCTCACGTTTGCCCTCAGGTGTTGGTAATCTTGGTCGTGGTGGCGGCGGTGCTTCGAATTGCTCCCACTTGACAAGGATACCCTTGAGCGTTTCCGCATGTGGACAGCGTTCAATCTCCTCACGGAAGTGTTCGGTAATGTTGTAAATTAAGCCACGCATGCCTTCCTTCCTAATGAGCTCAAAGAATTCCAGTGCTGCTGAATTAAGGAGATTGCTGCGACTGCCTTCCGTGAGGAGTAGTGTGACGAGTGGATCGAGTAGGCGATTCTTGATGAGATGTCTGTTGTAGAATTCGTCATTCGCTCCAATGCAAATGCGAAAGTATCGTAGCGCTGCCAACTTGAGATGCTTCTCGCGCGTAGCAAAGATTTGCGAGATGGAGCAAGAGATGTTGGTGGACAGAATCCAGAACTTGCTGTGAAATGTGTGCGCCCTGATGAAGAAGCAGAGCAAATCGCATAAATGAATGTAGAGCTGTGACGTCTCAAAGGGTAAAGTGTCAACTTGGCCAAATCCTGCCTCGAGCAATGGCGACATGAGCTGCTGTACGTGCCGTTCATAGAAGACTTCTAGGAACTTCTCCGTCTCGGGATCTTCTCGCCGACGAAGGACCATGTCTGGTTTATGCGGTTGTCCAGCCGCATCTGTTGGAGGCCCAGCTGACGGATCAGTCAGCAAACGAACCGCCTCCATCATCTGTGCTTTGATACCGAGATCTTGCTCAGAAATGAGGAGCTGTATAAGTGTCTCTGCAAGAGTCGTTTCTCCCTGGCCATGTTGCTCCAATATATAAGAGCGAACCAGTTTCGGGTCATGATCAATCGTCGCCATGAGAATATCAGCGCCAGCCAAGCAGATATGCCTCCGTGCTTGTGTCGAAAGAGAATAGACAATAACTTTTAATAGACCGTTTTGCGCAAAAGCCTGGTACAAGGCCGTGCGAGCCGGTGGTTGCAGCGTCTTTGCAATGCTGCAGAATTGCTGTATAAACAGGACAGCGTCGTCACGCCGTGCAGCCTGATCTGATTTAGGATCGTCGAAAAGACCAAAGAGTGCCGCGAGAAACTCTTCGTTATGCTGAAAATGCTGAACAATGTCAACTTGGTTGAAGAAAATGAGTGTGTTGAGGATGGAAAAGGTTGGGTCATCCAGTATTCTGGCCAGTATGACGTCCTTGATGTATTGTAGCCGGAATGTCTGATGTATCTTGCGCTTGATTTCTGGATCATTGACAGGAACGACCTCCTTGAACTTGCTCGTGTCTGACAGGTATTTGCGATGCTCTGCCTTGTGGTTCGGAAAGTCAGGATCGTACTCGAGTATGCCAGCAATCTGCAGAAACACCTCGTCGCGTAGTATGCTTTCAAATATGGCAGCATCATTGAGGAGGATGAAGCTCTTGACAACATTGCACAGTCGATGCAAGTCTCGTAGGCTTTCCAAGTCTTCTGCCACCTCGAGCAGCGTCACGAGCTTCGCGACATAGTCCTCGCCGAGTATGAACTTTGCAAGATTCTCGCGTCTCACAATCGAGCCAAGTGCCGCATAGACAAGCTCTTCTATTTCCGGCAACTTGGCAAGGGATGGGTCTGGCAAATGTATCGGGTCGAGCGCAGACTCACCTTCGTCGTCCGAGAGATCATCTGGATTGATGTTTTGTATCCGCTCTACAGGTCCCTCCCACGCTTGACCTTGCAGGGTCTTTTGAACATGTCGAAGGAAATTCCATATCTCGAGGCAGCCAGCTTCCTCTTGGAAACTTAACGCCACATCTGTACCGTCCACTTCTTGCCAGACAATCAATGTATTTTGCTGTATTTGATAGAGATCCTCCTTAAGAATCTTACTCTCGAGCAGAATGGTATCTTTGAGTTCCTCGCTTTTGACGAGAAAATACGCTTGTTGTCGCGGCGGCGGGGCAGGCGATGGCGGCGACTGCGGCGCATCTGTCGGCGCGGTCTCATTCTCTGCAATTTGAGTCTCTGCAGGACTATCGCCTTCTTCTTGTATGTCACCGGCATAGGTTACTTCGCGTATCAGCCCCATACAGAAGCCTGTGCCTCGATCGCGCCATGCGTCGCCTTTCATCTCGTACACTTTGACCCTCCTTGGCTCCTTCGTGTCGCTTACTTGCTATATGGTCAGTCTTGTCCTTAGGGATGCGCATTCACGCGAACAGAAGGAGGTTGGGCACTTACGCTAAGGTCGACATCGACATCGTGTGAGTCGAGTAGAAGCGACGCCGGGGAGTCTAGCAGCTCTGCATCGGGCAGCGTTGTTGTCTCTGCATGCCCTATGTCGCCGTCCACGGTCGGGTCCATCGACCCGCTCAATTGAGGTCAGGCGAGGCTGGCCGTGGAGTGTCGGGCGGCCTTTTGCTGGGAGTTGTATGTGTATCCCGGCTGATTCTGTTTTGTCGCGCGTCGCTGCTGCTTCAAGTGCCGGGACAAGTCGCAGCTGCAATGGACACCACAACCAACACAAGCTCAACCTGCTCTTTCTCTCTTTAAGATGCTACATCCTATTGCCTGCTAGTAGGCCTCGTATCGCTTAGCCAGCTCGTTTCCTACTTTCTGCTTCCCATCGCTATGAGCAGGATCCCCGTGCGGACTGCATCGCTCGAACCAAACCCACGAGAACGCTCTCCATCTGCAAGAGTCAAGCGCGCCCCTGCAGCAGCTCAATCCGTGCTCAGCAAATCAACGTCTCATGCATCTCTGCTGACTTCACGCTCATCAAAGGCCCCGATCAACGCTCTCTCTCAAAGTGTCCGCGGTACCGCATCCTCTGCCTCCCTAAGAACTGTTTCACAACCGCCAATAGCGCTCGCTGCTGCACAAACAGCCAAAACACCACTGAGAGCATCTAGTTCAGGTCAAGCAGTTCAATCTGCATCCCAATCAAAAGGGTCGCTTGCATTGCGCGAACACATTGCAAAAGCTCGTGCGGAATTGACAAAATCTACGCGTGGGGAGCAGCGTACTAGGGCGGCCCTGCCGAGCTCATGGACATCTGAAACGCCTACTCAGGCAGACAGGACCCCAAATCCGTATGATGGGATACAAGACCCCTTCAATCAGTCCCGCTTCACCCCGAAAGTCGTGCCAGGCATTAAAAGCGCGATTGAACGAGCGAAAGGGTCTGGCCATCTGATGATTGCCTTCAAGGAACTTCAGGCCATTCCTCGGCAGGTGTATGACATGTACAAACCGGATCCAAATCATGTCATTGACTTCTCGGCCATGGACTCTGCTGCGTGGTATGAAGCTGTGGAGCTGAAATCACTCAATGCAGCAGACAACGAGATTTCAGAGATTGAGATGGACCTGGCAGATACATTTGAAGCGCTACAAACGCTCGATCTGCACAACAACATGCTGTCAAAGCTACCCTCCAACTTGAGCAAGCTGACACAACTGACAACTCTATCTCTGGCTGGTAATAAGCTGGAAATGAACGTCTTTGACATTTTGACACGCCTACCTCATCTGCTGGTGCTCAATCTTGCCAAGAATGCACTCGAGGGCACATTGCCTTCATTGAGCGCGATGCATGACCTGCAGGACTTGAACTTGTCTGAAAATCAAGTGGATGATATCGGTACTGCTTTACAATCTTCTTTGAGTCTTCGTTCGCTCAATCTACATGCAAACAGGATTTCTCGTTTTCAGGTCACACAGCTGCCACAACCTTCAAAATTGCGGTCCCTCGATCTCTCCAACAACAGACTACAAGCAGCCTTTCTCAATGAAGATACAGAGCTGCCCATGTTGGAAGAATTGAAGCTCGAGTGGAATCGCTTCACGGCTTTTGCAGAGGAAGGCTGTTTCTTAACGGCTCCCCGGCTCAGGGGCAGTATGATAAGCGCTAATGTGCGTTCTGCTTAGGGGATTGGATGATGCAGCATTCATGTTAACAGGCTAGCGCATAGTATGGCCGGGAGGTTCATTAGCATTCGTATCAGCGAGCGTTCATCACATAGCATGGTCATCTGTTCATCAGATACACAGAAGATACTCCATATTACCAGTTGGAGACGGTATGCAGTGATCAAGCCAAGCGAATCAGAGCCGCATAGGCCACCCTGAGCTCAGATGCAATTGCATGCGAAAGCAGCAACGCTCAATAGCGGGTCGCAAATGCGTCTCATGTTGGCAGCACGGTCATCAACATGCGATGCCATCGATAGCGCATGCAGCTAGCTGGTAGCTTGGCGAGATTGTGGATGGCTGCGAACGAGACGAGAAGGCAAGCGGAGCTGCCGACAAACAGTCAATGCGCTCTTACGACTCCAGTAACCTCGCGGGACAGCAAATGTACGCGTGTAGCCGCGAAGATGCTTTTCGTAGAAGCTTAATGCAGTCCAAGCGCATGTGTATTGTTGCGGACACGACGCATCGGTGTACGAGGTAATATGGCCGACAATCTGACGGCACGCTGTCACGATGCAGTTTACAGGTTGACGAGTTTCCGGGGAGGTCCATTCGCTAGCATCTCAGCACGACCTACACGATCGTTACTCATTCAATGAGCTCATCCGTCGTTGTCACGCAATCATGCACATCAAGGGGACGTGTCGACTTTACAATTGGTATTCGAGCTCGACGCTCCGCACGTTCCAATGAGACATTTCGTGCTCGAACCTCCACACCACCACGAAAAAAGAGTCTATAAGCCCAAAGATAGACACTGCTACACTGTCGCCACTTTTTGACAGGGAGGGGGATTGAGGCCAGGGCGGCCTGTCCGTGTCAGAAAACGCTCGTTGTCTCCAACTGTGTATGACGCTCGCATGGCATAAGCAGACTTTTCAGGTCCCCTTTGACAAGCAGCAGGAGAAGAGAGACCAGATGGAACATGGAAAGAGGTCGTCTGAACACTTGCATGGCTGCCCGCGAGTCAGCTTTCGAGACTCTCTCAGGATCACTGGAGTCTTGACCAGTGCAGGCAAGTTCAGGCAAGAGTCAGTTGCACCAGGACATGAGCTTGTAGGCAGTGTGATTTTTGTATCTAGTAAAATAGCCTACATACCGCGACGCTTGCAAAGCGAAGATGAAAGTCCGTCATGAAGAAAATGAATGTGCTAGCGCTGGAAAGAGAACAAGAAGAGGAAGGAAACCCCAACAGCCAAATCAAGCTTCCGCCTTGACGGAAGCATTCTCAGACTCCTTCGCTGATACTGGCTTCTTTGCTGAGCCACTCGGTGCCACGCCAGAGAGAATGATTCTCTTGTCCTTTGCAGTGAAGTTGCGGAAAGAGAGCTCCTTGGCCGCACCAGCAGGGATGCCACCTCGTGCAGATGGGAATGAGTCACGACGATTGCCACTGCGCTTTGTAGAGAGTGGGCTACCTTGAACACTGTAAGGTACTGTGCGAGGCCGTTGAGGACTCTCAAATGTATGCCGCGAGTTGGTGGGTGATGAAGGCACTTGTGGCGCATGCACAAAGCGTTGCTTGCCGTTTGAGGTATGGCTAGGTGATATGGGTGCTTGAGGCATGGCAAAGCCATTGTGTAAGTAGTCTGGTGACACAAATGCAGCATCCAAGCTTGGCGAAGTCAAAAAGTCTCCCTGCAATCTTGGTGAAACGATGTACGGATTGAGCTGTCCAGCAAGACCCAAGCCTTGTACATCAGTAGGCTCACAGGCTGGCATCCATAGTAGCTCCGGTGATAAACTTGAACTGTCCTCGTAGTAATCGGCGCTCGTGTTGCTGCCCGGTGTGTTGAATGCTGATCGCGAGCGCTTGCTCACAGGGGTGGAGACTTGCTGTGTGATGGGTGACGCTTCAAAGGAGATGATGCTCTCATACTCCTCAAAGGAGCGCTTTGATGAAAAGTCAGGACGCACAACAGGTCGCTCGAGTGGAGCAGTCCGGCAGCTTGCTGGAAAAGCGCTAGGCGCGAGGTTGGTGTTGAGCGCCGCTGGCTTGCGCTTGCGTTGCATCACGCCCGCAGGTCTCGCCAAGTGACTTGACTGTTGCATGTAGTGACTAGGGTGTTGACCACCTTGGCCACTCTCAGACTGATGACGGTAGCCAGAGGCCCGACCTCTGGGCATGATATAACCGGTCTCTGACCCCAAAAAGCTGTTGTTCGCCGTTGCAAGGTGTTGAAGCGGATCTTCGCAGAGCTCATCCATTTGGCCAAGGCCATAGTTGTCAAAGAAATCACCAGGTAGTGACTGCGAATAGGCGCCGTTGGCATACGGCGTGGATTGAGAGCGCTGCATCTTTGCAGTAACGGGGCTCGGGAAGTGGTCGCGGGAGAAGGTCGGATACATGGGTGAAGCGGCGACGGACCAGAAGCCAGTTGAGTCTGCGTCGTCGGAAATGGAGGCTGGGCTCATGAGCTGTTGTGAGTGGCCTACATAGCCGTTGCCTTGGTAGCTTTGTGAAAACTCCATGGTGACACTCTGTGGTCTAGATGCTGTAGTCTTGGCCTTGTGCTTCTGACGGAGCGATGAGGGAGCTTGCTGCTGCTGCTGCTGCTTGCTAGAAGTATGCCTGACTGAGTGCAATGATGGATTGGGGAGACTCGATTGAGCAGGCGTCGAGGCTCTTCTTGAGAAAATCGAGTTGCCGTGGTTCCCCTGCAGATGAAGCGCCTGCTGCTGCTCATTGTGCTTGCCCGGCGCTTGTTGCACGGTGACCTTGGATGCACGATGGAAGGCTTGTGTGGGTCGAGTCTGGCCCTTGTCGGAGCGCTGTGGACGCCGCAGCGAAAGTGTCTCAGTTGAGTGTCCGCATCGGGCACTGAGACCAGCAGACAACGGTCTCTCCTCTTCCAAGCTTTCCCGCGAACTAGCACAGGCAGCTTCTTGGTCAGCCTGGATGCTGATTGTTGTAGGCGCCTGGCTGATAAGATCGTCGCGCACAACACTAGCGCACCGAGCGCTCCACCTTTCGTCGTCAAAGTCGCGGATTTGTTCAAACTGAAACTTATCGTCGGCCTGCTCAAAGAGCGGTGGTAAGGCCTCGTCGAGAGGGCTGTAGATGAATGAATGTGACATGGTGACTGATGCAGCGATGTGATTTTGACCTCCTTGAGAAATGACTGAGACCTGACAGATGCTCGAGTCGCTGAAAAGGGCGAAGTGCCGGGGTTGCTACGCTGTCGAAGGAGTGTAGGACCAGCTGGCTCACTGAACGAGTGTAAGTGAGCAGTGTCTGATTGCTGACAGGACCGATGGGAAAGCCTTGAGAGTTGTAGCAGAAGAGAGTCAAGACTGTCTCAAGTGTTTATTGTGTAGAACCCCGGGATTGCTCGGGTTTGTTCGAAGGGATGAGGCTGCCATCGGTACCAGACAAGGCAGAGAAAGCAAGCGAGATGGCTGCTCGAGCCTGCTGCCTGCCATGACTCGCCTTGAGCTGCCGGCCTGTTTGGGTCTCTTGGTTGTTGGGATTTTGACGTGTCGCCAGCCATTTTCGTCGTGTTTCAGCACTCACCGCAGCTGAATCTCGAAGCTGACGATCCCCTCTGTCTACTGTGCAAGGGCCTGACAGCTACTGACATGCCACGTTGCTCAGGAAGACGCACTGCATCTACTATCTATTGGCTCAGAGGTAAGGTCATTGCTTTGGCAGGTATCGCGACTTTGGCAGTCCGCAACCGAGGTCAAATTGAGTCTGTACCTGGCAATTTCACATTCGAGACAACGGGGTATCGATGCTACAATCAGATGTCCGAGGACTGTCTTGACACTCGAAGAGATGAACAGATGAGGGGTCTTTAGACATGAGCCACTTGTGCTGCCAAAAGCAAAAGGAAGTAGGCCACCGAAAGCACAATCACCCTAGCACTGGCTCTGTCATCTCTGTCATCTCTATACCTCATGTGTGCTATGCCAAATCTCCTCCTGTCGAGTCTGTTGTCAATATCGAGCTGCCAGAGGCAGACATAGTGTGGCCCCTGAAGAGACGACTCGATGATGTTCAGATGTCATGACGATGTCCAGCGCCATGGCATCATCGGGCTTCTACTTCCAGTCCACCCCGACACTAGCTGAGTCATGTGCAGACCGTGCAGCCCTACCACAGGCTACCAGTGGCACTACCAGCCTACCAGTCTCCCACTAGGAACCAAAATCTTTGTGTGTCATCTGAAACACCTGGTCTATTTCCGAGCCAATGCCAGCCTCCGATGCAGTCAGCCCGTGCCACATCTCAACCTTATCTGTCCAATTGGAGCAATATCGCAAATCTCGAAGACACTCACAAACAAGAGTCACTTCTTTCGCCCAACGCTCATCTTGGACAAAGACTTTCAGAGTCAGAGCAGCCCTGAAGGACTTCTCAATCTCAAACTTCAACCCGGCTTACCTGCCGTTGTATCAGCCAGGCCCGAGCTGGCATACCTGAGACGCGGCCTGTGCTGCACAGTGTACATGTACGACAAAGGTCTGTGCTCTAGATCGGGGCTTAGGAAAGACAGCTTGAACCCACCCGGCTCGATAGATGCCGTCCGTAGCATCGTACCTACCAAGAGATTGTAGCGTTGGTGCACCGTGCAGATGACGAAAGCAGACGGTGAGTCCGAGTGTAGCGGCAAATATCGTCATGCTTCGCCCTCAGAGCATAGGGTCCGTGACCATATAGCCATCCATAGCCTTGGGGAGCTTGAGACTAAAGTTGGGGGGGCCGAAGAATCAGGTGAAGATCAAGAACTTGGCAATTGTACGCGCGTCAGTGCGTGCAGGATCTGATTTCGCTTACAACGGCGACCCACATGACGATGCAAACGAGAAACACTGCGGTCTTGCCGGTTCAGTGGGGCCAAAACGGCAATGCTTCTTGTCTCTACACAACATCTCGCAGCTCGGGTAAGCTAGGGCAGTACATGAGACTGTACAGTGAACAAGTGCAACACCTGGGCTAGCGGGCTTCTATGTCTTCCGAGACAAGGGCCAGCTGGCTGCAAGTCACACCATAATCATTGAGGTTCCATTCAATTCTAAATTCGTATGTTACAAGTGTCTAGCCTAAAGGGCTTGTCTGCCCTTCGTCTCTATAGGCAATGCCAAACTGAGTGGCACAAGAAGTCCAAAGAAGACAGCCGCAATAATGAGCGGTAGGTCCGTGGAGACTTCGAGTAAAGCACCTGTTGAAACAGGTACCCAAACAGCAAAGACACGGGCAAGCATACTCGCAAGACCCACGGCTGTGCCGCGAACGGCGGTCGGGAAGACTTCCGGTGAGTAGGCGTAGAGAACGGCATAGAATAGACCATTCTGAATGAATGACTGTATGCACGCTGCTGCGAGCTGACCACCACTAGACTTAAGCTTGGCAAACAGGGCGAGACTTGCTGCTCCAACAGCAGCGCCTATAGCCATGGTACCTTTCCTGCCAACATAAGGAATCTCGACCATCACAAGTGCAAGGAACGAACCCGGCAATCCACAAACCGAAATGATGACATACTCCAGATACGTCTCATCAATGGTCTTGCCTGCGCCAACACCCTTTTCTTGCAAGTAACGCGGAAGGAAGGCGTTGAATGATGAGTAGCCCACTTGAATGAAGATCCAAAGCAGCCAAACGATGATAGTCGTCGCTGCCATCTTTTTCGTGGCAAAGAGTGATTTGACTCGCTGAAAGTCAAAGTCCCTGAAATTTGCACGCAAAATGTCCATTGTCGTGACGTCGGTACCTGAGAAGGATTTTGAACCCAGACTGTTCTCCGTCAAGTTCAAGTCTCCAATCTCAATACGCTCAGGTCTTTTATTGAGCTTTGCAATCTTGTTGAGATTGGCAATAGCTTGTGTGGGCTTACCATTTGCCAACAAGTTCTTAGGGCTCTCCTCAAAGGGGAAGAGGAAGCGACAGATGAACATGAAAATAACGATGCAGCCAAGGGTGTAGCAAGTGTAGCGCCAGGACTGGTCCACTGGATACCCAATGAAGCCCCAAGCAACCAAACTTGCAATCAATTGACCAATGCTCCAAAAGACGGAAAGAAGCATCAGCATGCGTTGAACATTACCTGGCGATGCTTCGAGAAAGATGGCCCCGTCAAGAGGCAAATTGCCACCGGTACCTGTGCCCATCAATGCAGCCATTGCACAAAGTCCAGCGTAGTTGGCCTGCGCACCAAGGAAGATTGCAAAGAGGCCAGCAGTAGATAGTGTGCACAAGAAGGCTGGCTTACGACCCCATACATCAGACATGATACCCCAGAAACTCGCGCCGATTGCAAGACCAGCAAAATAGCACGATGTGATACCACCAGCCTTGGTTGTGCTGTATCCAAGGTCGGCTTGTGCTTGAGTCTGAATCAGAGCAAGCATCTGCAAGAGCATTTGATCAGCAAGCCAACCGAATCCACAGAGCGTCCAAAGAGACCATTGATAGCGTCCCATAAAATATCTGTCGTGCTTGCCGGTCACATCGATGAACTTATTCAGGACGCGAACGTTATTAGAAACTTTGATGAAATCGTCGAACGTATCTATTGACGCAGCGTCGTCGTGTAATGAACGCAGCCAGGCGCGTGAAGGGTCATCGTAATTGATTTTCCTTTCTTGTGACTCATCGCCGAGGGACCTCTCAGACGTTGTTGTATTTGAGCTCGTGACGTGCAACGGTTGGGGTTGCGATTGTGCTTTGGACATTGTCAACGACTGTACCTCGAATCAAGCCTCACCAGGAGAGTGTGGACAAGCAGCAGAACAGACTGACTGGGAAGTCCTACCTTTTATTTATCACAAGCCCACCTGTACCCGAAGAAGCGAGACTGAACAGATGCGACAGTATGACCACTTCAAAAAGGTGCATTTTGATCTAACCGGGCTGAGACCGCTGCGCATGCACTGGTAGGTTCGGCAACAGCCCAGCAGAGGGCAAGGATCTGCCCAAGCAAAGTTGTGAGTGTCGCCACACACTGCCAGTCGGAAACTTTGTCGCAACATACACACTGTACATTCGCGCTCGTTTCAAAGGATGTATGAAGAGCGACTGACTGACTTAGATCCTGATTTATATGCAGACCATTCTTCAGAGCATCTTCTGGGAACGCATACATAGCATGAGCAAGCATACACCGTAAAAGCTTTGCATGACGTACACCAATTTGAGGGTGTGGCAGTGCACGAGCTCAAGCAAGTCGGTTCTCGCCGAGGATACAGCGTCTCGTGGCGAGAGACTCCGGGAGTCACTCATGGCCAGAGCATGGTTGTGAGCCTAAATGGTGAACGTATAGCGAGCAGCATTATTGATGGGTGTCAGTATGGAAAGCACAACCGATAGACATTCTTGAAGTGTTTGTGACTGTCAGAGCGTGTGATCCAGTCGCCCTGTCGCGCTTTTCGGGAACCAACTTAGCACAACAGCACAGGCTTTAGCAAGACTCCAGCTAGTGAAGGGCAGCTGATATAGAGATGCACAGTCAACGGAGCTCATTGAGGCTCGCTACAAGTTTGATGCGGGCCAATGCGCAAATCAGGATGAATGCGACCCAATCAACCGGGACTGCAAGTGCAAAGCTGTCCGACAATCCCTCGGATGCAGAGGTGAAGCAGCTACCAGAACACACTAAGCTTCCTTGGAACGACTATCTCCACCTTCGCAAGCAAAGACATCGAGCGGAACTGGTCGCTTCTGTTCCATCCGCTTTCTTTGGACTTGTTGGTGGATTTTCATACTTTGCTACCCTCGAGATTGATCCATCGCAATTGGTACTTGGGCTAGATCCTCTGCTCGTATATGGAGGTGCGACAGTTGGATGCGGGGCGCTTGGCTGGCTTCTAGGTCCCACGTTTGGCGCTGCCGGCTGGAAGTTAGTGCATCGCAAGAAGCAAAGTCTGATTGAAGAACGAGAGAGAGAATTTTACCAGCACATCAAGCGGGTACGCCCGTCGCCTGCAAAGCAGAGCTTTAGCAATCCGCTCCCAGATTTCTACTGCGAAAAGGTTGGAAGTCTCCACGAGTACCGTCGCTGGCTGCGTGACATTCGCATTTTCAAGAGAAAATCAGAGTACAATCTCTAGTGTGCTTCTCATGCATCATGCATCCTAGTATAGCGTATAGCGAATCATTCCCCTTGCCTGGCGTCTGAAATCGCTTCAAGCCTTCGAGTCATCGACTGCCGAGCCCTGGATGTGAAATTTCGCAAGACATAAAACGCACTTGCGACCTTCCCTGCCAACCACGCATGCTTTCTCTAGGCTGGGCTCACAAGACTCTATGTACTTGTCCTACTGCATCTAGGGCCTCTCATCTATTAAAGCTTTACTCTGATTATGCTGGGACCCGACGCCCGGGTCGCGACTCGCCTCGCCAAGCGCTTGAAAATTTGAGACCTTCTCCCAGACCTGGTCTGTATGCACCACGGCAACCCAGTGCAAGTGCTGGCACCGACGGACTTCAGCATCAGCAAGGTGGGCTACATTATTTATATGGTGCCAATGCTGCACTTGCTGCAATCAGATCTAAGAAACGAACAATCTATAATGTGTTCAATGCCGAAGTCCATCAAGAATCAGTGACTTCCAAGAGTATCCTTGCAGCTGCGAGAAAGAGCAACCTCGAAGTCCTTCGAAAGTCTCGTAACGAGCTTGATCGCATGTCGCTTGGGAAGCCACACAACAACATCGTTTTGTCGTGTAGCGATTTGCCAAGGCTTCTCGTCCAAGGACTAGGTGACAAAGACCAAGGCTGGCGACCCATTCTTGCCAATCAAGACCCAATGAGCGCATCTCTTGCACTCTCTGGTGCGGAAGTAGACACTCCACCAGTCTATGTACTATTAGACGAAGTCACCGATCCGCAAAACATGGGCAGCATCCTGCGATCTGCGTACTTTCTTGGCTGTGCAGGCGTCGTCCTCTCTGCTCGTAATTGTTGCTCCATCACGCCCACTGTCGTCAAAGTCTCTAGTGGAGCGAGCGAATTTGTCCCGATTCTACATGCAGACTCGGTCGTCTCCTTCATCAAGCAGAGCCGCAAGAATGGGTGGCGCTGTGTCGCCACGGTCGGTCGTGAAGAGGCAGCTTTATTGCGCGTCAAGAACAGATTGACTGAAGTGAAAGCGTTGAAGGATCGCAAGACACCTGTGCTGTTGATTCTAGGCAGCGAGGGTAGTGGTCTGCGCACCAATGTGAAGGCTGCTTGCACGACATTGACCTCCATTGCCTCGCCTGCACGGATAGACACAACTGTGGAGTCACTCAACGTTGGTGTAGCCGCTGCAATCCTGCTTCATCAGCTTTTAGGGTGATCTACACTGCTAGTCTAACAAGCTCGCTTCGCTCTCAGCCTCTTGCCGTAAGGTCTTGGCTCCCCTCAACTCGTCCACGCCCATTCGAATGGCATTCAGGTGAAGCTCAATTGGAATCTCATCATCCAGCAATCCAGGTCTTGCTACCTTATCCCTGAACTCCTCCACTTGCACAATCATCTTATCGAGTGCAACAGAAGTCCTAGCAACCAGCTCCCTGTTGTGCTTGCGATCAGCCTCGAATTCTTGCAATGTCGCCATGTTTGACTTGAAGAGGCGTTTTTGTGCTCGGTTGCCACCAAGAAGACTCCAAAGGGAGCTCAGACTTTGGCGTTCCTCAGTCTGTAGCTGCTTCTCGAGCTCCATGATAGAGGAAATGGTGTGCAAGTCTTCCTCCAGATTCTCCAGCGCTAGCGACGCCTGATCATTCGACAAAACCAGACGTTTGAGTTCCTCACTCAAAAAGTTCATGGCAGCAACATACGTCTTGCGCACACCTTCTCGTGTGTTCATACTGCCAGCAAAGGGAATCATCCCAGTCAATCCACTATTTGTTTCAATTTGGTTCAGCGCCTTGATGGCCCATTCGTTGGTGGCAAGACTAGCATCTAGTAAACCATTGGTACGCACAACGGTCTGTTGAATGGCCCGTCCAGCAACGCGAGAATGGTCACCGAACGATCCAAGGGCAGCGTCCAGGGTATCCTTACAGCTCAGCTCTGACGCTTGCAGCACAGCACGTAGGTCACGCGTTGCCAACTCGGCCTTTTTCAGCTGGAGTGGCATAGATCCACTGTACGTTGGCACTGAGACGGCTGATTTCTGCATGTTGACGAGGGAAGCAAAGTCTATCGGCGCAGCAGGCTGACAAAACTCAGGCGCAAAGACCTGGATGACATTACTGGCGAGAGGCAGAGCGCAGATAGAGGCTCGCGTCTGATACTGAACAGTTGAAACAATCAGACTCAGTGACTTGTAGAAGGCAAAGCGGCCGATAAACAGGCACAAGACAAAAGCAATGGGCCATTTCAGGAGTGTCAAAACACGCCCTAGAATATCAAGTGTGAAGGAGACGGCAGACCAAGCTAGTTGAGAGAGCGCCGAAGGCGGCGCATTATCTCGGACAGCAACGCGCTTTGTCTTTGGCTTGGCTTTGCGCTTGCGCGCTCGGGGTGTATCGTCCGACGCAGGGGTATGAGGGCGCTCGTCTTCGTCGTCATGTAGCGCAGCGTAAGAATTGGGCCTGGCTCTCTGTTTCAGCTCAGGCGATGTATGCATTATAGCAGTGCAGTATCTGTACTCTACAATGCTCAATGGCAGCTTCTCTAGCGAGTCAACGGCTCAGCAGCTCGAAAACCAAGTGGTGTCCCGGATGACGTCTCCTGTCTCGGTCGCGCGCGCAGACAAAACCACAAAAAGAGTGGACACCTGGCATCAATGCAACCAAAGTGCATCACCCTCTCCGGATGTCCTTTGACCGCGATCTGAAGCGCAAATCACAAGCAAAGTACGATGACCGCTTCGAGAGCATGCAGAAGGAAGCGCGCGATTGGATTGAGCAAGTCTTGGGCGAGAGGCTGGAGCCTGTGGATGCCGACCTGTGCGACTGCCTCAAGGATGGCGTAGCGCTGTGCAAGCTCGTCAACAAGGTGTCACCTGGTGCTAGCAAATACAAAGCATCCTCCATGCCGTTTGTGCAAATGGAAAATATCAGCCAGTTCCTGGCCTTTTCATCGCGGCTTGGCATGCCGCCGCAAGACACTTTCCAGACGATTGATCTGTTTGAGCGCAAGAACGTCTTTCAAGTCGTTCAAGCGATCCATACCTTTTCTAGGTTTGCAGTGCAAAAGGGTGGCTTGGATGCGCCTGTTCTTGGACCAAAGCTTGCGACTTCCAGGACAATGGAATTTACACCTGAACAGCTCAACGAAGCCAAGAATCATGTTAATACATTGCAGTACGGCAAGCACAATGGCTCGACCAATGTCTTGCGTGGCAGCAGACGCGATCCAGCGGGCAACTTTCACTAAAGAAGATACTATGCTCTATGTATGGAAGAAATCCGTCATTTTCGGTTCGCGCCTCTTCAATGCTGCGCGCGCCCTTCGTGGTTGCGAAACTGCATGCTGTATCGGCTTGATGTCCTCCTCTTTCTTCTCAACCTCTTCTTCTGCTTTTTCCGGGCATTCACTTTGCGCAAACGATCTCGGTGGGTGATTGCCAAACAATTCCTCTTCCAACGCCACATCTGCCTCCAAGTCGACAACGCGCTCCTCTATGCCGCTATCGGGTCAGCGCCTGCTTTCGCAAGGGATTAAAGAAATATTGTTTCACACATACGCATCAGGGTCAATGTAGTCGGCACGCTCTTGTAGCCAACCGCCAAACACTTGGAATCGGTGGTTGAGTTCCTGTCGCCAATGTAATCCATAGTTGCTTTCAAACGCACCTGTATTAGGCATCGTTTTTGCATAAAAGACGCGTGAAACCCGAGAGTGAAGAAGCGCCATGCAACACATCGTGCATGGTTCATGTGTGACGAAAATATACAGACCCGAGCAGAGATAGCCAAGGGAAGCGCTCGCACCTGGTTCGAGACGTCGAGCCACTTCATGTGCAGCGACACTTGCAACGAGATCCAAAATGCAATGCTTGAGTGGGTGAGCAGCCGATGAGCGGTTATCAGACACGCGTGCAATCTCGACTTGCTTGACTGGATCCCATGCAATGGCTGCAATTGGCAGTTCTTGTGTATGTTCCTCTGCTTGCTGACGCGCAAATGCCATGAGTTGTTCCATGACTGGTTCGTAGGTTGCCAGATCCTGCTGCGTCATGACAACCCTACGTTGCGATGGTGGTCGCCAGTTGAGTGGCCAGTGTTTTTGCCAGTCTTCGAGCTGCTGGAGCGTCAGAGCTGGATACTTAGGAACAGCACACCTCTCAAGTTCATACCCTAATCCCTGGGCAGTCAAGAGCGCCTGAAGTTCTGCTTGTGTCTTGCATTCTGTGCTGCACAAGATTGCTTGGACTTGTTGAGGTCTGGCAGTGGTTCCCTCTTCAAGTTTGACGCGTTTATTCTGGCCTTCAAGTGGACGCATACGCTTGAGATGGGATAGCTCCACCTTGTCATCTTGGCGAAGCGTACTCGCAATAAACTTGAATAGTCTACCGGAATGCTTCGCTTGAATATTTGTTGTCCAGACATCAATTGTCTCGAGTGGCCGAGACTCAAGGTTGGAAGGAACGCACTGGAAGGGCAAGTCACCTTCTGGGACGATTTCTACCCCCTTGGACTTAGCGTGGATGGGGTGTTTGATGTCAGGCATTGGCGCATTGTTCTCCGTCAAGCCATTGCTCTTGGCACTCTTGACGGGTGACTTGTTGAAGAAGTTGGCAATGTTTGACTTGTTCTCCTTTGAATCAATGGGAATGATGTATTCTGCAGAGCTCGTGCCGACTTTGCCAACCTCTTTGCGCACCTGATAGCAGTCGAGATCCCCTGAAAAGGGTTTGAGCATTCTAACAAGCTCTGGCGTCCATGCATCTTCATCTAGCCAGCATTTTGCCTCTTCCTTGTCGAGAATCAATGGCATACGGTCATGTAACCAGGCTAGCTTGTCATTCGCGGCAGTCGTGACGATTGTGAAGGTTCGGATGACCTCCTCACTACCTTCGTACTGCACAGTATCGTACAGACCAGCCAACAACATCATGCGACCATCCGTATGCCTCGTGAAATGTGGGATCTTTGTGGTTCCCTTCTTGAGCCATTCAAAGTACCCTTGCACAGGCACAATACAGCGCTTCCTACCCTTGAGCGAGTTCCACATGCCTCGGTTCTCCTTGAGTGAGTCATCCCTGCAATTGATTGTCTTGAGTTGACCAGCTGTATCAGGAGCGCGCTTCGTCCAGAATGGAATGAGTCCCCAACGCATGCCTTGCAGGACATGCTTGGTGACGTGACCTGCCGTGTGTCCCTCACCGAACTCATGCTCGCTTGTGCGATCGCGTCGATAGACTGCTTGCGTTGTGGTCGGAGCGACGTTGAATGAGGGATGGAGCGCTTGCATGTCTCGCGATTCGTCAATGGCTAGGTCGACATTGGCGAGGTGCTGAGCAATCTCATCAGCTGCAAAGCTTTGTGCGAAGCGTCCACACATGATGCAGCTATGTGTCTACCTCTAACAAGCGGAGCGCAGAGACTGAGGGAAGTTCTCGGAGATCTCAGCAAGGAGTTAAGCTGTCAGCATGGATGGCAAGTGTAGTAGAGCTGGTGTAGCACACGTATGGTGGTCTCTGTGGCACCAAATCTTTTCCCTTCAGGCAAATGAGAGATCCAACACACAATTGGAAATGCTATTCATTACTATCTATGTGATCGGAGTACATTGTTGACTACTGATCTATGTGCTGCTCAATTGACATACCGACGGGCTCGATTCTGTTTTCTCGCAAAGAGCGCTCAGTCAAGAGCGACGAGGACAAACCCCATCTATGCGCGTAAAGTGCCAATCAGGAAATTTGCATCGCAGAAGCGTGTAGCAGGTGTGATGAGTAGCGTGCATCTCATCATTCCATGCTTTGCTGGCTTGCTTCAGTCCATAGAGCGCCTTCTTGAGCTTGACGAAATGAAGAACCATCACACTCCATTCCTGATTGAGCAAGGTAAGATCAAGCTCAACTATGTCGGCACAAAACTGCAGGAAGCCGATCGATCTCCTTACCAAACTTGCTCCACGTCCTGCATTGGAGATGCAACGACTGCTTGTCGGCCTCGTCTTGCTTCCGCTGATATCTCTCTGCCACGTCAGTGCTCATACACTGACCTTTAGTTTAGTCTTAGCTGGCAAGAGCGCTATCCTCTTGTTCCCATTCGATTTGAGGCTTACTTGCAGCTACACTGCGTCCCTGTGTTTACCATCTGCGACTAAAGCCTCGCATGTTCGCCAACTCCGATCAAGGTGCCAAGATACGCATCCACAATTATCGACCATACATGGTTGTCGATTGATTTGAAATACAATCATGCATTCGTGATAAGGACAACCGAGAAGTGCAGCGCCAATGCTGCTTGGGTCGCAGTCTTGGTGTGTTCATCCTTCTATCAATGAGAGTGATGTAGATTGGCAAGCAGGTCGGACAGTAAACTCACTTCAGTCACTTTGGCTGTTACAGTTTGCATCCAAGTGCTAGCTGGGAACATCATCAGCACTCAAAGGAGTCACTGCACCTGCCAATCATCCAATACTTATTCAACTCGTTGCCTTTTGGTATCTGGATTGCCAGCAAAATCGCTTTCACGCTTCTTCATTTGCTTTGCCAACAGCTTGCGCTGCCGCCGCTCGCGGTCGTGCTCTTTGAACTTGCTGCCGTCATCAGAAGAATCTCCATCCTTTGCTGTGCTTGCTGTGGCAGGTTCTAAACTCTTTGGTGAGCGCTTTGCTTGCGCAGTGGGAACCGTTGTCTTTCTGCTCGAGTCAACCGTTGTCATCGTGGATCGCGAGTATCCTTGTAGAGCGCCAGGCCGAAGCGTAAATCCGCGATCTAGCTCGAGTCGCGTGAAGGGCTTGTAGCCTCCTTCCAAATCCCGCTGCGCAGCGCCAGAGAGGAGCAGGTCTAGCAAATACTTGCGACTTGTTGCAGAGGGAATGGTCGCACCGCCCAGCACACCCAGAGCAGCTATCTGGTTCTTATAGGTCTTTGACAGTCGATTGATCTTGTTGCCTTCCTCATCTTGACGACGCACGCTGTAGGCCAGGTCATCGAGACGATAGAGTCGAGTGAGGTTCAGACGCGCTGAGGGCTTGCGTGATTCTTTTTCGCTTTCGGGTGCCTTCCAAAGATAGAGCTCGCCTTCATCCATGATGCCTGGACATGCTCGAAACAATTGCTTGTAACACTGCGCTGGAGGATGATGTCAAGCTTGAGCTCTGGACGTAGTTGAAGTGGCTCACGTGATCTCTTTGTTGGCTGCTACAATCAAACCTGCTCCACTCTTTCGCTACACTCTGCACGCTTTGTTCTCTTGCAATTCTTCTTAATTTGCTCCGACTCTGCTCCATAGCTTTATCATGAGACGTCTTGCTCTTGTCGTCTACGACGCGCTGCTGGAATTGTATCGACTTCCCTCTTAGCATCGCTGGAGCATGAGCAGGCCTCTGCACCAGCATGCGCGCGAGTTCAGCAACGAAGCGCTCTATAATCTCAATGAAGCACTGGGCAATCCGTATCTTCAACCGGAACAGCGCAAGGAATCACTACCAAAACCGTACCTGGGTCTGGGTGCGCGACTTAGTCAAGTTTGGCTCAATCAGTGGACGGTGCTACTGATTTTGGTTGCAGTGCGTCTGGCTATTGCTGCTTCTAGTCTACGCGGGCAGCTGGAAGATGGTCGTGAGCAGGTTCAAGCTGCTTGTTCTGCACTTGAGGTAACGGCGAGCACGGCACTCTCTGTTCCGCACTATGTTGCTCGGGGCGCTAATTCACTGGTCGCCATCTCGATTGATGCTTCAGTGACGGCAGTAGCTGCAGTACTGCAGGGGCTCTTAACAGCTGTAGAGGAGATTGTGCTCTTCTTCATCAATACCTTCAAGTCGACCTACATCTGTCTTCTGGAACTAGCGGTCGAAGGATCCATTGGTGCCGTGCTGGACGCAGTAGAGACGATCGGCAATGTGCTCAATTCGACACTGAAGGCTCTCGGCGAAGACATCCAAGAGGCAACGACAGACGCCAATTCAGCCATCAACAAAGTCGCAGGCTTCATTGAAAAAGCAAGCGCGTTCCTCGGCCAAAAGCTTGATATCCCAACCGTTGCTATTCCTCTTGCGCCTCTGCAGGATTTTCAGATACCCTCATCATTCGATCAAGGTCTCGACAAAGCGCGTTCTGCATTGAATTTGGACGCCGTGCAAAATGCGACAGATGCAGTGATTCGCCTTCCCTTTGAACAGCTCAAGATACTTGTGGACGCACGATTCGACAATTTTGCCTTCAACAAAAGCCTCTTACCCGTACCCTCCAAAGAAACGCTCTCTTTCTGTGCAGAAGCAGCGCTGGATGAGACCTTTGATGATGTAGTGGATGGCGTCATGAAGACTTACCACATCATCCTTGCTCTACTTATCGTTTTTGCTGCACTCATTGCACTCTTCTTTGCCGGTCTTGCAGTCTGGCAATGGCGCACGCTCAATCGTCACGCACACATGGCTGCTGCGCTGAGCAAAGAAATCGACGCAGACCCACTTGAACGACTCCTTATTGCAACACACCCGCTTCAATACCAATTGACAACGAAGTTGACTCGCACAAGTCATCCTCGCAGTCGTCAACTCGTGCGTTGGTGGGTGGCATATGTCTCGCATGGGCCAGCGGCATTTGTCTTGCTTCTAGCAATTGCTGGTTTATTGAGTTGTGCACTACAAGCCATCATGCTGCATAGCCTGCAGTCTGCAACCCCAGATCTGGCAGAGTCAGCAGGCCAGGTGACTGCGCAGGTAGAAGCCCTTTTGTCTTCCAAAGCAACAGCGTGGGCAAATGACACGAATGTGCAGATTGGCACGCTACAAGGAGAGCTGAATAATGATTTGTTGGGTTGGGTGACGACTGGCACTGAGACAGTCAATCAGACGCTTAATGTGTTTACAGACACATTGATTGAGACACTTAAGGTGACATTTGGCGGAACGATTCTGTACGAGCCCATCTTGTCTGTCTTCAACTGCCTCCTTCTCGTCAAGATCAGGGGTATCGAGACTGGTTTGACGTGGGTCCATGAACAGGCGCACATCAATCTACCGGTGGTCCCTGCGTCAACGCTCATGCTACAGCTAGCAGGCGACGATGCATTAATGGACAAATCACCAGGTCAATCTGTCTCGGAGGGCATCACCTCCATCTTGGCAAAAGTCGCAAAACTATGGCGAAAGAGCATCAAACAGGAAGCAATCACAGCAGGTATTCTTTTAGGCGTTTGGGTGCTTGTCGCCCTGTTGGGACTACTGCGCTGTCTCTTTGTCGGGACTCATGTTGGTGCTTGGTTCGCCTCGATGCCAATCCTGGGGCCGTTACGCAAATCTGACATCAGCCAGCCGTTGAGCATACAGCGCCAAACAGCAAGGATACCAGACTCAGCGAGTAGTTTCGGACAACGGGGTGTATTGCCAGCTTTGGCAAGAGACGACAAGAGTAGTCTGCACAGTGATACCAAGTCGCGTTTATCAGAGGTGACTGACTTGGATGCGTTGTACATGGATCGCGAAACGGCGCCGATAGTGGAACGTGTTGGCCTCGTACCGAAGATTCATGCGCTTCTTGGTCAAGTTCCTGGTCATCACAAGAGTGTAGTACCCATCACTAGCTGAGTAGATAATATATGCATCTTTGACGGTCCTGAATGAGCCACGGGCCTTTAAGTATTTCTACTTCCGCTTGCTAACAATGCTTGCTTTCATACAACTGTAGTGAATGCCAAACTATAGAAGCTCAACATGGACAGCTCAATTTGTCAAGGAAAGTGGCTCGCATTCAGCTGGCTGAGGAGTGGTGGCGGCGCACGAGTCTGCAGTCTTATCAACCTGCACAACACCTGGACGGCCATCAAAAAAGATGTAGGAGTGGCGTCCAGTACATTCTGGGTCCGAATGGGCGGCTGCATCTTGGAAGTAATGAGCAATTGAAGTACGCTGTCGATTTTGTATAGTGCGAATGACCCTGATCACCACCTTTGCAGTACGTGTAATTTCGCGAGCACTCCGATTGCTCCTGCTAGGCGCGACCTGTCGTAAAAGCCAGGCGTTTTTTGGCGGTGCCTCACATTAAGATCATCCACGAGAGATCAAAACGAACAAGTCGTTTATGCGCATCAATAGTCTGCCATTGAACTACGCAACAAGACAGCTTGAAGAGAAGAGCTTGAGTAGAAATGAGAAAAAGCTTTGTGTGGCACTCCCATTGCTGATTTCAACACATGGGTAGCACACAAGAAGGAGGCGAGCGAAGCTTCAATGAGCCCAAACAGCACATCTATCGCCTAAGACGGTCATCGAACTGAATCGAACCAGCCTTTCAATAACTGAAAAGCGTTCGCTGGGTCGTCCTCGGGGACGACATGGCCAGCCTTGTCGAATCGTGCGTAGAGCAAGTTCTTCGCGCGCCATTTCACTCCGCCTGACCACTTGACGGGAGCGTTCTTAGCGGCCTTGAAAGCAGCTGCACCAGACCAGACGAGTTGATCGAGGACTGCTTCGAGGCCAATGAAAGGGATTCGAGCATCCCCTGTGAACTGTCAGTATAACTTGAACCAAAAGACAATACTTACACAAGCCCGAATAAATCAGAACAGGAATGCCGGCATCCAAAAGCCCTGCTATAGTCGGCCCGGTGTCGAGGCCCTCATCTCCGCTCTCTATGCTTGAGACTAGGATTTTGTGACTGAATGCGTGAAAAACGCCGGGGTCTGCCCCAAACGCAGCTGCAACATCGGAACGCTCCAAATACTGTTCAGCTAGCGGAGCCTTTGCATCGCAGAATCCCGACATGTCTGGACAATAACGGTTGATTTGGTAGATGTCCGTTCCGCTGTCGAATAGGACAGTATACAGCTCGTTCAAACATGAATGGATTGCCTCGTCTACGTCCTGACGTGCGGCGCGCCCTTTTTTGCCACCCAAGCGAGTGTACTTTGCCCACAACGCTTTGCAATGAGTTGCCCCAGCTGACATGCTAGCGCATGCTGTTGCATTGACTAGAATTTTGACAATGGGATAGGGTTTGAGGCAAGCATAATCATAAATCGTTGGATCCTGCACAGCTGCGTTAAGATACCCACCTCCAATGACAAGAGAGCGCAAGGGAATGTGATACCTGGCTTTTTTGGCTTTTTTCATATTTTTGATTTGCATCGAGCACCTTTTGAGCCAGTGCGGGGATCCACTTGCCTGCATAGGACTCCCCAGTCAAGTGAAGTGGGTTCTGTTTCATTTGCGGGAAGGCCTGGTAGAATAGATGAAGCAACATGACCATGTCATCTGCTACCTGTGAGGTAGTGTCCCGGGGATCTGCAGTCGTGCTGAAGGAGTAGCCGGTGCCAGCACTTGTATTAGCTTCAATTTGAACGAAGGGAGAAGGACGAACGGTTGATCCACATAGATCATATTGGCAAACTTGTTCCAAGAATAGGAATTGGCTTTGGTTGATTTGCCGTCGATGAGGCATGGCCCATTTTCGAGGAGAAGACCGAAGGGAAGACTGCTTGCACCAGGACCTCCTTGCATCCAGATGGCAACAGGATCCTCGAGAGGTTTGGATTGAGACTCGAAGAAGACAAAGTAGATGTGGCGTTTATTATGGTCAAAGGAGAGGTAGCCTGTATAGCCGCTCCCGGCACCTTCACAGACAGTACCGAGCTTGGTGTCTGCCTTCTTGATGCGTAAGACTGCGCTGGGGTAACGGGGATCTGTGATCAACCACTCAGTCTTGCATCCGACTTGCTGAGGAGAGCTGATACATGAGTCTGCAGTCTTATTGATCTGCACGCCACTTGAATGGCGGTTATCAGAAAAGACGGCCGCAGCCAGGTGACTGAAAAGGAGGGGCGCCCAGTACATTTCAACGGCCACAGGTTGGTGAGTACTGAGACTGCATTTGCGAGCAGGCGTCCACTTATTTATAGAGCAATAGAGCAAATGTCCCCTGAGTTCCATTTCTGCGACTCAACCCCTGTCAAGTACTTGACGTGGCCTGTCGAGTCTAGACTCAAGTTTCGTGAAGAAGGCACATGTTGATGGAGCATCGTCTCGTTAATTTGTCAATGGACTACGCGACAGGATAGCTTAGAAGAAGGTGCTTGATGGAAGAAACGGGTAAGCGCAATTGCTGCAGGCCCCAAAGACGCTAACAGCTTGCTGGAGAAAACGAAGCGAAAGAAAGCTTTGATGTGCTTGTCGAGCATTGATATTAAGCCGTAAGTCCGTCAATCCAGGCATCAAGGATATCAAAAGCACTGGCTAGATCATCCTCAGGGATGATGCGCAGCATGCCAGTGCGAAGAAGACGCGGAATCTGATCATGTTGCGCGACTTGCCCGAAACAGGCCGGAATCACCGCATGTAGCAGTCGAGTACATGAATAGACGCGAGCTGATTGTATCTGCCAAGCTTTACTCAGTTCGGCATTATCTGTTCAGCAGAACAAGACTGGCTCGAGTTGATGATGGTGAAGAGCAGAAGTGGCAATTTACAAGGCGCGAAAAGTAAATTGTAGTTCAAGTTCAAGTTCAACGCATCATATTTGGCCACAACATATACACAGGCGATGCCGCCGCTGAAGCGCAGGGCCGAGTCGTCTGAGTCGGATCGCTCTCGTTTGCCAAATCCCAACTCACGACGGCATCGCCCTGCTTCACAAGCAGTCGATTTGACCACACCAACGCAACACGCTCCCGAAATCATTGATCTCTCTTCCGACTCTGAGTCTGAAGTTCTTGCAGAGTCAGGCGATACAGGTGCTGGTGATAGTCAAGGGGAGGTGATTCGACAAGCTGCAAATGAAGAAGGGGATCCACGACTTTCTCATTTCCAGTGCGTCATTTGTTTAGATGATCCGACGGATTTGACAGCGACGCGATGTGGTCATTTATTCTGCCATGTGTGTATTACGCAGGCGTTACGAGCATCGCAGGGAACAGCGAGGATGGCGGGGACGGCGAATGGTGCGTGTCCTGTGTGTCGCAAGTCAGTCACGGCGAAGAGCCTGTTGCCGTTGTCGATATTGAAGGGAGTCAGACCACCGGAGGATGTTTCTCAATGACTGATGCTTATGAGAAGGATGAATAATGTCATAGCCCTGTGCCAGTCTCTTAGACTCTACTTATCCATGGCCAGGCTCTGTTCTTCTCCATCTGAAAATATTTCTGCGACAGAAGCTCAAATAGCAGTACGTACCGGTCCTGATCCTACTCCTCCTGCTTACATTCTCTACTACTGCCTGATGCTTCTGCGTCGCGTACCACTCCTTCTCTCATTCCTTCTTTCACCGTGCAGCGCAAAAGAAGAAGTGCTCGATCCAGACTGCACCATCACCCATCCAACCACAAAGGAATTCTACGACCTACGCGGCCTCTCGCGCTTCCCTGATGAACAGCATGCTGTGGATTGGCATGCAAACCCGTACGACTATGGACCTGCCAAAGGTGGTAATTTCTCATTGAATGTCTGCGCGCCCTTGATACGCAGTACCCAGAAATTGAGCAAGTCGCAAAATATCTCTGCCATGTATACCGATGAAGATGAGAAGATGGTCTCACTTGGGCAAACCTCAACGACGCTCAAGTTTAGAGGGAAGAAACTCATCTTGGAGTATACTGGCGGCAGTGCGTGTCCCGGTGATACGTCGTATAAGCGATCGACGTTGATTGTCTTTACGTGTGATGCAGCGATGGTCGGTACAGCGAGTGTGAGTTACTTGGGAGAAGTCAATGACTGTGGGTTTGTGTTTGAGTATCGCACCTTTCGAGCGTGTGCAACAACACCGGATGTATCGAGTGCACTGTCGCCTGGTGTCGTGTTTGCTATTATCCTGGGGGTGGCCTTGCTGGTGTATATGGTGGGTGGGTGTATGTACAACCGGACAGTCCTGCACCAAGCTGGATGGCGACAAGTGCCGCATGCGGATCTATGGCAGTCGATGGGCGTCTGGATGCAGGATGCAGTGAGTGGCCTGCTGGGTCGGTTGGGCCTGGGCAGTCGTGGCAGACAGGGCTATGCTGGCTACAGGCCTACTCGGGATGCTGGGTACAGTGATGGGCTGCATGCTGCTGAGCGCGGGAGTATCGACCGTGACAATGCGCTGATTGATGACTTGGATGACGACCGGTGGTAGCTCAGTATTTGCTTCTATATCTATCTAGCTAAGGCCTTCTATATCTGCCTACTATATCATCTAGCTGTTGTAGCTGAAGTCTTCCCCGGATTTCATCGTGACTTCATCATCCGCCAACTCATGCGACCAGCACCCTCCCTCGACCAACCTGCCACCTCATCCACATCAAGCAGAGCAGCATCACCCAGCACAGTCTTCCCAGATCTTCACCTTCAAGCGCCAGGATCTGCCCATCTACGCATGTTGGAAGCAACGCCCCTAGCAACACCACCCACCACAACCGCGGCTTCCTTCCTTCAACCGCAGCAATCTACAACTGCAAGCATCATCAGCAGCAGTAGTAGCAGCAACATAGGACGAACAAGTATGAACGCTCCGTCTGTCACAAATGGCAAAGTGCGCAAGCCAAAGTCAAGAAGTAGTTCGCTCATGGTGCCACCTGCATCACGCTACCTCGCCACCACGACCAACCATCCATCAGCCTCAGTCAACAGCGTACATACACTGACCAGCTATACTGAACCGTGCAGCAGTAGTAAAAATCAAGCGCGACACGGCATGGCTGGCAACACAAGCAGAAACGCAAGTAGAGGTCAACATGGCATGCATCTCACCACTGCTTTATTCTATACACCGCTCTCACCACACTTACAAGCACTTGCATCACCTGCTGGCCCATGCACGCCGTTCCTATTGGAAGAAGAGGAGGGTGGTGATTATATGGGGAGGGAAGAGGCGCATCGTGTTGCGTTGGGAGAAGCACTACGGAGTCGTGTCTGTGCGCTTGAAGAAGATGCAGCAGGTGGTACTGATGGTGGGAGACAGGCAGGTTGGCGGCGGAGTTACTCTTCTGTGCTTGCGTCTGGGATGCCAGGGATGAGCCCGTCATGAGTGCTCAGTCTCAGTAGACAGTAGGCAGTACTAAGTAGGAGCATCTAACCCTGCTGCCGTAAAGAACAAAAATTCCTTCAGCAGACTCAGTCTACACTCACTCACCCATCCAACAACTCGCCATGTTCTCCCTCCTCAGACACTCAGCACGCCTCGCATCAAAGGCATCTGCTGCACACACTGCCCAGTTCTCCCTCACAACAAAGGCACTCGAGAAGAACCTCTACCTCGGCAACCTCTCATGGACACTCACTCCGGACACCTTGCGTTCTGCCATTGCTCAACATGTTGCTTCCGCTCACAT
Organism: Protomyces lactucae-debilis; assembly: GCF_002105105.1. Taxonomy (NCBI): domain Eukaryota; kingdom Fungi; phylum Ascomycota; class Taphrinomycetes; order Taphrinales; family Protomycetaceae; genus Protomyces; species Protomyces lactucae-debilis. The sequence continues at coordinate 487,551 of NW_024467999.1, read as the reverse complement.
TGAAGCATCTGCTGAGGGTGGAGCAAGTGACTCTGCTGTCTTGTCTGCAGAAGAAATTGAGGGACACCTGCAAGACCTCAACATCATCACCGACCGACTCTCCGGACGATCACGTGGCTATGGATTCCTCAGGATTGATGATGACCAGGTTGGTGAGCAAGTCCTTGCGGCACTAGCAGAGTGTGAAGTGGAAGGCAGACAAATCAATTGTCGTGAAGCTGAATCGAGACCTGCCTTTGGCGCCGGCGGTGGTGGTGGTGGTGATCGTCCAAGACGGCCGTATGATGGTGGCGAGAGGCGCAGTAATGGATACAACGGTGGCAGCGTCGGTGGCTCGTACGGCGGTCGTAATGCTCGCGAAGGGGGTGATAGGCGTGGTGGCAGTGGTGGGTATGGTGAACGTCGTGGCAACAATGACCGTGGTGGCCGTCGTGGCGATGGCTATGGCGAGTCTCGCGACTACTAGATCATTGTCTAACATCGTTCATTTGACTATTCAGCATGCTATGAGGCTGTAGCATCAGTCGCAACAAGAGATAGAACATTTCCCCTTCAATGCTGTGGACTCGCCTGATGCGTAACAGCGATGTCAGGTTTATCGAGCCTCTCTTCGTGTAGACAGCTGGCCTCGACCTCATCCTGCCCCTGATGCCGTCTTCGCCGCATGATCCAGTGGACCAGAGCAGAACATGCCACGACCAGTGCAAACACACCAACGATACCACCGCCAATCACATCAAACCGATCACCCGCACGGCCAACCCCGTCCCACACCGCGCCGTGCAAGTGTCGCGTCTCTTTAATCAGCGTGAGCAGTTGTAGCATGCCGATGGTCAAGGCCACCAAAACACTCATCAGCGTGAGTAAGATTGCATAGTAGAGTCGTGCAATCTTGTTGCCAGCAAACAAGGTTGAATCGTATGCCCAAACCATACAAGCGCCATCAATCGTATCAACCAGCAACATCCCTGCCATGAACAAGAATGGAAAGACCAAGATGACATAGATGGGGGTCCCACGCGTTGCTTGGATGCTCGCAATAGCGAGTAATGCCACTTCAGTGGAGGTATCAAAGCCAAGGCCAAAGAGCACACCGAGTGGGTACATCTTCCAGGGGCGATCCACCAGTTTGAAGAGTCGTCCACAGAGTCTGAACAGGGGTCCATGATGCACATGCGGCTTCTCTTCAACATCCTCCGTTTCTTGACCAGCAAGACGACGACGTCGTTGAGCGAGTTGTCGTCGCATACTCTTTATCAATCGAACGAGCACAAACAGGTTGGCAAGGCCAATGAGTAGTAAGAATGCCATACTCACCGACACACCAATGATCCCACCCACCTCCTCAAACCCACCAAACCTATCTGCAATCGCTGCACTACTTGCACCGACAATGATACACGTCACCAAAACAACCGTTGAATGACCGAGTGAGAACCAAAGTCCCACACTCACAGGTCGCTGACCCTCAGCAACGAGACGTCGCGTCATGTTGTCAATGGCTGAGATGTGGTCTGCGTCAAGGGCATGTCGAAGACCATAGGTATACGCTAATGTGCCAGGTCCCAAGAGTGCCGTGTATTTGCGAAAGACAAAAGCAGCAGCGATCCAAATGATGAGGTTGAAGCAGATTGCAGCGAGGACGGGGAGGAAGGGAAGGTAGGTCGTTTTGAGCAAGAGTGAGAGGTGTTTTATGCGAGAGAGAAGAGCTTCTGTGCGTAGCATCGTGTTGAGCCTGGCAGCGAGCGTGTAGACTCTGTAGAGAGTGTCATTCACGGCATATATGGAAAAGTCGCATGAGGCCGCGGTCGGGGAGAAGTAAAGATAAAGAGATAGTGGAAAGACCAGTAGTCACACAAGCACATAAGACTAAGCCATAATACCATAAGCATCACAGCAAGCGATCGCATCAATCACACCAGCTAGATCGAGAAACAGCATTGTCACATTGACTACAACAGCTGCAATTGTACGTGCATCATCAGCTCAGTGAATCTCCTTCGGCTCACCAATACGCGGATGCAGATTTCGCTCCCATTTCGAGCCTCCAGGGAATGTCGGTACTATCGTGTTAGTTGATTGCTTTATCATGGTACTCTCAGCAGACGAATGCTAGCCAAGAGCACAAATGCCACTTCAACATACCAATATAAGGATCCGGATGCTTCCGCGCAACCAACATCTCCTCGCCCTTCCTCAACAAATCCTCAACAAGCCTCGGATTCGTCACTTGTCGATTCGCCTCGAATCGCTTGCGAATGGCAGCTGCCTCCTCGAACCACAATTCGCGGTGGACAGTCCAGTCTCGTGTAAGTGTCAGGGATCGCTTGTAGAGAGACGCGACGCGCGAGCGATGAATGCTGCTCATCCTGTGTTGTTGTGAGCAGTCTGTGAAGCTGTCTGGCTGTGTAAGTGCTTTCTATTGCGTTTGCTTTGGGTTGTTGCAGTGGAGGAGGTGACGAGATGGCACGCACAAAGCAGGATGGAAGATGCAGATAGCAGCAGACTGAGCAGTGAGCAGTATAGATGGCAGATGAAGGCGAAAAGAGGCTAGAGGGATATCAGAGCTGATCTCGATGCACTGCAATGGCTTCTCCGTCTACAAGTCAGTCGTTAGGCATTCACAGGCGTTATGGACTAAGCTATTGAAGATGTGCAACGAGAGAAGACCTTAAGCGGCGACCCTCTGCAGCCCAGCAGCTTCCCTGTACTCTCCCTTCTCCTGCGAGCTCTTGACTATCTCCAGCACTCGCATTGGAAGGCGATGATTATAGCAGTCACAGGATCAATACATGCGAGTAGTGACCCTAACCCCACAAATTTCGCTCGCTGGACAAGACTCAGGCACCAGCAGCAACTTGAACAGCCATCAATCCATCATGAGCGAATCCGTTGTACTTCGTGGAACCCTCGAGGGACACTCCAACTGGGTCACTGCCCTCGCCACCAGTGCAGAAAACCCAGACTTGCTCGTGTCTGCCTCGCGCGACAAGACCTTGCTCGTTTGGCAAATCACCCGCGATGAAGGCAGCTACGGCGTGCCCAGGCGTTCCCTCAAGGGCCACAATGGCTTCGTTTCTGATGTCGCCATCTCCTCAGACGGTCAATACGCCCTTTCCTCATCATGGGACCACACTTTGCGTCTCTGGGACCTCAACACGGGTTTGACCACAAAGCGATTTGTTGGCCACACCAGCGATGTCCTCTCCGTCTCCTTCTCTGCCAACAACAGGCAGATTGTGTCTGGTTCGCGTGACCGCACCATCAAGCTCTGGAACACTCTTGGTGACTGCAAGTTCACCATCCAGGAGAAGGGACACTCCGAGTGGGTCTCGTGCGTGCGATTCTCACCCAACCCTGAGGCTTCCGTGATTGTCTCTGCCGGCTGGGACAAGGTTGTCAAGGTAAGTTTATTCACTGAGCTCGAGTCTGTATGCGCTGCATCGAATGTGGCTGTATGCAGACGACGTCCAATCCTTGTCCTCCGGGGCATTGAGAGAGGAGGAAGCGAGCCTGAGCATAAAGTCCAAAAAAAAAGAAACCAAGCACGTTGTCTTGTCAACTCGTGCGTCAAATGACCTGACGGGTCTGTTTGCGTACCTTTTGGCAAGCGCGTTGCACACTCTGTCATTGAGAGATTTGCAGTGACGCTGTAATCCATTCATGTTTGGTGCTGCATCAGTTTTTTCACAATCTGACGCTTCTCTCTTTCTTGGCCCCTTTGCAAAGGCTTTGCGAATGTGATGTCAGAAGATGTATATTTGCTACTTCAGAAGCCGTCACTGGCTCATGAGATCAACGCATCACCATTACTGATTCATTCTCCTCTTTCTCTGGGATTAGGATTGTCTACCCGACAATCATTTACTATGACCAGATTTGCTAACACACTGTGTAGGTTTGGGAGTCGACTCGTTGCAAGCTCGTCACGAACCACCATGGTCACAACGGCTACATCAACGTGGTCACCGTGTCTCCCGATGGTTCGCTCTGTGCTTCCGGTGGCAAGGACGGCACCACCATGCTTTGGGACCTCAACGACTCAAAGCACCTCTACTCACTCGAGTGTGGTCAGGAGATTCACTCCCTCGTGTTCTCCCCTAACCGATACTGGCTTTGTGCCGCAACTGGCTCTGTCATCAAGATCTTTGACCTTGAGACCAAGCTCGTTGTTGAGGAGCTCAAGGTTGACTTTGTCGGTGTCGGCAAGAAGTCCCAGGAGCCTCAGGTTACTTCCCTCAGCTGGTCGGCTGACGGTGCAACCCTCTTCTCTGGCTACACTGACGGTCTCATCCGGGTATGTTGCTTGCTTGATTATGAGAATGTTGCTAACAGTAGGTCTGGTCGGTCGTTTAGTTGCATACAGAAAGAAGTAGATTACACACCAAAAAATGCATTATTCCATCTCACAATGTTGCCCATAGCAGGGCTCGCTGTACTTGCCGCAAAGTCTCCTTTGTGTCTTCAAACGTAGCCAATGCAATCGCCTCTTCCAAGTCAAGCCACCGCGCCTCAGCAACTTCTGATTCTTGTAGAGTCAAGGTCCCTTCGACAAGACACGCCCAGTATGTGACTTGCTTCTGTGTCCTTCTTTCGGGATTCGTGTAGTGTTCCTCAAATGTCTGCTCTGAGAGTAGCATCTTACTGACTTGCAAGCCTGTCTCTTCTTTCAATTCTCGTTCTGCAGCAGCACGAGGAGATGCATCGTCTTGCTCAGCGTGGCCTTTGGGAATAGACCATTGAAGGCCTGATGCATAAAGTGTTTGGTGAATCAAGAGCACTTCTAGCTTTTTGCCCTTGGACCCGGAGGTTGTAGAACGAAGTGGAATGATGCCATAGCTTTGCTCTGTCTCGTCAACCATTCTGGTTTCTCGTGTGGTTGGCTGAGACACGTCAAATTTCGTTCCTGGCTCCCTACACCTCATCCTAAGTCTGCTTCCAAAATGGTTCTCAAGGCCATTGATTATGATGCTGCTCGGTCGACACTACAGATCCTAGACCAGCTAGTACTACCTCATAATATGCTCTATATCCCCATCCACAACAGTCAAGACGCATTTGATGCCATCAAGAGCATGAAGGTCCGTGGTGCGCCTGCTATTGCTCTTGTCGCCATTCTTGGCCTTGCTGTTGATCTCGAGCACAACTTCAAACCCTCAAAAAAGACTGCTGAAGAGATAAAGGCTTGGCTTATTGACAGGCTAGATTTTCTGGTTCAGTCGAGACCTACGGCCGTCAATTTGCATGATGCTGCAGAAAAGCTCAAAAGGGTCATCTCTGGTACGTTCTCTGATGGTGCGACTATTGCAAAGAGATACAAGGAAGCGGCAGAAGCTATGTTTGCGAGTGATTTGCAGGATAATCTCTCCATCGGCCGTCATGGCGCAAGGCATATTCTCAATCTTGCAAAAGGAAGACCAATCAACATGTTAACAATCTGCAATACCGGTTCTCTTGCAACATCAGGCTACGGAACAGCCTACAGCGTGCTCTATCAGCTTCACGAAGTAATAGCCCTGACGCACGCTTATTTCTGCGAGACACGACCGTATAACCAAGGCGCTCGTCTCACCGCCACAGAACTCCACTATGACGGGATTCCATCCACCATGGTTCTCGACAGTTCTATCGCTGCACTACTAGCAGGTGCCAATCCAGCATGTCCCACAACGACAAACGGTAGTGGTATCACAGCTATTGTTGTCGGTGCTGATCGTGTTGCTCGGAATGGTGATACCGCCAATAAAATTGGAACGCAACAGTTGGCCACCTTGGCACGATTCGCTGGTGTTCCTTTCTTTGTGGCTGCACCCTGGACGACGATTGATTTGCAGACACCATCAGGCAAGGAGATTACGATTGAGCAACGCCCAGCAAGCGAAGTCCGACGTGTCGCTGGTGCTCTCCTGAGTGATGACGGATCGGTGGTGTTGAGCAGCGATGGACAGGTCCAGCGTGGATTTGTGGAAGTGGTCAAGGAGGAGATTGCTGTTTGGAATCCAGCGTTTGATGTCACGCCGTATGCGCTCATCAGTGGCATCATCACGGAACGTGATGTGTATGTCAAAAATGCACAGGGAGTCTTTGAGCTTGCAGAAGAGGCAGCAAAAGTACCTAGCCAGTCAAAACCATCGACTGTGACAACATCAAATGAGGAGCATCAATAGATTGAAGAGATAAGTATGCAGTTATAGAATGATAGAATGATTGAAAGAGCGCTTCCTGATGACCGAGTGTCGGTCCTTACCCGTTGAATGGTTTCTCAGCAAGCCACTGCTTGACCATCTTGAGTGATGCTTCAGGTTGGTCATACGGTACCATGTGACCAGCTCCCCAAATGCGTGTGTAGACCAAGTTCTTGTACTGCCAAGTAAGACCTCCCGACCATGCAGTCTGGTTGTTGGCAGCTTGGTGGCGATACCCAGCTTGTCCCGACCATGGCAATGCATTCAAGAACCGCTCATTCCCAACAAAGTTGCAGATCCAGTCGAGTGTGCCAACATAATTGAGTACACGCAGCCCAGAATCAAGGATAGATGCGACGAGAGGTGCCGATGCAATGTAAGGATCACCGCTCTTGTAGAAACCTTGGAAGACCTTATTAGAGCAACCTGTAAAGTGTTTGACGTGTTTCGAGACGCCAAAGGCTTTGCGTACTTCGGGCTTGTTGAGGTAGGTGGAAATGGCGTCCTCAATTTCATAGCAAAGCTCGCCTTTGCAGCGTTTCGTCACATCGTATGGGTTGAGATTTGCATCGACATATGGTTGCATGAATGCTTCGTCGCAAAAGTCAGCAGCAGCACCACCAATGTATGAGTCAGGGAACGTTTCGGCCGCCTTGAGCAGATATTCGCACCTCGCCACTTTTGTCTCCATCGTCGAACAAACAGTCTCATTGAGCACCGGTCCGCTACCAGTCACATTGGTGCAGGCGATGTCCCAAGCAGAGGTTGCCTGATGGAGGTTGTCGTAAATGCCATTGCCAATCAGAACAGATGCAAGCGGGATTAGGTCTTTGTTGCGAGACTGCTTGATGGCCAGTTCATTCTCCTCGATGATATGAGCCGCAAAGGTAGGAATATACTTCCCTGCATAAGACTCACCAGCAAAGTGTAATGGAAGCTGCTGATGACGAGGGAAGGCACGATACCAAAGCCGCCAAAAGGCAAGAATGTCCTCTGCTGCCGCTTCAGTACGGTCCACCTCTGCCCCAGGTTCAGCATAGGAGAAGCCAACACCGACTGGTTGATCAAGGAAGACGATTGATGCAGCTTCAGTCCAGGCATAGTCATTCTTGGTCGTGCCTGAACCATCAAGCTTGACACGGCAGCTGCCCAGCTCCATGAGCCAGCCCGTTGTTGAGGAGCATCCAGGGCCGCCATTGATCCACATGACCAAAGGGTCATTCATAGGATCATTGCGAGATTCAAAGTAAGCAAAATAGAAGTGCTTGGTACCCCGCTCAACAGACAGGTAACCCGTATAGCCGTTGCCAGCTCCCTCACAGTAGTCATTCAGACCTGAATCTGTCTGACGCACGCGAAGAGTATGGTCTGGCAAGTCTGGCAGTGCAAAAGTCACGTAGTCTGCATCGTCGGCAGTTTTGCCTGCATGAGATGCCTTGGCTGCTGCGGAGAAGGGGACTTGGAGGGCGTCGCCCTTTTTGGGCACTTGAGGAGCTGCAAGCGCATCAAACGGCTTCTTGCCAGGATGAGCGAACATGGCACTGGCGCTAGCCACCAGCCATAGAGAGAGGAGCATCTGGTCTCTATCTACGATGGTAGTCAGATGTAGACTCAGTCGGAAGGCGAGTGTCCGTCGCGTCGTCATGCTGCTCCCACATTCACGTGCAGGGGTCGGCGCTGCGGTCTGGAAGCCTCCGTCAACTGTGGGGGCCAGGCAGTGGGGCAGGATTACTGATTACATTAGAACCTGTAGCTGGCTCTTCTTCCGCAATCAACAGCTGCATCATGCCTGCCTACAGAAACAATACATTCAAGGACGGCCTCTTCAAGGGAAAGGTCGTCTTCTGCACCGGTGGAGCAGGTTCTATTTGCGGGCGACAGGTTGAGGCCCTTGTCATTCTAGGTGCCAATGCCGTGATTACAGGCCGTAACAAGGAGAAGACGGAGAAGCGAGCTGCCGAGATGTCGCAGCTCCGACCAGGAGCAAAGGTCATTGGTATGGCTGTTGATGTTCGTGATGCAAAGGCCATGGCTGCAGCTGCTGCAGAGACAGTCTCGAAGCTCGGCAGTCTCGATTTTTGCATCGCCGGAGCAGCTGGCAACTTCTTGGCCAAGATTGACAACTTGAGTGCCAATGCCTTCAAGACTGTCATTGACATTGATGTGCTCGGTTCCTACAATACCATCAAGGCTTGTATCCCTCATCTCAAGAAGAGTCGTGGACGCGTTCTCTTCATTTCTGCTACATTGCACTACCAGGGTACGCCCTTCCAGGCACATGTCTCGGCAGCCAAAGCAGCTATTGATGCGCTCTCACAGTCCATTTGTGTGGAGTTTGGACCATACGGCATCACATCAAACGTGATTGCCCCTGGCCCTATCGCCAACACGGAAGGTATGTCGAGGCTTCTGCCGCAGTCTATGAAGGACCAGATGGATCGCAAGATTCCAATGCAGAAGCAAGGTGATGTCGATGACATTGCTGATGCAACCATCTACTTGTTTGCACCATCAGGTGATTGGGTCTCTGGACAAATTCTGATCGTAGACGGCGGTGCCTGGCACAATGCTCAGGGCTCATTGCCATACCCTGAAGCCATCTTGGATGGAGAGCTGCCAGACGACGTTAAGCAGAGGCCGCCAACGAAGCTTTAAGCTGATTTGCAATAGGAATTTCAAGCATGCGGCGTATTCCTATAAGAAGATCCAGGACAGCCGAATTGTGGCAATTTGCCAATTGTTAATGATATGGTGTAGTGAAAAGCTTATACCTCTGAGCTCAAAAAAACGATGTACCCTGTTTCAGCCATCGTGCCAGCATTACCTGTGCAACAGCAGGCTGAGTCTCAGGTACATCGTGACCGGCATTCGCAACCCGGAGGTAGACCAAATTCTTGTAAGACCAACCGACACCGCCTTCCCATTTGCGTGGCGTCTGCCTTGATTTGACGTAACCCGCTTTGCTTGACCAAGACAGTGACTCAAGGACATTCTCGACTCCGATGTAATTGTATAGAAAGTCTTCTGCATGATAAGCATCAACTGACAAGAATGGGTGACTTACTTTCGCCAACATAGAACAACGTGGGCAGACCAGATTCGAGAACAGCGATCAAGACAGGAGTGATTGCATCCGACCAATCTCCATTATTGAGACTATCATCAAAAATCGCGCCGGTGCACAAGGAGAAACTCTTTGTCTGACTCCCAAAAGCTGTTCGCACCTCAGCTCGACGTAAGAATTGTTCTGCGAGAGGGGCCAGCACATCACAGTCTGCTGATAGATCTGGACAATGGCGGCGAACATCGTAAAGATCGTAGCCGGCATCTTGAACAGCATATTGAAATTTTTCAAGACAGTATTCACGAGCCTTTATGACAAGCTCCTGCGTGGGCTTCCCGGCCTGTCGTGCCTTGACGACCTGGTCCCAAAGGCTCAAGCATTGAGCATGATCCGATTGCATTTCTTTGCATGTTTTAATGTCGAACAAGGGGCCATTGGAACTGGCATTGGAGCAGGCATAGTCATACCAGGCCGGCTCTTGTATGGCGACGTCTAGAACCGGGTTGCCGACCATCATGGAAGCCAGTGGAATTTGCAGCTGGGCACCATCCTTGTTCAACTTGATCAATTTGCTTGCAAGCCAGGGCAAGTGCTTTCCTGCATTCGATTCGCCAGCCAGATGGAGTGGTAGATTCTGAAAGGGAGGAAAAATCTTGTTGAGCAGCTGAATGAGTGCAACCAGATCATCAGCCGCAGCAGAAGCTCGCTTTGCGGTTGGCCCACCAGTAGTAAAGGAATAACCTGTGTCGGCACTTCTTATTAGCTCTGTCAATGGAGCAAGAGTGACTTACGGCTCATCGACGTATAGCATATTGGCAACATTGTTCCAGGAGTTTTCATTGCGTTTCGTTGTCTTGTCCACAATGAGACACGGGCCATGCTCTGTCAGGAGACCATAGCCAATGGATGAACACCCTGGCCCGCCATTGAGCCAAAGCACGAGAGGATCGTGCAAAGGTTCGCGACGCGACTCAAAGAAGACAAAGTAGAGGTGTCGTGTTCCATTTGCGAGAGAGACATATCCAGTGTAGCCGTTACCGGCACCATCACAGTACTTACCAAGCTGAGTGTCTTTTGCTTTGAGATGCAAGACGGCGTCAGGCACATCCTTATTCGAGTAGTGCCAAGAATCTGGAAACTGAGTTGTCCATTGGTTGGTGTCTGGCAAACGAGTGCGTGAGTCTGGAGTGAAGTATGGCTTAGCCCCTTTGTTGTCAGAAAAGAAGGCAGCAGCGCTGGGAATGAGGGAGACAAGTGACAACGGTACCATCCTTGCAAGCTATTGCCGGAGACAAGTGTTTCTGCCGGTGTATGCCGACTGTGTCAGATTGTTGGGATGTTTTGGGTCAGCTGCTGCCTCTGATCCAACATGTTGAAGTCGCCAGGCTATTCAGGGATGCCAGAGCCGGGTCTGAGACACGTTTTTCTTGGCACAAAGGACTTGCCGTCCCAAAGTCTCCAATAAAATTTCCCCTGAATTTCAAGAACAGAGAGTCTCCCAGCTTTGGATTAGTATTTCCAGATTCTCGCTCGGTCGATGTGACACATTGGACACAAGAGAAGCACTGCTTGAGATTTTAAGCATTTAGATTCTTTGAAAGAGCTCTATCCAAAAGTTGTTGAGATGCAAGGTGGAGTTTATGACAAATTGTCCCGGCAAGTAACCCAGCAGTGTTCAGGACTTGAAATGACCTGGGCCGTGGCGGACATACAGCGATGCGCTCAAAAAAATGACGTACCCTTTTTGAGCCATCTCGCTAGCAGCTCAAGTGCTATGGCAGGCTGAGATTCAGGCACGGCATGACCTGCATTTGCCACACGGAGATAGACCAAGTTCTTGTAAGACCAACCGAAACCTCCTTCCCACTTGCGCGCAGTCTGCTTCGATTGGGAGTAGCCTGTGCTGCCTGACCAGAACAGCGAGTCAAGATACTTTTCAACCCCGATGTAATTGCACACAAAGTCATCTGACTGGTGAGCGCCATTCGACAGAAACGTGAGACTTACTTTCGCCAACGTAGAGCAAGATGGGTAGTCCGAACTCGAGAATAGGCACCAAGGTTGGAGTGATCGTTTCTGAGTAATCTCCATTGTCGAGACTAAAGCCGAAGATTGTTGAATTGCACAAAGAGAAGCCTTTGGTCTGACTTCCGAAAGCTTTTCGCACATTAGCTCGACGTAGAAAGTGTTCTGCAAGACCTGGCAGTGAATCACAGTCTCCTGATTGATCCGGACAACGGCGGCGAACGTCGTAGAGATCGTAACCAGCGTCTTGGCTAGCGTGTTGAATCTTGTCAACGCAATAGTTACGGGCCTTCACGTCAAGCTTGTGCGAGAACTTCCCTGCGCTTCGAGCTTTGACAAACCTCGCCCAATGTTTCTGACATCGCGCGTGACGCAACTGCATATCTGTGCAGGTGCTTGTGTTGAACAGGCGGCCAATGGAACTAGCATTGGAGCAAGCATAGTCAAACCAGGCCGGCATCTGTATGGAGAAATCAAAAGCTGGATTACCCAATATCATGGATGCAAGTGGAATCTGCGGCTTAGTTGCATCCTTATTCAATTCGATCAGCTTCTTGGCAAGGTAGGGCAGGTGCTTTCCTGCGTTCGATTCACCAGTCAGATGGAGTGGTAGGTTTTGAAACGGAGGAAAAACCTTGTTGAGCAGCTGAATAAGTGCAACCAAATCATCAGCCGCAGCAGAAGCTCGCTTCGCGGTCGGCCCACCAGTGGTAAAGGAATAACCTGTGTCGGCACTTCTTATTAGCTCTGTCAACGAAGTAGGAGTGACTCACGGCTCATCAACGTATAGCATGTTGGCTATGTTGTTCCAGGAGCGCTTGTTGCGTCTCGTTGACTCGCCATCGATGAGACACGGACCATGCTCTGTCAAGAGACCATAACCAATGGATGAGCAGCCTGGCCCACCATTGAGCCACAGGACCAGAGGATCATGCAGGGGCGCACGGCGTGACTCAAACAATACAAAGTAGAGATGTCGCGTACCATTTGCAAGAGAGACGTATCCGGTTTGACCGCTGCCAGCACCAACACAATACCTACCAAGCTGAGTTTCCCTTGCCTTCAGATGCAACACAGCGTCAGGTACATCATCGCTCGAGTAGTGCCAATAGTCCGGGAACTGAGTTGCCCATCGGCCGTTGTCTGGCAACCGAATGGACGGGTTCGATTCGATGAGTGGATTGACTCTTTTGCCGTCGGTGAAGAAGGCAGCCGCGCTGGAAACAAACTTGACCAGTGACTGCAGAAGCAGCATTCGTTTCAGCTGTCGTGGATCAGTCTTGGCGATATGAATTTGCCATCCCGGCAATTCTGACGGAAGTTGGCCCCTGAGAAGTAAGCCCTTAAATATAGGAAATTCATCTCTGTGTCAGTCTGTCAAACCTATACGGATCTCTCATCGCATTCCCGTTGAGCCAAATGTGACTAGTCCGTAGAGCAAACGCTGCAGCTCCGTGAACCCGATTCGTTAGGCTGCTTTCAGGGGTCAGTGCTCATCAGCAGACACTTCCTGGATCCAACTTCCATCCCGCGGGATTGCGAATCTCTTTCGTAAATGACACTCTGGTCCGCCGGACCTTGGATCTGGCGCTGCATGAAGGCCTGTACGCATGACTTGACCTTGAAGCAGACGCTTCTTCTGATTGCTTGATTCGCCTGACTCGACGAGGCGAATGTTGATACAATCAAAGATGACCCGCACGCGATATAGAGACTCGTAGAGAACGGTAAGCTTGTGTGGTTCTGTCTGGACTCTGTAGCAGCGGAATGCGCAACAATTACTTGGAAAGCATGTACAATGGAATGGGCTGGACATGACTGCATTGACTACACGCCATACTGATACTCTGACCACTTCTTTGCATAAAAAGCTGACGCTGCGGCTCCAAGGACGCTCAGCCCAATGGGTACAGGCGCTCTGAATTGCGTTTTTGCCATGCGCGGAATCGCTGAGCCCAAAAGCAAAAGACTGTTGCCAAGGGCGAGTTCAACACCGTAGTCTTTGTTCTCTTTGATGCGCATGCCTGCGATACCATAGCCAACCCCGAGACCGAGTCCAGCAATCAGAGACGGCATCGACCGTGTTTTGAAATAACCTGCTGTACCTCCAGCGGCCACTACGCGGTCAGTATCGTTCTTGTAGGTCAGAAGGCTTACAAAGGGCAGCCATGGTGAAGCTTGGATGCTCTGCCATGATGTCGATGTGAGAAAGCCTCAAACGTGGGGTTGAGTCTATTCTACTGTACAGTCCAAGGCTTGCTCCAGTCGTTCGTGATCAGATGGCACACATGAGGCGAATTATGCTACGAGCTCAGTTACCTCTATCGCAACAGACTTCCATCGAGCCAGGCCTTCCACATGGCAAATGCATTGGCTGGATCCTCCTCAGGAACCAGATGACCAGCATTGTGGAATCGCATATACACAAGATTCTTTGCGCGCCACTTTACGCCTCCTGCCCACGTAACAGGAGCACCTTGAGCTGCCTTGAACTGACTTGATCCAGACCAAGCGAGGTGATCTAATACTGACTCGACGCCGCGATAATTGACCACATAGTCATCTGTTGATTAGCTACAATTGTATCAAGCAATAGCACCAGCACTCACGCATTCCCACGTACAGCAGCGCTGGAATCTTTGAGTCCAATAGATCTGCGAGTACCAGTGCACTGTTCTTGAATGTGTCACCACTCGTTTCAGCGCCTGCGTTGAGTGCGTCGTTATTGCTGTGAAACGTGCTAGTGCCAGCAGACTTGATGAACGTGCCCGTGTCAGCGCCAAAAGCTAGCCTGACCTCGTCACGCTGCAAGAACTTTTCGGCTGTTGCAGGCTTTGGGTCGCAAGCTCCTGACTTGTCTGGGCAAATACGATTCATGTTGTAGATGTCATTGCCAGACTGATAAACTGGAACATACATGTCCGAACCACAAGTGTCATATGCGATGCGTCCTGCCTTTTCACGTTCGCTACCTTGCGTCGGCCCGTTCAATTGGGTGTATGCTGCCCAAAGTGCTTTGCAGCGTACTGAAGCGGCCTTTAATGTTGCGCAGACAGATTGATTGAAGAGGGCCTTGCCACTGGCAAATGGTGGAACACAGGCGTAATCATAACCCGACGGATCCTGTAAAGCAGGGTAGAAGAACCCACCTCCAATGACAACAAACTTCAGGGGAATGAGGTGAGAAGGATGTTTCCTGTTTGCCCGGACTACCTCTGAACCTAGCCACGGGATCCACTTGCCTGCGTAGGACTCCCCAGTGATGTGGAAGTCCAATGGCTTTAGCGCTGGGAAAGCTTTGTAAAAGAGATGAAGCAGAGCGACCATATCTTCTGCCGCACGTTGGGCGGTGCTCACGGGGTCAGCGCTTGTGCTAAAGGAGTAACCAACACCAGCACTTGTATTAGCTTTGAGTTGTGCATAGAAGCGTGACGTACGGTTGGTCCACATAGAGAACGCTGGCAACCTTATTCCAAGAATAAGGATTAGCTTTGGTGGATTTGTCGTTGATGAGACAAGGACCATGTTCAGAAAGGAGGCCGTAGCTGAGGCTGCTTGTGCCAGGACCTCCCTGTAACCATAGTGCAACAGGATCATTGAGAGGCTTGGATTGCGATTCGAAAAAGACGAAGTACAAGTTTCGCTTGCCATGGTCGAAAGAGAAGTAGCCTGTATGGCCGGCCCCTGCTCCATGACAGACATTGCCAAGCTTGGTGTCTGTCTTCTTGATGCGTAACACTGAACCTGGGTGAAGATCATCTTCGATCTGCCACTCGGTCTTGCATTCAGCTGGTCGAGGAGTGGTGAAGGTGCACGAGTCTGCAGTCTTATTAAAAAGCACAGCACCTGGGTTGCGGCTATCAGAGAAGATGGCCGCAGCCAAGTGACTGAAAAGGAGTGGCGTCCAGTACATCCTGGTTCCGAAGGGGCGGCTGCAACTTCAAAGTAGTGAGCAATTACAAGTAGGCTGTTGACTCTTTATATCGCGGATGACCCCTGATCACCACCTTTGCAGTACGTGTAATTTCGCGAGCACTCCGATTGCTCCTGCTAAGCGCGACCTGTCGTAAAAGCCAGGCGTCTTTTGGCGGTGCCTCACATTAGGATCATCCACAAGAGATCAAAGCGAACAAGTCGTTTATGCGCATCAGTCGTCTGCCATTGAACTACGCAACAGGACAGCTTGAAGAAAAGTCCTTGGGAAGAAATAATGTAGAAGCTTTGTGTGGCACTCCCAACGCTGATCTCAACACATGGGTGGCACACAAGAAGGAGGCGAGCAAAGCTTCAATAAGCCCAAACAGCACGTTTATCGCATGAGAGTCCCATCCAACCAGCCTTTCAATAGCTGGAAAGCGTTCACTGGATCGTCTCTGGGGACGAGATGGCCAGCCTTTTCGAACAGCACGTAGAGCAAGTTCTTTGCGCCCCATTTGACTCCGCCTGACCAACCGAAGGGAGCATTCTGTGCGGCCTTGAATTGATCTGACCCAGACCAGACGAGTTGATCTAGGACTGCCATGCTGCCAACGAAAGGGACTCGAGCATCCACTGTTGATTGTCAGTAAAACTTACACCAAAAGACAATACATACACAAGCCCGAATAAATCAGAACAGGAATGCCAGCATCCAAAAGCCCTGCTACAGTTGGTCCAGTGTCGAGACCCTCATCTCCGCTGTATTCGGTTGGAGTTTGGATCTTGTCATTGAACGCGTGAAAGACGCCGGAGTCTGCCCCAAAAGCAGCTGCAACCTCGGAACGCTGCAAATACTGTTCAGCTAGCGAAGATTTTGGATCGCAGTCTCCCGACTTGTCTGAACAATGACGGCTGACCAGGTACATATCCGTTCCGCTCTCGCGAATGGCAGGATACAGCTCTCTGTAACAAGCATGCAGTGCCTCTTCTGCAGCCTGACGTGCAGCGCGCCCTTTTTTGCCACCCAAGCGAGTGTACTTTGCCCACAACGCTTTGCAATGAGTTGCCGCAACTGACATGCTAGCGCATGCTGTTGCATTGACGAGAGTTTTGACAATGGGATGAGGTTTGAGGCAAGCATAGTCATAAATTGTTGGATCCTGCACAGCTGCGTTGAGATATCCGCCTCCGATGACAATAGAGCTCAAGGGAATGTGATTTGCTTTTTTATACTTCTTATTTGCATCGAGCACCTTTTTGGCCAGAGGGGGAATCCACTTGCCTGCATAGGACTCACCAGTGAGATGAAGTGGGTTCTTCTTCAATCCCGGGAAGGCCTGGTAGAACAGATGAAGCAACATGACCATGTCATCTGCTACCTGTGAGGTGGTGTCCCGGGGATCTGCAGTCGTGCTGAAGGAGAAGCCGGTGCCAGCACTTGTATTAGCTTCAGATTGAATGAAGGGAGAGGGACGAACGGTTGATCCACATAAATCATATTGGCAAACTTGTTCCAAGAATAAGGATTGGTTTTTGTGGATGTGCCGTCGATGAGACAAGGGCCGTGTTCGGCAAGGAGGCCGAAGGGAAGACTGCTTGCACCAGGACCTCCTTGCATCCAGATGGCAACAGGATCCTCAAGAGGTTTGGATTGAGACTCGAAGAAGATAAAGTAGATGGTGCGTTTATCATGGTCAAAGGAGAGGTAGCCTGTATAGCCGCTCCCGGCACCTTCACAGACATGGCCGAGCTTGGTGTCTGCCTTCTTGATGCGTAAGACTGCGCTGGGGTAAATGGGATCTTTGATCAACCACTCAGTCTTGCATCCGGCTTGCTGAGGAGAGCTGATACACGAGTCTGCAGTCCCATTAATCTGCGCAAGACCTTGACTGCGGCCATCAGAGAAGATGGCTGCAGCCAAGTGACTAAAGAGGAGGGGCGTCCAGTACATTTCAACGGCCACAGGTTGGTGAGTACTGAGACTGCATTCGCGAGCAGGCGTCCACTGACTTATAGAGCAAATTTCCCCTGAGTTCCATTTCTGCAAGTCAACCCCTGCCAAGGACTTGACGTGGCCTGCTGAGTCTAGACTCAAATTCCGTGAAGAAGGCACATGTTGATGAAGCATAGTCTCGTGACTTGTCATTGGGTCACGCGACAGGATGGCTTGGAAGAAGGGGCTTGATGAAGAAAAGAGGTCAGCGCGATTGCGACGCGCCCTGCACGGAACACAATGATCCTAAGCAAACAGCTTTGTCACAGAAAACGGAAGCAAGAGAAACTTTGATATACTTGTCGAGCATGGTCATCAGGCCCTAAGTCCGTCGATCCAGGCATTGAAGATCTCAAAAGCACTGGCTGGATCGTCCTCAGGGACGACGTGGCCGGCGTTATTGAAGAGCACCCAAAGAAGGTTCTTAGCTTTCCATTTCACTCCGCCAGACCACTTGGTGGGAGCCTTTTGACCGGCCTTGAATTCTGCTGATCCCGACCAGACAAGCTTTTCCAAGGCAGCTTCAATGCCACGATGGTTGACAATATAGTCCACTGTAGCTTGTTAGAATGAGGTGCATCAATGGAGAATACTTACGCATGCCTGCATAAAGCAACATGGGAATGCCAGCCTCTAAAAGCTGTACCAACAGTGGGCCAGCATCGACGAATTCATCTCCGCTGTCTTCGCTTGCCTTCCGAACATGTTCATTGACACCATGATACTTGCCAGGACCTGCTCCAAACGCAGTAGCCACGTCCAAACGCTGCAGAAATTGTTCAGCTGCAGCACCTCTTGAATCACAGGATCCGGATTTGTCTGGACAGTGACGATCGATATTGTAGATGTCCAATCCAGCGTCGAACACAGCCGTGTACATGTCATCGACGCATGTGTAATATGCGTCACTCCCGACCTTCTGAAGTTTGCCGCGATCGTTCGTGCCGCCCAGGCTAGTGTATTTTGCCCACTTTGCCGCGCACTTGATCGCAGCGTCTTTCAGAGTTGCACATGCCGTCGCACTGAGAAGTGGTTTGCCCATGGGATACGGTTCAAGGCAAGCGTAATCATAACCCATTGGGTCCTGAACAGCCGGAGAGAAGTAGCCACCTCCAATAACAACAGAGCCCAAGACAATCTGATTGGATGGATCATGTTTGTTGGCATCGAGAATCCCCATGGCGAGCGAAGGAATCCACTTGCCAGCGTAGGACTCTCCAGTGAGGTGAAGCTTGTTTGCCCTGAGTTGTGGGAAAGCCTTATAGAACAGATGGAGCAACATGATCATATCGTCTGCTGCGCGTTGAGCGCTAGCAACGGGATCTGCAGTTGTGCTGAAGGAGTAACCAACACCAACCCTTGTATTAGTTTGTCGTTGAATCAAGAGAGAAGGACGAACGGTTGATCCACGTAAAGGAAGTTGGCGGCATGATTCCAAGAATAAGGGTTGTACTGAGTTTCCTTGTTGTTGTACAGAGAGCAAGGTCCTGTCTCGAGAAGGAGGCCGTACCTCGTGCCGCTTGAACCAGGACCTCCTTGCAACCAGAGTGCAACAGGGTCTTTGAGGGGCGAAGAGCGTGACTCGAAGAATGCGAAGTAGATGTTGCGTTGACCACGATCAAAGGAGAGATAGCCTGTATGGCCGGCCCCGGCACCTTTACAGAAATTGCCGAGCTTGGTGTCTGTCTTGTTGATGCGTAAGACTGCCCCGGGATAGATGCTATCTTCAATTAACCACTCAGTCTCGCATCTGGCTTGCTGAGGAGAGCTGACACACGAATCTGCAGTCTTTTCAACCTGCACAGCACCTGGCTCGCGGCCATCAGAGAAGATGGCTACAGCCAAGTGACTGAAGAGGAGGGGCTTCCAGAACATGCTGTATTCAGAAGGGCCTTTACTGGAGTCCGACGGTGCATTCTCAGGTAGGGTGCCGCCGATTTTTAGCATCAATGTCTCCTGAGCAAGTTGGTTGGAAACCGTCTTGCGAGGACCCCTATCTCTAGCATACTAGCGCGAACAACAAGCGGAATTCAATCACATTGCGCGATTTGCCCGAAAAAGGCCTAGACCATAGCATGTAGCAGTCGAGCACATGAGTAGACGCAAGCTTGAGGCGTTTGCTAAGCTTTGCTCGTTGAGTCATTGTGGACAGTGAAGGTGCAGGCTTTTTTGTTGTTGCGACAGCGCGCGGACAACAAGATGGGCTGCTCAACCCCTGCCAAGTACTTGGCGTGGCCTGTCGAGTCTAGACTCAAGTTTCTTCACGAAAGGAACACCTTGATGAAGCATAGTCTCGTGACTTGTCATTGGACTACGCGAAAAGATAGCCTGAATAATAGAAGGGGCTTGATGAAGAAGAAGAAAGGCAAGCCTAATTGCGGCGCGCCCTGCACGGACCATAATGATGCTTGGCAAACAGCTTGCCATATAAAAGGGAAGCAAAAGAAGCTTTGAGGTGCTTGTCGGGCGTGGTAATCAGGCCCTAAGTCCATCAATCCAGGCATTAAAGATCTCAAAAGCACTGGCTGGATCGTCCTCAGGGACGACGTGGCCGGCGTTATTGAAGAGCACCCAAAGAAGGTTCTTAGCTTTCCATTTCACTCCGCCAGACCACTTGGTGGGAGCCTTTTGACCGGCCTTGAATTCTGCTGATCCCGACCAGACAAGCTTTTCCAAGGCAGCTTCAATGCCACGATGGTTGACAATATAGTCCACTGTAGCTTGTTAGAATGAGGTGCATCAATGGAGAATACTTACGCATGCCTGCATAAAGCAACATGGGAATGCCAGCTTCCAAAAGCTGTCCCAGAAGTGGACCAACATCGACGAATTCGTCTCCGCTGTCTTCGCTCGCCCAATAAACGACGTCGCTGAAGGCATGATACTCGCCAGGACCTGCTCCAAACGCAAAAGCCACGTCCGAGCGCTTCAGAAATTGTTCAGATGCGACACCTCTTGGATCACAGTCTCCGGACTTGTCCGGACAGTCCCGATCGATCTTGTAGAGGTCCAATCCAGCATCAGGCACAATTTGAACCAAGTCATCGTAGCAACTGTTAATGGCGTCAGTTCCGACCCTTACACGTTTGCTGCGATCGTTTTTACCCCCCAAGCTAGTGTATTTTGCCCACTTTGCCGCGCACTTGATCGCATCATCCTTCATCTTTGCACATGTCGTCTTATTGAAAAGTGGTTTGCCCAAGGGATACGGTTCGAGACAGGCGTAATCATAATTCTTTGGATCCTGCACAGCCGGAGAGAAGTAGCCACCTCCAATGACAACAGAGCCCAAGACAATCTGATTGGATGGATCATGTTTGTTGGCATCGAGAATCCCCATGGCGAGCGAAGGAATCCATTTGCCAGCGTAGGACTCTCCAGTGATATGAAGCTTGTTTGCTCGGAGTTGTGGGAAAGCCGTATTGAACAGATGGAGCAACACGATCATGCCGTCTGCTGCGCGTTCCCTGCTACCAACGGGATCTGCTTTTGTGCTGAAGGAGTAACCAACACCAATGCTTGTATTAGCCTGGGAATGAATTTAGAGAGAAGGTCGAACGGTTGATCCACGTAAATGGTGTTGGCGGCATGATTCCAAGAATATGGATTGAACTGGGTGGTTACATTGTTGTAGAGAGAGCAGGGTCCGGTCTCGAGAAGGAGGCCGTAGGCCGTGCCGCTTGTACCAGGACCTCCTTGCAACCAGAGTGCAAGAGGGTCTTTGAGAGGCGAGGAGCGTGACTCGAAGAATGCAAAGTAGATGTTGCGTTTACCATGGTCAAGGGAGAGATAGCCTGTATGGCCGGCCCCAGCACCTTCACAGAAATTGCCGAGCTTGGTGTCTGTCTTGTTGATGCGTAAGATTGCGCCGGGATGTTTGCGATCTGTGATCAACCACTCAGTCTTGCATCCGACTTGCTGAGGAGAGCTGAGACACGAGTCTGCAGTCTGCTTCACTTGCACAGCACCTGGCTCGCGGCCATCAGAGAAGATGGCTGCAGCCAAGTGACTGAGGAGGAGAGGCGTCCAGTACATGCTTACTTCAAAGAGTCTGCTGGAGTCTGACGGTGCATTCTCAGGTAGGCTGCCGCGGCTTTGTAGCATCAATGTCTCCTGAGCAAGTTGGTTGGAAACCGTCTTGCGAGGACCCCTATCTCTAGCATACTAGCGCGAACAACAAGCGGAATTCAATCACATTGCGCGATTTGCCCGAAAAAGGCCTAGACCATAGCATGTAGCAGTCGAGCACATGAGTAGACGCAAGCTTGAGGCGTTTGCTAAGCTTTGCTCGTTGAGTCATTGTGGACAGTGAAGGTGCAGGCTTTTTTGTTGTTGCGACAGCGCGCGGACAACAAGATGGGCTGCTCAACCCCTGCCAAGTACTTGGCGTGGCCTGTCGAGTCTAGACTCAAGTTTCTTCACGAAAGGAACACCTTGATGAAGCATAGTCTCGTGACTTGTCATTGGACTACGCGAAAAGATAGCCTGAATAATAGAAGGGGCTTGATGAAGAAGAAGAAAGGCAAGCCTAATTGCGGCGCGCCCTGCACGGACCATAATGATGCTTGGCAAACAGCTTGCCATATAAAAGGGAAGCAAAAGAAGCTTTGAGGTGCTTGTCGGGCGTGGTAATCAGGCCCTAAGTCCATCAATCCAGGCATTAAAGATCTCAAAAGCACTGGCTGGATCGTCCTCAGGGACGACGTGGCCGGCGTTATTGAAGAGCACCCAAAGAAGGTTCTTAGCTTTCCATTTCACTCCGCCAGACCACTTGGTGGGAGCCTTTTGACCGGCCTTGAATTCTGCTGATCCCGACCAGACAAGCTTTTCCAAGGCAGCTTCAATGCCACGATGGTTGACAATATAGTCCACTGTAGCTTGTTAGAATGAGGTGCATCAATGGAGAATACTTACGCATGCCTGCATAAAGCAACATGGGAATGCCAGCCTCTAAAAGCTGTACCAACAGTGGGCCAGCATCGACGAAGTCGTCTCCGCTGTCTACGCTCGCCCAATAAACGACGTCGCTCATGGCATGATACTCGCCAGGACCTGCCCCAAACGCAGCAGCCACGTCCGACCGCCGCAGAAATTGTTCAGATGCAACATCTCTTGGATCACAGGATCCAGATTTGTCTTGACAGTAACGATCGATCTTGTAGATGTCCAATCCAGCATCAGACACAATTTGAAACAAGTCATTGTAGCACTTGTTAAATGCGTCAGTTCCGACCTTTACACGTTTACTGCGATCGTTTTTGCCCCCCAAGCTAGTGTATTCTGCCCACTTTGCCGCGCACTTGATCGCATCATCCTTCATCTTTGCACATGTCGTCTTGTTGAAAAGTGGTTTGCCCAAGGGATACGGTTCGAGGCAGGCGTAATCATAATTCTTTGGATCCTGCACAGCTGGAGAGAAGTAGCCACCTCCAATGACAACAGAGCCCAAGACAATCTGATTGGATGGATCATGTTTGTTGGCATCGAGAATCCCCATGGCGAGCGAAGGAATCCATTTGCCAGCGTAGGACTCTCCAGTGATGTGAAGCTTGTTTGCCCGCAAATTTGGGAAAGCCGTATTGAACAGATGGAGCAACACGATCATGTCGTCTGCTGCGCGTTCCCTGCTACCAACAGGATCTGCTTTTGTGCTGAAGGAGTAACCAACACCAATGCTTGTATTAGCCTGGGAATGAACAAAGAGAGAAGGACGAACGGTTGATCCACGTAAATGGTGTTGGCGGCATGATTCCAAGAATATGGATTGAACTGGGTGGTTACATTGTTGTAGAGAGAGCAGGGTCCGTTCTCGAGAAGGAGGCCGTAGGCCGTGCTGCTTGAACCAGGACCTCCTTGCAACCAGAGTGCAAGAGGGTCTTTGAGAGGCGAGGAGCGTGACTCGAAGAATGCAAAGTAGATGTTGCGTTTACCATGGTCAAGGGAGAGATAGCCTGTATGGCCGGCCCCAGCACCTTTACAGAAATTTCCGAGCTTGGTGTCTGTCTTGTTGATGCGTAAGATTGCGCCGGGATGTTTGCGATCTGTGATCAACCACTCAGTCTTGCATCCGACTTGCTGAGGAGAGCTGAGACACGAGTCTGCAGCCTGATGCACCTGCGCAGCACCTGGCTTGCGGCCATCAGAGAAGATGGCTGCAGCCAAGTGACTGAAGAGCAGGGGCGTCCAGTACATGCTTACTTCAAAGAGCCTGCTAGAGTCTGACGGTGCATTCTTAGGTAGACAGCTGCCGCTTTATAGCATCAATGTCTCCTGAGCAAGTTGGAAACCGTCTTGCGAGGACTCCTATCTCCAGCATGCGCAGCATGCTAGCGCGACCAAGAAGCGGAATCTAATCACATTGCGCGATTTGCCCGAAAAAGGCCTAGACCATAGCATGTAGCAGACGAGCACATGAGTAGACGCGAGCTTGAGGCATTTGCCAAGCGTTTGCTCATTGGGTCTTTGTGGACAGTAGTCAGTAGAGGATCTGGAGGTCCAGGCTTTGATTTGTTGTTGCGACAGCGTGCGGGCAACGAAACAGCAAAAAAAGCATTTTCATGCAAGCCAGCAGCCAGCATCAACAAGGCGCCAGGGATCATCTGGTGGGACGAGTGTGTTACATTGAGGCGCTTCACCATCATGGGCATTCCATTGTACAGAGAGTCTATCAATGCCTCAAAACCAGGCAATGGTGGCCTTGTCGTCAAAGTCCCCGCTAGCTGTCCCTACGTAGAAGCATTCGCGGCGCGACACGAAGAAGGCACAGGGTCAGGCGCGTCACGGGCGAGAGCACAGGCGACTGCATTGAGACTTCAGGCACAACATCACCACCACCACCATCATCACCACAATCAACAACATGCTCGTGTGGCGCGGTCGCAGGAAGACGATGACCGCCAAAGGCGACTTTACCTCTCTGCGCGACGGAATGGCGCGCGGGTCCAAACATTGACCGCTGCACAGAGTCGGTCTGGTTCATCAAGTGGGGACGAAGGTGACGAGGGTAGAGATCCTGGTGTGATGAGTGCACAGGTGGATGGGATGGACATTGAGATGCATATGGACATGCAGACTGGAGAAACATGGACGACGCCTGCTGAGCGAGATCAGTCTGTGCCCCGGCAACGACACAGAGCGCGTCAGGTGCCTGTGCTGTTGCGGCAGTCGCCGGCGTCCAGCTCGAGTGGTGAGGCTGGTCTGATGGTTGAAGCTGCAACGGGCACATTTACCGAAGAGGAGCGGCGGTCGATGCGGGAGGAGCTGGCGCAGCACGGCGAGAGGTAGGCTTGCGATGTACAATGAATACTGAACTAGTACTTGTCCTGTGCATGCAACAAGAGTGGCCAGCTGATCTGGATCTTGCCGGTGTTCTTCTATGGAGCAACCTTACCACGAGTAATATGCCAAAAGAGATGCTAGAAAGGAGAGAAAAGAGCCTGCTATAAGGGACGTCGTGCTCAGCTGCGACTATTGTCAATGCCAATCCCGGACCATGCTAATAAGGTTCAGTTTGGTCATGGACAACGTCCCCAGGTCTTTCGATGTGTATCTCACCCAAGGATTGCCTTCAGTGCGCTCTTCTACCTCTGGTGGCCAGATGATGGTCGCAACTGCTTCAAAGACCTGGAGACCTTGGTACAAGCATGCTAGGATTATGAGCACCTTAGAGGTGATTTTGCAGCTCCTCGTTAATACTTCAAGCACCTGAGCACGACCACGGATTGGAGAACGTTCAGATCACCTACTGGGCATTCAGAAAGTGCAAATGCAGAAGCGGCACTACTGACCACTGAGAGATACAGGAGGTAGTCGACGTCAGTCAGTTCAGGACTGTTGACGCGACTGCAAACAACGGCTGGCCACTAGAGGTTTATGGCAGCAAATCGGCTTGAGGACTAGCAAGATGCGATATGACAGAAGGGTCACAAGTCAAGAAAGCAGATGGCGCTAGCCTGTGATACGGGGAGTCTTAGGCAGGCAGTTGGAGGTAGTCGGAGTCGAAAATTCTCACGCTCTATTGCCCGGAACTCCGCACTTCGATCCCCCACAAAGACATTACAATACCATTACATCTATCCATTGAGTACAGCTGGACAGACAGCATGACGACAGGCCACAGGAACAACATCAACGATATCTACGCAGCAGATGACCCGCGTCTCGTCCACTTCCCTTCGCGTCGTTCCGTCGTTCATTCCTCCAAAGGCATGGTCAGCTCAACCCAACCCCTTGCAAACGAAGCCGGCTACAAGATCCTCGCTGCTGGTGGGAATGCAGCAGATGCAGCGGTAGCCATTGCTTCTGCCCTGAATGTAACGGAGCCCTCATCAACAGGTATCGGCGGTGACATGTTTTGTCTCTACTATGATGGCAAGACCCAGCAAATCAAAGCCCTGAATGGCTCAGGACGCTCGCCTGCTGCATTATCTCTCGAGAAGCTGCGTGAGCTTGGTGTCGAAGGTTCAGAATTAGCGTTCGATTCTATTCACTCCGTGACCGTGCCTGGTGCCTGTGCAGGCTGGTTCGATACCCTCGAATTGTTTGGCAGCAAGAAAGTGGATATGAAGCAAGTCCTTGCACCGGCCATTGACCTTGCACGCAATGGATTCCCCGTGAGCGAGATTTCAGCCTATCAATGGGAGAACTCTGAGAACTTCATCAAAAAGGCATCCCCAAATGGTCATGAAATCCTCAGCAAAACGAGAGAGGGTCATGCTCCGCGAGCTGGAGAAATCATGAGAAACCCAACACTGGCAGATACATTCGAGACGATTGCCACAGAGGGAAAAGATGCATTCTACAAAGGCCGTATTGCAGAATCCATCATTGAGCTCGTGACGTCTCTAGGTGGTCTTATGACGATGGAGGATTTGGCCAACCACACATCTACACCATGCGACCCCATCTCAACAGAATACAACGGCTTGAATGTCTGGGAGCACCCGCCCAATGGGCAAGGTATCATTGCGCTCATTTGTTTGGGTCTGCTGCGAGAGATGCAAGAGAGTGGACAAATCAAGTCACTCAGTGAAATGGAGC
The DNA here is from genome assembly GCF_002105105.1 of Protomyces lactucae-debilis. Taxonomy (NCBI): domain Eukaryota; kingdom Fungi; phylum Ascomycota; class Taphrinomycetes; order Taphrinales; family Protomycetaceae; genus Protomyces; species Protomyces lactucae-debilis. The sequence goes on along the minus strand of NW_024467999.1, from coordinate 461,327 downwards.
ACAACTCGCCAGAGTACCTCCATGTTATTATCGAATGCCTACGTCTAGCTTTTGCAGATGGACGATACTACGTTACTGACCCACGATTCATGAAAGTCACACCAGAAGAACTTTTGTCGCCAGCGTACTTGCGCCAACGCGCAAAGATTTTCAATCAGGAGAAACGCGCAGACATTGAACATGGCTCACCGGCAAATTCGAGCGACACCGTGTACTTCTCAGTCGTTGACAAGGACGGTAATGCTTGTAGCTTCATCATCTCGAATTACGCGGGATTCGGCCATGCCAGTGTTCCTCGAGGCTGCGGCTTCACAATGCAGAATCGTGGCTGCAACTTTGTGTTGCGGGAAGGTCATCCCAATGCGCTCGCAGGTGGCAAACGTCCCTACCATACAATTGTACCGGCAATGGTGACCCGTGCAGATGGTTCCTTGTGGGCGAGTTTCGCTTGTATGGGCGCGTGGATGCAGATGCCAGGACAGGTTCAAATTCTGGCGAATATACTGCATCATAAAATGACGCCGCAGGCAGCACTCGATGCGCCTCGTGTATGTCTCGGTGTTGCAGTTGAGAATGACGATGGTCTGATCGAGTCCAAGGTTTACTTGGAAGAAGGCATACCGGAAGCGACTGTGGAAGGACTCAAGAAGCTCGGTCACAACGTCGAGGTGGTGGAAGGTTGGCATCGAGGTCTCTTTGGCAGAGCACAGATTATTCGCCGGCATGTAGATGCTGATGGCACTGCTGTCCTGAGTGGTGGAAGTGACCCGAGAGGTGATGGCGCATCGCTCCCTTGTCCATAAAATGCAATTAGAGTGCACGTCGATCTAGAAGACAAATGGGTATATTCATGGTCAATTCCAAAATTCGACTCGACCGTGTCTCGTCGCAAACGATCTTGCCGCCATCTTCGAGGCGAACGAGCCATTCTTGAGGCTCGGCAGTCTCGTTAGGATCAGTGGAGCTACTGCGTATCAAGAATTGATCGGGCTTAACCTGAATCGTCAAGTGATGCTGCACTGCTTCTGTTTGCACAGCGTCGAGCGATTTCAGAAGCGCTGATTGAACAGCCGCAGTCCGTATAGGGCCTTGTAGCAGTGTCGCTACCTCACGTGGATGGCTAATGGGCCAACGAGAGACTTGTTTCAAATCGGGTGCATCGATCTGCACATCAAAGCCAGTACGCTCGCCGCGCTCGTTGTAAATGCTCACATGGCGCTGCTCGAGCGTAATCTTCTCTGCCGTCAGCGATGAGGGTGGGTCAATGAAGAAAAGTGGCGGGTCTAGCACCAGTGTATACCGCAACGAAGGATTCGCCTGACCATCACCATCCTCTGTCCATTGACCATCCTGCTTCCAGTGTTCTGGAAACCTTGCAGCTGTCGTTTCTGAGGGAGTCTGCTCTTCCACTTCGAGTGTTGCTTTGTAGCAAATATTTGCTGCCGGCGCAGCTTCGAGGTAGATGAACGAGATGCCGACTTGAGCATTGCCATCAAGCTTCGTATTCGGAAGGTCAGATTGGAGTGCTTCATAGAGTGCTGTTTGCTTGGCATAAAGATGCACGCCGTATGTGGACGACAGACGATCATTGCGAGCAAGCCGTTCCAAATTTAATGCTGCAAGTGTCGTATCGCCTTGCTGCAGGTTGTCAAGCAAGACTTGGCCTGCTGGTAGTTCCTGCTGGGAACCGTCAGGATTGGCAAGTACTACAGAACAGCCAACAATACTCCCTGCCTTGAAAGTGATATCGATCACAAGCATGTTGCCGGTCATAGACAGTGTTTGTCCGTCTGCGGTTGCATCATCGGCGTAGCACTCCAGACCCAGCTTTGATGCAAGTCTGCGAAAATCTTGTTCTAGCGGTGATGTAGATGAGCTTGTCGCAGGACCCACGCAGAGGAAGTGTTCCAAACGACTAGCATCGCGTGCATGACTGTTCAGCTGAGCAAGGACTGTTCTGCTGGTGGCAGGGAGTGTGCAATTTGGGACATTGGCCAAATCCTTGAGCTTTGCATAGGTGTTTGTCATCAGCACTGACAGATTGATAGTGCCTTCTAGCAGCTGCCCTCAGTCACGGGCTGCTATGTCACGGGCCGCTATTGCCTCCAATGGAAGCTGAAGATGGAGCTCAAAAGGGCCAAAGTCTTAAGCTGGCGCCGGTTGCCCGCGTGGTTGTACCAGCCTCTTCGCCCTGCAAGCGACAACCAGACGCTCCCTGCCATCAGGACAAGACTCCAGCGCATCTCGCATTGCACACACCAGCATCTCTACTCTATACAACAGCAGCGCAGTCGCCTCTCCCTGAGACCCATACACCACCAGCTTTGACTGCGCACCGAGCGACTTGGCGATGAAGGAACCTGCCGCCAGTATATTCACCCCACCCTCTCTACACATGAACTTTGCTGACAGCCCTTCTTAGACATCGAGCCGGCCTTCATCAGTAAAGGTGCGGCGTCCTATATCGCATCAACCTACAATGCCGGCCACGCAGCAGGGCCCGCGCCAGAACTCAGCCTGGACGATGTCTGCTTAGAGACTTGCAACTCCTTCCTCGATTATCTCCTAGCCATGATCATCCGCGATGCCAGATCCACCAGCCTCCAAACGCTCAAGGGAAGTCTCGCTCGAGTCTTGGATTCAGCGCTCGGTTACGTAGCGCTCAACGAAGCACAAGCCGAATTGGAGACGTACCGCAACCAGGAGAATGGGCAGGGTCGACAATTCCCAACGGAAGATGCATCGGATGCCAAGAATCCTGCGCATTTCGACGTAGAGGGAGTTTGGTCGCAAGCGCGCATTCGATGCATGATTTACTCGACCATTGGCGAGAAGGAGGAAGCAGACTTCCCAGTGATTGAGGACGACGAAAGCTCAGTGACGCCCCCGGTGGCCATCTTCTTGACGGCTGTCCTTGAATTTCTGGGTGAACACATCCTCGTCACAGCTGCCCGTTTTGCGCGCAATAGGTTGGGTCCATCGACATCGGGCAAGCTCACATCGAATGACTTGGATCGTGGAATCCGTCTCGACAAAGTCTTGGGCAGCATCTGGCAAGGCTATCTTCAGCTCTTGCCCAATCCAGAATTACTGACGTCGCCTCCTTCGAGGGAGAAGGAAGTGAAGCAGACTGCGTCTCCAACGCGGCCCGCTGCTTCGTCCTCTCGAGCATTGAGTCCGCCGCCACACATGAGCTCGTTGAGTGCAATCCCAGAAAAAGATGCCATCTCGGCGGTGTCCTCAACAGGCAAGCAGTCAACGGTAGTTGCACCACCTCTCGCGTATGATACCGCTCCCCGCAAGTCGGACGCTTCCGTCTACTCGGCAGTGACACGCGATATATCTCCTGGCCTTTGGTCTTCGCGAGCCAATTCAACCAGTGCACAAGGTACTGGTTCTCCGACAGCAGAAATCCAAAAGGCAACGATGTGGTCGAAGCAAGAACATGTGGCTGCTGCGCAATTGCGTGGCCTGGACGAGGTCAGACAGACGCCACCCACGACGCCCCTGCAAACTCATGAATCTGATATCTTTGCGTCGAGTGCAAAACGTGAAGCAAACGCCAAATTGGAAAGCCCACAGACTGGATCGGGTGTGGTGACACCAAGAAAGGGTGTCACGTTTGGCGTCCAATCACCCAAGATTGGTATCGTCGAAAAGTTTGGCAACGTGGCCCAGGAAAAGTCAATGCAAGAATTCAGTGGGCGTACTCAGGGTCTTGGCTTATCAATGCCGAGTCAAACAGAGCCAGATTCGGACTACGGACGCTTCATGCAGTCTGAGAAGCTGCGTCTCGGGGATAGTCGCGATGCACAAGATATTGAAGCACAACGAATGCGGGTCATTGCTATGCGCGAAGCCACCATTGCAGAGCAACAAGCGGCGAGGCCAAAAACAACGCCTCGCGCCAACATGTCACCGCCGAGCGATTTGTTTGTGGAAGCCAAGCCCAGGCAATCTGTATCGTTGGAGCCTAGGGAGGCCCGTGGTGGAGCATCTAACACAACAAGACTCGCTGTGTTCCTGCGTAATACCGGACCTGACGACGTAACTGTCAAAACAAATGTTCCCGCGGCACTCAAGACTGAGACTCTGACTCGATCACCAATTCGACAACCTCTTGAAGAAGAAACAGATGATGAAGATGCGGCGCTTTTCGAGGGTGTGACCACAACAAAACGCACAAAGGGCGGCGTAAACCCTCGCGAATCACTCGCAGAGTTCTTGCAAAGTGTACCGCCGCCAATCAACAATGGTGCTGCACTACCCGATCCTGTCTTGGTTGACACGAAAGTCAAGGGTCCTGTCATACTTGGCAAGCCAATGGAGGATGATGGCTTGATTGCTGGACCTGCTTACGCGAATCTCCCCGCTGGTACTGGAAAAGTGGAGGTTGGCACAACGGCCAGTGAGGCAAATGCGGCTGAGTTGGCGAGAAAGGAACAGCTTGAACAAGAAACCGCGCCGTCCAACAACAGAAGATCCTCCGGCTTGCTCAAAATGCTGAGTCCTACTACACCGGATCGTTCTGGTTCTCGTATGGCGGTGACCTCGCCGCGATCCCCGACGACTCCCGTCTCAGGGAAACGACGAACGCTCCCTCTCGTGTCCCCCTTCATGCCCGCGAGTAGCTTCAAATCCGCGCTTAGTGATCGCGGTGATGACGATGAAGACACTGGTGACGCAGAAGAAGACGAATACTATGATGACGACTCGTTGTATGGACTGCCTCGGCGGAAGCAGCCTCAGCTGGAATCGCTTGCCGACTTTTTGCGAAATGCACCACCTCCCGGTGCCACGACGCCGCCTGCAGCGGAAGCCTCACCTCAAGCGAGGCGAAAGTCTTCGGTCGCTCAACGCATCACATCCCTCTTGGGCAGCAATAAGAAGCAAGACTCGCCTGCTCAGGCCAAGGAGGATCGAAGCGTGTCGCCGACAACGCCATCGAGGCCGAATCACCGACCGCTTATCACAGGCAACGCTGCTCCTCAGCTGTAAAAAGAAGTATTCGCATATTCAGCCACTCAGACTTTGCTCACCCGTTTAATGAGACATCCTCCATAGATGCGCATGTAGTAATTGAGTTGTACACTGTACAGGTTGACACTGGCCCGATGACAAATAGTCGATCTGAAGACCCTTGCACACCGACGCATCAAACCCAAATTGAGAAAGACGTGGGATCTCGCCATCTTCATGCAGTACAGGCCTTCGTTGTCATCATGAACACGACAGAAATGGGTGCGAGCGCTTCGCCCGACATGAGCATGTCTCAAAGCGGTGACGATCCAATGACGGCGAGTATTGGCGCTTCAACGCAAAAACCACCATCCAACTTTCGAGCGTGTCGCGTGTGCAAGGCTAGGAAAGTCAAGTGTGTGCCGGGCCCTGAGGGACATGCTTGTGCGTATTGTCAAAGACACGGAACAGAGTGTGTACAGATCGAACCGCAAGTGAAAAGGCGAAGAACTGGCAATGTCGGAGAACTCAAGGCGCGCATTGAACAGCTTGAGGGCAGGCTGCAGCAAGCTATGGATGGACCACTGTTAGAACGCCGCCGATCTATGTCGCCTGGGAGACACTTGCGTCCTTTATCAAGGAAACAGAGCGCTTCACCACGCTTTGCGCATGCTGGATTCGATACGCAGAGTCCTGTTTTGCCGCCTTTGCCGATCAACAACAACTACTTCACTATGCCTGCTGCTGGAACGGAAGCAACGTCAAGTATAGCTCCGTATCCGCCTATGGGGCCACCAGCACGGTTGTTCGAGTCTTGGCAGGTCGGCAGTGCAACAAATACAAGTCCAGCGAATTACACACCTGCAGTCTTGAATAGTAATGCGCACAGAGATGCGACATTACCGCCGCCTAGTGCTCTTCGCAGTATCATGGAGCCACTTCCTTCTGCGAGTGCTCTTCGACTCAATCGCACAGGGCAGCCCCCAACCTCTTCCGCACGCTCTGAGCGGCCAAAGCAGGATGGCGACGACGAAGGAAGCGTTGGATGTGCTGCAGACATACAAGCAGATCGATTGCTTGGCCCTCTGAGTACCTTTGATGATCAATTCTTCGACCTGTGCCTGCAACAAGGCCTCGCAAATCAAGATGCCAATGCAGAATTACCACCTGAGAAGCGTGTCTTTTGGAACAGCCTCAGTAGACTCTCCTCTGGCGCGCTCTCCATCTTTCGCATCTCCTTTCCCAATAGCGTCATTGGGAATTACAGTCGTGCTGAGATTCCCGAAGAAGCGGCGAATGAATTTGCAGCGTGGCAACGACTGTATGGTGACCGCTTGACAGAGCTATTCATGACACACGTTGCACCGCGTGTCATTTCCCGAACAACGTCAAAAGCACATTTTGAGGAGCTCATGACGAGAAGCTACAGCTTTCCCTGTGCAGTCTATGCCCTGGCGGCATGTTGCAATACGGACTGGACTGTACCACAGCGCATTCGTCGCGGTAATGCCTTTCATCGGTTTGCGGGAACCTATTTTCGTACGTCTTTCCAGATCATGGGCATTTGCTGACATTAAAGAAAGGGAAGTGTACCCAATCACAATGGATTCGCTAAAGACCTTACTGCTTCTCTCTGAATATCCCGTTCAGTATGAGAACCTTCTACTGACATCTTGGTGCGTTTCTTTTGCATTCGAACTCAAGCTGCATATTGATCCAGAAGACTGGGCTCTACCAGAAGATGAAAAGTACCAAAGACGTGTCATCTGGTGGTACATTGTCATGCGAGATCGTATCTCGAGTATGACGAAAATGCAAGTACTCATCACAGACGATACACATGACGTGCGCCTGCCGGATCTGCGCTGCCGTTATGATTTATGGCTCGTCGCCTACATAAGCATTTGCAGTATCGTTGCGCGCATGGTCACGACTCTCTACAGCGTCCGTGGCATTCGCACGCTGAATGATCACCCGGAAGTCTCTGCAGTCGTGGCGAAACAACTTGTTGCAGAGCTCGAGGTGCTCAAGAATCAAGTACGCGATTCCTATGCTGAGCAAGCAGCCGTTACGGAGCAAGACCCAGAGATTTCGCCAGTCTTGGTGCAAATCTCCCATTTGCATATGCGCTTAATTATTGAAGGCGCCATCATCAATGCACATCGACCTTTCTTGCAGTCCAGTAAACTCAGTGTCTTTGACTCTCTTGATCACCAGCGAAGACTCGTCAAGGCCTGCAACGACTATGTCGACTTGATTGACAACATGGATCCTGTGTTGTGCGACGAGCTTTGGCCATGGACCATTGCCATTCTGAACGTCATTGTATCAATGGTTCTGCTTCGTCTGCTGATGCTTTGCCCAGACGTTGCTGTGCAGCAAAAGGCTAAAGTAGCGCTCGAGACATTCCTTCGTGCTTGCAAGCGATTCGGTAAACGTTGGCATTTCGCTCGTGTTGGTCAAGGTGTTGCGCGTTTCGCCAATACCATCACTGGAACACAGGCATTTGCAGCATACACGCACCATGAATCAGCTGAAGAAGTCGCAGCGGCAGAAGAAGTCGTTGCTGCAGCTGCTGCTGCTGCTGCTGCACAACCATCGAATGGTAGTGCTGGTGGACAAGGTCCTTGGCCTCCCTTTGACTACAATACCCGTGCAGCATTCATGTCGGCGCCTGCCGTGGGCGGCACGGATGATATTGGTGATTGGGCGGCACTGCTGGCCGGTGCCGGAATGGACTCGCTCTTCCTTGCAGGCAATTGGGGAATGTAAGTCCCCTGCCCTTATTCAAGAGCGCTTTGGCCACAACAATTCTTTTTATTTGAGCATTGAATGTGTATTAAACTATGTTCAATCCTCGTCCCTGTATGTAAATGCCGGCTGGATGTGTTCAATACATAACAATTTCACCCTCAGCAATCGTCCGTCCCTCCAACGCACTTTTCGCTATCCGCGGCGCTGTTGACGGTTCTCCTGGCTCGCTCGTCAAATCTCTGCTCCCAAATCGTTGCGCCTGCGCATCGAAATGTTGTCTGAATTGCGCCATCTCGTCAAAGTAAGCCTTTTGTAAGTCTGTCTTTGCAATGGGATCCGCCTCAATATCTCTCTCTTGGTCCGGTATCGCGGATGAGGCGAAAGGCAGCTCAGAGATTGTACCGGTTGGGAATTGTTGTTCAAAGGACCGTATTTGTACCAGTGTGTCTGTTTGGTAGAGGTCTTCCCATTCGCCACGACGTTGCTGAAAGGCACCGAGACGTTGCTCGAAACTAGCAGCGAGTGGTGAGGTGGGCGCAAGCCAGTCTGATGTATCTTCCATATCCCTCAAGTCCAGTGCATCACCACCAAATCCACTGGACACAACACCTGGAAAGGTCATACTCATGGGTGAGAATCCAGCTGGAAAGGTTGAACCAGGTGGTGGTGATGTGGGACTTTGCATGGTTGAGACTGCCACTGAGGAGAATTGATCCTTCTCATCGCCCGTCATCCCTGTTGGAGCGTCCATGGTGCGCAACGACTGACGTCGTTGAAAGAGGTTGGCGAGCGCACGCGGTACGCAGGCGCAGAGGAATAATAGGTACATGGTACACTGTGAGAGTGACATCCATCGATTTTGACGCCAATGAGCAAGTGCTGGATCAATCACTTCATGGTCCCACGTAAAAATGAAGCTAAGTTGAAGGATGGAAACGCTGATGCACACGAGGCCCATGAAGAGCATGGTGAAGCCAACAATCTTGAATCGGCTGGAAACTCTCCAAACGAGAGGGACACCGACGCAGGTGACGAGGCCGGTGGTTGCACAGGCTACCAAGCCTTGCACAATGAAAAAGACGCGCTTGTCAATGCAATGACTCGATGCCCAAGTCTGATCTTCCAGCCCGGTACTGAACTTGTCAGAGATGGGCAAACATCGAAAGGCGCTAATGAAGGCCGTTGAAATATTGAACACCATGACCACAACGACACCAAGTGTCAGCCATTTATACCAAGATCGATTGACGAGTTGTGAGGCTTCAAAAAAGTTGATGGCGAGCGACAACTTTGACAAGGCTAGCCCGGCACGGACCAAGATAGCAAAGGCATAAAAGAGTTGCTTCTGGACGCGCTCCATTGCCAGTTCTGCGGCCAAGTTTGTATCATCGTATGCGCGCAGGTTTCCTTTCCCTGCCATGACAAGCAGGAGTATGAAAGATGCCAAGACCAAGCTTGCGGCCAAACTAATGATGGCGGTATCGATGATCGCCAGGGGTGAGCGGAGCATGCTTCTGTGTATCCGGGCAGTGAAGAATACCGTAGAGACAACAAAAAGAACGGTGCTCGGCGCAATGAGGGCTGCGGTCCAGTCCATCATGGTGTCGTGTCGCTAAGGAGTAAGCCTAGAGCCGCTTGATCCGTTCCGTCCAGGCCAATTTGGCGATGTACAGTTGTCGAATCGAAGGCCAGGGACAAGCCAAGAGGGTGTCGAGTCGTTGGGTGACGGATAGCAAGAGGGCCGAGCACAGAGACTTCTTATAAACACGCTGTCGCTCAAAAGTACTTCAACAAACCGGAGAAAGCCGTTAAGAGGAGAGAGTCCAGCTCTTGCAAACCTCCCGTTGCTCGTCGAGCGTAGCGTACGCTCTTGTCTCCTGAGCCCGGAGCCAATCGTAGCCGGCGCTCCCTCTGTTTGTCGTTGAGGGGCCTTTGACCAGATGGGCCTGTTGATTGTTGGAGCGGCCTAGGGTGGTTGTTGCTGGGATTGAGGTGAAGAATGAATGATGGCAGAGAGGGCGGTGTGTTTGGTTATGTGTTGTTTGTCTCTCGTACGGTGTGCGATTGCAGGTGCCAGGCGACCATGCTCGTTTGAGGGAATCAAGCTTGTCTCAAGTAGGGGCCGGGCCAGGGTGTCGCAGCAGTGTCGCCTTGTCGCAGTCGCATGGAGGGGCAGGCAGGCGGCGCGTCTAGATTCCCTTCTCTCTGGCCAACGGGACATCCGCGGGGGAAGTATCAGTAGCATTACTAGTATACAACTGGTTCCTATCAGCCAGGCAGGCTCCATCTGTACTCAATCTCCAGCCAGGACACACACAGACACTGCTCCTGACTGTGACACTATCTAATATTGTCTATGTGGCTGCAGCAGCTGACAGTGCTGACAGTGCTGACACTTCATATGCGGGGCCACGTTCCGCTCCCATTCGCCGAGGTCTCGCTTCTGAGACTCGCTACCAGAATTGATCCTTCTGGCAGACAAACCCCGGAGGCTGCGGGCCACAATGGCCAGCAATCGTCATGAGCAGCTGATTAGTGACAGTGATAAGTAGTCAGACTTTAAAAGGTGACCAATGGCAAAGTGACAACGAGAGGGCCCCGGAACCTACGTGATTGCCCCAAGCCTTCCAACGGTACATGCACGATGGCGACATCGGATCAGGGACAACGTGAGTTCAAGATCATGCTCATTGCGCTAGTCATGCAGACAGGGATCGGGCGTCGAAGCGAACATGGATATGGACATGGCAAAAGTCTGGCAAGACAGTATCCATTGAGGCAGGTCTGACCTGGAAAATCTGGTAGATGAAGCGTCATGAAGGATGAGCAGACCTGAGACGTTCAACCTGAGCATGGCAGGACACGGCCAACTCAAGTCTGCCAACGATATGACATTGACAAGTTGACTAGCCTTTGACAGGTCGAAGATCATGGGACTAGCACAGTGCGCTTATGTCAGCTCAGTGTAGACTCAATTGCTATTGTATCAGTGCCAAGCAGAGCGTATCAATCGAGCCTAGACGCGCTTGACGGATGCCTCCTCCTTCTTAAGCAGCGCAAGTAACTTTTCTTCCAGGTATGCAGGCAATTTCACAATACCATGAATACTCGCCGGCCGAAATGCTTCTTTCATGGCCCGAAAGCTCCCCGCAACGACTTGACCATGTTCAATACGCACAGTGCCAATAATATCCTCTGGGTACGGAATGCGACCATAGTCCGGTGGGTTCTTTTCATCAGCGATATGCAAGTGCCCTGAATCTTGCGTCGCTGCGATTGCTTGTAAGATGGGATCTTCATGTGCATGAGCAAGACACACTTCCTCTAAAGCTTTGAGGAAAGCTGGGTTATGTTCAAAGTGTCTGGGTTGTGTCAAATCAAGGTCATTGCCTGCCTTGTTGAGCGGACACCAACCGACAATCGAACGAGAGCGCGGACTGGGCTCTGATAGATAGGAGACAGCAGCACTTTTACCGTCTTTCTGCTTGGTGACGTGCTGGAAAGTTGTCAGCGAGATGCCTTGATATCATGGTTGAGCGTACCACATGTGGGTATGCCGGAGAGGTAAACAATCTAGCGTGGCTCGAAGCAACAGAGTAGAGTGATCTACAGCGGAAGAGCTAGTCAACGGTCAGCGAATGTGTAGAAGCGAGCCATCAACTATAGTACCTGCATTGTCAAGTGTGTTGTGAAGGATTCAGCAGATCAATCGCATTTCATGCGATCGATGCTTACATCATCATCTATATTATGCTAAATTATGCTAAATTATGCTTTTTCATGCTTTGCCAATCCTTCAGCAAGTCTCATGACATCTCGCTCGAGTGTACGACCCTGAGCAGGTACTTCGCTTAGGAGTTGCAGAGCCTGCTGCACGCCCTCGCGATCTTGGCCCTGTTCACCCTCATCCACCTCATCAATCATCCTTCTAACACGTCTGCGTGCCTTTGTATCCAATATGCACTTGTTACTCTTCATCTGTTCAAGACACCATATCATACCAGCGATATCCTTGAGTTTCGAATAGCATTGCACAAGCACGAGGCAAGCGACCACATCGAGCAATAATCCCGTTGATGCAACCACTGCGTTTCTCAGTAGGCGAATGGCAGCAAAGAACTGGCCATCTCGATAAAGCTTCACTGCAGCCGCTGTGTATAGCTGAGTACCCGGCCGATCATCAAACACGATGCATGCTTGGAGTAACTGCTCCACCTCGCGCTCTAGTTGAGGGCCTGTACCCTGAAGTAGAGCGAACAAGGATGTATGAGTCTTCTCTGACGTTTGGCCTGGCAATGTAGTCATGTACGCATAAATCTCGCGTGCGTACTTGAAGCGTCGTTTTTGAACAAGGCCATGGAAGATGGCATAGAGAAGCGACAGGGGAGGACGCACGCCACGTCGTCGAACGGAATTCAGCGCAACAGCGGCACTCCTGAAGTCTCCCTCGCCAATGAATGCTTTGATTTCATCCCGTTGTCGAGCAAATCGATCCCTGCCACGCATACTCGTCGCCATGGGGATCTCCCAAGACTCTGCAGACCTGAGGAGGCTAGCGGCGACGCGGTCAGGTACTGTCTCATGCGCTGCCTGTTCAAGCTCGCGAATATGTGCACGGATGGCGACCGCAGTACTCTCATCTGGGCAGATCGTGTCGTCAAAACAAGCCATCAAGTCAGGTATACGTTCATAGTCGCGCTGCTTCAGGATAGCGTGCAGTAGTACATTGAGAATCGCCGTGTTCAGGAGCAATTTTTCTTCCTCGAAAATCGTGTACAGCGTCTCAGAAAGCTTGTCCCAGTCGGATTGCTTGCATGCGCTGACCAGAAATGGCAGATAGGTCTTGATGGACCGCGGAATTTCGAGATCACGCATACGCTGTAACCAGTTTTGAGCTTCCTGCCAGTCGTGCTGCTGCAGGGCATCGTGAATAAAGGGGCCAAATGAGCTTTCTGTGGCAAGCCCATTGGAAAGCACTCGATCCAGGTATGTACATGCCTTTTTTCTATTTCCCAGCTTGAGGTATGCACTGATGAGTGTGTTGTAGCTAATGATGTCCTTTCCAACCTCGACTTGAGCACGCATATCTTCAGCTTGGTTGAGTAAGTCACTGTCGACACTACCGAGGCGAGCGCCTTTGAGTAACACATTGAATGTCGAGGTATCTAGCTTGTCGCTGTTTAGTTGAAGTAGCTCGCCAACAGTATCGATGGCTGTCGCGACATCACCACACAAGACGAGTCCATGGATGATGGTATTGATGCGCCATGTGGACGCAGATGCAGGCGAGTCCACCAAGTCCAGCGCAAGCTGTCTTAAGAGGGCTGCGTTCCCCTGATACGCCTCTGCACGGCAATAGAGGTCAAATGACCATTCGTTCAATGGTACATCATGCACAAGGCTTTGCTTGTACAAGTGTACGATGGTAGCCCAGCGTTTTCGATACTTGGCTGCTGTCAGGGCACTGAGGTATTCGTCTGCTGACCAATGTTTGATGTCAAGTAGCTTGTCATTCGCCAAAGGCGCCGCTTTTTTCGTCGCTGTCGGTATCTTGCGGCTAGACGTCGTAGATGCTGCCTGTAGAGCTTTACGAAATAGAGGCCAGACCGAGGAAACGGTCGATTCTGTATGCGCATGCATTCGCCGACATCTTGATTTTGACACGGCGGCAGCTCCAGCAGGCGGCGAGCTGACGATCGCCCGCAGGAAGCGAAGGCATGCCAGAGAAGGCGCCCTCTCGATCATACAATAGACGGCCCTTGCATCCTCTGCTGACTGGCTCTTCCCTTGCAAAATGCTCGTTGAGTTTGCTGCTGCTGCGACAAATTTGAACGGGAAACGCGACCGCAAGCACAAAACCAACAACGGCGCGTGCCAACAACACATGCGCACATCCATGTGCAGAGCATGCTGCAGCTGAGGCTCTGAACTAATTATGACGGCGCAAAACGAGATCATCGAGTTTTCATGCATGTACACGCCGGACGTGACGCAGAAGAGGAAGAAATGGCACGACGGCTTTCTCAAGTGGCATACCTTCAACTCCCATGCTCTCCTCTACAGTCAGGAGCGTCAGCAGGTTGATTGCAAGTTCTTTCCAAACAAGAAGATAACAAGCGACATGGAGCTCTCTTTCGCACGAAACTTGGTGAGTATTGGAGACATGCTCGTGACGACGCATGCGAATCTCGAGAATATCATTCGGCAACCGACAGAGACGCCTGCAAAGGGAGCCCTTGTCCATGCAAGACATCTCATGTCGAGTGTGCAACGTTCGGGCGCGTATAAAGCGCCAACTCGAACGCCAACGGGTATCGCTCAAACAAAGCGCATCTACCCGTCTTGTGCGAGTCAAACACCTTTGCATGCGCGGCATATTGTCATGACGCCCAAAGAGATGGTTTCGGTGCAAAAGGCTGTACAAACGCCTCTGCCTGGCAAGCGCAAACTGGATAACATGCTCAACAAAAAGGCAACTTTAGTGCCAGAGCCAGAATCCCCTGCTATGGTATTACCACTGTCGCGTTCAACAAAGACAAACCGGTCATCGCTAGGAACAGTATCGAAGCGCGTGCAGTCCGACCAGTCGGCCAGTCCAGAGCCTGTTGATCACTTACTACCGGAAACGGTAGTCAAGGCAGCAAAGACTTCCAAGGCTTCAATCAAGCAATCACTCATAAATCAAGCTGAATCTTCCAAACAGCCAAGTGGCCCGAAGACACCGCGGCCACCAGTACAGGCAACCCTACAGACTTCGAAGCAATCCGTTGGCGACTCGCAGTGCCCCATCCTCGTGTCGACTGGCGAAAGCCCCCCAAGAACCACTATTAAGACTCTTCAGCGAAAAGAGCCTGCGCCTCGTATTGTGTCACTCAAACGCAAGGAACGTGGGCTTCTCTCTACGCGTTCTAGAGTCGCTCGACCTAAGCCAAGCGAGTCTCCTGGCAGAGATCGGTCTTCTTCTCCGGAATGTATTGAGATTGTCGCTCCAGTTCCACCACCAAGGAGAATGAAGAAGGCGCAATCAAGAAGTGAATCGACTGAGCGTCCCATATCAGCGCTCTCGAAAGTAGCACAAGGCCTTCGCACTGCTGCGGAACGAGACGAAGATAGAAGAGCCAACCGACTTCGCATGATGGAAGATGCATTACTCAAACAACAACGTGAGGGACGGCTTGCCGAGGCGGAACAAGTTGCAGTAGACGAAGACGACGATGATGCATTCGAAAAGGCTTGGCAAGCTCACGAACGCGCTATGGAAGTCAGTCATGAATTGCATCCAGCTCCGATGAGTGAACGCGCGCGTTGTGGCCAATCTGCAGCGACTGCAGTCGATAAGGAGATGGCGAGTGCGCCAGGCCTTGATGCAGCTTGGGGCATGTCAGAACAACGCTCAGATGGCTTCAAGGATTTGATTGATGAGCTACTTTCTTCACAATCAGGGCCAACGCAAGACAAGAGGGCGGAAGCAAGTGTACTCGCGCATGAGCCTGAGCCCAATCATATGCAAGCTCCAACGGAGGATATTGACTTGTGTCCTGCGACGCCGTTGCTCTGGCCATGTTCTCGATCTCCCATTGACGAGCTCCACAAAGTTCAGACCCCTGAAGAGAGGGATACTGAGGAAATGGTTATGGCTACGCCTAAGGCAGTCGCCATCTCAAAAGAGCCATGCAACCAAGAGCAATTCATGCATTTACTAGCTCTACCGCCTCGCTCGTCACCACAGAGACCGTCTGTAACCGAAGATGCAGATGGGTTCACCGCGCCCGTCAAGCCCAAAACGAGGCGCAAGCTGAGCAAAGGACAGATACGCATCACGATGCCTATTGTTGCAGAACCAGATGAACAGACTGTTGGCAAGCTAGATCATCTATTGGCTTCCTTCCAGCTTTCCCAAGCACCAGCGACACCCCCTATTGACGACGGCTGGCAACTCCCACTTGCCACAGCGCCTGTTGCTGCGCATACCATGCAAGAAGAGACAGCCGACACGGATGAAGATGAAGTGGATACAACGCAGGAACGGCATCTTCAACAACACCTGGACGCAGCTGCACGTCGTATTGCTGCGAATTCGACACTCAGTCGATTGAACCCACAAAGACAGCGTGGACTTGCGCGTACAAAAGGTCCATCACTGCACAAGATTGTTGCGCTCGTTCAACAACCACAGACATTGCAACAAACTGCTTCAGCACCGTCTCTTGTGATGCCCAGAGCGAATGCTACAGAGGCTTTGAAGAGGCATCCGATTGTCATTGAGCAAACGGTCGCCACGACCAAGTCAGGTGTTCTCGTGCCACACAGAATCATCAAACGTTCTACTGCCAGCTCACCGGCCAGGGCACCTAAGCGCGTTTTGCAGGATACATCAGCGAGTTGTGTCAATCAGGCAGCTGAGGCTCTGCCAATCGCTAAGCGGCCAACGGGGCTATCCAGACAGAATTCTCTACAGAAACGACCAGGTCCAGTAAAAGCACCGAGTGTGGTCAATCAACAGCGACACAATCATGGCAGTTTTAGTGAGGATGGAGAAGCAGGGATGCGTTTAGCAACACAACTTGCAGTGCGTGCACCAGATTTCATGTCTGCAAAGTCCTTGAATGCTGGTGCAATTCTTGGGTTGGATGCACCGATTGCTGGGTTGCAGGGAATGAGTGCGCGTGAACTGGTCAAAGGGATCGGAGAGTTTTCACAAAATCCTGATGAATTGTAGTGACTAGGCTAAGCAGATGATGAATGTCTACTATGTATGCTACCAAATGGGCAATTGAACGAATGAATGAGCATTGATGGATGAGTTTTGTTTTTGTTAAAGTATAGCGCGTACGTCTAGAAAGCACCCCACTTCTTTGGCCATCAATTGAACAAGCTTACTCAAAGAGAGTCTCGAGCATCTTGCCAACAACACGGTATGGGTCCATGGATGCAGCGGGGCGACGGTCCTCAAAGTATCCCTTTCCTTCCCGGTCAACAGACCTGGGGATACGCACAGAACAACCACGGTTAGCGACACCATAGTCGAACTTGTCAATGGATCCAGTCTCGTGCCTACCGGTAAGACGCTGGCTGTTGTCATCACCGTAACACTTGATGTGCTCAATATGCCTCTTGCTGAGTTTCTCAATGGCAGCAATGATGGCCTTCATACCACCTTCTTCACGCATCTCCTTGGTGGAGACATTGGTGTGTGCACCGGCACCGTTCCAGTCACCAGCAAGGGGCTTTGCAGCATACGACACAACAACGCCAAACTCCTCTGCAATGCGAACGAGCAAGAATCGAGCAAACCACATTTGGTCAGCTGCATCGATACCTGTGGCAGGACCGACTTGGAATTCCCACTGAGAAGGCATCACTTCAGCGTTGATACCAGAGATGGGAACTTCGCAGTAGAGACAAGCCTTGTAATGCGCTTCAATCAAATCACGCATAATGACTTTGCCTGCACCGACACCGCAGTAGTAAGGTCCCTGTGGACCTGGGAAACCACCGTTGGGCCAGCCAAACGGCTTTCCAGCTTCATCCATGAGCGTGTACTCTTGCTCAATACCGAACCACGTTTCTTGCGCAGTGTGCTTTTCAGAGTACTTTGCGGCTTCGTGACGGAAATTGAACTTGTTGGGTGTGCCATCTGCGTTCCAGCACTCACACATCACAATGATGTTGTCACCAAGACGGAAAGGGTCCTTCCAGAATTTGACTGGACGCAGGTAGACATCCGAGTTCTCACCGGGTGCTTGACCTGTACTGGAACCATCAAAGTTCCACTCGCGCAGCTCTTCTACTGAGGTTGGGCGAGCGTCCAGTGTCATGGTCTTGGAACGCAGCTCACTTTGAGCGTCAATCCAGACGTACTCTGCCATCACCTTGCCGCACTGGTCAAGATCCAGGTACTTTTTGAGCTACGGAAGAGTGGGTTAGCCTTGTTGCGCATCAATAGAGTATGCGGTCTTGTGAGGAGAACGAGACCAGCAGATGAATGACTTACGTTTGCGGCATAGGTGACGCGCCCAGGGAGTTTTGAAGGGTCAGACATGTTGGATGTGTATAGAGGGATGTGTTGGGTATGGGAGATGGAGGGAGGGGGTTGGGACGGGGGCGGGTTATATGCGACACAACGAGCTGGTTGAGCACACGCTTCACCTCTTCTTGACTTTCGCATCTTGGCCAAGCCGGCTGCGGCCCGCGACGTCACTCTCCTGAGGTTTGCTATACACAAATACTGCTGCAGCCAGAGCTCAAGGCAGCAGGTCATGCGCAGGATGTATCTACCTAGTCTCACCTAATGCCCTGCCATCTATGCTGCTGGACTGCTAACTGTCATGTATAGATGTCGACCTCATTGGCTGCTTTGCCATTGGCTGCGTGGTGCGGGCTGCGAGATAAGAGAAAAAGGAAGATATCGGACGAGGGCCCAGGCGGAAGCAGCAGCAGAGAGAGAGACCTTGGCCACTTCCCTCAACTTGGTTCGCCGGTCATGTAGTCGCACGACACACTCATGCAGGCCCCGTCGTTGCTTCCTCACTGCTCATCCAACCTATACATCTGTAGCCATCTGTAGTTCCGTCAATGCCTCGGGCGCACTCGGGGTGCTGGCGGATCTCTCCGGCTTTGAGATAACGCCGTGCCAGGCCAGGGAAAGTGTCCTGCACCCGTGAGACCAATTTTTGGGTCATTCTTCCGAACTGCGGGGGGAATCACTTTGCACTTGACCGGCGCCGAGGCTCACGAATACCGCAGGCAACTGGCAGCAGTCAGTCAGCTTCAATCTGAAATCCGTGCAGACGACTCCAGATCTTGCCTGGCTCGCCTACCTCAAAGCACTTGGATCTTTACTATAGCTAGACTGTGTGCTGAATAAAGAAGAAACTTCAGTCGACAAAATACTTGAACATACTACAGAGTCTTCTCCACGTAGACGTCTAGTATCTGCCTCAAATACACTGGCGACAGTAGCGAGCTGCTGCTAGACCGTCAAGTTTTACCCCTGGAACGTGCTTTTGTCGTTTGATAACACATTTCGCCTCTACTTGCTGAACAAATCATGCAACACTGCTTCATCACGGTCGGAAGCACAACCTTCGACCCACTCATCGAAGCATGCCTACAAGAATCATCACAGCAGGCACTGCTTGCACTAGGCATCACTAGCGTACGTATCCAAGCAGGCCGGTCGCCTTTTGCCCTCTCTCACACAACGCCACATGCACAGGGTCTTTCTATTGAGGTGATGGATTACCTACCAGACCTTCACGCTGAGCTTGCCCAAGCAGACCTGATCATCGCCCACTGCGGTGCTGGTACAGTTCTTGAATGTCTACGCTTGAAGACCAAGCCGATTCTGATTGTCGTTGCAAATGAGACGTTGATGGATAATCATCAGGTGGAACTACGCGATGCACTCGTCAAAGAAGACTATTGTCTCGCTGCATCACCCACTTCTCTACCAGGCGTTTTACAATCCTTGCAAAATCAACGAAAGCGAGCATTCAACAATCTACCAAAAAGCGATGGCACGTCTCTCAATCGCATCATTGCAGAAGAACTAGGAAAGATTTAAAAAAGGCATCCATCGTGCGTCTTCTCAAGTAACGTCATTGAAATGAGTATCTCATGGCTCCTTCGTTGCAGGTGGTCTGCGCATCGCGGCTTCCAATAATGCTTGCACACTCGACGGACGCGCGACAGTCTGACTTGCTCCAGGAACAGGCATGGTTTGTCCACTAGACTGTCCGCTAGACTGTGTGAATGGATGCGTCCGAGCAGGCGGTAATGAAGGCTGCAATGGTCCCGTTTTGAATGGTAGCTGGACTGGACCTATCCCAAGACTCGTGGTAGACTGCGTTTTTGGGAAGGGCGGCATTGTTTGTGCAGGCGCAACCATTGCTGGCTGTTGTGCGACAACAAGCGGAATTGAAGGACCTGCCGCAGATTGCTGGAAAAGTTGCGATACAGTGTGCGGCTGCTTTGGTTGTTGCACGGGTGGAGGTGGGGGAGGACTGGCCACAGGGTTTGGTTGCTGAACGACCGATGCCGGGGCAACGTCCACAGGGGTCTGTTGCTGTGCAAGTACTGCAGGTTGAGTCTGTATGATGACAGGCTGGGGTTGAGCGATCTGTGGAGCATTACCTTGGGCTTGTACAGGCACACCCACAGTAGCTGGAGTGGTCGATGTAGTGGTTGGCTGAGTTTGCGTCAATGGACTAGCCGATGACACGCCTGCTTGCGGTTTAAGAGCCTGTGCGGCTTTTTGTTGCTGCAACTCCTTGTGTACTCGATCACGCTCCTGCCTCGTGACTTGCCCAATAGCTCCTCGGATATACGTGGTAGCTTTATCCACAACCGCAGCTGGCTCATTGGAAGACCTCAGATCCTCGAGAATCCTGCGCATTGCAGAGATATCAGAGAAGACTGGACACTGCTGAGAGGCGTGTGTCCGACCACCGGAAAAATGAGGCGTGTTGCACAAAGAGCACACCTCAATGGGGATGTTGCGTAGCTGGCATTGACCACCAGCGTGAATAGCATCACATACTTTACATGGCCTCAAAAGGCGCGGCGCAACACTCGCCTGAGTCGCTGAACCAGCGGTGCCATTTGCAGCAGTCGTTCCGCCTTCTGCTGCTAAAGCAGTAGCCTCCAGTGCAACTTGTTCAGGCGGGACAGCCTCTCTTTCATAGTCTTCGTCATCATCGCCTTCAGAGACATAATCCGAACTGTACCAATCTTCCACTTCAGGCTCAGCCACGGCTTCTTCAGGCTTTTCAGGCGTCGACTCTCGTGTGACTGTCGCTGAGCCTGCTTTGTCGCCCACCACAAGTCCACCCACTGCAGTCTTCTTCTTACCCTTTGCCATCATTTCAATTGATTTGCCTTGAGCAGCCTCACTGTAATCCTTGACAGTGCGCTTTCGGCCCTTTGAGAATTCAGCAGACTTCTTGTCAGCTTCCGCCTTGGCTTCAGCAGCACGTTGAGCAAGAATCTTGGCCCACAAATCATCCGTCGCCTCTTTACCCTCCGTTTCACCGAGATCATCATCAGCGAGGGCATCGCCTGCCCAAACTTTGGCAAAACCAAAGGAATCCTTCTTGTCGTCTGCTTCTTCCTCAACAACAGGGACATCCGCATACGAGCTTTCAATTAAATTCGTGACAGTAGCTGTATCATAGACAAGCTCATTCTTGGCTTCCTCCTCAAAAAGCGCAGCTGCACCAAAGGACAAAATTTCCTGGTAAGGCACATTCTCTTCCTTGGTCGCCATGTTTTCAATAATGAGCTGATCGAGTACCATCTTCTTACGACCAATTTGCAGAATCTTCTCCTCAGCGGTATTCCGCGTAACGAGCGTGAAGACAACAACCTTGGACTTCTGACCAATTCGATGCGCACGCGCAACAGCCTGCAAATCTTGATGAGGGTTGAAGTCGGCGTCGTAAATGATGACTGTGTCGGCTGTGGCGAGATTGATACCAACACCACCAGCTCGTGTACTTAGTAAGAAGCAAGTCAGCTCTGATTCGGGTGCATTGAACTTATCGATGGCTTCTTGACGTTCAGGCGACGGCGTATTGCCATCGATGCGTGCATGCTGAATACCAGTAGCGACCAGCCAATCTTCCAAGATATCAAGCATCATGATGAATTGACAAAAGATGAGCACTCGGTGACCTTTCGCCTTGAGCAGTGGTAGCAAGACTTTAAGTAGCTGAAGCTTGGCACATGCGTTTGTAAGGTTCGTAAGCGAGACTGCTTCATCGTCCACCTTTTCTTCGATGTCTGGCGAATAAATGAAAGGATGCGACAGTATTTTGCGAATCTGTTGCAGTACATTGCCGAGCGACGTGTTATTGTAGTTCTGGATTGGCTTGCCTGAAGAAGAACGAGACATGACAAGCCGCATGAGCTCTGCATTTTTGCTGAGAATGGTCTTGTATAGCTCCTTTTGCAACGCGCTCATTGTCACCGGTACAATGACTTCATTCTTGGGCGGCAAGAACTTGAGCACCTGTGTCTTTGTACGTCGTAGGAAGTAGGGTTGCAGCATTTGATGCAGCTCGGAAAGAGACTCTTGCTTCTCAATATCGTAATGTGCTTCTAGCGTCGCTGCATCCATCTTGTCGGGGTCCAGGAACTGGAGTAGGTTGAACAATTCCTTTGTGTT
The DNA here is from genome assembly GCF_002105105.1 of Protomyces lactucae-debilis. NCBI lineage: Eukaryota > Fungi > Ascomycota > Taphrinomycetes > Taphrinales > Protomycetaceae > Protomyces > Protomyces lactucae-debilis. The sequence goes on along the minus strand of NW_024467999.1, from coordinate 439,447 downwards.
GTTCTGCAACGGCGTGCCAGTGAGCAAGACACGCTGATTGACGCGGAACTCTGACAACAGCTTAAACAGAATACTCTCATCGTTCTTGAGACGTTGACCTTCATCCACAACAAGACAAGCCCATGTGTACTTCTTCAAAAATGCCGCATCTTGCTCGATGGTATTGTAGCTTGTGATGAGCGCATGCACTTTCAGTGGCCTGCCTGACGTGTCATTGTGCACAATCTCGAAATCACGAACAACAGTCCGGCTTGCAGATGTGCCATAGTAAGCTGCGACTCGCATGTGAGGTGCCCATTTTTGGAATTCGCGCTTCCAATTGCTGATGGTAGAGTTGGGGGCGACAATAAGAAAAGGGCCGATCGCCCAGTCGCTGTGCAAAACACTGAGGAAGGAGATGATTTGGATGGTCTTGCCGAGTCCCATTTCATCTGCGAGAATTGCTGGATGGCGTCGAAAGTACTGGTAGTAAAGCCAATTGAGCCCTTCCATCTGGTATGGCATGAGCTCGCCACCGACAAGATTCTTAGGTTGCTTCTTCTTTTCGAGGCGCACAAATTGAAAGTCGTTGAGCTTGGCAGACTTGACTGCATGTTGTTTGTCAACCATGACATAGAAGCCTCGCACCCAATCGCGATAGCCACGCTCAAAGGCAGTCCAGCGATCTCGTTCAATTCCTTCAGTGTCCATGGCCTCACTTGGCGGCTCATCCCAGCAGACATCCTCGTACTGCACTTGCTGCCACTTGACATACATGCGACTGACTTTGTGTATTGCAGCAAAGGCTTCCTCTTCGCTCTCAAAGCCCATCTCGTCAAAGCGCTTGTGCTCTTCATACTCACAATCGAGCACGACGTCGACTTTGGTCCAGTCATCGAGCACAACATCTGCAATATCCCTGATAGGTTCCAGCTCTTTCTGATCAAAATTGCGCTTCTTTGCAAAAGCGGCGCCAGCGAGCCATGTAGCAGGCACCCATTCGACTGTGCGGAATGATTGATCTTGCCACTTGACGAGGTACTCTCGCAACCAATCTGATGGTGCTTCACTTCTCGTGATTTCCAGCGTCTCTAATCGCTCTTCGCCGAGTTCTCGCCAGCCAAGGACGAGATGAATGCGTTGTTTTGCATAAAGATTGCATTCAAGGCACTGTGAGGGGTCGCCATCCGTCCCGTCATCTGCTGGCAAGTCCTCATACAAGGCTGGACGTAAGCATCGTGTGCATCGAAACATGACGTTCTCAGGGATATGAATCATGCTGCGCAAATCTGCCCTTTCCTGCAATACGCGCGCAGCGTCTGCATCGCGTGCCGCTTGCTCAGGGTCCGAAACGACATGGCCTTCTTTGGGTGGTTGCCATTTTGATTTGGGAGCCATGAGAGGCTGACATGCTGGTCCAACCTTGCCGGTGATGTACGATCGATTGCTGCTCGGCTTGTCGGCCTTGCTCACGCAGTGACGGCATTGTAGCACCCATGCATCGGTATCAATGCGCACAATGTTGTGTTTCTTATCGGCAGAGATGCATTCCTGATGCAGAGCAACTGCACAGCCTTGACAGTAGATGAGTTTCTTTGTGGTCCCTAAACGACACGCTTCGCAAATGTCCCAGTGCCGCTCTTCCCACTCTTCAGAGTAGTCAGACAAGTAGACAGGCTGCTCGCGTTTCTTTGTAGTGACGGGTGTAAATGATCGCGACTTGACCTGCTTGACATTCGCCGGCGAATTGGTGCGGCTCAATTCATCCTCTTCCTCCTGAGTTTCCTCTGCGTAATCTGCATCGTCCTGTTGCCTTGAAGATTTTCGCACCATGATACGAGCCTTCTTGGTAGCCCTGCCATTGCCGTCACTCGCTATGCGCTTGCCTGCCAACTTTCGAGACGCAGCTCTAGGGAAGGCTTGTTCATCCGACTCTGAGCCAGACATGGCAGCTGCGGATTGCGAACGAGTGCTATTGATGGAATTGGCACGCGTTGTGCGTCTACTCGTTGCAGCTGTCTCTATTGGCGCTGCCTCTGGAGATGCCCTGCTTGAATTGCTCTGCGTATCGCGCGAGCGACGGCCCTGCTTTGCCTAGCTTGTCAGCGCCAATGACTTGTAAAGGGGTATAGCAACGCACCATGGTTCTAAACTTTACAGATGAGGACTGCACCGAATGATAAAAGACGGCGCTAGGATGGCATCTGTGCCGTACCCTTTGCCGTTTGCTGTTTGGCTGTTTGTGCTGGTCTTGCTGTAGTTTCTGTCGCTGCTGCTGCTGCTGCTGCCGCTTGAGTCCTGTGGCGCGTGAAAGGCTCAAGATCGCAACACCACAATCCAACTACTTTTTCTTCATCGATAGCAACTGCTGAATTTTGCAGATTACTAGTCCTCCATAGACCTGCTCTTGCCCCCAATACAGCTGAGCTCATCTCTCAAGCTGAACGCTTCCCAAATCTGCTCACTTAGGCTGGTCACCAAAGGCCGCAGCTACTGCACTATTCCTCGTCGACGCCAGACCATCCCTGAAGGGATCATGCCAAAGGTCAAGAAGGTCCAAGTATCTCCCAAGCTACCTAATTCACAGCTTCTCGAAGGAGCAGAGTACATCTATGATTACGAAAAGGGCTTGCGAAGGGTCAAGCCGTACTATTTTGAGTTCAAAACTTGGGTCAAAGGCAGATGGCTCGGCAAGACCTTGACGGAGATCTTTACCACCGAGTTCCGCGATCGCGATGCAGAGTACTACGTATGTACTTTGTCAGTCACTCAACAGCTGCTGACTATAGAAACAAGCCATCATCGATGGGAAAGTACGTGTCAATGGACAGCCGTCTGACGGTGAGATGATTCTCAAAAATGGCGATGTCATGACACACACGAGTCATCGTCACGAGCCACCTGTCAGCTTGCGCCCCGTCCAGATTGTTCACTGTGACGATGATCTTATCGTTATCAACAAACCTGCGGGTGTGCCAGTCCATCCAGCTGGTCGCTATCGGCACAACTCAGTCCTCAACATCATGTCGATTGAGCAGAACTTTGCTCCGACTATTGCACCGTGCAACAGACTCGATCGTCTCACGTCTGGTCTCATGTTCTTTGCGCAACACGCAAGTGCTGCCGAAAAGATGTGTCAATACCTGTTTGATCGCGAATTGACAAAGGAGTATTTGGCTCGCGTTGTCGGAGACTTCCCAGAAGGTGACATTATTGTTGATCAGCCGCTCAAGAGCATCAATCCCATGTACGGCCTCAATCGTGTTCATCCAGATGGCAAGCCTTCCAAAAGCATGTTTCGCAAGCTGTCATACAATGGAGTAACGAGTCTAGTCTGGTGCAGACCCTTCTCCGGCCGCACACATCAATTGCGTGTGCATCTTCAATGGCTCGGTCACCCGATCGCTAATGATCCAATCTACGCCAATAGGCGCGTCTGGGGCGATGACATGTCGCAAGCCAACACCAAAACCGACGAAGAATTGGAAGACAAGCTGAATCGTCTAGGTCGCTCACAAGTTGCCGATTTTGGCGATTACGCACCCACTTCACAAGAACCACGCATCGTCACTGAAAGCCGTCAGCACGAATTCGTCACCATCGATACTAAAGCAGAGTCCATTGCGAAACGCGAAAAGCGTATGGGCGAATTGCTCACGGGTGAATCTTGCAGCGAATGTGGTGCGCCACTCTACTCTGACCCTTCGCAAGATGAGTTGCTCATTTTCCTACATGCTCTATCGTATTCGGCGGATGATGGGTCTTGGGCCTACAAGACTGAAGAGCCGGAGTGGGCTGCTGCAGACTGGTGCGGCGTCATGAAACCTTACGTTCAGCCCGTGGAGGCAGATAGGCATGTCCCTGCCAATGTTGCGAAAAATGCAAAGATGCCAGGCACACCTGTGCATACAGCTGGTTCTGGTGCTCTTCACAAAGTAGATGATGCAATTGCCCCATCTCTACAGCTTCGTGCCACGCTGGTAGAAGAACAGAATGTCCAACAGTCACAGATGACTCCAGATTAACTTGAGAGACGTCAGAAGGATGAATAGCTAAGAATACGTGCTCTGTGTTTAGCGATGCCATTGTCAGAAGCTTGACTAGCCCTCCAGCTTCTTTCTATCCGCGTAGTTATACAAAAATTCGGCGTCTCTATCCCACCTGACAAACGAGTTGCCTTCAAAAGGGGCAAGGTCTACTGACATAAGGACGCCGATTTGCACAAGGGCATCTGAGCCACCAGAAGACCAGTGCATGACAGGAGAGCCGACGTCCCTCACGTCGCATTTAGGAAGGTATCACGACTTGGAGGTGAAAAAGATGTGCGTCAGTCCAAGCACTTTACGGAGCCATCCGTGAGAACGGTACGTACAGCGCAAGAGAGCGGATGGCCCAGAATACCGGGGCTGCGATTCAGATTCTGGAGGACCCTTTGGCTTCCAAATTTGCACCATCCACACAGACGACTCGGCAGCTTTAGGCAGGTCTTCGAAGGATGGCTGAGGATGGTAGGGATACAATTCGCCCAACGTTCCCTCCTTGCTCTTGGCTACTCTGGCAAATGCCAGATTCCATCTAGCAGCCTGATCATCCCGTCCGTCCTTATACTGCCCATGAAAGCAAGGGCTTTCCACATGCCACATATCATGTGTGCCTCCGGGGAAGAACACAAAACCATCATAGGTGTTTCCTGTACGTCGGTCATAGACGCACTCCGCTGCAGTGGCGATTAAGTTCCCAGACGGCGACGCGACAATGGAGGCAATGCAGGATTTTGGCTTGAATTTCCCAGCTTCATTACCGTGGAAGTAAAGCCAGCCAACCCAAGCCTGGCCAGCTATGTGCTCCACGCCAACTTTCGCAGTAGTAGGAGGAGACCTGTCGCGACTATAGGTTGGGGGATTTCGTCGGTGCAAGTGTCCAGAGGGTAAGTCAAAATTAGACTCTTTGCCACCCTGGTTCTGAAAAGAGTTGTTGTGAGCGGCCTGCCTCATTTCGAGCGTCCAAAATAAGTCAAGCTCTTGGATGTACTTATCGGTCAATTCGATGTGGATCGACTCGGGTTTTGCAGAGATAGATAGGCCCAGCGTGCCAATGGACAGGCAGTATCGTAAGAGCATGGTGGGCGACAGATGAGTCCAAGTGACAACTGTGGAGCTACTGGAAGTAATTGGTTCTCGACGTTATGGAATGGGAGTCATCTCGCTCTTATAGAGACTGGATGCTCTAGATACAGACACGTCAGAACGATATGATGTGGGAACATTCACATGCATATGGATGACACAGGACTTATCCGGTCTAGAGTCTAGACTCTACGATGCGACGCTGCGAGCCAACAAAGCGGTGATCAGTGTCTGATGATCAGCAGCACCTCTTTTGACAGAGAAAAGACATTGGACTTGGTTCCCGTGCCGCAATCGATGACTCGACAGTGTCAGGCTACTTGGATAGGATCATGCCAAAGAAATCATGTACGCAGATGGTACGGGTGCTCAAGTCATCAGCATTTTGTTAAATGAATTGCCCCTGACTAATTCGGCCTCTTGCAATTGGAGAATAGAGAATTGCTACTTTGCGAGTTCAGGAGGTTCAAGATTGTGTCAGACCTATTTGGAGTTCACAACGCATTCCCATTGAGCCAAAAGCTACTAGCTATAGTCTATAGCTCCCGGAGAACAAGGCTGCAAGGAGATCCGTCCTGTGCAGTGCACCCAAACTCGAAATCCCGCAAAACCATGAAGCTCATTTATATGCAAAACAAAAGGCATTGCCCAGACATCAAGGCTTCTCATGCGGAAGCATAGCTCCACTAAGCCAAATCGGATTGGCTAAAGTCAAGCAGGCTGGTCTGAGGAGCCTGAAATCATGCCTGCTTCTCAAGTCCCGAGGCGCGAGAAAGGCGCAAAATCGCAACACCACACAACTGCTTTTTCTCATTGGTATCAACTGCTTGATTCTGCAAATTACTAGTCCTCTTTAGACCTGCTCTTTCCCAAGATACAGCTGAGCTTATTTCTCAAACTGACTGCTTCCCAAATCTGCTCACTCAAGCTGGTCGCCACGAAAAGCGTATGGGCGAGTTGCTTATTCTCCTCCGTGCCCTATCGTACTCGGCTGATAATGGTTCTTGACCTACAAGACTGGAGAAGAACGGGCTGCTGCAGACTGGTGTGGCGTCATGAAACCTTACGTCCAGCCCGTGGACGCAGATCGGCATGTCCCTACCAATGTTGCGAAAAATGCAAATGTGCCAGGCACACCTGTGCATACAGCTGATTCTGGTGCTCTTCACAAAGTAGACAATGCAATTGTCCCATCTCTACAGCTTTCTGCCACGCCGGCAGAGCAATCGAGTATCTAACAGTTGCAGACGGCATCAAAATATCACGAGAGATGTCAAGAGGATAATGAACTAAGAATACGTTCCTGTAGCAAGTGATGCCTCTGTTAGAAGCTTGACTAGTCCGCAGGCTTCGCTTGATCCGCAAGATAAAACAAAGCTTGGGCATCGCTATCCCACCAGACAAAGAAGTCTGTTTCATATGGCCATTCATGTCCTGTCATCAAGGTGCCAATTTGCACCAGGGAATCCGGGCTACTAGAATACTGATATGTGACAGGAGAGCCGACATCATTGTGCTTCACGGAGCAAACACCAAATGCCCGGTACCATGGAATCCAATAGATGTGCGCAAGTTCGTCCCTTTCATGGTCAAGTGAATCAGTACGGAACGTACAGCGCAAGAGAGAGGATGGCCCGGATTCCCATTGTTTCGATGAAACTACTGGGGGACCCGCCGGCTTCCAAAATTGCACCATATCCGACTTGTCAGCTAGAAACGGGCCTTTGAAAGATGGCTGAGGAAGCGCAAGGTTTTTATACGTTTCGGCCAGCATTTTGTCATAGCGCTTGCCTAGTTTGGCAAAAGCCACATTCCATTTATAAGAATAGGCCTCCCGTCCTTTCTTATCCTTATACTGCCAGTGATAGAAAATTGTAGGCACTGGCCACATATCATCGGTGTGTCCGGGGTAAAACGCAAATTTGTAATAGCTTTTCCATGTGCTTCGGTCAAAGACACACTCCGCTGTAGTGGCGATGACACTTCCAGATGGCGACGCGACAATGGAGGCAATGCACGCTCTTGTTTGCGATTTTCCATCGACATCGGCCAAAAAGTAAAGCCAGCCAACCCAAAGTTGGCCAGGGATTCGCTCTACACCAGCTTTCAGAGTGCGGGGAGACCTGTCGCGACTATAGGTTTGGGGATTTCGTCGCTCCAGGTGTCCAGCGGGTATGTCGACCTCAGAGTCGTTGCCACCATGGTTCTGAAAAGAGTTGTTACGAGCAGCCTGCCTCGTGTCGGCCGTCCAAAATTCTTCAAGCTCTTGGATGTACTCATCGGTCAATTTGATGTGGATCGACTCGGGTTTGGCAGAGATAGATAGGCCCAGCGTGCCAATGAACAGGCAGTATCGTAAGAGCATGGTGGGCGACAGATGAGTCCAAGGGTCCAATGTGAAAGCCACCGGAAGTAGTTGGTCCGCGACATTACAGAATGGGAGTCAACCCCCTCTTATAGAAACTGGATGCTCTGAATATAGCCGCGCCAGAGTGGTGCGATGTTTGTGTCCATATGGACAATACAGGAGATACCCGTTCTAGAGTCTAGACTCTAAGACGCGAGCAAACAAAGGGTTGATCAGTGCTTGCTGATCAGCTGCAACCTGTTCGACAGAGAAAAGGCATTATACCATTGTACTTGGTTCCCGCGCCGCATTCGATGACTCGACGGTGTCAGTCCACTTGAATGGGATCATCCCATAGAGATCATGTACGCAGATGGATAGGAGGGCTCAAGTCAACAGCACCCTATTTGCCCCTGATTGTCTGGGCCTCGTATTGGAGGACGGAGAATTGCTAGTTCTATTTGCAAGTTCAGGAGCTCAAAAGGCATAGCCCAGACTTCAAAGCCTCTCACGCAGAAGCACAGGCCCATTGCGCCAAAAGGGCTCTGACTCGCGTCAGTCAGGCTGGTATGAGGAGCCTGAGATCATGCTGATTCATGGGCAAGGATTGATTGACTCTGCCTAAACCGAGATCTTTGATTGATGCGCCAGCAGTGTGGCTAGCTTGCAGTCAACGCTGCTTTCGGAGTCAGGAGCACCAGCAACATATGTCTAGCTGACTATAGTATGAGAGCAGTCTTAAATGATGGTCCACGCAGTGTGAAGCTTGTAGTAGCGGTTGTTGGCCGTGCGTTTCTCGTCTGTGCGTGCCCAAGCAGGAAATCGCATTTTCGCAACGACGTGGGAGGGAATCCAAACAACAACAAGACATCGACGCCCAACCAGCTGCAGTCTCGCGAGGTCAGCAGGTCGCATCAGCAAGTCAGCAGACCGTCAGGAGGTGTCCTCGTGAGCGCGCGTTGTCACATCGCAAAACTAGACAAACACACCATCGTGTAGCATGGAGTCTCCTGTTTCCTCCAAGCGGAATAGTCTGTCGCAGGAGTCAAAGAACACGCGGCGGAACTTGCAGCATCAGCTCGACGAGACTGGCAAAGGTCTGAACCGTATCATGGACATGGCGCAGCCTCTGCTCGAGCATCAAAAACATTTAGAGGCGCAACTCCAAGCATACGATCTTGGTAAAGACGTAGAAAATCAACCGACCGTCTTGACGCATCGCTTGGATCACTTGCAACGTGAGTCTGATGCTGTACTGACAGAATTTGGCGTCAATAGATCATCCATTCGTGCCACGTACAAGGACAGCAAGCAATCAGACTCTGCACCCAACAGGCCCCAAGACTCCAGCATCCTTTCACCCACCAGGATGGCACAATCTGCACGGCGCGCACGGCAAAACATGGCTCAGGGAACAAGGCCCCATGATATCGAGTTTGCAACAGAAATTGGCAACAAACTTGTAGCAGAAGTAAGAGCTCAGCAACAGCTATTGGCGGAGAAAGATGACAGGATTCGTGAACTCCTTGTACAACTAGAGAAACGCGAGCGTGGTTTTGAAAACATGCAAACAGAAGTCAAGACGGCATTGTCGCAAGCAGGTTTGTCATTTCCACTTTATTGATATTTGCTAATACTAGAACGCTTGAAGAGTGTCAATTGGGACCTCGAAGTGGCCTTGCACAAAGCAGACAGTGAAGTCAGTGATTTACGTGAATCCGAAGCGCGTCAAGCTGGCGAAGCAAAGCGTCTGAATGCTCTCATCGACACCAAGACTGAGCAGCTAGACGCGCAGCTGGCGACAGAGGCACGACTACGGGAGCAATTGGCTACCCAAGAGTCAGCTCACACTGCAGCTCTAGCAGATTTGCGTGGCGATAAGGATGCCGTCAAACGTGAGCTTGAAGAGACCCAAAACCGCTTGGATGCGATGGCAGCGGAGCTGGAAGAACATCAGAAGCTGTCTCGTCTTCGTGATCAAAATCGCAGCCCAACCAAACAGACACTGGAGAATATCGACAGCGAGGAAGAACCAACAACTCCTGATCGCTCGCCACGCATGTCACCAATCAAAGGCACGCCGTCTCGAAACGTCACACTTGAGGCAGAAACACTGAAGGGTTCTTTGCTGTCCTCTCACCGTATGCTGCAGCACAGCAGGCAGACTGCACAAAAGGAGAAGGCTGAAAAGATTGAATTGCGTCGTCAGCTTAAGGAAGCTCTTGATGAGCTGGAGGAACTCAAGCAGATGCATGCAAGCATGATGCCCAGGCGCCGCTTCATGCGCGGACCTGGCGAAACCGAGCGCACAAGACCTCGTAGCGGGCGCACAGTCGACTCGAAACGACTCACCACTGAGACCATCATCTCCGAGGAAGACGCAGGATGGATCGAAGCCGATGGCTCCGACAGTGATCGTGGCATTGAGCCAGATGAGTCTGTCTATAGCATGCCGGCTTCTCGGGTCAATTTCTCGCGCGATGGCTTTGCCTTTGAAAGCGACTTGGATGAGAGCTCTAGCTCGCCTCATCGTCAGCAACCCGATGGTCGTCGTCGTGTTCTTGGCACGCACGCACTCATGAGCGCTTCACAAGTCTTTGCCTCTTCGCGACCACTATTTGCCGAATTGGAAGGCAAGTCCATGGCAGGATCCTCTACTCACTCGCCCGAGACTGTACGTGGCGCTTCAGGGTCCAACAGCAACACACCGAGCAAGTTTTCGATGGCGAGTCATGCAGACATGGTGGATGCCGGTACAATGACCACAGCGCCCTGGAGACACACACCCAAGCATGAGCCCATCACGACTCAGTTCGTCTATGAGGATCCAGCAAATGAGCCAGACACGCCACGCGCACTGAAATCGACCCTGACTTTCATTCAAGAGGATCCATCAAATGCGCCAGATTTGCCAGGCACGCCCAAGGCGTCTGCTGGACCAGAGTTGGCATTCGTGCATGAGAGGCCAGAAGACTTCCCTAGCGCACCAACTCGTGATATTTCGGAGTGGCGATCCCCTCAAATTCTTTCCCCAAAGCCTGTTCGATCGCTCGCCTCCTCGGCCATGCTGCCTCCCTTGAGAAAGAGTGAAGATGGCTTTGCAACACCGCTGCCAGCCATCAGCTCGATCAAGCAATCTGCAGTCTCTGGCTCCCCACTAAGACAAAGTCCAACCAAGAGTGTGGCTTCTGCAGAGGGCGTCAAGGAAGAAGACCGTGCAGAGCAGGCATCAGAGAGCGTTCTGGCAAAGCGTGTCATTGCACCGCTCCGTCGCAAGTCGGCTTCATTGCAAAGCCTCAAAAGTCGAGCAAGCAGGGAGTCTCTTGCAAGCTCACGACAGGCGACACCACCACCTATGCCGTCAACGCCAATGCCTTTGTTGCCGTTGCCTGTCTTTGAGACATTTGACCGCTCTGCGTCCCCTGCATTGAACAAAATTATGGTGGATCGTGGTTCACAGCCTGATCCAGTGCAGTCTAGCGACTGGCACTTGCAGAACTACCTGGCTGGTCCTGCAGGTCCTCAACGTCAGTTCTTCGTCTATCCAGATGCTCCACAGCCGGTGGTGGAATCTACCGGCAGGCACAAGCCCGAGACCTCCAATGCAGGTATTCAAGCCAATTCTGAGGAATTTGTATGGCGACCAAGAACTACAACAACAGACGCAAAGGTTCAGGCTACATCGACGTCTACCAATGCCGCGATTCTTGCCAGGCCTGAACAGACAAGTACAAGTGTACAAGCTCGCGCAGAAACTACAAGCGCAGGCACAGATGCTGAGCGGAAATCGACCACGTCAGTTGAAGTTCAAGCAACAATCATGTCGAAGGATGTAGCCACTTGCATGACTCCTGAAGCTGAGAGATTCCGAGAGGAGCATACTGGTATGAGCCCTAAGGCGAAGCGCTTCTTTGGCGTCGATGTCGACTCGAAAGGCATTCAAGTGTCGACTACGCCTTCTGCTTTGACGGCAGCAAGGGACACAGTGGATACACACGTCATTGGCGTCACCGCCGACACCGTCCAGAGCTCAGCACCAAAGTCATATTTCGCAAAGCACGACTTTTCTAAGGTTGCTGCTCAAGTCACCCATCCTGCGACAAATGGTCACGGTGCTCCGGATTCGCCAACGTTGGCATTCGAGGATAGAGATGGCAAACTACAACAGGCTCAAGAATCTGCACGCCGTGCGGCTAGTCCGTTTGCAAATGCACCTCCACTGCGCGCATCGCCGTTGCCTAAGGGTTCAGATGGCGGCAGTATCTCGAGCGACGTGGCTGTTGGTGAAGCAAGACTTCGCGAGCTACTTCGCAAGGAAACTGAGCTGGTGGCAAGTCAGCAAGCCATTGCGCAGCTCACGCGCGAGAAGGCAGCATTGTTGGAGAAGCCGCTTCCTGCACAGCCTCCAATTCTGAGTTCAAAGCCAGCATCCTCCGGCAAGACTGCTTCGTCTCTCGTGTCATTCGGACATCCACTTGAGCGAACTGTGGATCACCTGCGAGTGAAAGGTCTCTCAGCTGCCGTTGAAGATAACGACAATGCGTCTGACACGTCTTGCTGGACACCTCCGACTGCTAATTCGGATGCTGAGGAGGAGAGCGGCAGTGATCTGCCATTCTCGCCATACAGCGTGCACCGAGGCAAGTCTGCACGAGAGTCACCCACAGCGAAAGCTGAGCGAATTCTTGGCAAATCACCGGAAGCGTCGCCTATGTCTTCCAAGTATGTATCGGACACAATGCGAGCAAGTCAAGAGGATGTCCGTTCCGGACATGTCATGGCTCCACCTGCTAAACCATCCACGGCAAGGGATACGTTGCGAAGCAGGCAGCAAAGTATCTCTGCGGAAAGGCACTCTGGTCATGTAGCGCTGTCGCCCACAACCAACGACTTTGGCTCTCACCAAGGCAGAATGACCAATGGTGATCGTCGTTCCGTGGTGCGGTCTCACTCGCACCAAAGTGTCTCGAGCTTCTCTACGTGTGGTTCCGAAGCCAATGCGCGATTCTTTGCAAGCAACTATCAGCAGCCGAATGAAGCTGCTGTGGATGCAGATGGATTGGACTCGCAGACCATGAATGCTGTGAAACGCACCATGATTGGCATGAGCTTGTATAAATACATGCGACGACCTGGTTGGCAGGGTCTATCTGATAAACGACATCAACGATTCTTTTGGCTGAATCCGTATACCCAGACGCTTTACTGGTCTGCCTTTAACCCTGTCAATGCACCGGAGAATGCAGTCATCAAGTCGACGCCTGTTGTTGGACTGTACACTGAAGCTGACTATAATCCCCTGCCACCTGGCATTCAGCAGCGAACAATCTGTATCGAGACACCAACAAGGCTATTAAAGGTGACTGCAATCTCGTCGAGTGACCATGAAGACTGGATGCGTGCGCTCGATCATCTCATCAATGGGTCTCCTACGAGTAAGCAGCAGGACAGCATCATGGCAGATTTTGATGCGAGTCCGACCAAGAAGCAGGCGCAACCGCAAGAGAAGCCACAGCAGCCACTGCAGCAACCTCAAACGCACATGACTGCAGCCGAGACGCCTACAAGCACGGAGGAGTCATCATCATCAACACAGCCGTTTGACTCTCAGCGTACAGTGAGAGCACACCCTTCTCGCGGTGTAGGTCGATCAACGAGTATGAACACACTCGGTACATCCATTAGCTCGCATGTGTCCTCCATCTTCAGGTCACCGAATCGTCAGATGACTTCGCAGAAGGGCAAGTATAAAGCCGGATCGACACCTTTCAAGAAGCCTGCTTCGCGAGAACGGCGACCCAGCGTGCAAGCACAGAGTACGTGTGCGTCGTCTATGCATCGTGCTTCAAGAGAGAGCAGTGTCTCTAGCTTGTACCGACTGCAGCATGGTCAAGAAACAGGTGGTATTGGTGGATCTGGCATTTCAATGGATGATCTTGCAGATGAAGGTTTGGAGAATGTTCGGAGTTGTTGTGGAGGTAAGCATGATGTGGGTATGTTGTGCCGTCGTCCAAGCAGCGCCATGAGCAATCATCGCTAGGTGGTGTTATGATCTTTGTGCCTTTTACATCTTTTGTATTCCACATTTGCAGCAAAGTAATGATTTAGTATTCCCATCTGAACATTCAAGCTCGAACTCCTCAACTCGAGCAAGTCGGCTCTCACGGTGGCAGCCCGAGACTCCGCATTCGCCTATAGTCCAACTCCACAGTACTCAACCATCTCTCTTTGCCATCCATCTTTTTTCCTCAATATTTGTTATTTGTGTAACTAGTCATCATGAGGTGCGTGATGCTCAGATTTGCTCAAAGGGACGTGTACTAACAACTTCTAGTTACGTTGCAACCACCAAGGCTGAGATTGATGCCTACGTCAGCACCTTGCGCTCGACGTTCTTGAGCAACAAGACGAAGCCGCTTGAGTATCGTCGTACTCAGCTCAAGAAATTCTGGGAGGCCATGGACGCGCATGAGGTTGAGTTCCAACAGGCTCTTGCTAAGGACTTCGGCAAGCCTCCTGAGGAAGTCATCCTGACGGAAACCAATACCCTCAAAGCAGAGGCGATTGAAGTCATGCAAGCCTTGCCTAAATGGATCAAGGACGAGAAGGGTCATGCAAATTTCCCCTTCAACCTTGCTGGCCCCAAGATTCAAAAGACACCCTTGGGTGCTTCGTTGATTATTGGTGCTTGGAACTACCCACTCTTTGTGACGTTCGGTCCCTTGATTGGTGCTATTGCTGCTGGATGTCCCTGTGTGATCAAGCCTTCTGAGCTAGCACCTGAGACTGCAGCCGTGATGCAGCGCGCTATTCACAAACATCTCGACCCAACCGCCTACCGCGTTGTGCTCGGCGCCGTCGAAGAGACGACCCACCTGCTTGCTCAGAAATGGGGTACTATTTTCTACACCGGTGGCGGCAACGTCGGCCGTATTGTTGCTACTGCAGCAGCCAAGCACTTGACACCCGTGACACTCGAGCTCGGTGGCAAGAATGCCGTCATCCTCACAAAGAACTCTGACCTCAATTTGGCAGCCAAACGTATTGCCTGGGGTAAAGTCACGAATGCCGGTCAGACGTGTGTTGCACCTGACTTTATCCTGTTTGTCGATACTGGTTTGGAGGAGAAATTTATTGCTGCTTGGAAGAAGTCTGTTGCCGAATTCTACCCCGGTGAAGCATGGCGCAAGCCAGGCAAGTATACGCGCATTGTTAACGAGAACCACTACAAGCGCATCACTAAATTGCTCAAGGACACCCGCGGTCGTGTTGTCAGTGGTGGCTTTACGGATGCTTCACAGCGCTTGATTGAGCCTACGTTGGTGGCTGGCTGCACACCCGAAGATTCTCTCATGTCTGAAGAGATCTTTGGCCCCGTGTTGCCAATGCTCAACATGTCGAGCTTGAATGAGGCCATCTCCTTCTTGCAAGGCAGAGACGCTTCCCTTGCTCTATACATCTTCACCTCTGACAAGTCTGAGTCTGAGAAACTCTTGAGCAGCGTGACGTCCGGTGGCGCTATGATCAATGATGTCTTGTCACACTGTGCATTGACGAGTATGCCATTTGGCGGTGTTGGTGAATCTGGAACGGGTGCGCACAATGGTATCTATGGATTCAATGCCTTTACGCACCAGCGCACGGTCGTCAACCAACCAGCCTGGCTTGAATTGCTGTTTGGTGTACGCTATGCACCCTATACGCCTAGCAAGATGAAGCAACTCGCTGCGCTTGCACCCAAGAAGTTTTGGAATGCCGATTACTCTGAGCGTTCGCGACTCGTCAAGATCCTTCGCTTCACTTTGACGCTGGGTGCTTTGATTGGCGCGTACCGCTACGTGAAGATTCAGGCTCGTCTGTAGGCTATGCAGTGTGTATTCTGTAGCTTGTTATCTAAGCCAGCCATGTCCACTCTGTGAGACAGTGAGAGTCTATCGGCGAGAAGCGAGATGAAAACCTGGGGAAGGGGGCAGTCACACAGACAGATGTAGAAGCTGTAGATGCACAGTAGATGAGACGGAGCAGAGCAAGGAAAGGGCAGCAGGCCATCATCCACAGGCAGTGACCCTTGCTGTCTCTGTCTCTGCTGCGCCTGGACCCTTTCCTCTCTTCCCCTGCTGAGCACCTTCATCACCTGACACAAGCGAAACTTCTGCTAAAACACCGCGAACCTCCTCCACCTCAAGTCTCCAGGGCCTGCTCTCTCTCTCCGTCTCTCACTAGAATAGCACAGCATGGTCAAAGCAGCAGACACACAATACATCTCATCAGGCCGCGGCGGTGCAGGCAACAAGAAACTCGTCCTCACCAACACCAACACCCTCGCCCGTCCCACCCATCGCCAACTCGTCCAATCCTACTCCCAACAAGACATCGTCACTCGCAAGGAACTCGAAGAAACAGCACTCACACGCGTTGCAACAAAATCTAGTAAAGGCGCACGCTTTGCAACGGGACGTGGTGGAGCGGGGAATTTCTTACCAACAGGACAAGTCTTTGCACCACAGGAAGCGGGTGAACAAGAGCAACTCGCTCCAAAACGCTTCTTGGCACCCGTAGGGAGGGGTGGTGCGGGGAATATTAGAACGTTGGAAGGAGCGCCTGTGTCACATGCTGTGGTGAAGGAGTTGAGAAGTATGTCGAGTGGAGCGGCTGATAGTCAGACAGCTGCTGCTGCGGCTGCGGCTGGACCCAGTGGTACGCGTTCAGACGGACGACCCGCGTGGGCGTCTCAAGTGCGACGTATTGATGCAGGCATAGCTGATGAAGCTGTCGATGATGAGACATCAAGTGTGCGATCGAGTGGACGACTGTCGCAGCTCGGTAGACGGCTTTCTCGCTCGAGTATCTCCTCGACGCGTAGTGCGCCTGCAGAGTCTTCCTTCTTTGGTCGTATGAAGCGGCGGCTGAGCAGCTCGATGGGACCACAGCAGACTGCAGTCGCTTGATCGTCTTGATCTGTTGAAGGAGCCCTTTCCCTCTTTGCTTGTGACGAAGACGAGCTGGTCTCGATGAGCAAAGACGATTTCCCACTGCAAGGGCGCATGCGTCATACACCACTAAGCATTGCACTGGTGTCCATCATCCTGGAATCTTCGGTTCTTCGTATACTAATGCTGTACATCCTCCATGATGACCCTACTCTGTCAAAACGCAAATGCACATGCAATGCTACAGACATTTCGTGTGAATGACTTCTGGGTTCTCGCGGTAATCCTCATTCGAGACCCACATGCGACGAAAGGTACTCAGTCCAGCCAAGATACTCCCACCCATCCATGTACTATAGCGTCGTTCAGCCGGTGCGTAAATCTTGACAGTCGCACCTTCTTGGACGCGTCCCCTGACTTCACGCATGAGTCGCTCACCGAATCCTCGAGTCGTTGTGGTGCCACCAGACAAAACAATGTTTTGATATAAGTCTGCTCGTAGGTCGAGATCCACTTGATTGATACTCCCTACCAGTAATGCAGGAATCCCCTCTGCTTCTGAGCCAACCAATTCTGGATTAAACAAAATCTCAGGCGCTCTGAAGCGTTCAAGAGCAAGATCCAAGATGCGTCCATCAGGCAACTTGTACTGATCACCCTGCCGTGTTGCCAACCAATCGCGTTCTTCTCGCTTTGGATCAAGTGCAACAAAACAAGCTTGTTCCTTGATTTCCCGTACAATCTCCAATTCTGCCGTGGTGGTGGTACGGAAGCCTTGTTCCTTTCGTAGTAGCAGACTCAAGTGTTCAGTGACATCGCGACCGGCAAGATCATTGCGTCGAATGGCAGAAGGAATAGCAAATCCTTCATACACCGGTACTGCATGCGTGACGCCGTCTCCTGAATCCAGCACAATGCCCGTTGTTCGTCCACTTGCATACAACGCCAAGACTGCTTGAATACTCACAAATAACGCCGGTACATTGAATGTCTCAAAGAAAATCTCTGCCGCTTGATCACGATGTTTTCGTGGATTCAGCGCCGCTTCCGTTAGAAGAACAGGATGTTCCTCTGGACTGACTTGTAAGGCGTCCATATAGATGTGTTGCCAAAGACGTTCCATGTCTTGCCAATCGGTCACCATGCCGTGTTGCAGTGGGTAGTGAAGTTTCAGGAGACCACGTAGGGAACTAGCGCGTTGGCCGATGAAGAGGTCACCTTCTAGTGCGCCTGCCATGGTTCGTTGATGTTTCGGACGACCGACACTGCGCGTAAGTGAGTGTGCAATGGTATATAACGGTGCGTACAAGGATGGAAAGAAGCAGGAAGGCATGTCGGTGCCTGCGAAACCGGCCTTGATGGTCCCAGACCCATTGTCTATGCAAATGGGCTGATTGACGTCCATATTGCGTTTCTTTGAGAAGCGTCTCGCAGTATCACTTTGAAGTACGCTAAATGCGCTTTGCTAATGGGGATGGGCACAGGTCAAGCCGTCCTGCTTGACTGAGTAGCTGGCTGCATGGGTTGCTTGTGTATGTGGTTTCTTCCTCTGCGCGTCGTTGTCTTCTGGCGCGCGACCACAAAGACGAAAAGACGCGATCATGAGGCATTCAGGTGCACGACAGCCATGGATTAATGTTGGCAGGGGCAAGGAAGCAGATGGATGGTAGAGGATGGCATAGGGGCAGTGTACATACATGTAGACACGGCTCAGTGAAGCAAGATAAGCCTGCTGCTGAGGAATTCTAGCAGATAAAGACTCGGAAATAAATCGCTTCAGCAGGTGACAAAGAGCAACTAAGCAGTCGATGCTAGACCCTTCTTAGCTTCACGGCCACCCATATACCAGTAATTGACCCATCGCGCACCCTGTGTGCCTTGTGAGAAGAAATTGACGACATGGCATCCAAACAAGAGATAGTTCTTGGGTGTCACTGCCAATGCATAGCGCATAAAGACAGATGAGTAAATGACCAATGCACCCGTCATACGACCACTAATGAGTTCTTCGTCCTTCTTGAGATCAAGGACTGCAGCGAGGGGAATACCGAAATTGGAGACAGGGCCCCAGAAGTGTGTAGACATGAGGTAGGAGCGGAAATCGGGTGTCTTCATCCAAGTCGTCCTAGAGACGATGTCAGTACGCGCTTGCTAGTCAATGGAATTAACGTACAGCCTGTTGATGGTTGATTGTGTTGCGGCCTTGGTGGCTGCATTTGTCGGAACAGACCTGCTGTCAGTTGTCTGGCTTTGAGATAAGATGTATGAGATGGGCCTACATGATGCAATGCGCAGGAAGCTCGGCCTGGAGTAGGAGAGAAAGCGCTGAGCTGTAGGGATGTCGATGAGAGTCGATGCGCGGGATTTTGGTTGAGGCGACTCCACACTCAGCCAGCACCAACACACACGCTCAAAAGGACAAGGCTTCTAGTGATACTGACTGCTGCTGCTCTTTCTGCGCTTGGAGATACACTTCAGCTAGAAGCGCTCAAGGCTCTGTCCAAAACACAGCTAATTCGCCTTCAAGATGATGAAAATATGGTCAATGAAGCAGGACCAAGCAGCGCAAGAGAAGAAGAAGCCAAAGATCTCTGCTGCTCAAATCCGCATCCAAAAGGATCTTACTGAGCTGCCTCTCTCCTCAACGATGAAGACACACTTCCCTAATGCAGAAGACTTGCTCAATTTTGAGGTGACGATCATACCAGACGAAGGCATGTACAAAGGTGGCAGCTTCCGGTTCAGCTTTCACGTCAACAGCAACTACCCACATGAGCCGCCCAAGGTCAAATGTCTACAGAAGATTTACCACCCCAATATTGACTTGGAGGGCAACGTTTGCCTCAATATTTTGCGGGAGGATTGGAAGCCTGTGCTCAACCTGAACTCCATCATGGTTGGCCTGCAGTTTCTCTTCATTGAGCCCAATGCATCGGATCCTCTAAATAAAGGTTTGTCTCTATGGTCAATGGCTCCGGCGTGAAGGCTAATTATTAGATGCTGCGAATGAGCTCAACCGGGACAAAGAACGGTTCAGACGGGCGGTGAAGCAGTCAATGGCGGGCCAGCGTGTGGGCAACGAGGCCTTTGACATGGTGCTGCTGCATTAATCTCTCCTGCTCCATCCACATAGAATAGTCACAGAGAATCCCGCCAGTGCCGTGGGACCCGCTACCTGCACGTGAAAGTCTCGCCCGAGCAGTCCCCCGACACGACAACAATTCTCCCCAAGCAACTAGTCACTAGATCCAACAGACTCATTCCCCTACATACCATAGGAAAAGTCATGTCGGGACGTACTTTTGCAAGGTCTGCCATCAGGGCTGCCAAGTCTGCCTCACAGGCCCGTGCCTTTACGGCGCTCACCCGTCAGGCAGCACCGAGATTGACAGCAACCTCCAACACCGCTGCACCCATCTCGCAAACGCGCGGTGTCAAGACTCTTGATTTTGCAGGTCACAAGGAGGAGGTGTTTGAGCGCTCTGACTGGCCTCGTGAGAAGCTGCAGCAGTTCTTCAAGGACGATGTCATGGCGCTTATCGGATATGGATCTCAGGGACACGGCCAGGGTCTCAACATGCGCGACAATGGTCTCAATGTCATTGTCGGTGTCCGCAAGGATGGTGAATCCTGGAGGCAGGCACAAGAAGATGGATGGGTCCCTGGTAAGACCCTCTTCACTGTTGAGGAAGCCATCAAGAAGGGAACATACATCATGAACCTCCTCTCTGATGCCGCTCAGTCTGAGACTTGGGCCGCCATCAAGCCTTTGATCACCAAGGACAAGACACTTTACTTTTCCCACGGATTCTCCGTGGTTTACAAGGAGGACACTAAGGTCATCCCACCGACCGACGTCGATGTCATCCTTGTCGCACCCAAGGGATCCGGCCGAACTGTGCGTTCGCTTTTCAAGGAAGGTCGTGGCATCAATGCCTCCATTGCCATCCACCAGGATGTGACTGGTAAGGCTGAGGAGAAGGCTCGTGCCATGGCTGTTGCCGTTGGTACGGGATACGCCTACAAGACGACATTTGAGAAGGAGGTCTTTTCCGACTTGTACGGAGAGCGTGGTTGTTTGATGGGTGGTTTGCAAGGTATGATGATGGCACAATACGAGGTGCTGCGCGAGCGTGGTCACTCTCCCTCCGAGGCCTTCAACGAGACTGTTGAGGAAGCCACACAGTCACTCTACCCGCTTGTGGGCGGTAAAGGTATGGACTACATGTTCAACGCTTGCTCGACGACTGCTCGTCGTGGTGCGCTCGACTGGTACCCCAAATTCTACAAGGCCCTCAAGCCTGTGTTCAATGAGCTGTATGATGCCGTCGCAGATGGTAGCGAGACAAGGCGCTCGTTGACCTTCAACAGCTCAAAAACATACCGCGAGGACTTGCAAAAGGAGCTCGACATCATTGACAACATGGAGATGTGGAAGGCCGGTAAGACTGTGCGACAGCTGCGTCCAGAGAACCTTTAGAGAGGTTCTGTGTCGCATCTCTCATAGCCTGTTCATAGCCACCAAAAGTCATCCGTTTCTTCACTCATCTCAAGTGATCTGGCTTGTATTTTCTACAACTTGTCAACTTGTCATGCATCATGCTGCTGGCAGCTGCTGGTTGCGGATGACGACTGACTCAAAACGCGCCAACAATCCAACACACCAAGACAAGACAACACTCTCAAACAGGGCGCTCCAGCTATTCTCAAGTCTGTCGCACGTCAGTTCCTGCCGGCCCTCAGGTCCGCTGCCTCTGCTGTCTCTGGAAGGCCAATCGATCCACTCACTTTACTCCTTCGCATGGCCGCAACGCCGCCCACCATTCACGTCCAAGATAATGATGCAACAGACCCACCAGCTCTTCAACAAGATCCATTTCCGTTTGAACGAATCAGACATCGTCATATTCTAGCGCACGAAGCAGGAGATGCGCCACCTATTGTCGTGAGGTGGCATTATGCGGTCGATGTACCGAAACGACGACCAGGCGCGCCTGCTGTTGCCAAGAAGGACATTGCTGTAGCCAGTGGCCGACAATCACCCGCTCGAGCACGATCGCCTGTACCTGGCTCCACAGCTGCTACCAAGACTGCACCAACTAGTGCGACTCCTGCAACAGCGACGGACAAGACGGTTCCTGTAAAAGTAGCGGATAAGTTTGTTCCGTTCTCAGTGCGGGATAGTCATGCGCTTGAACAGGCTTTTCAAGAGTCCCTACAGCGGTCACGCTCAAGCACGCGCGATGCAAGTCGACCACCGTCTGCGGGAACGAAAGTACCAGTCAATGAGGATCATTTGTTTGAAGTGGACATTGAAGAACGAGAATTGGGACCTGTGTATTGGCGGGGACCCATCTACTCTGTCAGAAGGGGGACATGGCATGTCGCTGATGGATCAACGCTGAAACCTTGTGATGAGAATCTCGCAACTCAAGTGGAAGATGGGTACTTGAAGGTCAAGCCTTGGAAGGAGATGTCGCAAGCAGATATTCAAGAGTCGAGTACTGCTGACTCTGCTGAAAGCCAAGCAGATCGAGCACAGAACAAGACACCACCCATTGCTGCACCAAGCGTCTCTTCAGCAGACAAGCTATCCGATGTCTCTGGTCAATCACGCTTACTCGCTACACCAGAAAAGTCAAACACAAGCAAAGATGGCAAAGCCGCAGATCTTTCACGCAAATCTTCCATTGAGCGACGCAAAGATCCCAATCGTGCATCTGTACGGCCACTCTTTGGTAGCTATGCGGGCAAATACGTCTTATACACGAGCAAGACGACTGCATGGCTCTTATCAGATGACTTGTATGGCAAAATCAGTGCAAGTTTCTTCCAATCTGTAACGCGTGGCGTACATATGGGTGGAACGAAGCTCATGCGCGGCTATACCGATGCAAAAGCAGAGAAGGAAAAGTCCAAGACTGCTAATACATCAGTGAAGGATAAGGACAAAGAGGGATCGACGACGGAGCCGGCCGCTGGACTTGCTGAAGTTGCTGAAGCGGCTGCCGCGCAAGCGGTGGGTGATACGACTTCACAAACTGCAAAAGAGGCAGATGTCGGGACTGGTGCAGCACCGGGCACAGATTATGATGAAGGTGAGAATCCCAAACGACAAATTGATCATTTGATTCTCTGCTGCCATGGTATTGGTCAGAAACTGGGTGAACGGTTGGATAGTGTCAATTTCATCCATGATGTCAATGTACTTCGACGCACCATCAAGCAGACGTATTCGCAGTCTAAGGAGCTGCAGATGCTCGGCCCTTCAGGGTCGTCTGATGGCAAACAGCTGAATTGCGGCGTGCAAGTACTGCCTGTTGAGTGGCGGCAAAAGATCAAATTTGGCATGGCATCTGAGCCGGCTGAGGGAGGCACGTCTGCCCGTGGCGAACAGGACTTGGCGCAAGGTTATCTGGAAGAGGAAGAAGTGGAGGAGCATGCAACATTGCAAGACATCACTGTTGAAGGCGTTCAGACAATTCGACACCTTATCTCAGATGCGTTATTGGATATCTTGCTCTTCTACCAACCGAGTTACCGGGAAAAGATCATCAAAGCTGTGGCAATGGAGCTCAATCGCGTCTATACTTTGTTTCGCGAGCGCAATCCATCTTTTCATGGGAAAGTCTCTATCTTTGGCCATTCGCTAGGGTCGGCGATTACGTTTGATATTGTTTGTCGGCAACCAACAGATGTCATGTTGCAGCGCACCAAGAGCACAGAAGCTGATTTACTCGCTTTCGATGTGGACAACTTGTACTGCGTGGGTAGTCCCGTGGGTCTCTTTCAAATGTTGCGTGGTAAGGAGATTCGAGCACGAGCAATGTTGCAAACAGATACGGTTCCTGTGACACCGTTTGCGAGTGCTACTCGACAATCACCTTTTGAGCATCCACCCAGACAAACAGATGGCAAACCTGCAAGTTACCCAAAAGTCAACAACTTGTTCAACATCTTTCACCCTTCAGACCCTGTGGCTTATCGTCTCGAACCGCTCGTCAGTAAACATGCTGCTAAATTGAAACCGCACCCAATACCATACACGAAAGCTGGATTTAGGCAACAACTTGTTGGGTTGTCGAGTATCCCTCAGCGTGCACTGGAAGGTGCTTCTTCTTATTGGGGAGCACTGCGAAGTTCCATCACCAATAGTGTGATTAGTCGCAGTCTTGGGTACAGCGATTTTGGTGCTGCATCAGCACAACGCGAAGTAACAGAGGAGGAAGCAGAAGAGGCACGTCAACAGCAGCATGCGGCAGATAAAGCACGCGTTCAAGGGGAAATGGCAAGACAGCATGATGAAACGTTATTTGCATCGTTTGACAAGGCCTTTGGTAGTTCAGCGAGTGAACAAGGGCAACGACGTAAATTGGAGGGTGAACGACGACTCAAGGCATTGAATCGGCAAGGTTCTCGGATCGACTATGCGATTCAAGAAGATTTGATTGGTAGCAGTTACATCTCTGCACTGCATTCTCATCTTGGATACTGGTCGGATGTGGATGTTGCACACTTCTTGATGAGCAGGCTATATACGGATGACAACAAGACGGATAAGTCGTAGTCTCATGATCCTTTTGGCTGCTCGCATAAATGATTTACTGAATACTGAAGTGAACTTGATCCTGATCCCAATATCCCTCATCAATCATTCATCTGCTACTTTCAGGTCAAACTTGTTGACACCAAAGATGCGTAGCCGGTGAGCCTATCGTTAGCATGTGTCTATGCATTGCAGGATCTTCATACAAATGGCAATTTCGGAATGAGCACCATGAGGAGCGCCCACAGATTGACGATAAACATCGTGAAATCGTAGTGCGTGTAGTGTGTACTCAGCAAAAACAGCACAATCGGCACAGCCGTCAGGAACTTCTTTGCAGGCGTATACTGAACGCCGTTATCCATCTGTTCCCACATATTGAGTTGATCAAAGGCGCCAGAGTTGAAGTCAAAGGGAACGCCACGGACATAGTGAAACATGAGGTAACTGGCCGCCATGTAGGATAAATTAGTCAATGTCCAGCCAAGTTCCTGAGAGACACCAGGTAGTGTATTGTAAAAGATCTTGGCAAGGAGGATCATAACGATATGGATGGACCACGCGCCTTTGCCGCTCACCCAGTCGGAATTGTGATTATTTTCTGCGCCTTGATCTTGAAGCTCGTCAAAGGTACTCGGCTCAATTACCTGGAAGTAGCATGTTAGTTATATGCTCCCGCGGTAGAGAAGAGAAGGTAATTACCTGAACAAGAGAGGATGAGCGCCTGCGGTTCCCATGTTCTTTGGTGGGTTCTGCACGCAATGTCCTGCTTGCGGATAGAGCGGCGTGTGCAGTCGACATGAGATAGTCTCTGTACACAGTCTGATCCCCTGCGCGTTTGTAAATTGGCTTTGTGGATGCGCTGGCTCCCTGGTGCTATTTGGTGATCTTGGCTGATGTCCGATTGCGTCGTCGTCGTCTCGCTGCTCAAATTTCCGAATTCTGCAGAGAAAGACTGAAGCGCCTGGTGACTACAAGAGAAGGGAACCGGTGTGTGCTCGATGAGCTTCAATCTGCTAGCAAAGCCGGCGGAAGAGCCAGCAGTCGCTCTTCCTGCTGCTGCTCTATCAGAAGGCGGAGAAGAAGAGGTGCTCTTCACGGTCGATGTCGACAAGCATGAGGAAAATGACACGCATGAGGCGCGGCAACCTATTAACGACGCTGCTGGCCCTGCTAAGCAAGCTACAAGTGAAGCGGAGAAAGCAGGTGACAGCGAAAGCGACGCGGAAGATGCAGAAGACTGGGCTGATATCTCAAAAGGGCGCTACTTTGGTGACCCTAATGAAGCGACGGATGCACAACGCTGTCACAACTGTAAAGGCATAGGACACAAGCGGAAAGATTGTCCGCATTCACTGTGTCGTACGTGTGGCGCGTTGGATGATCATGACACGGTCCGGTGTCCGCTCACACAGCGATGCTTCAACTGTGCGCGTCTGGGACACTTGGCGAGCGCATGTCCAGAGCCACAACGCCAATCTGGTTCTCACTGCAAAGAATGCGGATCTCGTTCTCATCTCGCTCGTTCGTGTCCTCAAATATGGCGTCTGTATCATCCAGACGTTCACTTCAATGCGGATAGTACAGACTGGTCTGTGACGCCGTACTGCTATAACTGCGCAGATCAGGGACATTACGGTGATGATTGTGATTTACCACATCGCACACGACTCTTGGAACCTTCTGCATTTTGTCTTGCCAATGAACCAGAGTCAACGAAACCGCGTGCGACACAGCATCAGAAGCAGAGGAGCCGAGGGTCGGTCCCTCAAGCACCGGCTGCACATTACACAGAAACCTCCAAGGGATCTGCTCATGGCTCTAGTCGTGGGAATGAGAGGCGTTATACGCCGTACCAGCGTCCTGAAGTTGTTTCAGAGCGCTATCCACGGGGTGCACCTGGATATGGGTCTGGATCAGGCGGTGGCAGGGGTCGCGATTCAGGCGGTCGTGGGTCTGATCGTGGGTATGGTCGGGAGAGGGACTCGTATGATGATCGAGGAGGACGGCAGCAGAGTCGTGGCGGCAAGCCATACAGAGGCGGTATGTTTGCGAAGAATCGACGGCGGTAGTCTATAAGTATAAGTAGTAGTAAGTAGTAAGTAGCAGTGTCCATCTGAGTTGCAGCCGCGAAACAGAAGAAAGTCAGACGCAAACACTCTCACATCCACACAGGCAGAGCAGAGGCAGCAGGCCCCTACAAGGAGGAGACACAGCGGGGGCAAGCAGCGGATCTAACCGTGCTTCTCTCCCTAGACTGCCAAGGAACAGAAAGACAGAGCGATCGTACCTAAGTGTGTCTTTGAAAGCGGAGAAAAAGACAAGGCAGAGAGAACCCACCACTGAAGCACGGTCCATAAGGACACATTCTCTCCTCTCTCTCAATTGTCTTGACTCTAAGAATCCCTCTCCCGTTTCTCGCCGCGTTTTCCAATCCCTTAAAAGACTTTGACTGTATTGCCTTGCCTAGGCAGCACGACGGTGTTGCGCGGTCCTAAGGAATGGACGCGGTCCACTACATAAACTGGGCGCCCGGTGACGGAGGTCATACGGCGGTTGCTGGTCATGATCATGATGGACAAGGTCAAGCGATAGCAGCGCAGCATCACCCGCAACAGCAGCAGCAACAGCAAGATGTCTTTGATACACACAACTGGCAGCCATACAACAACGCCGGATCGCAACACTTCTACGATAATCCCCAGGAACAAGCTGAGAGCACCTTCTATGGCGGTGATGGACAGTTAGAAGGCGTGTACCCGCAACAGCATACATCCTACCACCCGCAATTCGCCGTAGAACCGACATTGCAGCAACATCATGACGGTACCGGGCAAACAGAGTACGCCTCCTACGATCCACGACATCAGCAGCAGCAGCAACAGTCGTATCAGGTGCAGCATGATGGGTATGGTGTAGAGTATGGTCAACAACCAGTCTTGCCAATGCAGTATTCACATCCATACGGACAAACACCACCCATGCCCATGCAGCAGCAGCAGCTCGATCCATCCTTGCACGCCTCACAGGACTACGCACACTACGAGTCACATCCACGACTACAAAGCACTGGCGGTGCACAGTATGAAGTCCACTATGAGCCGCCAGGTGGTGGGTACAGACCACAAGCACAACAATGGCAACCCACCCTCGAGCAACGACAGCAAGTCCAAAAAGCACAACAAATGCGTCTGCAGAGTATCGATCCAGGTGCCATTCAAGCGCAAGGAACCACAGCCGTGGTTGGGCAAAACAAGCCATACGTCTTGATCAAGTCGAAAGGTGCGAAAACACAAGTGAAACCCACGTCGCCGCCACGTCCAACCGTAAGCTTGCTTATCCCAAATCAATACAGTCATACTAACAATACAGGATCCATTGGGTGCGCTTCGTCATGATGTATCGCAATGCCTAAGTGAATACAATACCTCGCGTGATCCAAAAGCATGTGCAGCAACACTTTTAAGCCTCATGACGACCTGTGATCAACCTGCCGACCCAGCTGCTTCTACGACGGCAGCAACTGCGTCGCCAGACCCTTCTAAACCAGCTGCTAGTACAAGCATGGAACATTTCAACAGACAATTTGTACTACTCAGCACGATGATTGTCTCGTTACGCCCATCCATGGTACAAGAACTCTCTGAGCATGTTTCGATTCGTGCACGATTACGCGGTTGGCTCGTCAAGGCACAACGAGAGAA
Organism: Protomyces lactucae-debilis; assembly: GCF_002105105.1. Classification (NCBI taxonomy): domain Eukaryota; kingdom Fungi; phylum Ascomycota; class Taphrinomycetes; order Taphrinales; family Protomycetaceae; genus Protomyces; species Protomyces lactucae-debilis. Next base: position 411,815 of record NW_024467999.1, on the reverse strand, counting down.
TCATATCCCCGTGTTACAAGGCATTGCTCAAGTTCTAGCAAGTCTTGATTTAGATGCTGCGAAATTGGCGCATGTCAAGCTTGGTAAACCCATTATGATTGTTGCTCGAAAGACAACAGATCCGCTTGTGAAGCAGGTGTTGGGGAAAATGGTTGGATTGGCGGAACAGAGTCTTGTATTGCAAGCCAAGCTTGAGGCGGAAGGTACGAAAGCGCCGGCATTGGTTGATGATGTAAAGCCAAAGAAGTCTGCGGCTGCTTCAAAGGCACCAAAACTAGAAGTGCCAGGTAAAGTCGGGCCTGTCAAAAAGGTAGCTGCATCACTACCCAAGAAGGCTGAAGTCAAAAAGGTCGAGTTGAAGAAGCCAGAAGCTAAAATCAATACCAGCTTCTTCAAGAAGGATAAGGAAGCAGCACCTACAAAGGAGGAAAAAGGTACAGAGTTGACCAAAAATAGCGTCCTCAGTGCACTCGCCGGTATGAAGGCTCGCAAGAAATCTGATGTTGCCCCTGTCGAAGCAGCTCCAGCGAAACCACAAGTCAAAATCTCAACGCTGGTCGAGGGACTTAAGAGAACTTTGCCAAGCTCAACCACACCACCGCCAGAATCCACAGAACCCGTACAAAAGCGGCGTAAGTTGAAGCGTGTTCGGTGGCGACCGGATGATGAATTGGAGCAAGTCAAAATTTTCGAAAAAGAAGAGCCGGAGTACCCTGAAGAACCTGCTGGTGAGCATGGCAGTGCACGGGATCTCGACCGTAAGGAAGGTGCCTTTATGCATGCAGGTCTTGCCTTTGATCGTGATGAAGACTTTTTGGCTTGGGAAGAACCACCTCTGATTGCCTTTACACAACGCGAACTCGCTGCAGATCTAGCGAGGCGAGGTCCGAAACGGGCTGGTACGTTGATTCCTCATTCAAAGGAAGCACAAATACAAGAAGAGCGCGAACGTGGTGTCTTCCTCACAATTTACACAGACATCAACGAGATCCCACCGTCTCCCGCTGAGCCCAACGCAGCGACTGATGAAGGGAAGGAGAATAATCCACCAAAAATGATTCCCTTGCCCACAGAGTTACGTCAAGATCCTCGTAATAGACAGGTCTTGGGTTCACTCGCATTACCTGGACCCAATGCAACACCACCTGCTGCGAACACCCCAGCGATAGCGCCCACATCCATTGTCGCAGAACCCTCTGTAGCCACCAATGCATTTTCAGCACCGGTCGCTGCAGCCTCGCCAGACATCACACAGCTGCTTGCGATGCTTGCCAATCAGCAAAAATCAACTGCGTCGCCCGTCCCACAAGCTGCATCGGTTGCACCAACACCACCGTTACCGCAACCACCTTTGCCTATGGGTATGCCTATGATGCCTGGAGGCTTTGATCCGTTTGCTATGGGAATGCCTGGGATGCCTGGATTTCCTGGGATGCCTCCAATGCCTGGATTGCCACACATGCCTCAACAACCGCAAACGCCCTTTCAACAACCACCGCATCGACAAGAGCAACCTCCACAGCAGTATGGCAAGGAGAAAGCTGCTCGAGGTGCATCGGGTGAAGGATTGCAAGATGTACGGCCGTGGGTCAAGTACAATACGGGCGGTAAGTATCGAGAGGTATGCAAGTTTTGGCCTATTGGACAGTGCCGCAAGGACGAGCAGTGTGGCTATTTGCATGTACGTGAATAGTAAGCAATGTAGACAAACAAAGCATTTTATCACGATGCAAAGGAACAGTGGGAGATGGATGAGGATGAGACACGCTAGCTAGCTCCACGGCAACTTCGCTGGATACAACTGCGCATCAAGTGACGTCGCTGCCTTGGATGGGCAAAATTCCAAGAGTGGCTTCAGAAGCGGATTGCTCAACTCGTAACCATGCCGCCGACGTGCAGGATTTCTATGCTTCTTCTTCTGCGTGAGCTCCGGGTCGTGACACGCATATAAATCACGCTCGAATTGTGGTCTGGCTTTATCAACGTTGTCTTGTGATTGCATCGACAGGGTTGTTTTGTCAATTGGATGACCGGTCAATGCTGCAACTGCAGGATCATCCTGGTCCAACCCGACATAGACGAATGCAGTCTCGGGATACTTGAGCGCCGCGCGATGCAGATTGTGGAAGCGATCTGCCTTGAATTGATACCCTACGACTGATACTTTGGTTGGGTACCGGCCAGTCACCTCGTAAAAGCGACAGAGACTGAATAGAAGATTATCGAATGAATCGCGAGCAAAGTTCTCCGTCGTTGCGCGAAATTGGAGTGAACTTGCTTCAGTGGAAAAGACTTGTCCCGGCTCGGTCGCAGGGACACCAGCGACTTTACCCTCTGACATGAGTAAATCGAGTAATTGCGCATACGACTGTGCCTCAGTGCGACTCCCTGCACCTGCTCGCGTCTCACCACCGGAGAAGACAAGGAGGGCAGACGCATCTTGTGCGAGTAGCTCTGCACCACGAACAATGTGTGCTGCGAATAAAGCAGTTTGTCCATGCTGATAGGGTTCAAGGATCCAGTCCTTGTCTTGCAGATAACTCTGTCCGCCAAGCCAAATGGCATGACCAGCCAGCACAATGAGATGGGTGACTCCTGCGAGTTGGTCGGAGATCTCGACGCCCTCGTAGATGGGACTCAGGGGCTGTAGTGTTGAAGCAGTGCTATGGTTGGATGTGCGATGCACTGCATGGTTCCAGTAGCGGAAGAAGAGGAAGAGAGCTAATATAGAGCTAGTAATGACAGCGACGCGGTTGCGCAATCGTGAGCTAGCAAACCAGCCTGATTGAGGACGATTCCGCTCAAGATCGAGCGTTGTGAAGGGAAGCGAAATAGTAGGATTCGACATGGCCACGTCGACTCATGTAGCGGATATCCTCAGCACACAATTGTAGCTAGATGAGGGTGCCTGGCATTCGCTTGATTGTACTGCACTCGTCGCGTGTATATGATCCAGGGTTAGGCGATCTCGACGACATATCTTGCAGCAGCGTCTCTTTGATCAGACCGCCTGTCACGACCACCCACGCTAGCTTGCTCAAATCGCTCGTGAACTGCTCTCGCTCACGAGCCTAAAGTTGGAATTGCATTCAAAATGCCAGGATAGGCCTTTTGAGCTGTATAGCTTCAGCATTGAGCACAAGCCGATGTATTGAGCTTGGACTCCCACATGGAGATTCCGTGAATCGGAAAAGCCTTTTGTGTTTGCTGGCGCTACTTAGGATGCAGAGTGCCCTTGATGCTTTTGCAACGTCACGATATATTTTGCAATCATGCCAGCATTGATGAAGACCGCTGCTCCTCTGGATTCTACGTGTCAAGACTTAAAACCTGCAATGACGGTCAGTGTGCGCGAGTGTTCGCTGCAACCTAGCGTTCGCCGTGCTACAGTCAATGATGCATTTATCCTGCACGAACACTGTGCTAGGCTGGCTCGCTATCACAACGCTGAAGAGGATTTCCACTTATCCCTTTCAGCATTACGCACCGCCCTAACAAAAGGTCCGTGCTATGCTCTTCTTGCGCTGGATGAAGAAGGCAGACCGGCGGGGAGTGCGATCTACAGCAGCACCTTTTCTACATGGTCTGGCAAGAGTAACCTCTTCTTGGAACATCTCTTCGTCGATCCTGCATTCAGAGGCCAGGGACACGGCAAGACACTGCTTGCTCAGTTGAGGAGACTGGCTGGGACTGGGCGAATTGAATGGAGTGTGCAGGCGAGCAACGTCAAGAGTATACAATTTTATGAGTCGGCTGGTGCACACGTACACGACGGATGGCTTGAGATGCGTATGGAAGGAGCTCAGTGAGGTGATATACGACTCTATATTTATGTGACTGTTATTCCTGTCTCCTACAAAGCCAGTCTCGCTACATTTGATGAGCTGCATGCTGCTCAGACATACTGCTCGACAGGCAAGAACCTGTCTTAGGCCTCTACGACCGAGAAGGCATGCAAGCTCATTCGCTGGCACCTTTGCCAATCTCCCCACGGCCCCGAAAGTCCTCGCGTATGCCTTGATTGGCGCGGGTGGCGTGGGCTTGAGTCTTGGTGTGTATCATTACTACAAGCTGCCTGCATCGCCGTACCCTGACACAGTGACGGAGCATCTCCGCAAGGCACTTTATTATGAAGGCGCCGGTGCAGATGCCAAGCAAGCTGTTCAGCACTATCTCGATGCATTAGAAGAAGCTACAAAATTAGGTCTTGACCAGACGTCAGATAAGATGACTGGTCTCAAGATCAAGATTGCTGGAGTTTATGAACAAGCTGGTCGCTTGGACTCTGCTATTCGTGTCTATTCTGGCCTCCTGGGTGAGCTGAAGGCTCCTTTGCGAATGCAGCTACAGGAAGAGGATCGCTTGAGATTGCTGAAGCGAGCAATTGGTACATCTGTCAAGATTGGCGAGCTCGCTGCGCAAGTACCAGGATACAAGGAGAAGGCTGAGCCAGCTTTGAGTTGGGCACTGGAGACTGCACTCAAGGAAACAACCACCAAACAGAATGGCGACTACAACTGGCTTGGGCCTGATGAAATGTCGAGTTTGTTTGAGCGTGTTGGACATTACTATTATGCCGAGGGACGGCATCAACTTGCTTTGCCTCTATTTCTGAAGGCCCTCGAAGCACATGGTGAGACACCAACCTGTCGTACAGTGATGCTCATGAATAATGTCGCTTCATCGCTTTCATCGCAAAGTGGCCAAGTCCCTGTCCAAGAGAATGCCAGGCTATGGGCTCAACGAGCACGAGAGTTGAAGGTCAAAGGTCAGTCTGCCGAAGAGCAAGCTGAATGTGACTACGGCAAGCAAATGGCTTTGTTCAATCTCGGTCGTATTGCTGAAGTCTTGAATCAGCCTGATGAGGCGAGAGCACGCTATACAGAGGTTGCGCGGCAGTCTAGGACTCTCGCACATCCTGATGCGAGAGAACTGTCCAGGGAAGCGTTGATTGCTCTCAAACGTATGCCATAGAGAAATGTGACTGTGTAGTTTAATCTTCTCTGCGAACGATCTGACGTGCTTGCATCTGCGACGAGATTATCGACTCGATAACAGAGTAGCATCTTGGCCGCTTGATGGCAGAGCTTAAGCACTTTGATGGACAACCGGAGAACCCATTTGCTGCGATTGTCGAAGACCAAAAGATTGCACGCTTCGACCACTACACGCTTGAATCAGGTGTCACGCTACATGATGTTCCCGTCGCGTACAAGACATGGGGGAAGCTGAACGCACAAGCAAACAATTGTCTTGTCATTTGTCATGCATTCACTGGATCTGCGGATGCTCAGGATTGGTGGGGACCGCTGTTTGGCCCTGGCAAGGCGTTTGATGCCTCACGCTTTTTTATCTTTTGTGCAAATAGTCTCGGTTCACCGTATGGCAGTGCTTCTGCATGTACAATGAATCCTGCTACAGGACTGGCGTATGGACCAGAGTTCCCATTAGTCACCGTTCGTGATGATGTGGCGATACATCGACAAATACTAGATGCCCTGGGTGTCAAGCAAATTGCGATTGTGGTGGGCGGATCCATGGGCGGCATGCTGGTCCTTGAATGGGCGTTCTATGGTCCTGAGTTTGTCAAGACACTCGTGCCTGTTGCTACGAGTGCTCATGCAAGTGCGTGGAATATCTCTTGGGGTGAGACGCAACGGCAGAGCATATACTGCGACCCAAAGTATGAAGATGGATATTATCCGTACGAGGATCCGCCTGTTGCTGGACTCGGAGCTGCGCGCATGTCTGCTCTCTTGACATATCGCTCCAGAAACTCATTCGAGTCGCGCTTCGGGAGGAAACCCATGGCGAAGCCCTCCAGCCAGCCGTATCCAGATGCCTCTCCAGATGACGCGCATTGGGTCGCACACAACGAAGGACACTCCAAAAGACTACCGAAACGGCCTGCAGTGCGTTCTGGTTCCATCTCATCCAGTAGGCCACCCTCACCAGGCTCACGGTCATCAAGCTTTGATGCCGGCAGCGGCAATAACAGTCTGGCTGCTAGTCTCAATGCATTGGGTGCACCACGCGTTGTGGCGACGCAGTTTTCTGCGCAGTCGTATCTTCGCTATCAAGCACAAAAGTTTGTCAAGCGGTTCGATGCGAATTGTTATATCAGCATCACACGGAAGCTGGATACGCATGATGTGTCACGGGACAGGGCCGGGTCTGTAGCAGAAGCACTCGGTATGCTCTCACAACCTGCGCTAGTCATTGGCATTGAATCAGATGGACTGTTCACTTTCGGTGAGCAAGAGGAGATTGCACGATACATGCCGAATGCCAGACTAGATCGGATCGAGTCGCCTGAGGGACATGATGGGTTCTTGTTGGAGTTTGGGCAGATGAATGACAAGGTCGTGCGGTTCCAGCGCGAGTTTCTGCGGGACATTATGGAGCAGCAGAGTGAGGGAAGCGCACAGGAAGAGACGGTGGATGTGCGGCCTAGCAAGTTTGGGGAAGTGGATGACATTACGGAGTGGTAGATTATAGTCTACTAGTTGTACAGTTACTACTACTTCCACTTCTACTACTTCTACTACACCACTCTCCATCTGATGCCGCACGTGAATCCTCATAGAAAAGACTTCACGGAGCACAGGCCGACAAAGCTCCAACTAACCATCCCCTCTGTGCAGTACTCGCTCAATCTGCATCCCGACGCGCACCATCAACGACAGGAGGACTGTATGCTCTTGTGCCATCCAAACAGAGGAGTTCATCACGCCCACAATCAAGCCTATATAGCCTGTTCTTGAAACCAACCCTGCCATCTCCATCATGTCTGGCATGATCAACATTCGCCGCGATGTCCAGGACTCCTTCTATCGCTACAAGATGCCCAAAATTCAGTCCAAGATTGAAGGCAAAGGCAATGGCATCAAGACTGTCGTCCCAAACATGTCCGATATCGCCAAAGCGCTTGCGCGGCCTCCCTTGTACACCACAAAGTACTTTGGGTTTGAGCTCGGTGCTCAAGTCATCTGTAACGCAGAGGTAGATCGTTACATCGTCAATGGCGCACACGATGCCGGTAAGCTGCAAGACACATTGGATGGATTCATCGATAAGTTTGTCCTGTGCCGTGCTTGCAAGAACCCGGAAACGGAGCTCGTTATTTCCAAGACGGGAGACATCAATCGGGATTGCAAAGCGTGTGGCAAGATCACACCGGTGGACTTGCGTCACAAACTCGCCAATGTCATTATGAAGAATCCACCGGAGAAGAAGAAGAAGAGCAAGAAGGGCAAGAAGGAGAAGGATGCATCGGACGAAGGTGAAGCGGAGGAAGAAATGCTTGCCGCTGACAGTGATGATGAGCTGACACGGTCTATCCAGATGGCTGCTGCTTCCTTGCCAACCAACAATGCCGATGTCAAGGATGAAGAGTGGACGGTCGATACTTCCGACGCTGCCGTCAAGGCTCGTGTCGCAGATTTAGCTGGTGTGGAGAAGCTGACACTTGACGATGATGACGAGGAAGAAGCTGGTGAGACCAGCTACGATGTCCTTGGCAGCTGGATCGAAGAGGAAAAGACGCCCTCTGACGTTGACATCTTCAAGAAGGCCCAAGAGCTTGGCATTGAGGCTAAACATCGCACTCTTGCAGTCATCGTTCAATGCGTCTTTGACGAGAACATTCTCAAGCAAATTCCAAAGTACGCCGCTCTCTTGACAAAGATGAACACCTCTGAGAAGCACGAAAAGGCCCTCCTTGGAGGTATCGAGCGTGTCATTGGCAAGCAGAACCCAGACTTGCTGTCGGGCACAAGCAAAATTCTCATGACGCTGTATGAGAATGACCTTGTGTCTGAAGAAGTCTTGACCAAGTGGGGTGCCAAGGCCAGCAAGAAGTACGTTGACCGTGATACAAGCAAGAAGATTCGCAAGGCTGCAGAGCCATTCCTCAAGTGGCTGGAAGAGGCCGAGGACGAGTCTGAGGAAGAGAGCGAGTAGTCCTCCAGCCTTTTGCGTTGTTCACAAGTACACATCATCATCTCCTCTCTGTATCTGCTTAAGCCTCTCCTATAGATGCATCGGTTGATGTTGCCGAATTCGCAGCGTGAGATGATGACAGATCCCCATGACGGCATTGCCGATTCATACGTATACTTAAACCTGCACTTCTAGTCTACAACCAAATACCATTAGAAGTAATCGTATTACAAGATGAGCTCCTCCACTAAGCGTGTACGACTGTCTCTGCAGACTGTCCTTGCTGACAACAGTTTGACCCCAAGAACATGCTCTTCCGTTTCCTCGGAGACACAGGCCTCAAGGTCTCTGTGCTCTCTCTGGGCGGCTGGCTCACGTACGGCAGTGACGATGGTGTTGCAGAGGTAGAGCAAACCAGGAAATGCCTCGAAGAGGCATGGAGTCACGGCATCAATTTTTTCGATACTGCTGAAATCTACGCAGAAGGTCAGTCAGAAGTCATCATGGGCCGTGCGCTCAAGGAGGCCAACTTCCACAGGACAGATTATGTCTTGAGTACCAAGTTGCATTTTGGTACAACGAACCAGTTTCCCAACAACCACGGCTTGTCTCGCAAGCACATCATTGAAGGTATGACTGGTTCCCTGGAACGTCTCGGACTCGACTATGTCGATGTTGTGTTTTGCCACCGAGCAGATTTCTGGTGCACACCTATGGAAGAGACGGTGCGTGCCATGAACTACCTCATTGAGCAAGGCAAGACCTTCTACTGGGGAACCAGTGAATGGAGTGCCTTTGAGATTGAACATGCCCAGCATGTCGCTACTAGACTGGGTTTGATTGGTCCCATTGCTGAGCAGTGTCAGCACTCGATGATGGTGCGTGACCGTCCCGAGGCTGAGTATGCACCGCTGTACAAGCTTTACAAGTACGGTACAACTGTCTGGTCGCCTTTGTTCCAGGGGATCCTGACTGGCAAGTACAATGACGGCATCCCGGCTGACTCTCGCTATGGCAAGATTTCGAAATCCTCAGCAGACAAGTTTGAAAAGGAAGAGACAAAGGCACAGATTGAAAAGGTGCGCAAATTGACCCCAATCGCAGAGAAGCTTGGTGGAACTATGGGCAACTTGGCACTTGCCTGGCTCATCAAGAATCCAAACATGTCTACTGCTATTTTGGGTGCTACCAAGCCAGAGCAAATCACTGAGAATGTTAAGGCATTGGAGATGCTGCCAAAGTTGACCCAAGAGATCATGGATGAGGTGGAAGCCATTTTGGATAACGCTCCCAAGATGCCATCTACGATGCCTGCCTCGCGTGACAAGATGACGATGAACGAGACACTGGAGAAGCTTAAGCTTTAAAGTCAAAGTGGTTAGTATTCCTGGCTAAATATATTTCAGATGGTTACTTGGTACAATCGTGACGTCGTCGTTCTCTTCATGACTTGAACCACACAAGCTGCTGCTATGAGTGTAGAAATAGCAAGAAAGACAATCTCTGCTCACTGGCTTCCGCATAAGCGATGTCAATTCGAAGGTTACTACTCCAAGTTCCGCCTTGAGAGCGGCAATCATCTTGCCCTCATTGTCTGCTCTGTCCATGGTGCGCCTCAGCGCGCGCATATGGTGTCTATGACCTATGTTCTCTCCTCCGCTAATGTTGCTGCAACTGCAAGAAAGCTAAACATACAAGAAAAAGAGGTACAGCGTTCTTGGCAGCGCGAAGTGTGGGCCAAGGAAAATGTATATCGTGCGAGCCCTTCAAAGACTGCATTCACAATTGATGTGCTGGCCGCAGATTCGACTGCAGAGCCACATGGCGTAGTGAAGTACGATGAAGAAGGTATGCATTATGATTTACATGCACTCCCGGACACACGCGAGGGCCTTTCTGGCTTTCAGCTCAAGTGCACAAGTAAGCCTGATACGCGCGATCCTTATATTCAGGGAGATGAGCAGAGTACACCTGCGGGCGTGTTCGCAAATTTGCCATTACCTATTCAGTGGCATGTTCAAGCATTATCTCAGGACTGTATGGTCAGTTTATCCTTGGAGACTCCAGAAGGCAGGGCAGATCCTATTCTCGACGAGCTTGATAAAGAAGGTATGGCAACCATGCATCAAGAAAAGAATTGGGCAGCTTCTTTTCCAGATGGCTATCTATGGGTACAGTCGTGGAGTGAAAAGGGAAAGCCTGGCGATGGTCTGTGCTTTGCTGGTGGTGAAGCAATGCTTGGCATTCAAGCCTATCTGTTGACTTATCGTCCCTCTCCAGAAGGACTTGCTGCAGCGAGAAGCACAAGGAAGGATGCTAACAAAGCATTCACCTTCCGTCCTCCATTCAGCATGTCAGTCTTTGGGTGGTCACCGTTCCTGTCAGTCAAGCGCAAATGGATATCTCCAAGCAGCAACTCGACGGATCCATCCACCTGCATCCTCGACGTTGCCACATTCCGTCAACGTCTAGTTGTCCATGCAGAAGCAAAGAAGGAGACATTCTTCACGCTATCAGCACCGCTACCTGAAGGTCATCGACCACGATTCTGCACACAATCGTTTGAAGCGACACTCAAAATTGAGGCGTATCGACGTACTTTACCCTGGCATGCATGGACGCTCGTCAGCAGTGAAGAGCGAGGTGATTCAAGTTTAGAATTCGGCGGAGACTATTTTCCTGAAGCCGGACAACAGCAGTGGTGAATGCGGTGGAAGCACATGAAGGATCGTAAATGTACATACATGCCTACCAGGCAAGCAGGACTTCTTTGGGAGCGTACTGCCGCAGCTAGTAGCGATCACCCAGATTACCCGCAAGACTCATGAGGAAGGAGACGATACTCAAGCCTGCAGTTGTCCAAGCAAGCCGTTCAGCTCGTGTCAGCGCAGCATCAACCACTTCGCCATTCAGTTCCCCAACAGGAGTCGCTTGTCCCTTTTCCAAATCAATCTCCGTTGTTCTCCGTCCGAGACCATGCAGTACTTTCGTCTTGACTTGATCCAACAATGCATCAAGCGCCAATGTCTGCCCAGCCAAAACGCGTAGAATCTTGCCAGTTCCCAGAAAACTTGTTGCTGCAGCGATAAGACTTGAGCCAGCGACGTAGTTCAAATACGGGTGCCGTCCTTTTTGCGATGACGCTGCATAAGCGATCCAGACAAGTGTCGATAGAGAAACGCTAGCACCTGCAAGGAGATGAATGCGGTGGAGGGGGTTGAGCGCATCCCGCGCAATCTGTTCACGTCGAGTTTGGTTGTGTAGTGCTGATAATGTGGTTGCCGCGAGTTGTGTGTGGAACGCAGCAATGGTGCCCAGGCCGAGTGTAGCGATGACCTTGCAGGCGCTGACTGTAGAGAGCTGCATGCCTGTTTGGATACGAGGGTTCGTCCTGGGAGCTGAAGTTTCTCTTTGGTCGCGCGACCCGTTCGTTGCTTCTCAAGACGACCAAGTGGTCCAAGTATTGCTAAGTATTGCTTGAGCTTCGTTGATGAAGAAAGTCGCCATCTAGTAGCAACTTGTACAAGCTCCTCTGCTCATATCTCCTGCATAGACATGGGCGCTCTTGCATCGCCAGCAGACAATCTTGCTTCGCTAGCACTGACACATGTATACTACGACCCAGACTCCTCGTTTGGCCTGCTCTCTGCCTTTCTAGCACTCATCCCACAAGCTCTCCTGGTTGCCTATGCGACGGCTCTTTACTGTCGCAGGGAAGCAGAGATTGCTTGGCTATTCGCCGGACAACTTGCGTGCGAAGCGCTGAATTGGATCTCAAAGCGTGCCATCAAGCAAGACCGTCCTCAACGTGCGTCTTCTTTTGTTGAAAACGAATGAATGACTGCTGATGAAGCTAGATGTGATTGGAATTGGGAAAGGATATGGTATGCCGAGCAGTCATGCGCAGTTCATGGGTTTCTTTTGCGTTTATGCATCGTGCATCCTGCTTCTTCGGCACCGACAGAGACTTGCCACGACTGATATCCAGCGATGGCGAGATTGGATACACGGAATACGTGCAGGGACTGTTGTGTCTGTTAGCTTTGCAGTGTGTCTCAGTCGTATCTATCTCGCCTACCATACCGTTGCACAAGTCTTGGTCGGTGTGGGTATCGGCATGGTCTTTGGCGGTATCTGGTTCATGGTGTATGAGCAACTCAAGCAAGCTGGCGTTGTTCGATGGCTTTGTGAGACACAAGTTGCTGCTGTCTTTCTTGTGCGCGATACGGAGTATGAGACGGAGGTTGAGCAGGAGTGGCAGCGTTGGCGACAAGCAATACAGGCCGAGGTCCATGGCAGGAAGAAGAAGAGGTAGCAATCAGAGTCACATCGTGCACAAGGGTTTAGTATATGCCAGGTTTCTTCATCCACATCACAAGCTTGCTCACCACCTCACTTGAGCATCGCACTGCCACCGATAGGCTCAACATCCAACTCCATCCTCACCTTCTTCGCTACACGATCCTCAACATTCTTCTCCTCCTCGATACGACGCTTCAATAGGGCATCTGCGTCATTGGCGTCAAATGCCAAGGGCTCTTCATCAACACGCTCATTGGCAACCATCACCTCCACATTATCAGGTGCAGCACCTGCTTCAATGCTCCCAGCACCCGTATCCATATTTGGCACAGCAGCTTCGGGTATGGCCATGGAATCCACAACACGCTCAGAATCAGCAATTTCAGCACCAGCAGGAACATTCCCTTGCATGGCATTTTCACTCGCTGTACCGAGTAATGCTGCGTGTGCATCATTGGATGGGATGGCATTGTCCTTTTCTGGGTCAGCAGGTGGAGCAGCAGTCGTCATGGCAACGTGACTTGGGTCCTTCTGGAGGGTAGGAATCTCAACAGGTGTTGTCTCTTCTGGATGATGAATCTGCTCGATGAGCTGTTCAGTCAATGTTTTTTCATCTGTTGCAGCTGCTATTGTAAGAATAAGAAGAAGTGTGATTGCAGGACTTACCTGCTGTGTCATCTGAAGACTTGGCAGGTTGGACGTGCTTGTCGGAGTCTTGCTTGTCCTGGTGGATGTCACTGGATGGCTGTGCGTGTTCCTTGTCAGTTTGAGCTATGATGAATGTCAGTAGTCAGGATTGAGGGTGATGGTGCGGTTGTGTAGCAACGTAAAAACGTTGAGCGTACCTGAATCTTTTTCTCCTGCAGTGGAAGCAGCACTATTTGTGGGCTCTTGAGGAGTAGCTTCCTGCTCAGTCGACAGCTCAGCAGAATTTGTGGTCTTTTCTTGAACAGCATCCTGTTCAGCTGGTGCAGGGTGCTCTTTGAGCAGCTTGATGAGGTCCTTCTTGAGCTTGCCACTGCTTGAGATGCCTCGTTCCTTTGCGAGCTGACGCAGTTCTGTGACTTTGAGTGCGTCGTAGTCTGTCATTTCTTCTTCTTCTCTCTGCCTTCTCGCTACTTGAGTCTCTGCAGATACTAGTCACTAGCTACGATGTCTCTCTCTCTCCAGCTTTTGGATGCGTTGTCTTGGGAAGAGAATGAAGCACGCAGCCATTTCCGATTTCCTTTGATTCCGGCAACATCACGTGAATCTCTCAACTGCCAGCGATTCACAGCAGCAGACAAAACATATACTGCACTAAAGTAAAACAAAATGCCACAATGAGCTCCCTCAGAGACAGACAGATCGCATGCATCAAGCGCATGCTAGCCTTGGATGCAGCAGATGCCCAACAAGTCACACCGGGCGTCTGGAAAGTCCTCGTCTTTGATGCACTGGGCCAAGACGTCATCTCCTCCGTCTTGCGCGTCAGTGACCTGCGGGAAGCAGGCGTCACCGTGCATATGCAGCTGAAAGCAGACAGGCAACCAATCGGTGATGTGCCAGCCGTGTATTTCGTTGAACCAACACAAGAGAACGTCGATCGGATCGTGGCTGACTTGGCAAAAGGTCTCTATGAAGCTGCCTTCCTCAACTTCTCTTCGAGTATCTCAAGACCCTTGCTTGAGGATCTTGCGAGTAAAACAGCACAAGCGGAAACAGCGGGGAATATTAGTAAAGTGGTGGATCAGCATCTCAACTTTGTCGTCACTGAACCAGACTTGTTTAGTTTGGGTATGCGCGATGTCTTCTACAAGCTCAATGCACCGGCTGTCCCGGAAGCACAGATACAATCAGACATTGATCGGATCGTCTCGGGTCTCTTTTCTGTTATTTTGACGCTCGACAATATTCCCATCATTCGCTGTCCGTCTGGCAATGCTGCAGAGATGATTGCCTCAAAGCTCGATGCGCGTCTCAGAGATCACATCATCAATACTCGACAAACAGCCGGGACACGACCTGCCCAGCAAGCCTATCAACGGCCAGTCCTCGTCATCTTGGATCGAACCATGGATTTGGTCAGTATGCTGTCCCATTCATGGACCTACCAAGCACTCGTTCACGACTTGTGTGACTTGCACCTCAATCGCATCACCCTCCCTGCAGAAGACTCTGCAAAAGCGCGTAAAGCCTACGATCTCGACCCGTCTGACTTCTTTTGGCAATCCAATGCCAATACCGTCTTTCCTTCTGTTGCTGAAAATTTGCAAGCAGAACTCGATCGGTATACGCGTGAAAAGGCAGAACTCACTCGTACAACGGGTGTCACTGAGATTGAGGACTTGGATCCCTTGAATGCCGGTACAACGATTCATCTACAAGCAGCCCTCAAGGCATTACCAGAGATGCAAGCGCGGAAGCAAACCTTGGATATGCACATGACCATTGCAACGGCGTTGCTCAAGGGTGTACAGGAGAGACAAATTGACAAGTTTGTTGAGTCAGAAGAGACGATTGCTCGAATGCAAAAAACGACACTGCTTGCGGCACTGAGGGATACACAGCGGAAGCCAGAAGATCGCATGCGGTTGTTGATGATTTACTATCTCAGCCAGGAAGAAGTCAAGAAGCCTGATTTGGCAGAATACGAAGCAGCACTGACGGAAGCCGGTTGTGATTTAAAGCCACTACATGCTCTTAAGAAGCTGCGCGACTTGACACGAATGAGTGTTCCTGCCGTGTCTGCAGCAGCACCCGCCGTCCCTGCGCAACAGAGAGGTGCAGATCAGCTCTTCCGTGGATTTTCCTCCTTGTCGAGCAAATTTGGGGAGCGTTTACAGCAAGCTGGTATCTCGGACAACTTCAACAATCTCATTTCAGGTGTCAAGAATTTCCTGCCAAGCAGCAGTAATTTGACCATCACACGGATTGTTGAATCCTTGATGGAGCCAAGCACGGGTGCTTCTTCGTATACGGGACAAGCAAAGAGCCTTACGGACAGCTACCTCTATTTTGACCCGAGACAACGCCAGCAGCCCGTCACGAAACCAGCCAAGCCACAGACATTCGGTGAGGCAGTGGTGTTT
This sequence comes from Protomyces lactucae-debilis, assembly GCF_002105105.1. Lineage (NCBI taxonomy): Eukaryota > Fungi > Ascomycota > Taphrinomycetes > Taphrinales > Protomycetaceae > Protomyces > Protomyces lactucae-debilis. Next base: position 396,501 of record NW_024467999.1, on the reverse strand, counting down.
ACGGTGGGCGGAGGCAATTACGTGGAGTATGGCAATTTGCTGGACTGGTGTGGTCGGCAAGAGCAGGCTGGAAGGGGGAAACGGGTGATTTATGGCAGTACGGCGATCTTGAAGCCTGGCCAGTTTGTGGATGACCTTGGGAGGATCATGGGCCAGTAGCCTGCATCGTCAATACACTAGTAGCCTAGCAGTAGACACTCAGTAGAGTCACTTCCCGTCCTCGCTTCAAATCGGATTTCTGATTTTTGATTTTTCTTATCGCCCGCCAGCATCAAGCAGCAACCAGGACACTCACCAACACAGACAGAGCCTCCCATCCAGCACGGACCAGCGCAGCTCTTGTATGACCGTACTGTTCACCTCAAGGACATCCGCAGACTACATCTCCGACGCAAGTAAGTGAACCCCATCGGGCCTACCAAGTCGTTATCTTGGAACTCCCTTATCTTGACGTGGACAGACGGCTAATCCATCTCTAGTTTGGAAGAACCTGCTTTAAGTATCCCAGCAACATCATGCTCACTTCTCATCTCAACATGCTGCTCAAGACAGCCACAGGGCTCCGTCTCCCAGCAACACGACGGGCCCTGGCAACTGCAACAGGAGCCTTCCCAGAAGACCACGCCAACTACATCCATCCACGTCAATTTGCTCAAAAACCAGTTGCAAAGCATGACCTGGCCACCTTCACCATCAAGGACGGACCTGTCTTCAAGGGCACTTCATTCGGTGCAAAGCGAAATATCTCTGGTGAAGCAGTTTTCACAACTTCCGTCGTGGGATACCCGGAATCCATGACGGATCCCTCGTATCGCGGCCAGATCCTCGTTTTTACACAACCCTTGATTGGTAATTATGGTGTTCCCTCTGGTGAAGCACGCGATGAGCACAACTTGCTCAAATACTTTGAGTCGGGTCGTATTCAGGCAGCGGGAATCATCTGTTCTGATTTCGCTACAAAGTACTCACACTGGACGGCTGTGGAGTCGTTGTCTGCTTGGTGCTCGCGTGAAGGTGTCCCAGCCGTTTCTGGCGTTGATACACGCGCTATTGTCACGTATCTGCGAGAACAAGGAAGTTCCCTTGCCAAGATTAATGTGGGTGAGGAGTACGATGCAGAGGATGATGATGCTTTCATGGATCCGGCTGCCATCAACTTGGTGCGTAAAGTCTCCACCAAGCATCCTTACCACATTGCTGCTGGTGGTAAAGAGCATATTGCCTTGATTGACTGCGGTGTCAAGGAAAACATTCTGCGATGCCTGGCTGCTCGTGGTGCCGATGTCACTGTCTTCCCATTCGACTATCCCATTCAAAAGGTCATCAACAAGTTTGATGGCTTGTTCCTGTCGAATGGTCCTGGTGATCCTACACACTGCGATGCAACCGTGTATAACCTGCGCAAAACCATGGAAGTCTTTGACGGCCCCATCTTTGGCATCTGTCTAGGTCATCAATTGCTCGCCCTCGCTGCAGGTGGCAAGACCATCAAGCTCAAGTATGGAAATCGCGCACACAACATCCCTTGTCTCAATACCGTAACGGGTGAATGCTCCATCACGTCGCAGAATCATGGATACGCAGTGGATGTCAAGACCTTGCCACAGGGTTGGAAGGAGTCATTCATCAATTTGAATGATCAGAGCAATGAAGGCATCATGCATGAGACGCGACCGATTGCCAGTGTTCAATTCCACCCAGAAGCAAAAGGTGGTCCGTCTGATCCGGCATACTTGTTTGATAACTTTATTGACCAAGTCAAGCGATACACAGAGGGAAAGACACCTGAGCCCAAATTCGCTGCTTAGACGCATTCTATAGATGAACAATGCTATCCTTAACAATCATACAGGAGAGATCTAGTCCTTGTATTTCTTTGTCGGTGCAGCGGCAGCCGGTGCACTCATCGGTTCTGTAGCAGACCCTGTTGCACTAGCAGAACCAGGTACCCCGCCTTCCATCATGCGATTCGCCCGTTCATACGCATACTTTGCATCTTCTTGCACTTTTGTACCAAGTCCCACTGCGTACTTTTTCGCATCTTCAGCAAATCCTGGATCATTGAGTCGCTCAACAGTAGGCGCAATCACATTCGCTTGGACCGTCTTGGCTGTAGATGCAACAGACTTGCTCAACCAACCCCAACCACGAGAGAGTGTTGCGAGTGGATCATCGAGTGGTGCAGGTATACCATCCTCCGTCAACGCATCCAGCGCGCGTCTCCCAGATTTAAGATGTTCATCATCGTCTGCAGCGCCAGATGATCCAAATCCAACATACTTGCCACCTTGTGAGGGTGGTAGTGCATCTGAGCGTGTCGCATTCGCATGTCCCAAGTTTGAGAAGTATGCCTCATTCTTTGCCTTTTGTGGAGATGCCGTACGTGTCTGGGCTGCACCGGCTGTAGACCGTCCTCCCTCTGTTGCTTGTGCTTGTGCTTGTACAGGTGGTTGATAGGGTTGCTTCACCCATGTCTTACCCTCGACCTCACAAACCAGCTTCTCCCGCCAATCTTGAGCAAATTCAGAGACGTACTTCTCCTTGATGGGCATACCCGTACAAAATCCAGGATACCCTTGGAAGAATGCAACACAAGCATCATTCCCACCCAAGGCCATCTTGGCCACTTGTTCAGGCTGCCAGCGATCCATAGTACAACTGCGTACAAAGGACGTTTGAACGCCCAAGCCACGATGCACGCCAGAACATTCAAGACAGATGAAGATGGCGAGGGTGACGGAAGCCCATTGTGGATGGGGTGCGCCGCAGTCAACGCATGTGTTGTTGCCGGATTGTTTGAGGAGGGCTTGGAGTTTTTGCTTCTCTGCCATGACTGACTGACTGACTGACTAGTTGGTTATAGACACTAGATAACTAGGCCAGTCTTGGAAGAGAGGATGAGAGGCTGGTTGTGGTGTTGTTGTAAGGTGACGAAATGCGAAAATGTCGCGCGCTATGAAGACTGAAGAGGACTACGTGCAAAAGGCCAAGGTTCAAGAGGGTGAGAGACGTTACTGCGGTGGCGAGAAGGCCTCATAAGACCCATGCATCGCTGCGTTGGTGTAATCGGGCGGCGGCATCGCATAGCCATACGCTGCATAGTCTGACATACCATAGTATGACCCAGGTCCTGCCATCGCCACAGGAGCAGGCGTCATATCATCGTAGTAGACCATACCATTCATTGGCATCCCGGAGAGAGACGATCTTTTACGCTCGTGTATTGCTTGATATTCCATGTTGGGCGCCATGTACACAGGCTGATGCTGCATCATTGGATACGGTTGGCCGTACGACATGGAAGGCGGGTAGTGGTGATGATGATGATGCTGTGCTGGCATGGCAGGTGGATAGCCTTGCATCATCAACGGCGGTTGTGGACCATACCCGTATGATAGTGGGCCCGGTGCCTCAGTAAAGGGCATCGGCGTTGCCTCCATCATACTCAGGAAGCCTGCTGCTTCCGGCGACATGGAACGAGAGTGTGCGCTCTCCATACACGAACTGCGTGACACGGAGGGCGTCCTCTCTGCTGCACGCGGATGCTGATGCGAGAGAATCATTTGACTGAGCTTGCGTTCAAGGGCATTACCAGCTTTGCCCGCTTTACGGCGTACACGCTCTTGTTTCGTATTCTCCTTTGCTGCTATTGACTGTGCTGGTGAAGCTGTGCATATAGCGTGCTGAGGCTGTCCAGGCAACTGCACCTTGATGGGTTTAAGCGGTGGCAATTCGGGTGTTGGTGCAGTGCCTACTGGCATGCGCAGACAAAGTACCTTGACTGGGCGTTTGTCCACCTTGACGCGAATCATCGATCGACTGCGCTTCGATGCTTGGTCAACGTTAAACAGCGCTAGGTCTTTGCGCACAAGGCTGTCGCGCGTCTCGCCACGTTCCTTGGAAGCATTTTTCTGAGCTGCCACCGGCACTGATGCCTTCGAGACATCTTTCTTTGCAATCTCACCAAGTGCTGAACCTGAGATGGCAGGAGGCGCACTGCTAGGCTTCTTTGCCGCCTTCTTTGCAGCTCTGTTCTTGGTCTGCCCCTTCACTCCTGCGACCGCCTGCGCATTTCCAGTCTCGAGGCCATGAAGCGGTTGCGAGCCACTTGACGAGTCTGATGGCAAGACTGAGTGCTCCTTGTTCATCCAGGTAACAAGAGAGGGAGGCGCCTTGTTGGTCGTGTGCCCTGATGCTTCTCGTTGAGTCTTTTTTTTCTTTGCCGCCGTTCACAGATCTCCAAACTTTAAACGCTTTCTACACCAAGACAAGGACTCTCCCTCTATTGCTTGGCTATTCGCTACTGAGCTTACTGTAGCTACTAGACTGCTACATGACTGCTCGAGAGCTGCTCGAATTGCCCGCCAAAAGGCAGAAAAGGGCCAGCAAGGTAGCTTCCACAAACTTCCATGCAACACTGTTTCTGATGAGCTTAGTTTCTGCTTGACCCCGTCAAGCCCGACGATGCTGGCGATGCTCTGCCCAGTAAGAAGCCGAGCATCACAAAGCCCGTCTTTGCGGCTGATTCCGGTAAGTGCATTCGCCGCAAAGAAGCTAGCTCACATGCAGTTCGATCACGGCTTGGCACATTTCTGCCAAACCTCAAGGCTGCGAATGATGCACTGCCGTCAGACACATCCTCTATACAAATAGAGGCGCCAGAGGAGGCGACAAGTTACATCGAGATGGACTTGGGACTCGGTGTTTTGGAAAAGAAGCACACAGACAGCTCAAGTGACGATTCTGTGGCTGCAGCAGACGAGGGCGCCATTCTAGGCCAGCTCCTCAAGACAGGTGGTCAGTCAAACAAGCCTGCCATTGTTGAGATGCAAAGCTCAGAGGAGAGTGAGGAGGAGCATGAAGAAAGCGCTGTGCTGCCAGTAGAGCTTCAACTCACGCTGCATCCAGCGCTGGTACACTACAGGCTGCTCGCGCATATTGATCATCGCTTGGAGCTTGAGATCGTCCTGTCTCTCATGACACGTATCTTGAAACAGCTGGCGAAACGCTCAAAGGGACAGGTTGGCACCATCACGCAACTCAATGTTTTGCAAGAAGATATGCTCAAGCTCATGGCTCGGCGCGATACGCTGCTAAGAGAAGAACAAAGCGAACTAGTGCTTGAAACGGTCTACTTGGAAGAACTGGACAAACTCATGCAACTCTGATAGTGCTACACAGACGCTCTCTTTGTTAACTTTTGAACGAGTGATATGTCATGCATCGCAAGGAGGCTCGCATACCAAATTTGGTCAGCATCGCCAGGGGCAGAGATCTACGAATGTCGCCACGTCAACACTACCACTCATGCTCCTGTCAGGTGTGTTGGCACCTGTCCCTCGCGTTCTGACCGCTGACCAAGTCTACTAAAATAAAACCATTTGCGACATTGAACACATGGCAGGTCAGCATCTCCTCATATGGTTCTCCCTTGCGGAGCACCTGGTGGAGGACTTGCGTTCGTGTGGCCTCTTTGAGACTGTTCAACACTTTCAGCCCAAGTTTGTGGAAGGCTCTACGCATCCCGACCAGTTGTGGGGGTTTGAACCGCCAGAGATTCCAGACGAGTGCTGGCAAAAGGTGACGGTGCTGTTGACGAACGCCTGGCTGCCAAGATCACCAGAGCAAGCACCCAACTTGCGACTCATCCAGACCATGTCGGCAGGCGTTGAGCACTATCTCACTCGAGAGGATTTCTTTACAAACAAGGTCCGATGTCAGGTTCAGCTCGCTTCTGCTGCTGGCGTACACAGTAGCGCGATTGGAGAGCAAGTTTTGATGCACACTCTTGCTCATTTTTACGAGATGCGTGCATTGAATGAGATTCAAGCAAGTCGCTCCTGGAACCGAAGTTTGTACGTCCCACCAGGGCAGATTGGTGTGTCTCCAGAACTTCGTGGACAGACGATCGGCGTGATTGGCTATGGCTGCATTGGTCGTGAAGTGGCGCGCCTCGCGACGGCGTTTGGTATGAAGGTTCTTGCTGCTTCATCGACGGGTAGGAGAGCTGCTGCTCGTGGATACACGATTGCTGGCACAGGGGATGACGATGGATCGTTACCAGAAGCCTGGTATCCCTCAGGAGATGCAGAAGCCATGAAGGATTTCTGGGCAAAGTCAGATGTCGTTGTTCTATGCTGTCCAGTTACCGAGACAACCAAGCATCTCATCAATGCGTCAACGTTGAAGCAGATGAAACAGTCGAGCTTCCTTGTCAACGTCTCTCGCGGCGCTGTCATTGACCAGGACGCACTAATTGAGGCATTGGAGAATAAGCAGATTGCAGGCGCTTTTGTTGACGTGACGGACCCTGAACCTTTACCGAAAGACCATCCGCTGTGGACAACTAAGAACTGTACAGTCACGCCGCATGTTACTGGAGCAACAAACATGTATGAGACGCGGTGTGCCGAGTTGCTCAAAATCAATATGGCCAGACTGATTGCTGGAGAATGTCCAAAGAACGCATATGACCTCAAGGCAGCCATCACATGCTGCATTGATGGCTGAGAGATGATGAGGATCAGTCTTCATAAGAGTAATAGGCACGGCTTCCATAGACTCGTTTACAGTAATCCTTCGACTGTGCAGCTGCTGCCTACCTCCCCGTTTCCATCTGAAGGGGCCCATCCATCGGTAAAGCCGGTGCATCGAGCTGACAGCGCGTCTATTCCCTGCGATAACCTCATCTGTACGGCAGGAACACCATGTCAGGCGAGCATCTTCTCATCAGCTTCCCGCTTGAACAGCATCTCGTGGAAGACCTTCGCTCCTGTGGTCTCTTTGAAACTGTTGAGCACTATCCCACCAAATTTGTGGTGGGTTCAAAGCACCCAGACAACTTTTGGAACCATGAACCACCTGAGATTCCCGCTGAATGCTGGACAAGGGCAACCGTTCTCATGACGATGTTTTGGCTACCAAAGTCGCCTGAGCAAGCACCAAACCTACGCCTCGTTCAGACCATGTCTGCTGGTATTGAACATTTTGACGGATCTGCCTATCTCGCTTCCCCAGATGTCAAGAAGCAGGTGCAGCTTGCATCTGCTGCCGGTGTGCACAGTTCTGCCATTGCCGAACATATTCTGATGCATATCCTCGCCCATTTTCACAAGATGAGCGTGTTGAACAAGATCCAAGCAGCCCGTTCCTGGAACAGGACATTATATGTTCCTCCAGGCAGTCTTGCAGGATCTCCAGAGATTCGAGGCCACACGATTGGTGTGATTGGTTATGGCTGTATTGGACGCGATGTAGCACGACTTGCAACGGCATTTGGTATGAAGGTGCTCGCTGCTTCATCGACGGGTAGGAAAGCTCCTGCTCGTGGATACACGATTGCTGGCACAGGAGATGACGATGGATCATTGCCAGAAGCCTGGTATCCCTCAGGAGATGCAGAAGCCATGGAGGACTTTTGGGCAAAGTCAGATGTCGTTGTTCTATGCTGTCCAGTCACCAAGACAACCAAGCATCTCATCAATGCGTCTACGTTGAAGCAGATGAAACAGTCGAGCTTCCTTGTCAACGTCTCTCGCGGCGCTGTCATTGACCAGGACGCACTGATTGAGGCATTGGAAAATGAGCAGATTGCAGGCGCTTTCGTCGACGTGACGGACCCTGAGCCTTTGCCAAAAGACCACCCCCTCTGGACAACCAAGAACTGTACAGTCACACCTCATATCACTGGAGCGACAACAATGTACGAGACTCGATGCGCTGATTTGCTCAAAATCAACATGGCGAGGTACAAGTCTGGAGAGCAGCTGATTAACGACATGGACCTGACCAAGTTCTAGCCACGACCTTGTCTTTGACGTTAGAAACTCGCCTCAGCAAATTCGAAAGCTTCAAGAGTGCCAACACAAATATTTATCACCAAATACTAGACTCGAGCTGGCCACTCAGCTGAGCTCTCATGACCCATGACTTCCCAAGCAAGATCAAGGCTTTATCGTTTATCCTCCGGCATTGTTTTGGACACAGCGGCGCTTAGTCGCCCCGTTCCTGCAACTGAGAGCACCAGGTATCAAAGCAAGAATCTGGTCCTAACTAGGTCTCTTATCTCCCCGTAGTATGCTTGAGGTAGACCCATACACTGTCTTCCTTGTCAGCGGTGTGATGAAAGTTGTCCACGTGGTACGAACATCCAGGCGAAGCGCACGCTTTCACAAATGAAACACCACAAATGCAAAGGCCAGTATCTCAGCCGCTAGTGAATTCAATCAATTCTAACTTTGCTGGAGCTAAGAATACTATCTGATCTATCTAGAAATATCTGTTTAAGGGCGCTTATGCGCTGGCCTCGTACTGAGGCGCCCAGATCGTGTGACGGTGACATTTCCAGGCTCTGCACTTACAAGTTTCCCCTGAACCATAGCACCCGCAGTCTCAATCAATTTCGACCTTGACTTCTCTTCTTGCCCTACCACAGCTGACTTGTAAGCCTGCTTGGGCCTCTTTTGAGCTTGCTTCACAGCACGGCTGGCCAGAGAATCAGCCTTCTTTGCCGCTGCCGCGGCCTCTGTAGCTGATTTAGCTGCAGCGCGAGCCTGGCGTTTCTGTTGAGCCCTGCATGTCTTTTCAGCCGCCCTTTGCTCGACTAGCACGTCTCCTCCTTGTGCATCCTTGGCTTGAATGTCTCGTGCCTGCTGTACCTCGACTGGGTCAACAGATAAAGCGCCTGTCCGTTCATCCGACCTCGTCTGCTCCCCAATCTTCAGCTGTCTTTTCTTCTTTGGCTGATTTTGCATGGCAGCAAACTTTAGCTGCGCATTTTCCAGCTTTACGGAATCATGCAATCTTTGGGCCTCAGAAAGCCGGTGCGCCAGAAATTGGAGGGACTTTCTCGTTTTTGGATCAGCATTGACAGATGTCTGCGCCAAGAATCGGCGCAGCTTCGCTGGCCTGGACACAGTACATACTCCAGTTGGTGGTCTTGGACCGTCGTTGTGTTGCTGGGCTTGAGCGGGTAATGGAGTCGCTGGCCTTTTGCGCAAAGGACCCAGGGCTATTTCTGGATTGAATGGCCAAATGCCAGTCTTTTCCCAGGCAGACTCGATAGTCTTCTTGACAAAGGTCTTTTGATAGGCCAGCCAAAAATTGGGGAGGAAGTCTCGCTTCTCGATCGAGCACTGTCCTCCTGAATCTGTGACCATCTGATCGAGGCCTTGGCTATAATGGTCGGCCAAAGAGCTGAAGCAGCCATTATCCAAAGGCTGTAATCTATGCGTCGAGTGAGGCGGGTAGAAAGCAAGATAGATCTTCAGTTCAGTGCACTTGCTGATAAATTTTGTGTTCAAGTGCGAGCCATGACCATCAAGAAATAAGAGTCTCCAGGAGCGTTTGGATTTGCGCCGCGACTCCTTGTCGAAAATGTCCACGAGCCAGTGCATGGCAAGCTCATCAGATGTCCACCCATCGGGCGAGCTTGCAAAATAGCAATTGTGCTGATTTGTCTTGAAATTCTCGATCCAGACATTTTGAGCGTCCCCGGTGTCAGCCTTGTAAATAACAGCGGGCGATAAAGTTGTTCCATCTGCACAGATTGTCGCCAAGATAGTGAACCCTTCTTGGTCGCCATCCTGCCCAGCTCTGGGAGGCTCATTGAACTCAGATTTCTGCTTAGCAAACACCCGGCGTGCCTTCTGCGAAGCTCCAATCATGAACCCTTTCTCATCCACATTGTACATATTCTCCGCCGTGATGTCGTGCTTCTCGATAACAGCAGCCAAACCATCGAAGAACGACTCATAGCTAGTGAGACTGTCAGCCTGGTGACGAGCTAGGTCAACATTCTGAAGATATCGGCTGTCCAAAATATCCTTGTGGCGCTGAATAAATCGACTTGCCCAGTTTTTTGAAAGCGGTCGGCCAGCCATACTCGAAGCTAGCGAGGTTATAAATGCTGGTGGGGGTGGAACGCAGAGATCACTCAATTGCTTGATCTGATCTATGATCATTTTCTCCTGATGGTTGGAGAGCGCCTGCTTGTTTTCCTCCCTGTGGGCCATAGAGGTGGATAGGCCATGGAATCGACGGCTGAGGGCTGGTCGACTTATTCCATGCTTTCTAGCTATCTTTGCTAATACAGGCGCGTCAGATGCGCGTGCCTCTGCAATTGCAAGCTCCATTGACACTAGATCATGGCTATATCGCGTAAGTTGTGAGCTGATATTTGACTTCTTGAAGCGTGGACAACATTTATTCAGATGGGCAAGATCTCCCAGCTATTTTTGACATTTCACGACCAAATGCTAGACAACCGCGTATTGACAGCTAACAACAGGCCCTGCCATGACAGACACGGCCTTCATCAATAGAACACTCGGCGCAATCTACACTGACCTGGGCTATCTCGTTGATGTCGGCATCTTGAGCGAAGATGACTACAACCTCATCACGTCCAAGATACCTAGACGACATACAGGCGCCTTGCCAGCCATCACAGCTGCAGCGAGTGCGCAACCTCAAAATCATATACAACCTGATCGCAATGATCGCAGACAAGTCCCATCAGCACCTTCTCATGCGCCAACACCTGTTCAGCCAGCGCCAACACCTCAACCACCAAAATTGCTTGGCATTGCGCAGTGCGATGCGCTGTATGACTACAGCACGGAGGATGCCGGTGACTTGCCGTTTCGGAAAGGTGATAAATTGCTCGTACTAGAATACTGCAATGCGGATTGGTGGCGAGGTCAGCATGTACCTGGTCCAGCAACAGGCTATGGAAAACCGGTACCAAAAGGGATGGGTCGTGTTGGGTTGTTTCCGAGCAATTATGTTCAAAAGACTGCTGTTACAGGTGTTCCTGATCCTCAAGTCCCGCTTCCCCAGACGATTCCCTATCAGCAAGCAGTTGCACTCCCATCACTCGCACCCGAACAGTACAATCCGCAACGGTACGACGCAGTCTCGTATGCGCAAGGTGGACCACAGCAGGTGACGGTGGTGCAAGACAAAAAGACTGGGCAAATGCACAAAGTTGGTGGCAAGCTCGGGAATGCGGTCATCTTTGGTGCTGGCGCGACCATTGGCAGTTCGATTGTGAATGCAATCTTGTAGAAATAAGATGAGCGATTAAGCTAGAAATGATACGATTCAAATGTCACTATTATCTTGCTGGTGGCCTCAGTGCCCATTCATAGCGGTCTTTTGATGTTGAGGCCCTGTCTCTGTTGGCTCTGTAGCTTGACGTGCTTTTGGCGAGTCAACAGGCACCATGGCAGCACTTGCGAGACTCTTGATGCTCGCCCAATGTCGCACCATACGCTGGTCCATACTTTCCCTTCGCTCCCACTGTTCTGTTCGCGGCGGCTCAGGAATAGGCTGCTCGTCTGCATTCTCTGGCGTTTGAGAAAGCATTTTTCGAATGACATGCTGATGAGCTGAACGAATCAATGATTTGCGCTTCGACCCATCACCGCCGCCATCGCTGTACCTGCTGCTAGCATCTGAAGCCTTGCGCAAATGCAAAGGCGACTCATCAGCATCGCCAAACAGCTCCCGCTGCAAAGCATTGGCTTCGTCCTCAATGGCCGCAAAGCGATTACGCGTGCGCGATGGTGCAACAGACATGTGTGACCCAGCCGGATCAAACTCATTCTTCCAATGCATTTCTGGTTCATCCAATTCAAATGACATGGCTGGCTCATACGTACTTCGATTGTGTGCCGCAAGAGTCGACTGAGAGGCATGGGCGTCCTTGCTGGGAACCAGTGTTGGTAATGGAGATGATTCTGCCATCATCACTTCTGGCGAATGGCGACGGACAATGGGTGGCTCTGCGTACGCGACTGCAGGTGATTGAGAGACAACTTGCTTGATGTCTCCTTGAGACTTGCGTGATTGCCAGAAACGATTGAATTTGGGAGCAGACTGCGATACGGTAGAATCTCTGGAAGGCCGTGGATCGGCAGGTATGGGTGGGGGAGGCGGGTGATTGTGGGAAGAGATGCTGACTTGAGGGTAAAGCGGCATATCTCCTTGGATCCTACCATCAGCCCGTCGTTGCCGGGGGGTAGAAGGCCGCGACCTAGACTCACGCTTCGGTAAGGTTGTTTCTCCAGAAGGACTGACATCTCTGCCGCCTCCATTTTGCGTTGCGAGCAGCTGACTTGAGTTGATGGTCGTCATCACTTGTGAAGGCGAGAAACCGGGAGGTTGCCCACGGAGCGTAGACTGGCGTGATTCGACCTTGACCGCCGGCACCGGGCTATTGGTTCGAAATGAAGCAGTGTCGGGCACACTTACATCCATTGCAGGCGAGAGAACCGGCTTTCTTTCCGGCTTGCGTTGCGATGCATCCACAGGCTTCACTTGCGTAGGCAGCTCGGCGCTCGCCGCAGCATCAGACTTTTCTGCCCATCTAAGCATCTTTTTGACATCTTGCCCAATGCTGTCATCATACACACTCTCCTCCCGTCGGTGAACAGTCTGGACAGCAACAGGACGATAGGCTTGTGGTCCAGCATCGAGCATCTTTTGTTCTGGTCTGTGGTCATCAAGCAACTTTTTGAGTCGCATGGCGACAACCAAGTCTGAGTCTGCAAGTGCCCTGCCACCATCAATCGTCTTGCGAACACTAGATGGCTGTCTCTCGGGAGGCTTCTCCTTGCGAAAACTCATCAAACGCTTCTTCTGCTTGTCAGGGACAGTCTCGACAGTGGCTGTTTTTTCGAAGAGTTCTTCAAGCACAAGCACTGCATCGGGATACTTGAGCTTCACCACAAGACTGCGACCAAAGATGCTGCGATGTAATGGACTAGACTCACCCGCCATGGCATTCATCCAAGCGCCCCAAAACCCAGCATCCACGCGACCCTTGTCTAAAGCTGCTTGCTCTTGCTGGACAGAATGGTAGGTGACTGCAATGGACGTTTCCAGGGGTCCGGAATCAGCAAGCAAGTCTGAGCGAGGGATAGGCTGGCGGTACACAAGAGTGCCAGACAGTCCAACTTCCATGAATTGCTGCCAGTTTGGCATGTGTGCCGGTTTGGCGCTTGAGGGAGCAATGGTGTGAGGATGAGGCGCTGGACGAGCAGTCTGAACGACCCGTTCATCCCGATTTCTGCGTGCTTCATTCGAATACTTGGCGTCAAAGCCGAAATCTTGAAAACTAGCGTTAGCAGCGTCAGCCAAGCAAAGAACTTACTCAAGCCAATCAATCTCTGTCGCATTCTCCCCAACCTTTTCACTGTGGTTTGAACTAATTTGCTCAAAACCTCGTAACATGCGTTGCGACTCTTCAGTCAGCGTATCCAACGGATCTGAATGCGGCGCAATTTCGCGACGTGCTTGTAGGTGCAACAGTATGCGTTGTGCCAAGACCCGCGGATTGGCACTAATCTTGGGAGACTGCAGAGACGTCCAGAAGCAGACATTGTTGTCTGATGTGGGAAGCAGGGGATACGCGTCCTCCTTGAGCATTTTCTCCAATGCCTTGGGCAGCATGGTATGGCCACGCAGATAGGATACCAGTAAGTGCTCACTAGCGGCTGCAGCTGTCTTCCAGCGCGTGTAAGCAATTTGAAAGGGTGTTGGCTTTGCGTCGAGCTGCGGCGCCAACTCGTGTCCAAAGAAGAAGGCAGCACATTGTCGAGCAAGCTTCCTGGCTGGATGGCCATTGACAGCTACATGCGCAGCGACTGCGCTGAGCAGCTCCAAAAAGGCGAGCAGAATACTTTGCTTGGCTGGATCAACAATTAGAACCGGCACAATTTGTTGAAAGGCTGTTCGGTCTTGTCGCAGTTTTTCTTCTGTTGATCTGAACAAGAGGTAGGTGGACCAGTCAAGCAAGCCGCCGTCAATGCGTGTCATGCCCCATCGAAAGAGTGCTGCAAGAACAAGGACATCGCAAATGAGCAATTCTCTGCGCAGTTCGTCTCCCTGCCAACCAAACGCATGCCACTGCCGAATGAAGGCTCTCGTCGCAGGCAAGTCACTTGCTGGTCTGAATGGCAGAAAGAGGAGAGGCGTCTCCAGACCTCGACTGCGCAACTGATCCGCGCACGCGACGAGCAGCGGCTCTAAATCTCTGGCTGGAAGCGACGGCCGGTCAAAGAGCTCCTGACCACCATCTTCTGCAGAGACTTGCCTGGTCGGCGTCGCAACCCATTGCTGCTTGATGGGTGGCTTCTTCTTTCCAAACAAGCCCATAGTTGACTACTAGGATTTGTCTTGCTTTGGCTTTGCTGGATCTTTTAATTAGCAAAAGACTCCTAGACCTTGTTTGTTCAGGAGGCCCAGAAGCGTCCTCGCTGCGCTTGAACAGGCTGGCAAGCTGGATCAGGCTGTGAACTCTTTGCATCAAGATTAGCATCCTGCACAGCAGGCGCATCTGTAGCAGGCCGTTGAAGCGTCTTGTCTGCATCGTCTCTAAAGGCACCCATCATCTCTTCCCATTCTCGCTCCTCCTCCGTCTTGCCGACCTTGAGCTCCCTCCCTACATCCACCTGCTCTCCCTTGCCAATTCGGTCAATCACATTGCGTAGGATGCCAATCTTTGTGTCCAGCTTGCGCTCTTTTTCTGCATAGGCTTGCTTGATGTTGATGAGGTGGATGGCTGCTGAGCCGAAGCTAGCCCATAGCACGAACTGGACAGTATTGTCCACATGGCTCTTCCAAGTGAGCCTCGATGCCATGTCTAGACAGTCTGTCTGGTCGGTCTAGTCTACAGGTTTTTTCTCGAGTCGTCGTCGTGATTCAAGTTGCGACGTCGACGCGTCACCCTCCACACAACCAACAAGCATGGACGCGCTTGTCGGCAAGTACACGCATAGCACACATCAGGACGACTATGCAGATGACTCTAGGGCCAATATTCAGTTCCTAAAATATGACTTGCCTTCGCTCGCTAATCCTGGCGCATTTCTAAAGATGCACACGGACGAGTATGCTTTCTCATTGCTTGAGCTCTACTGACGCTAGTGTGGCTAATCCAGCGTGTAAGATCAAGATTGCGCACGGTACAACGACTCTTGCCTTTCGCTTCAAGGGCGGTGTTGTGGTTTGCACAGATAGTCGTGCAACAGCCGGCTCATGGATCGCATCGCAGACCGTTAAGAAGGTGATCGAAATCAATCCATACCTACTCGGTACCATGGCAGGTGGTGCTGCAGATTGTCAATACTGGGAGACCTTCCTCGGGATTCAATGTCGCTTGCATCAGCTCAAAAACAAGGAACTCATTTCCGTGGCTGCCGCATCCAAGATTCTCAGCAACATTGTCTATAATTACAAAGGCATGGGTCTGTCGATGGGCACTATGCTTGCTGGGTGGGATAAGACTGGACCAGCCTTGTTTTATGTTGATTCCGATGGTACACGCAGCAAGGGCAACTTGTTTTGTGTTGGATCCGGAGCCACATTCGCCTATGGTGTACTGGACGCCACCTACCGGTTTGATATGGAAGATGAAGAAGCCATTGCACTTGGACGGCGGAGTATCTTGGCAGCGACGCATCGTGATGCATACTCTGGAGGTTTTCTCAACTGCTATATCGTCAAGGAGAATGGATGGCAAAAGCTCGGCTTTGACGATGTCGACGGCATCTTTTGGGAGACAAAAGTCAGGGAACAGTCTTTTATGAATGTACCTGGAGAAAACGAGGTGCCAGCAGAGACGCTGCCTAGTGATGCTTAGTCTATAGCTCAATCTTACGAGTTCCATCCATGAACTGTGCAAGCAACTCATCCGATACTGCGGCACGTCGCTGCTGGAAGCTCGAGACAAATTCTTGCAGCACTTCGATACACCGCCTCTTCATCTCTCCCGTCAAAATTTCGCCCTTTTTGTAGCCTTCTTTGAGCTGTGCAAGCTCTTCATCTGACTCTAGGAAAAAGGTGAGGAATTGGTAGGGTACATCAACATCTGGGTTGCCACCGTTTTGGCGATGAAGCTCGAGTGTATCGCCGCCGCCAGAATAGGCATGCTTGTTGATTTTGTCCTTAATGCGCTTTGGCGTGTCGTTCATAAAGATGGCACTCGTCTCTATACTCGCCGACATTTTCGTACCGGGCCCTTGTAGCGCGGGGAAAAAGACACTGTGTAGAAGGGCGCATTTCGGTGCTTGCAGACGAGTAGCCACATCGCGCGTCAGACGAAAGTAAGGATCCTGGTCAATAGCGCATGGAATTAAGCAGGGCAGGTTGGGCCCACCTCTTCCAAAGATTTGCGGGAAACTGCTTGAAATGGCCGGTGCTGCTTGAACGGCAACAAAGTGCGCTTTGCCGATACAGTCGGTGCCTTCAAAGCCAAAGCTGGATCTGGACTGGTTGATGGTTATGCTGCGACTGATGCGCACGACGTTTTTGTAGAATTCACCGCCAACATAGTCGGTGTTGGCAAAGATGAATGTCTTTTTGAGATCAAATCCAACAGCGATAATGTCTCTTGCATTGTCTGATGCATAGCGCCGCGTATCTTCAAGCGTCAGATTCTGCTTAAAGAGAAACTTTTCATCGTCTGTGAGCTGAATCACGAGTGGGCAGTCGAAGACTTTTTGCAACCAGCAAGTAAAGGCAAACGGAATCATGTGTCCGAGATGCATGCTGTCTGCACTTGGCCCACGGCCCGTATAGAGGTAAAACTTTTCCTTCTTTTCAAAGCGATCCAATATCAAGTCGAGGTCGCGGTGTGAGAAAAACGCGCCTCGTCGAAGGAGTGGATGCGGCTTATGACCAGTTAGTGTTTCAAAGCGCTGAAGTAGCTCTGGAGTGACGGCCTTGGTGCCGAAGGACTTGATGAGCTTGCCATAGTCAATAGCGACTTGCTTGCCGTCCACAATGGCGCCTTCGACCTCCCAGGGTGTGATGTTTTGCTCTGCTTGTCCCGCGGATTGTCCATCGATGGTCAGAGCATCTAAAGGCAGCGGTAGATCCGCGGATAGCATGTCTGCCATGAGGGGAGAGATGAAATGTTATCTGGCGCTTCTATTGCAGTTGCGCCGTGAGAAGTCAGAATTTAAATCTTAGTGACCAGGCCAAATCTGGAGACTGACCTCATATGACATCTACTGAAGCTAAATACAGAGTGATAGGAGTACAAAACTAGACCTTGTGCTAGAGTATTGACGAGGCTGTGCCACTATGAGCACTTATTGCTGTTCAAACTCGAGGTCTTTGCGCTTGTTCTATTGCCGTGGCCCATCGAAAACAAACACCATGCCTTTCGCCATGTTGGACACGGGTAGTAGAAAAAGCCTTCTTTGCTGCTCATTCCTTCCTCCCATTTATCAATCACTTCACTGGAGTACTTTTCTACCTCTTCCTGTTTACCAGCATACACTTGAGCCAAAACCATGTCTGATCCAGGATCCTCTTCTTCCAAGCGCTCCTACGAGTACGCGCCTGAAGTACGTCCACGTAAGATCAACGTACATGCCGGCAAACGTACCCTCGACAGAATGATGAATGCGCCTTTCCTCTCTCCCGCTCAAGCAGAAGACTATCTGGCCTCGCTGCAACCTATACAGGTAAACCCACAGCAGCAGCATGAACAGGACAAGTGGGTCAATTTGTTCTACAGTTTCCGCAAATCCAAGCTGGAAATGGAGGAAACCGCTCTACCCACCGCCTCCCAGGTCATCCTATTCACTCAGCACTTTCTGGCCTCTGCCGACATGTTTAGATGCTCTGATCTGCTGCAAAAGGCGCTTTGATCTTGACCTCGCTGAGAAACAGGCATGCATCATCAGATGGTTTTGCACAACACGACGCCATGAGTCTGTTCCGAGATCAAGCTTGTATGCAAGGTACTGCAAAATCATGCGGTCGAGTGGGACAAGCTGACGCGTGTGAGCTTTCGCGATTGACCAATGCGCATTCGTTTCTCATGGACCGCTGTATCGACGGAAGATTTGAGCATAGAGAAGTCGTGAGGCTCAAGTGTGAACTGCTCTGCTGTGAAGCGCTGAGTTGCTGCTTGAAGGATGCAACGTAGACCACGAAGCAACAACTGTCGATTAGGAGGTCCAGTACTTTGCATAACGATGGTCAGAAAATGCTCGAGGAATAGCACAAGCGAAGGGGCAGTTGGTGGCTGATCGGACTGGCCCAGCTTTTGAGTGGAGAAGGTACTGTACAGCTCACTGAAATAGTTGTAAATCTTGATCGTAGCAGGCGCTGAGTTAGCCTGAGTGAAGTTGTGCTCGTTTTGAGAGAGCGCAACCCATACTTTGTCTGTTCCTAAGTTAGTCAACTTGTTGAAAATGGAACGAGATCCAACGTCCTTGAACAAAGACATAGCTGACTAGACGTAGATACCAAGAGAGGACGCTTGGAAAGCAGGACTTCGAGCGAATTCTGCCCTATATAGAGCGAAGAGCAAACCGCGATGATTGCCCACGTCATCTTATATAATCTGCGATTCTTTTCGGAACATTTGCCTTGAAACTTGAACGAACGATACATGCCACTAAAGCAAGCAATCATAATGGCCTCTGATTGAATTGCAGCCCATCCAAGCGTGATACTGAACTGATTTTGGTCGGTCGTCGGTGTTGGATTTGAGGTGGCAGACAGGGTTAGGGATGCTGCACTGACCCCTGAATTTTTCAGCGGTTGCGGCCGCGCTGAGCTCGAGCCCAAGTCAAGATGTCTTCTTCAAGCCTTCTTTGCCGCTCTTCCCTTCCTCCCATTCATCAACCACTTCACTGCAGTGCTTTTGACCCTACTCCTACGCACCAGCATTCACTTGAGTGAACACCATGTCTGAAGAAGGATCCTCCTCTCGCAAGCGCCCCTACGAGTACGCGCCTGCAGCTGATGTACGCCCACGCAAGATCAACGTACATGCCGGCAAACGTACCGTCGACAGAATGATGAATACGCCTTTCCTCTCTCCAGCTGAAGCAGAAGACTATCTAGCTTCGTTACAGCCTGTGCAGGTCAGCCCACAGCAGCAGCATGAACAGGACAAGTGGGTCAATTTGTTCTAAACCTTCCGCAAAGCCAAGCTGAATATTGAGAAAAGCGTGCTGCCAACTGCCTCCCATGTTGTCCTTTTCATCCAGCACTTCCTTGCATCTGCGGGAAGGGCGCCGCAGCACAAGCGTTTGCTCAAGGGGCTCTCATTCATCATTGAGGACTTCATCTTCATCTTCAAGAACTTCAAGGCAGATGCACACTTCTATGGGCAAATCAAAGCAGCAGCTGATACTGTTCCCAAGACAGGACAGCTCGAGGACGGTTTACTAGCTAAGGACATGCGAGCAGGCTTTGCCACACTCAGCAAGATGACACGCGCATACCTGCATGCCCGAGGACCGACGCTTGCATCCATGTCTGACGAGGCTCTCCAGATACAGCTTGTCGTTGTGACGCTCAGTACGCTTGCCTGTCACATTGGCGATGTCACTGTCGCTGCTGGTCAACCTGACGATGCATGCCTGTTGCTTAGTGACATCAAGATCAAAGTGCCTGCCCCTTTCAAAGCCAACCACGATCTTTCAAAGGTGACTACTTTCGTTGAGCCGAGGGCACCCGAGGGACTGAAGCTTCGAGGTACAGAATGGGTCGTACCAGTCGCGTTCTTGCCGACACATCCGCATGCTTGCATGCTCTCACTTCTACTCGAACTGGCATCGCGTCGTGGTGTGGTGGCTCCTGGTGGGAAAGAATCGGTCTTGATGGCAGCGTCAAACACTGCAGATGGCTTTGTGCAATGGTGCCGTGACGAACCAGTCTTTCAACAAAAAGATGGTAAAGCAGCACGTCGCCAACACTTCGTTACAGGCTTGAAGGACATGATCAATGTCAGCGGTGTGCAAACTGAACCGACATTCCATGCCTTCCGTCGCGGTGCCACGCGCGATGTCAAACACTTGCCTCAAAGTACCCTCGACGCTGGTGGATTTACCAAGGCCCAGACTCGCCAGGTCTTGTTCCACAGGCACACTCCAGAATTTCTTGGTACTACGGAAGGCTATGGTGGCTCACCTACGCTGCCAATCATGCCTCTGCGAGCAATGCACTGTGATATCGATCTGCTTCGCTTGCCGTTCGAGTCCGCAAAGATAAGTGCCCAATTGCAAGTAGAACCGGACTTGACGGCACTGCCAGAAGAGCTGTCTGGAAAGGATACGGATGACTTGGAGAGCCTGTTTGATGATTGAGAGCATGGCGATCAATAGCTGGATTTTCCAGAAGTTTGTGTAGTCATTTTGCGTGCCACCGCGGATGCTAAGGTATCGAATTGGCTCGTTCTCAATCTTCCAGCCACGCCAGGCGTTGCGTCTTAATACGCGGAACGTGCGGATCGGATGGAAGAAGCTCTTTGACGCACTAGCCTTGCTGGCGCTTGCCTTCTCATACGCCTGCACTGCTTCCAGGAGACAACCAGGAGCCTACTATCCAAATAGTCCTGTGAAGCTTGATTGACCGAAAAAGCTGTGTACCAGCAGATAGCTCGGAGACCGAAGCCCACTAGCTTGACATCCTTGTCAAGTACTTGTGCGAGATGCGATCGTATGCTTTCCCAAAGTCCATCGTTGCCATAAGGCCTAAGGTCACAGCTTCTTCGACTTGTGCTGGGTCTAGCATCGCTGAATTGTTTGCACATTTGGAGCGATAGCAGCGATGCGTGAATAACGTCCGATCGGTCTCACAGTTTCGCACGTCTTGAGGTGCTTGCGCACACGAAATCGTTGGTCAAAGTTTATAGGCCCATGCTGCATGTTTTGGTGCGAGGACGTGCTGCCAACTATGTCGGCTAGCGCACCAAATTCTTCTTGCATGACAGCTATTGCCACCACTGATCCTAGCCTGGATAACGAATTGAGGGCAAGTAGCGTGGCCGACGGTGATTTGGCATTGGTGCATGAGAGGAGTAGAGGGCAGCGCGCTTTGCTTGTTATCTCGAGCTGCAGTTGGCGATAAGCTACTTACTGACGTTCCATACACACGTTTCTTTGACGTTGACTCAGGTGCAGAAGGCAAGCAAGTCGATGTTTGGAGGAGCATGTCATCTGCCGGCACACGAGGCGCTGAATGATTGCCCTGACTTGCACAGTCGAGGCGGTGGCAGCGAGACTTGCATGTTGTTGAAGGGGTCTGTCTGGCAAACTCGTGAGTCTTTCAGAGCCTGCACACTCAACAAAGCAATACAATGAGGCGCTTTTTGAAACACAACTCACTGTCTTAACATGGCATACTGTGCCGCATACATCGAATGAGGACCATGCCATGCCTAATGGAGTATGAAATACGTGACTGCTACTTTTCAAGAATTTGAAATTGCAGATGTAATTAAGCAAGCCGGCCGTTCTTCAACAGAGTTTGTGGTGCAACTGGAGGACCTGCGATGAGGTCGAGAGTTCGAACCAGGCCTCGTGGCCCAATGGTCAAGGCGTCCGTCTACGAAACGGGAAATTCCGGGTTCGATCCCCGGCGAGGCTTCTTTTTCTTTCTCCCATTGCACACTCCTACGTCATCTCCACCTTGATACACGTTTTTACTGCATTTTGCCTATTGGCACCACTGCAAGGCCGTATTGCGTAGGCCGTGTCGCCTGAACTTTGGCTGGTGCACGCTGGTCAAAATAAAAATCAATTTTTCCGGTATGCGAGTTGAGTAACAGTCACGAAAGTAGCACAAAGGTAAAACTAAGGTGCATCTGAGGATCGGCATGAGCTAGAGTCTATAAACTCAGGAAGCCGAATTTGCTCTGATCATGTTTACTTGGTAAGCCGTGGCGTCGGCAGATCGCCATCACTACGACGATGTGTTCGCGAGGTCCGTCAAAGCCTGAGACTTCGCTGCTCCCGCGGGAGGTCGAAGCTTGCCTACACTGGTACTTGCTACGCTGATGACTAGTTGCTTCCATCTGCCATGCCATGTTACGGCCTCGCTGACTAGCCTCCGGTCAATCAGTAAAAGTGCGGTGCGACACTGTCTGATTCCACTCCGAGTCCTTAGTGCTCAAATTTTGAGACGTGCGCGGTACGGCGGATCATCAAATGGCTCACTTGGCTGCCTGCATTTCCATCTCGGCCTGTCATACTCCAATGCCCGATCACTGCACTCTTGTAAAACTTTCCGACCAGTGGCGAGTCACCGTGGTGGGGCGCTTCGCACTCATTTGTGGCTCCCCAGTGGGCTCAGACTCCCTGCAGTCGCTTGCACATGATATGTTGTCCAAGGTCATCTACCAACTTCGATTTGTTCAGGGCATTGAACTCAGGTTTCGACTCATCCCGCTCTCATGACCAGCTGCAGAGGCAGATGATGCATACGTCCGACTGACATGCCCTATCTCAAGCGTTAGCCAATGTGTATCGTATATCTCATGTCACTTTGTCAGACCTATTCGGAGTTCACCTCGCATTCCCGTTGAGCCAAAAGTGACTAGTCCCTAGAGGACACCGCTGCAGCTCTTTAAACCCCGAATCCAAGGCCTCATCCAGGAGTCAGTGCTCGTCAGGAGACACCTCCTGGACCCAACTTCGAATCCCGCAGAATCTCGAAGCTCATTTATATCTAACACACTTCACTTCGCACATGAAGCAGTTCGCTGACAAACAAATCTCCACGCGCTCGGGGATGCCAGCAATTGAAGAGTCAATGAGGGAAGACGCTACTGCTACAAAGTCTTTGGCCGCCATGAACAGCCTCCAGCAGCCTTCAAATCTGCTTGACTGTCATCAGTATATCAATGAGTCTCCTTTACTCTTGCTTGGAGCAAGATGCATGGTCAAGATGATTTACGAGCATGTCAGCGCTTTGCGCCCCTGAATTGAGAATGACTGGACTCGGATTAGCTCAACACTGCCAGCCAGCAGCTCGCAATCTGTTGACAAAGTCTTGACATATACCCCTGATTGAAGCTATCATTCGTTCAAAGTTTGAAAAAGGTGCCATTGGGACGCTCCCAAGCATCAACCACTCAACCATATCCCGACACATCCCTTGCAGCGGTCCTAGTCACTGACAAGGCGCGATTCGCATTGCAAAGTCGCCAAAGTATCCATGTTCAGTCTGACTTCACTGCTCTTTGCTTTCCTTAGCATCGATCTCCTGGGCGTCTTTGCAATCGAATGGACCTTCACAGAGCACGTCCCATTGCCCACAACGCTAAACATCTCGACCATGGGCATCGTTCGTCTGGACTCTTCAAACCATCAAGTTTTTATCAAGGCTGACCAAGCTTTGGTGGAGGCGCTGTATCTGATCGACAATTCAGTTCGTTTCCTGACTCACAACCAAGAGCTGCCGTTTCTGTGGCTCGTTGTCGCTAGCCACCATACTGTCCCAAGCACGTTTGATTGGATCCAGAATGGATGGACGACTCGGATTTCGATCGAAGACGACAAGGGCAAAGAGCAGGATTCTATCCAGGTAGCGCTTGTCTTAGGCTGGGGGAACCAAATGGGTGGAGGTTTGCCTAGCCCAGCTTCTTACGGCAAATATAATGGTTCACAAGTCTACTGCAAAGTTGGACCAGTCATCACCAAGAATTGGGATAGCCCAAATTGGATTACTCCACAATGCGGTAGCTTTCTCCAGCACACTACGTAGCTGACACCTGCTGATCTTGTGCTTTACCGGTCATCACCATCTTTCTCGTAATCAAGGCACTGTAGCTGTCTATGACTTAGTTTGAGAAAAGCTCGCTATCATAGACTTGCAAGGAACCCACAAAGCTTGAAACAGAAGTTTAGCTCAGATTCTGCAACGCATTGTTTTAGCAGTCTCAGCAGGGTAGCTGGAACGACGAAGTCTTGTTGTGGATAGAGTATTACAAGCGTCCGTTGAGCTGATTGCAGCTAATATGATGAGATCAAAGAATAGCTGTAATTGTTGCTTGCTGCAGCTGTCAGTCAAGTCAAGCTCTATGACTAGGCAGGCAAAGAAATGCTTTTAATCGAGATTGGCGGATATGCGAGGCTGTAGTCGTAGGTGACAGACACAGGCACGCAGGGCAGCTGCAGATAAGACTTGATTCGAATGGGGGACAAGAGTATAGCACTCTTGCCAGCTAAGACTAAACTAAAGGTCACGTGCATGAGCGCTGACGTGGCAGAGAGATAACAGCGGAAGCAAGTGATCAGGGGATGCACTTGAATTCCCAACACTCCCTCTATCTCGATAAAGCGAGGTGCTTAGACGAGGCCGAGAAGCAGTCGTTGCGTCTCCAATGCAGGACGTGGAAGAAGCTTGGTAAGGAGATCGGCCTTTTGCAGTTTTGTGCCGACGTAGTGTAGCTTGATCTTGCCTTGCTCAATCAGGGATCGAGTGTGATGGTACTTCACTTCGATGTGCTTACTCTTGGCGTGAAACACAGGATTGTGTGCCAACTTCAGCGCAGCCTGATTGTCCCCAAATAGATTGATGGAGCCGTCGGAGTTTAGCACATTGCTGATCTTGATGCCGAGCATGAGCTCGCGCAGCCAGAGAGCCTCTTTTGACGCGTTGGAGAGGCCAATATACTCGGCTCCCATGGTCGATGTGGCAACAATGTTTTGGCGCTTTGACTGCCAGGTGATCGCAGCTCCCCCAAGCATGAACACATAGCCAGATGTGCTCTTCCTTGTATCCAGGCACCCTGAGTAGTCAGAGTCAGAGTACCCAGCAAACTCGTCGTTTCCGTCGTATCGCAGTCGCAAATTGCGAGTCGTGAACAGGTACGCGAGGACGCCACGAGCCAACTTCATGTGAGAAATAGTCGGCTTGGCAGAGAAACGACCTAGAACACCGACAATATAGGCAACATCGGGTCTGGTCGAGATGGCGATCCACTGAAGCTCCCCAACAATGGATTGGTAAGCTGTTTTGTTGGCCAGCTGGTCGTCAGTCGGCTGGTGGGTAGTGCCGTCAGTGGTGAGAATGGTGCCGACACTGGCTGGCAGGTGCCTTGGATGGCAGTTGGCTAAGCCGTGGTCGGTGGCAATCGATTCAATATAGGTGGATTGATCGAGAGTATAGACGCCGTTGCTGTGTGAGACACGCATGCCAAGAATGGAATTTGCTGGACCAAGGTCAGAGAGCTCGTAGCGTTTTGTAAGAGCCTTGAGAAGATGCTCCTTGTGAGCGAGATCCGAGCAAGCCATGAGGATATCGTCAACGTAAACGCAAAGCAAAGACGAATTTGTCTTGTGCTGATAAATGCCGAAATCGTGCATTGAGCGTTCGTAACCAGCAGCAGTGAGTGTGGCATGCAGCTCGTCGTTCCAGGCTTTGCCAGCTTGTTTCAAACCATAGAGAGCCTTCTTGAGCCTAACGAAAGGGAAGTTCTCGTTGGAGAAACCTGGAGGAGCGATCATGAAAATCTCCTCAAACAAGTTTGCATTGAGGTAAGCGGTGGCAATGTCCATCTGGTGAAGATGGAGCTTATATATGGAAGCAAGCGCGATAAGCATGCGCACAGACTCCAGTCGAGTGACTGGAGCATACGTCTCGTTGTAGTCTACGCCAGCTTTCTGAGAGTAGCCCTTGGCGACAAGACGCGACTTGCGCTTGTCGAAAGTGCCGTCGGCAAGGATCTTGTTCTTGAAGATCCAGCGAGCGCCAATGGCCTTGCGGCCGAGAGGTAGCTTGGCGACGTACTCAAAGACTCCCTTGCCTTCAAGAGAGGCGAGCTCGCGTTCCATAGAGGCACGCCATTCAGGTGCGTCAGAGCGGGATAAAGCCTGTTTGACAGTTACAGGAGCTGGGAGAACATCTTGAGCAGTAAGCATAAAAGCATATTCATCAAGCTCGTCATCATTAGTAGTAACGTCAAGACCGCTAGTAGCGATAGCTTCGAGCTGTTCGTCAGTAAATTCGACACTTGCAGCATTGCCGCTAGCTATAGCTTCGAGCTGAGCGTCTGTGAGCTGACGAGGATCGACATCCTTGTTGACAGACAGTTCTTTTGCCACAGCATGATCAAAAATGACCGAGTGGTTGAGAACAACTTTCCCAGTGGCAAGATCTAGGACTCGCCAAGCTTTGGAAGTATCACTGTAGCCCAAAAACATAGCTTTGTTGGCGCGCGCATCCCACTTGTCCTTGATTCGCGGGTTGTGTGACCAGCAAATGGTACCAGGAGTCCTCATATGCGAGCAATCTGGTCGCTTGCCATACCACATTTCGTATGGCGTCTTGTCGAGACCAGTATGAGGCGAACGATTGATGGCGTAGACGGCTGTGGAGGTCAACTCAGCCCATAAATTGCGCGGGAGAGGACCAACCGTCTCATCAAGAAGCAATGAGCGAGCCTTTTCGACAACAGTGCGAATGTGGCGCTCTGCAACACCATTCTGCTCAGGCGTGTGCGGAACAGTTGTTTGGTGAGTGGTGCCTTGCGTAATGAGGTGCTGGCGAAAGCTCCCCTTGAACTCGTTACCTCCATCAGAGCGAACAATTTTGACTTTGTCGCCAACGTGATTGGTGGCAACAGTTTCCCAAGCTTTGTAGATGTTACAGACGGTGTCTGCAGTGACATCTTTCAGCATGTACGCCCAAACGTACTTGGAAAGCCCGTCAACAATGATGAGAAAATATCGTGCATCATTGATAGAATTGGTGCGCATCGGTCCAGCAACATCAATGTGGACTATGTCAAGCCGCTGAGTGGCAGAATTTGCCACAGAGGGAAAGCTCGAGCGCTTGCTCTTTCCAGCTGCACAGCCAGAGCAATCGAAGTATTCCGGGTAGACCAGGTCGTCGGGAAATCCGTCGACAAACTTCGAAAGTCGTTTCATGTCCTTGATGGACATATGGCAAAGTCGTCGGTGCCACTCAAGGGCATCCGTCGGTGCCACTCAAGGGCATCCGTCGGTGCTTTTTCCTTTGTGAAAAGGGCAAACCCACTTGCCTGAGGCTGGACTTTAGCAATTGTACCGTCAAGGACAAAGCCTTTACCGACACGCCTGCCAGTAGCGACGACAACACTGTCTTTGAGGAGGGCGGGTCCATGTTTGGCCGAGAACAGTACGTCGAAACCGTCTTCATTGAGTGCGCTCACTGATAGAAGATGTTCAGTGAAGATCATCTCTTCGCCATTGGCGGACGTGATGCTGATGGAAGCATCATGAGAGAGATCAGAGATCAACTCTTGCGACGGTGTCATATGCGACGTGGCACCGGAGTCAATCACCCAGCTACGTTCAGCTAGGGTTGTTTCGTGAGCAAAGTAGGCCGTGTTGAGATTTGGCTTGCCCTCAGACTGTGATTTTGATTCAGTTTTGGGGCTACTTTGCTTCATCTCAGATGAAGGCTTGTGAAGAGAATGCCTTTTCCTCGGCTTCTTTGAAGGCTTCTGCTTCAATTGAGACTTTTGCTCTTGAGCGAGCATCCCTTTTTCCGTTGATGATTGGGAAAGGGTTTGGGAAGCGTCAGCGGCTGAGTCTGCCAGAGACTTGTGCTTGCCGTGCGTCTTGAGATAGTCGTCCGACTGTATCTTGAAGCGCACTTGCTGTACGAAACTGCGGATAGAGTGTGGTCCATCCGAGGAGAGTGTGTGCAGGGTGAGATCCTGCAAATCGCCTGGGAGTTTGGCGTAGATCATGGCAATTTCCATGTCTTCGTCAAACGTCTTGCCGGTGGGATCAAGGCTGCGCAACTGGGCAATGGTGGCTTGAACGTCCACCATCAGAGTCTCAATAGCTGAAGATGTGGTATTGCCAGGAGGCAAAGAGAGCTTATTGAGCTTCGTGACCAATTGCAACTTTCGCAAAGTGTCAGGCTGCTTGTGTCGAGACATGACAGTCTTGAAAGCAACACAAGCGACTGCAATGTCTTTAATTGCTTCGAGGTCGGACCTGTCGAGACCTCCTTTAAGCAAGAAAAGGGCCTTGCTGTTCTTGTCCCAAGTTGGTTCAAGATGCGACCATTCCTCAAAGGTCGCAGGTGCAAGATACCCTTCAGAATTGATGTAGCACGGGCCGGTGTAAGGCTTTGTGCTCTCATCCTCGCTTGATTCCTCCTCCATCGATTTGGACTTGGAGCGAGTTGAAGGGGCGCTATAGGCTTTTGGGGCCTTGAGCTTGTCATCTTTCATGAGGACTTCGAGAGCTGCGATACGGGCCTCAGCGTCTTCGTCGGCCTTCTGCATGGCGTCTGCGCAGCGTATTGCTGCTTTGACGCGGCGTGCGTGTATCTCCTGAAAGATATAGGTCTCAACGCCGGCCTGCTGAGCGACAAGCAGCAGCTCATCTTTCCAAGCACTTAGGCCATTGCTGATACTCTTGGTGTTCCTTAACACCGCGTTGCTAGACGGGCCGGAACGTTGACCCGAAGCAGTAGCGTCTTGCTGCATAGCAACAGTGCTCATAACCTAATCGAGATTGGCGGATATGCGAGGCTGTAGTCGTAGGTGACAGACACAGGCACGCAGGGCAGCTGTAGATAAGACTTGATTCGAATAGGGGACAAGAGTATAGCACTCTTGCCAGCTAAGACTAAACTAAAGGTCACGTGCATGAGCGCTGACGTGGCAGAGAGATAACAGCGGAAGCAAGTGATCAGGGGATGCACTTGAATTCCTAACAGCTTTCGTTGCAGCAGCTTGGCCAACACGACCTACGGAAGGAGACATATTTGCAGGCTTCATATGCCGACGCATGCGACAACATTGCAGTTGTGATCATGCGCAATGATTTGCAGCAGCTGCAGACAGTAGCTGCGACAACTAGCATATGACAGAAGAGTTGAATTGTGCCCTCATATGCACATGGCAAAGCATTGACCTTTGACTTCAGGATGGACAAGATCTCCAAAAGAGTTGCTCCATTGCACTTGCCGCCCAACCCTTGAAATAAAAGAGGACCTGGCGCACGCCTTACTGGATTGTCCGGATCATGCCGATGTGCAGGCCACGATCTCACAAGCCTGCCCCGAGCTGCAAGGGACAGACACACTTCATGCCATCTTGCAGCCATCTACGAAACAGACGGCACTCGCCATCAAGGTCGCAACATAATCCGGAACACCACTTCTAGACGCTGGTGAAGAAACGGCGATCAACGGAAGACAGATAGCAGACGCTGTGACTTCTGTTGCCTGCACTATAGCTACGCGAGCGGCTTTGTTCCCACTCAAGAATCAAGGAAGTCGAGTCGTCGATGTGATGTGCTCGTTGTGAAGTTGTGAAGTTGGACTTTGTTGGTTTTGAACTTTGACCACTTTGCACGTCTGAAGCTCGCGCTACTCGCGATCGCTACAAACCACAGTACGCTTCATAGTCGCTGCACACGCAAGCGCTCCACTCACACTTAGACGCGCATTTCTGCAGTCTCTCTCCCTTTGATTCTGTCTCTCAAGTGTGTCTGACCAGCAAAGTCAGATCAATGCTCTTCTGCGTAGCGCGGTAGAGTCCCACCTGCCAAGCAAATGAATAGCCAACATCCTCAATCTTGACTCTGCAAGGCGAAGCAAGCAGCGCGTCTACTAGCTCTTGCAACGGATGATCAGCATACTAGAGTTTTGCTCAATACCCTTGATCCAAGCGTATTCCCTGCCTTGTTCACGGAACCAGCTCAGCAGCCTCGAGCTGGCATCGCAGCAAGTACAGCCGACAACGGACCCATGGCTTTATCTGATAACGTCTTTATCTCTTCTGATACACCGCACTGAGTCTGATGCATTCAGAAGGACAATCTGGACCGATTTGAGCGCCTTGCATTCGATACACGCATGACAAAGGATCCAGCACGACTACGACGCGTGTCAAGGGAAAGTTCCAAGCGCACTGAGATCCAGGCTGTCGAATCCAGTCCCAAAACGTTGCTGATCTAAGGAAGACAGTCCTTCATCTTGATCGCGACTTCACGTCGCTTGCCAGGGTGCAAGCGAATCGGATTTCCATGGCCATCCCTCAGCATGGTGCCAAGAATCTGCAAGTCGCCGTACCAAGAATCTGCAAGTCGCCGTACCAAGAATCTGCAAGTCGCCGTATCTGATGACGTCCATCAATCTACGCAACGGGTCCCTACTAACAACAGTAATCGAGGCACAACAAGCGCCTGGCAGAGGCTGCGCAGCAGGGGTCCGACGACGACAATGATATGCAGACACGACACGCACGACGGAACGCCCGAAACATCGCGCCACGCCATGAGCAAGACGATGACTCGCAGGCACGGCAAGTACGTTGCAACACACGAAACACCGCGCCGCGCAATGAGCAAGACAACGATAGCGATACGGAAACCGCACAACCACGTCGTACGGTACACTAGTTCTTTCGCTGGTCTTAATTCATACTGACTACTACAGGGCAAACGCAACGGGCCAATGACGGCGAAAGCTCAGCTGCTTCGGGCTGCAGCGCATGACAGGAATTACCGCGCCGCCACTGCCGGCGAGGCGGAACAAGCACGAAAGCGTAGCAAGTGCGCAAAACACCTTGCACAACAGTTGTAGGGAGTACATAGTAAGCCTTTCTTGCTCTAGAGCTATCCTTCATTCATGCAAAGCCCTGGCTCGCCACCTGCAGCTCGCTGCGTACTAGTCACCGATCGCCGGTTCTCACAGGTAGTTCAAAATCGCCGGTTTACTACGCGTCGATCATCTCCTGCAGCTGTTAGTCACCAGCGCCATAATCTACCGTTTGTCGCCCGTTCATCGCACGGCGGCAGTCTTCCGTTTATCACCGTTTTACCACCCGTGGAAATTTTCCGTAGGGCTTGAAGCTCAAGCCCGGGCCTGAATATGGTTGACGCTGAATGCTGGAACACAAGCATCGAACTGGTGACATTTGCACAACATCATTCAAACGGGGTCAAAGGACAGCTCAAGATACGTTTGCTCAATATTCTATGGTATCGCCCAGCGCATCTTCACAGCAGCTTCTCTTTGATCTCGCGGACGCTGCGCAATCCTACTAAGGCAAATTATATATCTGTCAAGCGTCGCAAACATCTGTTTTCTTGAAACCCACTGGGTCGCTCAGTTTGCACATGTTGGCACCACGAGCGCCGCAATGTACGTCATCATTGTTGGCGTCCTTGTTGTACTGAAATCCAAATGGTGCAAAGCGATCGTTGAGTCGCTTTATAACATCACCTCTCGTACAATTTTTTCCTCCCTTGTGTACTCGCATGATGAGAATTACAGCAAAGCAGTTACAGACTGCAACAGAGTTGTCATCAACCAAACTCTCGTAATAGTAGTCAAGACAGGCGCCACTGTTTGCGGCGCACGAGTCTTCATCGGAGAGGTAGGCTTTTCGTGCTTGAAGCAAGTTGATGGCCTCAGCACCAAGAAGTTCCTCACCTGCAATTGCCGAAACGAGAGCTGCCGCTTCGACCATATATCGACACCTCTGAGGACATTCGTCCCAAGTTCGGCGAATTGGACAAAATTTCGCACCTGGAGGCCAGTACTTCTTCCCTGGAAAATAGGGTTGACGAAGTAGGGTGATATTGGGAGTTGACCTAGCCATGGCGTATTGTCGGCATTCCAAGATATCTTTACCCCAGAATCGTGCTTCTGTACTCAATATCGCAAGCGAGATCATCCAGCAAAGACACATAACAAAGATGTGCATATGCGAGGACATGTGTATGCCGTCTGTTGATGCCGTCGGCTGACGACTATCACAGAAATTTGATCAGTGTTGAGACTCTATCAGCGAAAGGAAAAGGTCTTGCATCAGCCAATTTATACACTTACCGCTGCATGGGCAAATAAACAAGCCCACGTGCTCGACATCAACAATAAGTCAGGAGACTAAGGCAGATCTTGTACAGATACGTTCACATGTACATGTAGCTGCCTCGTGCAGCTGAACAACATTTCAAAAATGTGCTTCCTATATGCGCATAAAAGCAGGACAAAGTACAGGTGCACACTAGCTGCGAAGCTCCCCATGATACTCCCATAGGACTTAAGCTTGGGTCCAATCACCACGTGGAATACGATTCAAATCTGTCTGTTCGCCGTAAAAATTTTTATTTTCGTCAAACAATCATCAACTTTTTGATAAGCCACATATCAACTCTTGTATGCCCATGATGGTGCTTGCGATATATCACGAAGATGAACAAGACACAAAGACAAGAGATTTACGATGTTATATGGGCTTCCATCTAGTTATGCATGCACTAGAAACGCGGCTGTTGACGAAGTCTTATGTGCATTTTTGCGGGATTTGAGGGTCTTTGGTCGGCAGGAATATTTGTACTGCATACGCGTGGCCTGTGCTCTGTAGCTAGCCCATGGTTTAGGCTACATCACTGGCAAAACGTGTCTCAGCCTTTGATCGCGCTCAATTGCAAGTATACTTGAGGCATGATCTGCAGCTGAAATTTGGCATCACACGGTTGAGAGTTACCCTACGGAAAATTTCCACGGGTGGTAAAACGGTGATAAACGGAAGACTGCCGCCGTGCGATGAACGGGCGACAAACGGTAGATTATGGCGCTGGTGACTAACAGCTGCAGGCGATGATCGACGCGTAGTAAACCGGCGATTTTGAACTACCTGTGAGAACCGGCGATCGGTGACTAGTACGCAGCGAGCTGCAGGTGGCGAGCCAGGGCTT
Source organism: Protomyces lactucae-debilis (assembly GCF_002105105.1). Lineage (NCBI taxonomy): Eukaryota > Fungi > Ascomycota > Taphrinomycetes > Taphrinales > Protomycetaceae > Protomyces > Protomyces lactucae-debilis. Next base: position 364,033 of record NW_024467999.1, on the reverse strand, counting down.
TGCATGAATGAAGGATAGCTCTAGAGCAAGGAAGGCTTACTATGTACTCCCTACAACTGTTGTGCAAGGTGTTTTGCGCACTTGCTACGCTTTCGTGCTTGTTCCGCCTCGCCGGCAGTGGCGGCGCGGTAATTCCTGTCATGCGCTGCAGCCTGGCAACGCCCGTCTCGATGATCTCATTGTCGTGGGGCTCGAATTCGTCAATGCCCAAAAGGAGTATTTATCTACACCAGACGAGTGCGATAACAGCCCTGCCACAGCTTGCTTGAGTTTCTGAGGATAGATTCAAATGCAGGTACACCAGATGCATCTTGCTCTTGCGGCGTCATCATCCGGGCACTACGCATCCTCAAAAAGCCGAGAGTCATGACTGCTCGCAAAAACATGTGGAGCGACGATCGGTTTAAGCCGTTTGGATTTTATTTCTATCCTGCTGCCAACAAAGATGATGTCGGTTGCTATCATAAACACCTGGATGAGCACAATCAGTCATGTCCCGTAAGCGATGCTTGGCAGCTCGACAACCTCTGCAAGGATGACAGACAGCGATTGCAACCATACTGAAACCTTGCCTTTCCAGCGACACCTAGCAAAAGCTGTAGATTAGCGGAATTACATCTTGAAGTTTCTATAGCTGCAGTAATTTTCAACCGTGTGATGCCAAAATCCGGTTGAAGATCATGCCTATAGCAAATGACAAGAGTGTTAGACTTGCCAGAGTAGACTGTGAGACTGCTGATGTCTGCTATGCGGCAGTCTGGCTGGATGGCAGCGACAGGAGCAAGTCAAGTGCGTCCCGGGGTCCGTATCTGGAGCAGTCTGGACTTGTCGTCACCTTTTCTCTTGCGCGATCGCTTTCTCGAAGCACCAAGATGCCGAAGTCGCAGACAGGCGTGTTTATTGAGATGTATGTCAGCATGCAAGCTTTATTTTTTCGCTTCTATGGCCACTGCATATTCCTTTGATATCCGCATCTTGAGACGAACTTGCACTGCGTTGTGCTTATCGGCAGTGGTGCCAGGCCGTATTGCATTGCGCGGCCGGTGTCGCCTGATCTGCAGCTCGTAATGCGCGCTGGTCAAAAGAATATCTTGGTATGCGGGTTGAGTGACTGCCAAGGTTTCCTACAAAAGGTTTGGCGAGTGAGAGTGCAAGGCGCGGGAACTTGTGAACATAATTACGGGGCCAATGTCAAGTCCATGAGCGGGAATGAGGGCGAAGATATGGCAACGACTGCAAACGATAGCTATAAATAGGCACAACAAGTGTCTTTAGGCTTGAGCTGAAAGTGATGGACATCGAGAATTTAGGCATCAGCATACTGACAGCACTAGAATACTGAAGTCTTTGTAGAGTACGCTGCTTCTGTAGACGGGCAATGGGTAGCGTCTCCCACCTGGCCTCTTTGACATCGGCTTTTGGCTGAAGGCCGAACTTGTTTACGTTTGCAGGGCATCAAGAACATCGAGAGCTAGTTCCTCTTGTTCAGCCTCGGGGTCCAACCGGACTGATGCCAACGGGCACTGCAGCTGGCCGCGACCAAGTGGCACATATCGTCAGTAGCGACAGAATTTGGTTCTGCGCTTGAATTACGAGGTTTGTCTGCTTCGCATAAAATTTTTACTGACGCTTGCACGCAGCTGCGTTTGAAAAGCCAAGCTCTAGGGCCAGGCGGAACAAGAAATACTTCCGTTGCGGCAGTCGGGCCTACACGACCTACGAAACGTGACAAATTTGCAGACTTCGCATGCATAAGAATACGACTACAATGCAAGTGAGACCATGCGCAATGATTTGCAGCGGCTTCAGGCAGTAGCTACTACAATTGGCATACGACAAATGTGTTGAAATGTGCCCTCATGTGCACGTGGCAAGTCATTGACCCCTGACTTTAGGATGGACAAAATCTCCAAGATAGTCGCTGCATCGACACCTCTTTCTCATACGACTCTCACTCCCACAATGCTTGCGGCATTTGCTCTATTGCTGGTGCAAATCTCCATCTGGCAGTTACAAGTTGCAGCAAAGAGGTGTCAGGAAGTCACTGTCGTCAAGTGGCTCAACATTTCTGAAAGCTATGTGAAGACGCTCCTGAGGAAGCCAACCGCCTCAATCTTCGAGGGAAAGAAAGACCATTGCCGCGAGCTTTGCCGCGACTACGTTCACGCTCTTTACAACGTGCCCAAATTCGCAAGAGCACCAACGGGCAACGCCCGTCTTGATGATCTCATTGTCGTGGGGCTCGATTTCGTCAATGCTCAAAAAGAGTATCTCTCTGCTCCAGACGAATGCGATAATAGCCCTGCCACAGCTTGCCTGAGTTTCTGGGGATGGACTCAGAGTGCAGGTACACCAGATGCATCTTGCTCTTGCGGCGCCGTCATCCGGGCACAACGAATCAAGAAAAAGTTGAAGGGCCATGACTGCTCGCGGGCAAGGGTGGAGCAACGCTTCGGAGATCGTTTCAAACTGTTCGGATTTTACCTCTTCCCTGCTGCCAACAATGATGATGTCGATTGCCATAATCCGGCATGTTCCGCAGCCAATACTTGGCAAGCTGACGACCTTTGCGAGTATCAAAGCATACAACTACAACTGTACTGAGGTTTTGTCTCTCCAGCTAGACCTAGCAATAGTTTCCAATCAGTGAATACAATTTCGAGCTCCTATAGCTACAGTAACCCTACGGAAAAATCGCTGGTGAAGGCGGGTGCACACTGGTGACTCACGGATGACTCGCAGGTGATAGACCGGTAACGCTGGTGAAATACTGGGTCAAACCGGAAAACCACTTCTAGACGCTGGTGAAGAAACGGCGATCAACGGAAGACAGATAGCAGACGCTGTGACAAAATTGAGTTCTGCGCTTGAATTACGAGTTCTGTCTGCTTCGTATACTGACGCTTGCACGCAGCTGTGTTTGAAAGGCCAAGCTCTATGGCCAGGCGGAGAAAGAAATACTTCCGTCGCAACAGTCGGGCTTACACGACCTACGAAACGTGACAGATTTGCAGACTTCACATGCATAAGAATACGGCTACAATGCGAGTGAGACCATGCGCAATGATTTGCAGCAGCTGCAGGCAGTAGCTACTACAATTAGCATATGACAAATATGTTGAAATGTGCCCTCATGTGCACGTGGCAAGTCATTGACCCCTGACTTTAGGATGAACAAAATCTCCAAGATAGTCGCTGCAACGACACCTCTTGTTCATACGACTCTCACTCCCACAATGCTTTGGGCATTAGCTCTATTGCTAGTGCAAATCTCCATCTGGCAGTTACAAGTTTCAGCAAAAAGGTGTCAAGAAGTCACTGTCGTCAAGTGGCTCAATGTCTCTGAAAGCTATGTGAAGACGCTCTTGAGAAAGCCAAGCGCTTCGATATTCGAGGGAAAGAGAAAGCATTGCCGCGTGCTCTGTCGCGACTACGTTCACGCTCTTTACAACGTACCCAAATTTGCAAGCGCACCGACAGGCCACGCAGGTCTCGATGATCTCATTGCTGTGGGGCTCGACTTCGTCAATGCTCAAAAGAACTATCTCTATGAACCAGACCACTGCGATTTCGCCCCTGCCACAGCTTGCTTGAGTTTCTGGGGATGGGCTCAGAATGCACATAAAGCAGACGCATCTTGCTCTTGTGGCGCCATCATCCGGGCATTACGAATCAAGAAAGAGGCGATAAGCTATAACTGCTCCCGGACAATGGTGGAGCAACGATTTGAAGATCGGTTCAAACCGTATGGGTTTTATCTCTTTCCTGCTGCCAACAATGATGACGTCGATTGTCTTGAAAATGGATATGATGATGATGGTCAGAAGTGTGCCTCGCCCGATACTTGGCAGCGTAACGACCTTTGCAAGGATAATGGAGGAGATAAACAGCTACAACCAAAGTAAGACTGTTTCTTTCTAATTATACCTAGCAACAGCTATAGATTAGTAGAATTACGTTTTCGAGCTCCTACAGCTGGACTTATTCCCTACGGGAAAATCACTGCAGCTGGTGCAGACGGGTGCACATTGGTGACTCGCGGATGCCTCGCAGGTGATAAACCGGTAACGCTGGTGAAATACTGGAGCAAACCGGAACACCACTTCCTGACGCTGGTGAAAAACCGGCGATCGACGGAAGACAAACAGCAGACGCTGGTGATTTCTGTAGCTTCCACTATAGTTATGCATTAGATAGGACATCCGAGTAGACACATACGCTGGCATTCATCTAGCTCATGCACAACTATTGAGACGGAAGCAATTCTATCTACGACGTGTCCAAACCACATGGTTCCCCAATCTGCATGGCATGACTACCTGCAAACGTAATCATCGCACGATGCAGATCGTAGAATCATGTGCTTTGCTAGGCGTTGGATATCCTACGAGAGTAGCTTTGTTCTCAAGGCTTCAAAAGGCAAGGAAGTCGAATCGCCAGTTTGATGTGCTCGTTGTGAAGTTGTGAAGTTGGACTTTGTTGGTTTTGAACTTTGACCACTTTGCACGTCTGAAGCTCGCGCTACTCGCGATCGCTACAAACCACAGTACGCTTCATAGTCGCTGCACACGCAAGCGCTCCACTCGAAACGCGCATCTCTGCAGTCTCTCTTCCTTCGAAACTGTCTCTCAAGTGCGTCTGACCAGCAAAGTCAGATCAATGCTGTCCTGCGTGGCGCAGTAGAGTCCAACCTGCCAAGCAAACGAACAGCCAACATCATCAACCTTGACTCCGCAAATGCGACGCAAGCAGTGCGTCTACTAGCTCTTGCAACAGATGATCAGCATGCTAGAGTCTTGCTCAATACCGTTGATCCAAGCGTATTCCCTGCCTTGTTCACGGAACCAGCTCAGCAGCCTCGAGCTGGCATCGCAGCAGATATAGCCACCAACGAATCCATGGCTTTATCAGACAGCGTCTCTGTCTCTTCTGGCACAGCGCGCTGAGTCTAATGCATTCAGGAGGACGACCTAGACCGATTTAGACGTCTTGCACACAACACATGCATGACAAAGGATCCAGCACGACTACGACGCGTGTCAAGAGATAAATCCAACCGCACTGAGATCCAGGCCGTCGAATGCATTCGCAAAGTGTCACCGAGCTAAGGAACGCAAGTCCGTCATCTTGAACGCGACTTCACGTCGCTTGCCAGGGCACGAGCGAATTGGATCTCCATGGCTATCTTTCAGCATGGCGCCAAGAACTCGCCGTACGTGATGACGTCCAACAATCTACGCAATGTTCCCTACTGACAACAGCAATTGAATTGAGGCACAACAAGCGCCTGGCAGAGGCAGATGCTGAGCAGCAGGGGACGGACGACGGGAATGACATGCATACACGACAAGCACGACGCAACGCCCGGAACATCGCACCACGCCATGAGCAAGAGGATGACTCGCAGGCACGACAAGTACTTTGCAACACACGAAACACCGCACCACACAACGAGCAAGACGACGAAAGCGATGCAGAAGCCCTAAAACCACCTCGCACGGTACACTCATTCCTTCGCTGATCCTGATTCATACTGACTACTACAGGGCAAACGCAACCGGCCGTTGACGGCGAAAGCTCAGCTTCTCCAGGCTGCAGCGAATGACAGGAACGACCGCGCTGCCGCTGCCAGCGAGGTGAAACAAGCGCGGGAGCGTAGCAAGCGTGCAAGGCACTTTGCACGATAGTTGTAGGGTGGAAGTAGTAAGTCTTCGTTGCTCTAGAGCTACCCCTAAACTATGTATAGGTCCGGCTCGCCACCTGCAGCTCGCTGCGTACTAAACACCAGCGATCGCCGGTTCTCACCCGTAAATCACCGGTTCACTACGCGTCAATCATCGCCTGTTTGTCACCAGCGCCAGCATCTCCCGTTTGTCGCCCGTTTATCACGCGGCATCAGTCTTCCGTTTATCACCGGTCTACCACCCGCGGAGATTCTCCGTAGGGATTCTTGTCAGACCTATTTGGAATCCACATCGCACTCTCGTTGAGACAAAAGTGAATAATCCCTAGAGGACTCAGCTGCAGCTCTTTAGACCCCCAATCCAAGGCCTCTGCCAGGAGTCAGTGCTGAGATACCCCCTGGACCCAGCTTCAGATCCCGCAGGATCTCGAAGCTCATATCTAACAATTTTCAACCACATGATGACGACTTCAGCTGCAACTGCAGATGACAGATGACAAAAGAACTGTACATGAGCGCGATGAACAGCTGAAATATATTTTGCTTGTCATGTAATCTGGATCTTCTGCCAGCTGCAGAGCGCAGGCCACGCGTATGCAGTGCGAGTTATCCAATCAAGCAGAGGACCCTCGACTACTGCTGTATTGACTGGACTGAGGGATGACTAGGCAGAGCAGGGCGAGTCCACATCGAAGACAATAGACAATATAATAGGTAAATAGAGATGATGCTACCAAAGTACAAAGTTGGTGATAAACAACAAGGCAGCAGAAGGCTCTCCTCTTATCTCCATTGACTAGAGGTAGAACCCATAAAACAGGAAGACAAAATGCAAGGCCAAAGTCCTAGAGACTGTGGGTGACGTCCAGTCAGACACGCCGAGGAGACAAAGAGATGTCTCAGATTGGTCAGGCGATAATAAGAAGAGACTTGAGCCAGAAGAAAGCAAGCAAGTGTTGAAGATGCTGAACGAGGTGTTCCATGAGCTAGCTAGATGACGAGGTCAGAGGTCTAGATCGGTCGCTGTGGTTGTGCACAGAAGAATAGCCGCGAGATGTAACTAGGTGTTTCAGGTGATGAGGCATCTGAAACCGCGAGTAGGACTTGCCTCATTCGGTTCGTGACAACTGCAACAGCGCACATAGACTTTGCCATCAGCCGCATTTCTGATGCATGCATAGTTAGGAGGACGCCCAACTTCCATCGTAAGCTTCTAGTCTTTGTGTCTTGTCTATCTTGGGAATTCATTGCAAAGCACCATCATGCGTATACAAGAGCTGATATTTATAAAGTCTGATGGTGGTCTGCAGCTGCCGGAAATACGGCTGACAGATAGGTTGGACTTATTCTACACGCATTGCTTGGATCCAGCTTGAGCCGTATGCGAGTATCATGTGAAGGTTGCCAATAGTGTGCACCAGCTAAATCTCGCCCTGCATATGTGCATTTAGGAAGCACATTTTTGAGATGTTGTTCAGCTGCACAGTGCAAGTCCATTTCGACGAATTTGCACAAGATCCACTGACAGACTGACTTGATGTTGCCATGAAGCACGTGGCGTATTTGTTTGCGAATGCAAAGGTCACAGTGAGAGGTGCGTGAAACATCAGCTGATCATGACTTTCTCCGTACGAAACAGAATCCTAATACTGATCCAACTCCTGCGATAGTCATAAACCTACGGCACCAGCAAACGATGTCCTCGCATCTGCGCATCATTGTTGTGTGTTTTTGCTGGATTATCTCACTTCTGACATTTGAAACGGAAGCGGCGCCGCGCTTTACCAAGGATCACTTGGGATGCCGACAATATGCCATGGCTAGGTCAATCGCCAATTTCACCCTACTTCATCAATACAATAAATCATCACAGAGCTACTGGCCTCCAGGTGCAACATTGGCTTCAAAAGGCTCGGAAGAAGGTGAATGTGCTCTGAGGTGCCGGGATATGGTCGATGCGGTAGCTCTCATTTCGGCAATTGCAGGTGACAGTTTCCTTGGTGCTGATGCCATCTACTTGCTTCAAGCTCAAAAAGCCTACCTCTCCAGCCCAGACCCGTGCGCCGGGGATAGTGGAGCCTGTCTTGACTATTATTACGAAGAGTTCAATGATCACGGTGTTGCAACCTGCAATTGCTTTGCTGTGATTCTCATCATGCGAGTACACAAGCACTTGAAGGAGGAGAAATGTGATACAGGTGATGTTGTAAAGCGACTCAATGCCGGCTTCGCACCCTATGGCTTTCAATTCAACAAGGACGCCATCAAGGATGACGTACACTGCGGCGCTCGTGGGGCCAATGAGTGCACACTAAGCGACCTAGTGGGTTTCAGGAAAATGGATGTTTGCCATCCAACACGCGACTATACTGAAGCCACGGGCTTATGAGCAGCATCCGTGAGAGCAGAATCAAGCCGCTCGGAAGTTGCCCCGGGTGGCTACATAGATTATGAGGCAAGACGTATCTTTAGCTGCCCTTCGCCCCCGTTTGAATGATGATGTGCAGATGTCACTAATTTGATGCTTAGCTCCAGCATTGTGGACCAGCAATCAACGTCAACCATATTTGAAATGAATCAGATTTTATGCATTTAGTCGAAGAGGAGAATTTCAAGAGTTCTACCCAAATCACATTTGCCAAGCGCTAAAGTCATATGCCAATTCCCCTCGTCATCGAGACGCCAACGAGTCTGTGTCTGAATGCTGCAAGCCAGAGAGTGCGACTGCCTCCATCGACTGGGCGCCCGCCCAGCGTGGCCCATATGTCTCGACACCTCGTGTCTGATGGCTACTCTGAAGAGAAGCTGTTGAATGTGAACTCGCCCGAGACATGAAACTCTCCCTACCATCGTCCTCTCGCGCCTGCACTGATTCTGGATACGCAGGCGCTTTCCCCTCATACTGCGGCAAATCTTCCTTGACCACCTGTGAGACCGTGCCAATCCCCGCATGTCGTAGTAGCGGTATCCGCCACCTGCCCAATTCAACATCTCTGCGCAGTGCCGTGACAGACCGCCGTTCTCTAGCCGTTTTGCTGGCCTTTCTGCGACGTCTGCGTAGAAGCAAGCAGAGAAAGACGACAGCTGCAATGGCAATCACAATGAGTGCAATGAATCGGAGTGCTGTACTGCCTGCAGAACTCATACCATCTCCATCATCTTGATCCAATGATTGTGATGCTTTCGGAAGCGCTGCGAGCCCAAGCGATGCGCTCGGTGCAGCTGGTGTGAATGTGCTCGTAGCATTGAATGGTTTTGCAGAACTGAGCCTGACACTCACGCGAGGACTGCTATATGGCCATTTAGTTGTGCGTGTGCCGGAAAACGATGCGTCTGCAGCAGGCGTCGCTGAAGAGTATGCAGCGCCAGAATGCAAGCTTAAGGTGCGCGTGCCAGAGGAGCGTTGTGGCGTGGGTGTCTCCTTTGCTGCTGCTTGTTGGTCGGGGACTTGCCAGAGTAGACTGTTGAGGCTGCTGAGGTCTGCCATGCGGCAGTCTGGCTGGATGGCAGCGACAGGAGCAAGTCAAGTGAGTCCCGGGGTGCGTGTCTGTAGCAGTCTGCACTTGTCGTCGCCTCTGCTCTTGCGCGACTTTGCCCCCGGACCACCAAGATGCCGAGAGCGCAGGCAGGCGTCCTCATCGAGTGGTATGTCACCAAGCGGGCAGACAAGATGCTGACAGAGCAGCGATCCGACAGTCAAGCAGCTCATCCTCAAGCTGGACGAACAGGCAGGCCATACCATCTTGCTGGAAGACCTCGACGCCTACCGCATCCTCGTCACGAAAAATCAGGTTGATCACGTTCGCAGAGAGCTTGATCGCCTGCTAGAGGAGAACACCTATACATCAGGTATGATTGAAGGAGTTCTATCTGAAAAGACTAACCTGAGCCATGGATATGAAAAAGTAGTCTCCCACCAGACTCAAGCCCAAGTGAGTCGAGGGTCGCGTCGTCCTGCAGAGTACTGGAAGGACGGACACCACAGATGTGCTTCACCAAGTTGCGCATCTGCAAGACTGTCTGTGACTTGAGAACGCGCACCTCAACCATATCCTCCTCCCAGGCGAGTGTTAAATTCAAGACATCATGCGCCAACAGCATGGCATCGCGTTTCGGTGCAGCAACGGCGAGTGCATCTTGTCTTTCTTGTGCCGTGATGCGTGTCTTGTTAAGTACTTGCAGGCTGGGCAAGTGTTTGAGGATATCGAGCCGCCGAGCCAGGTCAGCATCTGGATCAGCCAGCTGCGTCATGGACAGCTCTATGAGCTGATATGGCAATGCACTCAGCGCATCGACAGGGAGTGGATTATCTTGGAGGGCGAGTCGTCTTAGCGGGTGCGACAGCGTCACAGAGGAAATGGCAGCGACCTGATTGCCAGTCAGAGACAAGGACTCTAGAGAAGGAAAGACGCGCGTGATGCTGTGCACGTCTGTGATGGAGTTGCCTGTCAATTCAACAGACTGCACCTCTGGCGCCGTCTTGAGGTTTGCTGCAGGATCCTGGAGCTCATTGTGCTCGAGGAATAGATGCTTAACGTGCCAGCGTGTACAGAGTATGAGAATGTCATCCCAGGACAGCATTGTATCACCGAGATGCAGCGTCTCTACTGTCACTTCTCTCGTTTCTAGCTGGCGAAAGCGATTCCCACTAGATAGTCAGTCAGTGTCCAACCTAGAAAGAACCTACGCAAGCCTGAGGCACTTCAGACGCGGCAGGGACAGGCAGAGACGCGCCACGCAATCGAGGTCGTCAATCAAGTTGCACGAGAGATCGAAATCCTCGCAGCATGGCAAGTCCACCTCATCCAGTGTATCAATGCAACGTGCCTCAAGCGAGACGAGCTTCAGCGCTTGGACATCGCTATACCGTTCCTGAGCACGCCTGAAACCAACTTGTTGAGCAGCACGGTCGATACCAGCAACAGACATCTCTGCAAGTAGATTCCCTGCCTCTTGATACTTCTCCCTAAGTGCTCTTGATAAACAGACGGTCGGGTCTGGCTTGAACTTGCCTTCTCGCAAGAAGGAGCCCGTACCAGGTCGACAGGTGAAGAGCTGTGCGCCTTGATAGACACCATCATGCTTGCCTCTGCGAGGATCATCCCATGCGATTCCGAGCCATGGAGCTCCCTCGATGCTGCCGCGCCATTGCACTGTCCCGCGTTCGCCGCGTAGGGAGAAGCGTGTGTGCATCCAGGACGAAAAAGGACAACGGCGACACTCACCAAAAGCCCGTACAACTCGCGAGGAAGAGATGTCTGTGAGAATAGGCAACACGCGGCTAGCATACGCGCGGCTCTGGTGAGCTTGTGACATGTTATAGCAAAGACTAACAGCGACAGGCACCACGTCGACGTCCGCGATAGGACACTTGGTCGTCTTGCAACCTCAATAGCAACGACCCTCATGGGCAAGCATAAACCCATCTATCATCCAGCGACAGACTGTGGTGACTATGTCGTTGCTACAAACTGCGCGGCGCTGCATACCACAGGCAACAAGCTGGACCAGCACTTGTACTACAGACATTCAACAAAACCTGGACACCTCAAGACTGCCACGATGCGGGAGGTGATGGAGAAGAAGGGAGGTGGTGAAGTGCTCAGGCGGGCGGTGAGCGCCATGCTGCCGAAAAACAGGCTCAGAGATGTTAGGCTGGAGCGACTCAAGGTGTTTGAGGGCGAGGGTCACGCATACAAGCGCAACATCATTAAACGATATTGATGCACGTCTATGCTTCTATGCTAGGGAAGGTCAGATTTACGAGTGGCGCCAAAGGCCGAGGGTATACCCAAGACGCATTAGAACAAGATCCATTGCCATGCTGAGGGAGTCTTGGACAAGGTGCATCTTGCTGCCATCAACTTCGTGCCAGGTGATGGCCACTTCCTCGACAGGCACACGTAGGTAGCCAGCCAGCACAAAGAGCTCGACGTCAAATGCATAACGTTCAATATGCATGTTTGGAAAGAGCAGTGCACAGGTACGCCTCGTGAAGAGCTTGAAGCCGCATTGCGTGTCCTTGATGTGCGGTACACCCAGTAGTCGGATGAATGTATGGAAGCCGTGCATGAGCAGGTTACGGAGTGGTGAGCGTTTCACCACAGCGTCCGTCGAGACCATATGCGCACGACTGCCACTCGCCATACCAAGCCCATTCTCCTCCTTCAAGTGAGAGAAGAGCAGCGCGACATCGCTGAACTTGGACGCGCCATCTGCATCAGCAAAGATGCCATATCGACCAGCGATATGCTTCATGCCATGGGCAACAGCACCGCCCTTACCCCGGTTCTGTAATAGCCTGCACACCTTGAGCGTGCCATGCTTCAATTTGTTGTCTGCGGCCCAGGCCAATGCCGTCTCCGCTGTATTGTCAGAGCTGCCATCATCGACAATCAGCAACTCGTAGTCCTCGTCTTGTGCTTCCAGATACTCTGCTGCTTCTTGAAGCATGGCAGGAAGCCTTTTTGATTCATTGTAAGCAGGAATGACGACGCTGAGATGGACAGTAGGCGCGTCACTCAGTGTAGGCAGCGCGCATTCGACGCGTCGACCATGGTTATTTGTCGTGCAGCTGCGTTCTTGCGCGAACGCTGGACGTGGCCTTAGAGAGAGCTTATAGAGAACGAGGGTCTGCCTGTTAGCAAGTCGTCACTCGTAGCAAGGCCCATACAATGCAGGCTAGAACAAGGCCAGCTGCGGCCAGGAGTAGGAGCATGGCAGGAACGCGACCGAAATGTCAAACTCAACGCAACCCGCGACCTCTTCAGCTTATTCGCCTGGACTGCTCGTGCTACACTTTAGACTTGCAAGATGAGTGCATACAACAATGCAGCAAGGGGCGGCGACACAGACTTTCGCAAGAAATGGGACAGAGCAGAGTATGCAGAGCTCGGCAGGGAGCGTGAAGAGCGAGAACGTGAAGAAGCCAAAGCGCGGTATGAAGCAAAGATGGGCATCAAGCCGAAACAGGAGGCAGCCTCAGAAGAGACGACACGGGCCATCACGGCACGCAAGAAGCAGGATTGGTCAGAGGTAACGGGCAAGTCGTACCTCGTACCTTTAGGTGCTTCAGTCGGACGAAAAGGCAGAGGCGCTGGTTTCTACTGCGAGGCCTGCAATGAGACGTACAAGGACAACAATGCGTGGATTGATCACATCAACAGCAAGCAGCATCTTCAAAAGACGGGTCAAAGCTATCACCAAGAAAGAGCCACGCTTGAAGAATGTCTGGCGCACTTGGAAAAGCTCAAACAGCGTCAAGCGGCAAGTGCAGAAAGGCAGGCATATGATATTGAGGCAGAGCTCAAGAAACGTCGGCAAGACGAGCTTGCGAGCAGAGAGGCAGCGCGAAGTGCGAAGCGAGCAAAACGGGATGCAGTCAAGGCGGAAGAGCAGATAGAGGAGTCTGACATGTCGCGGATGATGGGCTTTGGCGGATTTGGTACGACAAAAGTCTGATCTACAATTTGGCTTGGATCTCGCGCTTTGCTTGATCGCGCAGCTCGCGTCGAAGTAGCTTGCCACTTGGCGAGGTTGGGATTGCCTCAATAAAGACAATGCCGCCACGCAGTTGCTTGAATTTGGCAACTTGCGTATTGAACCATGCATCGAGCACCTCTTCAGTCAGTGAACTGTCGCTTCGGACGACATATGCCCGTGGCGCCTCGTCGTCGCGATATGGCACGCCAACCACACACGCATTTACAACTTTGGGATGCGCCAACAGTAGAGACTCGAGCTCCGCCGGGGCGACTTGTAGGCCCTGGCACTTGATGAGTTCCTTCTTCCGATCCACGATCCAGAACCACTTGCCGTCCGTCACTGCAATGTCACCCGTCTTGAGCCAGTCGCCCTCCATGGTATCAGCCGTTGCTTGAGGATTCCGCAAGTAGCCCTTCATGATTTGTGGTCCACGCACCCACAACTCGCCACGCGCCATCTTTTCAGTCACTTCCTTGCCATCATCATCCACCAGTCTCGCTTCAGTCTGAGGCAACAAGTACCCACACGAGCCAGTCGTATCATCGTCGGCAGGCGTCATCATGATACCACCGCAGCATACTTCAGACATGCCCCAGCCTTGCTGGAGCTTGATGTTTGGTGCTCGTTTTCGCAATGCATTCTGAGCATCCACGCCAAGCGGCGCAGCGCCAGAGGTGATGGCACGGACTGATGAAATATCATACTTGAGCGTCAATGGCGATTTGGCCAACGCAACAATGATGGGTGGCACAGTTGAGAGATATTGGACCTTGTGTTTTTGGATCAGCTTGAGCATGAGCTCCAGGTCAAACTTGCGCATGACCAAGTGTGGCTGGCCCGTGACGATGGCATGGATGCCGTAAGCGACATTGCTATAGGCGTGATAATAAGGCAAGTGTGCAATAGTGGGTGCAGAGATGGGTGGACTGACCTTGCTGCGAAAGTATAAGGTCTGGGCTGCATTAGCCACGACGTTACGATGCGTCTGCTCGACTCCTTTGGCGACACCCGTGGTGCCGGATGAGTACATGATGTTGCATGTCGTTTCTTCGAGCGTTTTGAGGTCCGTGATGCGATGCCATTGCAGTTCGCGGTCAGCCAACAGCTCGGTCACGCATCGGAATCCATCCACGGGTGTAATGGTGAAAATGTCGCTAAGTGGCTTCTTGGCTAGTGCAGCAGCCTGCTTTGCAGTATCAATCAGTGCACTATCAACAAACAAGTATGCGCATTGCGAATGTGTAATCTGGTGAGCCAGCTCTCTCGCAGTGTACGTGGGATTGGCGCCAGTAAACAGTCCGCCAGCGCAAATAATACCATGGACCATCCACGGGTATGCAATCTGGTTTGGGGAAAAAATGAGGACTGCCTGTTGAGGCTTCAGGCCTAGTTGTCGCAGACCTTGGCCAAGCTTGCCGACGTTTTGCTTGAATTGGCCATACGTGATGAAGTTGGATTCGTCTTCAGCTTCAATGAAGAGCGGACTATCATTTGGCACCGGTTGGTCATCGAGCATGTACTACAGTTAGAACAAAGTAACAGCATCATTAACATACCGATAGCAGGTCCTTTTCAGGAATCACAAAGTCCGGATAGAGCATCTTGTCGCGTGTGTAATGTGGTACGTGGCTTGAAGATAGAGTGTCTTCCAGGTGTGGGGTCACTGCGCGCGGGATTCGGAACTCCCGGCGCTTAAAAATCACCGACAATTGTACCGACGTTGAGTTTCTTTGCTTTAGCGAAAATGGTTTGTGCGAGGGCTGCGTCCATCAAGCTCGTTCCAACAGATTTATAGACGGTGATGCCTGTTGAGATTTTGTCTGCCTCGCCGAGCTGTGTGAGATTTGCTGCCGAACAAACCCCTGCCTCGATGGCCGCCATAAGATCGCCCGCTTCGTGCAGACAGTCCTTCAATGAGTCGACGAAAACTTGATGCTTAAACAGATTGGTGTCGCCTTCTCGCATGTTGGGCTTGTATGCTCCAATCAGCGTCACATGCGCGGTGGGCTTCAAATCGGCAGAGTCAAAGAGTGGTTGAACAGATGGCGTGCAGCCGCAGACGATGTCTGCTTCTTGGACGGCTTTTCGACAACGACCATCCTCTGCTAGAAGAAATGTAGCTTGAGACCAGATAGTCTTCAACTTGAGGCAATTTGTTGAAGTCAAATCGCGAACAATGACAGTGATGTTACTCAGACTGGATTCGAACAACCTACAATGCAGGGAAATGTGCATTTGTGCTTGATCTCCAGACCCAAAGACGACAAGATTTGTCGGCTCACGTTTGGCCTTGAAAGCCATGTAGCTTGACACAAGTGAGCAACCAGCTGTCCGGAGTGCCGTCAGCCGTTTAGCGTTCATCAGAGCTTGGATTGCGCCAGTCTCGGCATTCAGCAGAGTCAAATAAGCGGATAGACCAGCTTTGGAAATACCAACCACCTTTTCCGAGACTGTTCCCTTGTAGGCGCATGGCATATGCAAAGATGTGTACTTATCAGTCTCAACGACGAGTCTAGTAGGGCAGGTTTTGTGGTCGGCGTGGGGTATGGCTTGTAGTGATTCTGTACACAGCTGCATGATTTCGTCAATGGAGAGATTTTCTATCAGGAGGTCTACATCAGCGCTCTTCAGAAGCAGCATTGGTGTGACTTGGCAATGCAAGCTTGGTTAGTCTCGGTAGCGTTGACCAGCTGCTCTCAGTTCCAAGCTCGAGGCGTCCTCGGTCGACTGGATCTTCAGATGGGTCTATGGTTGCACGCAACACTTAGAATCACTCCGTGTATGATGCTGGCAGAGACAACATCATCAGCTCATCGGCAAGCCCATGGAGCATACGAACTTGACCCGATTACACTGTTCGGCAAAGCTCAGGGTCATTGGAAGTCAAGCAAATCATGATTGGGAAGTCTACGCCAGTACGTAACCCACAAGACAACCCAATGTGAGCCCAAGGCAAAAGAAAATCTCGGACCTATGATGCAAGCAGATGTCGACAGCCGTACGGCCAAGCAAGGCCATTAGAGTCTCGGTCGAGCGCAAGAAGCGTGTCGATAGAGCTTGCATACCAATGCCTTGATCCGCGTATTCCCACATCATCCTATGCAGAGCCTCGCGGCACAGATCCGCAAGAGACTTCAGTTGCTGATCTGAGAGCCAGATGTCCCCTGGCGCTGGGCTACTTTCTCGTTGATTTGCACTTGGGAGAAGACTAAAGTGATGAAGACACCAGACTTTTACGAGTTGACATTGCTTGGACCAAAGATGCCAGATCAATGACCGAGACGAAGCCAGAATGCTCGTTACTTGGTCCAAGCTTGTACGCAATTGACTTGACTCGTCATTCTTGGAAGATAATCCGTCGCAACAACGACGATATTCGCGGCTTGCCAGCACTTCAAATTGATTGACATCAAAGAACGCTTGATGGGTCTCATCACCGGCATTACACTCGAATCGGTTCAGTGCTGGCTGGACGTCCCTTGCCGAATCCAGTCCATCTTCCTCTGGCGACAAGATTTCCAGAGACTCTGACAACTTGCGCTTACGTGTTGAAGTTGGCGGAGACGAATGCTTCAATAGCTGCCTTTGTGCTTCGTCAAAATCCGACCACACAACCATTGATTCATCTGCCTCTGCAGTGCCTGAATGCTCATCGCTTGCACCGCTGACAGAGCTATTGTACTCGAGACTCGGCAAGCTGTCAAGCATGGACGACTCGGACAAGGGGTCTTTCACTGCATCATCGCTCAGTAATGCTGTAGGATAGAGCTGTATAAATTCCGACGAGAAGGTCCACGTTACAGGCCCACTGATACTCCTGGTATATCCTGCACGTCAGTTGATTTCAGGCATCGCGGCAACGTACCACCACTCGTCGCTGATCGTTGCGGGCCCAAGGATAATGTATCACCTAGACGAAGTCGTACTGCTTCTGATTCGACGCGCTTGCCATTGACAAAGGTCTGTCGCAGTGGCGACAAGTTCTTGATTGTGAGCTGGCCGTCGCGCAAGGAGATGAGGGCATGTAGAATGGCCAAGTCGGGGTTGTTGAAGTGGAACCCAGCGGCTTTGCTCGTCTCATTTTGTGCGTATCCGATGAGTGCGGATGCACCATCTTCAAGTGCGACTGTCTGGCCTTGAAAGCAGACAACGACTGACATGTGAGGATCGATGAAGGTGAGAAAGGGGTCAAAGTCGTCGTTGTGCTTGCAGTGTTGTATTCTCGCAAGAGGTTGAGATGGATTCAAGATCTATAAAACAGCCAGATCCTCAGTATCCCTCTCATGAGCATGAACTGTCAAGAGTAGCATCAACCAGACATAGTGAGTAGCCACAGCTCCAACCCGACAAAATCGGCCTCGACCTTCTCTGCGAGCATAGACGTGCAAGCGACATGTTGCATTCTCGCCACCTTGAATCCACAAGCTTCTTCAAACGTACGCCACAAGCCGGCCTTTTCAGCTTGAGTAAGGCCTCGCTGCTTGTAGCCGATGACGATGGTGGTTGGACGTTGCGACATTGTTGCAATATCCTTGAGTGTACTGGCAAGAACGGGAAGCAGTTCAGCCTCATAGATCAGGTCGCATGCAATGACCACATCAATTGCGGTAACGTTCCTTGTCGTGCAAATTGCCTCGAGTTGCTGTAGGTCTGCTTTGTTGCCCCAACAAAGAGACAAGGCTTCGACATCGAGAAAACTCGCTGACTGAGCAATGTTGGCTTGAATGACGGGTAGAGCTTCTGTAAGATCACTAAGAATGATCTTTGCGTGGCGCTTCCGGGTGTCGAGAGCGGCTGCGAGCCATAGACCACATACGCCCGTGCCGCAAGAAAGGTCCAGAATGTTGCAATTCTGGTCTGTTGGATGGCGAAGCGTGAGTTCTAGTGCCAGCTCAGACGCAAACAAGGCCGAGTCCCAAATCTTGCCTGGGATGGCCAGTTCCGGTTGTTCTCGAATCAGAAGTGGTTTGATTGAGCAAGGGAGCCCGAGTGGTCGATAAAACTCAAGCAACTCGTCCCCAGAAGGCACTTGGTCACTTTGGGTGAGCGTCAATGGGCCAAATACGAGAGGCATGACATGAACTGGCGAAGAATTGACTTCAGCATTTGACACGGCAATGCAGATAAGGATTTGCACAGTCCTGTGCTTTGACGATGTGAGCGTGACTGAGCAGCTGCCTCGCCCACCAACAAGACCCGCAAAGCCTCCACCTACACCAGACAAACTCACTTGCACATCGTCAGCAGGCGTTCCATCCGCAAGCATGATTGTCACGCGACAGGGCGTGCGGAGATGCATAGGCAGAGCACCTCTAGGATACAGTGACATTTCATTAATCAAGCCAAAATACAAGACTTGGGCTTCGCCGTAGCGCCATATGCAGCTGGGATAGTCTGAGCGAAGGAAGACTCTGTACAGCATGCGCTGTTCCCATCCTGCCTCGTCATCTGGCAGGTTTTCTTTATGGTAGAATATTGAGCTGGTGCAAACTTCTTTCATGGAGCCTCCTGTGCGAGAGCATGAGCCCACAGCCAGTCTGAGTACTTGGTGTCAGTACTAGCTAAGTCTCGCTGTGGTGAGTTGTGAAACTTCGCTCGGCTAAATAGAAATCGAAAAAAGACAAAGAAGCAGCAAGAGCACGACGACCAGCTACAGACAGCATCAGGGCTCCTCTCCTCATACATAGCATCTACTGAGGATGGCCGATATCTCCGCACAGACCATCCCCTCGGCCTCCGTCCCCGTGCCGACGCAAGTCACAGCTCCACCTGCTTCTCTCTGGGACCGCATCTCAACCTGGACAGCCGATAACAAGGCCACTGTCTTTGCGATAGCAGGCGGCCTTGTGATTGTTGCAGGCGGGTCGTACTACCTCTACAGCAAGCGAGATACACCACCACCGCCCTCCACACCCGCATCCGATTCACCCATGCTAGATGGCGAATCTGCTGCAGAGAAGAAGGAGCGGAAGCGTAAAAAGACGCGCAAGGCTGCCTCTGGACCGTCATCGAGCGCACCTACTACAGACAAGGAGAGCGAGTATGTGATTCCTGCACTCGATGCAGCGAGTGCGAGTGGAGCGGATAAGAAGAAGCATGCGGATCTCATTAAAAAACACGGCAATACGGCATACGCCAAAAAGGATTACAACGAGGCCATTGCGCTCTACAGTAAAGCAATTGAGGTGGTGGCGGACCCCGTGTATTACTCAAACCGCAGTGCGTGTCACGCAGCACTCAAGGATGAAGAAGCAGTGATTCGTGACACAACCGAGGCCTTGCGTTTGGATCCGTCGTATGTCAAGGCGCTCAATCGGCGTGCACAGGCATACGAGCACGCAGAGCGGTACCAGGAAGCGCTACTGGATTACACTGCAGCCAGCATTATGGACAATTTCGCCAATCCTGCTGCTGGACAGGCTATTGAAAGGCTGTTGCGCAATGTGGCAGAGGCAAAGGCGAAAGATATGCTTTCATCGCGAACAGATCGTATGCCCTCTGTCAGTTTCATTTCTGCCTACCTCGATGCATTCAGGCCCAAGGAAATGCCGACTTTCGGAAGCGAGGATGAAGCACAAGGCGATGTGCACTTGAAGCGTGCCATGGAAGCGACGACTGCGCGAGACTACAAGGCAGCTGTGGCGCATCTGGAAAAAGCTCACGGCAAGCCCTTCTCTACACCTGAACTGGAAGCACTAGCGTTGAATGCGAGTGCTACATACAAATTTGTCCGTGCAGATGTCGAGTCAGCCATGCGGGATGTCAACCGGTCACTTGAGCTACAACCGACCTTGACAAACTCACTCGTGAAGCGCGCGAGCATGCACATGGAGATGGGAGACCGTAACAGGACCTTGGCAGACTTTGACAAGGCCATCGACATCAACCCGGAAGACCCCGATATTTACTACCACCGCGGACAGTGCAATTTCATTCTGCAAGACTATGCCACTGCAGCAAAGGATTATCAAAAGTCTATTGACCTGGACCCTGACTTTGTCTTTTCACATGTACAACTCGGTGTGTCGCAGTACAAGCTCGGTTCTATCCCATCGAGTATGTCGACCTTCAGACGCTCTCTTGTGAAATTCCCCGAAAGCGCAGAAGTCTACAACTACTTTGGCGAGCTACTGCTTGACCAAGGCAAATTCGAGGAAGCCGTTGACAAGTTTGACACGGCCATTTCTTTGGAGCGTGCTCAAAACTCACGGGCAGCACCCAACGTCATGCCTCTCATCAACAAAGCGTTGTGCATGTATCAATGGAAGAAGGATATTTTCCAAGCTGAGGAACTCTGTCGCAAGGCACTCATGCTTGACCCTGAATCTGACGTGGCTCTTGCAACACTCTCGCAATTCTTGTTGACGCAAGGGAAGGCAAAAGAGGCATTGCAGTACTTTGAACGGTCTGCACAGGTCGCACGGACAGAGGCGGAAATTATCAATGCGTTGAGTTATGCAGAGGCAACACGGACGCAGTTGGAGGTGGAACGCAAGTATCCTGATTTAGCGGCCAAGATGGCTGCCATGGCAGGTCCTCGGGCGTAGTGAGATGGTAGCTAGCGGGTATATCGTTCGAAACAGGCATCATAAAAACTCCTCTCTTGCTTTCCCCAGGTTCTGTGTCTTTCCCGTCAACTCTTTTCTGTGGAGTTGAGGTTTTGGCACAACGACGACCACCCACACCACACGACAAATAGCAAAAGCGCCCTGTATGCCATGAGCTCCCTCGGTCCCGAGCGGGACGCCGCAGATTTGCATGGCTCGAGCACCAATATCGACACTGCCGTCGATCTCAGCGATGGTAATAAAAAAGATCTCAAGCGTGCCAATCCAGGTGAGGCGCAATGATGATGTTTTATGTTTGCTGACGATAGAATTCCGATATGCGATTGTCAAGACACTTGGAGAAGGCTCTTTTGGCAAGGTGAAGCTGTATGTGTCTGCGCATCGCACAAGGAGGCTAATCAATCAGGGCCGAACATCTTGTGACGAAGCAGCGCGTTGCGCTCAAGATCATCTCGCGCAAGATGATACAAAACAACGATATTGCCTCACGGGTAGAGCGCGAGATTCAATATCTCAAACTGCTTCGTCATCCGCACATCATCAAGCTCTTTGAGGTCATCAATACGCCAACAGACATCATTATGGTGATTGAATATGCAGGCAATGAGTTATTTGACTATATTGTCAAGCGCGGCAAGATGGGCGAGCAGGAAGGCCGGCGCTTCTTTCAACAAATTATCTCTGCTGTTGAGTACTGTCATCGACACAAGATTGTCCATCGCGACCTCAAGCCAGAGAATTTATTGCTAGACGACCAATTCAACGTCAAGATTGCCGATTTCGGCTTGAGCAATTTCATGACGGACGGAAACTTTCTGAAGACGTCGTGTGGCTCACCCAACTATGCAGCGCCAGAAGTCATTTCGGGTAAGCTCTATGCTGGCCCCGAAGTAGATGTGTGGTCATGCGGCGTCATTCTATATGTCATGCTCTGTGGTCGTCTACCATTTGACGATGAATTTATCCCAACCCTCTTCAAAAAGATTAATGGTGGTATCTACAATCTACCATCCTATCTATCTTCTGGTGCAAAAAGTCTATTGCAAAAGATGCTGGTGGTCAATCCAATGAATCGCATCACGATTGAAGGAATTCGCGATCATGCCTGGTTCAAAGAAGACCTGCCAGACTATCTGCTGCCCGTTGCTGAGGAAAGTTTCGAGCGTGTTGATGACAAGGTCGTCACACAGCTTGGCAAGGCCATGGGTTACAAACCAGCGGAAATCAAGGAAGCTCTACAACATGACGGCGTCAGTGAAATCAAGGAAGCCTACAAGATTGTTGCGGAAAACAACCTGATGCGGCGGGAACATGCCAAGGTTGGTAAAGAAATGGAATCTTTCCTGGCTCAATCACCTCCAGCATGGACTGCTTCGTCTTCCAAGTCACCAGGTACGCTCCGGCAAACATTCTCACCTGTGGGCAGTCAAATGAATACCCCGGATCAGCCCATGTCACCTGTTCATGAGAGCTTGCACGAACACAGTACCATCAGTATTCTTCCTTCAAGTATACCAGTCTATCACCGCGCACTCATGCACAAGGAGGATGTCGGTAGCATAGCGGAAGAGCCGACACTTGGAGCGCGGCGCTCCTTGCATATCTCCACGCATGCAACGTCTGCTGCACTCAGTGGATCTGCCGGAAAGAAGCAACGCCCACAACGCTGGCATTTCGGTATTCGATCACGCAGTAGTCCACTGGATGTCATGTTGGAAATTTATCGAGCACTCAAGCAGATGGGTGCAGAGTGGATTGATCGAGGTCCTGAAGCGGATCCGTTTATGATTACGGCGCGGTGGCTCAAGGCACATGAGGAAGGGTCTGTGATGGTATATTTGGACGTCCAGCTCTATCAGCTCGAACCCAATAACTTCCTGGTGGATTTCAAGTGTGCTGGCTATGAACGTGTCCGGGAAGGCGAGGGAGAAGGTCTTGATCGTTTCGTCAAGGATGAGTCGTATGGTGGGCACAAGGCTGAAAGTGACAAGGAGGCGACTTCTGCGTTTCCCTTTCTGGATGTCGCCTCGAAGCTCATCACCTCGCTGATGTAGTCCTTTGCGATATTGTCTATCTTTCGTACGTATACAGTCAACATTGTCAATACTTCCCTTCCCGCCAGTCAACATTGTCAATACTTCCCGCATTTCGACTTCAATTGCGACAACGACACATCTCCATCTTCACAGCACACGCAGCCAGCTGCAGCGCTTGCAGGCCGTCATGCCGAATCAAGGCCGCAAGACCTTCACCATTCAAGGCCAAGACTTTGTCGTGCAAGACAACTTTGAGATCATCAAAGAGCTAGGTCAAGGCGCCTATGGCATCGTCGTGTATGTCGCGCACTTCGTAAAACAAGCCGCTAATTCCCTAGATCTGCCCGCAATATGGTGGGAGACGCAGAGTCTGTTGCCATCAAGAAGGTCACCAATGTGTTTAGCAAGCGCATCCTAGCCAAGCGCTGTCTCCGTGAGGTCAAGCTCCTGCAGCACTTTCGCGACCACAAAAACATCACCTGTCTCTATGATATGGACATTGTCGATCATGCGCGCTACAACGAGCTTTACCTGTATGAAGAGCTCATGGAAGCGGATTTGCATGCGATCATTCGCAGTGGTCAACCCTTGACGGATGCGCACTACCAGAGCTTCATCTACCAAATCTTGTGCGGCCTAAAGTACATTCACTCTGCCAATGTGCTGCATCGCGATCTCAAACCGGGAAACATCTTGGTAAATGCAGACTGTGAGCTCAAGATTTGTGATTTCGGGTTGGCTCGTGGCTATTCGGATGTTGCAGAGGAAAATGCCGGCTTCATGACAGAGTATGTTGCTACACGATGGTATCGCGCACCAGAGATTATGCTTTCGTTTCAATCCTACAGCAAAGCCATTGATCTTTGGTCGGTGGGCTGCATCTTGGCTGAATTGCTCGGTGGTCGACCATTCTTCAAGGGACGAGACTATGTCGATCAGCTCAATCAGATTCTGCATGTGCTCGGTACACCTGCCGAACCAACATTGAATCGCATCGGCAGTCAAAGAGCCCAAGACTACGTGCGAGGCCTTCCCTTCAAGGCGCCTATTCCTTTTGCTAGCATCTTTCCCAAAGCTTCAGGACTGGCCATTGACTTGCTCACCAGGTTACTCCAATTTGATCCAGCTGATCGCATCAACGTTGAGCAAGCCCTTGCGCATCCGTATCTGGCTGTATGGCATGATCCAGCAGAGGAGCCCGTATGCCCACAAGTATTTGACTTTGGCTTTGAGCAGGTGGATGATATTGATGAGATGAGAAGCATGATTTCTCAAGAAGTCGTGTCATTTAGGCAGCAAGTTCGGAGTCATGCGATACCTACAGCGAATGCAGCATCGGGTATCCAGATTGCTGCTGCGGGTGCGTCTGCTGCTGCTGCCGCTGGCTCAGGTGTGCTTGAGGAGCCGCCTAAACCGCAGAGTGCAGAGGACGAGCGAATGCAGGAGAATGACCTCGAAGCTGCACTGGCTGGAGGGATGGATTTGCGGCGATAGACGGTTTATAGAGAGGGCATGCCATGAATACACCACTTTTCACCTCCTGCCAGCTGTTTGTGACTGTGCCATCCCTCGGCCTCGTCGCCCCACAAATGAGCCGAGAGCACAACGCAAGACGAACACCACCCAAGAGCTGCTCTAGACATGTCCGGCATCATGGGAGGAGCAGCCTGTGGGCCCTCCAACGCACTCAAGACATTCTCTAAGCATGTCGATCATGATCGCACCTTACAACAAGACCGCCTCAACCAAGCGCGACAACAACCTGGCGGTTTTCGCGAAGGGAGCCAGCAAGCTCGGCAGGATGCAGCACAGATGATGCAGGATTTCTCAGGCGGTAGGGCGAGATCGGAGTCTCCTGTCTTTGCGCAACAGCAACCGGCAGCGGCGATGCATGCACAGCAGCAACATCGTGCTTCGAACGGGTGGCAAAATGAGTTTGGTGCGTTTGCTATGCATGAGCAGCAGCAGCAGCAACAGCAGCAGCAGCAGCAAAAGCAAGGAGGACAGCAACAGGCTTCGGGGTGGCGACAGGATTTCATGGATGGTCAACATCAGCAGCCGATGCAAGATCAAGGATATGCGCAACAGCAAGGGTACGGCATGGGCATGAATATGAATATGGGTTACCGTGGTGGTATGTGCATGATGGGCGGTATGCCAATGCAAATGCAGCCTATGCCCATGCAGCAACCTTCACAAAAAGGCAAGGAGAAGCTTGTTGAGCTCTCCTCTGAAAACTGGGAAGAGCAATTCAAGGCGCTCGATATGCAGCCCGAAGCACAAGTTGAAGAGCAAGCTGAACCCGAAGAAGATTTTCGGGATTTCGAAAGTATCTGGAAGGAGATGCAGGAGGAAAACCCAGCACTCGCGGAAGAGTGGGCGACTGAGTTTGAACAACCGATGGATGCGAGCGGCAAGCCCAATCTGGGCGAGTATCTATTTGAACCAAATAATCAGTACATGCAGCATGCAAATCCCTTCGAGGAAGGTATGCGTTTGCTGAAGAATGGCGGTGGCAGTCTATCAGAGGCTGCATTGTGCTTTGAGGCTGTCTGCCAGCGCGAGGAAGGTGATGTCCAGCAAAAGGCATGGTGTCAGCTTGGTCTTTGCCAAGCACAGAATGAAAAGGAGGATGCAGCCATCAAGGCGCTTGAAAATGCCATTCGCCTCGATCCCGGAGACCTCGAAGCACTCATGGGCCTTGCAGTCAGCTACACAAACGATGGCTATGACACCGCAGCCTACCTCTCCCTTGAACAGTGGCTCGTGGCCAAGTATCCAAATCTCGTCAGTGATATCACCATGGACACTTCGAACCGCAAGGAAGTGCACCAAAAGGTCACCTCACAGTTCATCAAGGCTGCGCAGCTCTCACCCGCAGGCGCTGAGATGGATGCTGATGTCCAAGTTGGACTCGGCGTCTTGTTTTATGGCGATGAAGAGTACGACAAGGCTGTCGACTGCTTCTCGGCAGCATTGCGCATCCGACCAGACGACGCACTGCTTTGGAATAGGCTGGGCGCCACACTCGCCAACTCTGGCAAGTCTGAAGATGCCATCGAGGCGTATACACGCGCACTTGAAATCTCACCCACATTTGTCCGTTGTCGCTACAATCTCGGTGTTTCGTGCATCAATATTGGTGTATACGAGGAAGCCGCACAGCATCTGCTCTCGGGTCTCGCGATGCATCAAACGATGGGTGATCGTGGCGGTGGTGTCAATCTGAGTACGAATTTATGGGAGACGCTGCGTCGCGTGTTTTTGGTTGGGATGAACAGACCTGATTTGAGCAAGCTTGCGGTATCAGGCGCTGATGTCGAGCAGTTTAGGGGAGAATTCGAGTTTTAGGTGTCAGGCCGTATAAACGTGACCCGTTCGGGATTCTAAACCTTGGGATCGCTTTGTAGAGTCCTGATTCCTGAAGCACACGCGCCTATTCAGGTCCACTAAATCACAAGTGATACGGTCTATGCAACATCCGCGAAAGCGCCACTGACAACGGCCTGCAGGAGTACAGACGCCGTGCCATCTCGATCGCATTTGATGTCACCTTTCCCATACATCTCGAGAGCCATACTGGCAGGGTCAAGCTCAAAGGCAAGTCGTGCACCCTTCGCCTTGATGGCTCAATGCTCTCTTCGTGTTCGATAGCAGGACAAAAAATATCGCCACCGACAGGATTTGAACCTATGCGCTCGAAAGCAATTGATTTCAAATCAATCTCCTTAACCACTCGGACACAGTGGCGATTCGAACTCCAGGTTGCGCAGTTCAGTGCAGGCTGAGCCAAGCTATCATTTATCGGCGCAAATTTTGGATAGAATTTGATTGCAAAATTTTGGGGAGGAAAAAGAGCAGTCACAAATCATGACCAAATCTCATCACACCATAAGAGCACAGAAAGATGTGAGCAATATCAAGTGAATCATCATACAACGTCGCTAGCTCAATTCAAATATCTGAGGCAGACCCTGCCAGTCTCCTCGTTTCCTCCGGCCCCAATAATCTCCATCGGCATCTGTTCGCAAGCGCCAAGACTGTTGCTGTCCATCTTCAGCTGGCTCAAAAAATAGTGGTTTGGTGAGCTCTTGTCCAGCCTGTCGCCGTTGTCGCTGCTGCCCCTCCAGTTGCTCCTTGAGTCGCTGAGCGTCATCAAGACGACCTTCCTCCCTTGCCCTCAAGTCTGGACGCAGTCGAGCATCCGTTGGTGCTAGTTTACCCTCCTCCAAGGGCGTCACCTCATTCAGTTGCGCCGTAAAGACTGGGAAGCCACAGTGTTCTTCAGGCTCTGGCAACAATGCTCCGGCTTGCCACGCAATGTGGCCATCATGATCGTCTGTGCTATTCCATCGCAAGCTTGATGTCCAAGTACCAGTGAGCGACTTGTCGTATGCTTGATGGAATTTATCGACAGCCGTGATGGTGACCTCTTCACTTCTGCCAGAAAATAGGCCTCCTGCTTTGAATTGCACTACTGCTCTGTCACCATTCCAACCGGCAATGGTCATTTCACCGGCAGGCTCTAGATACTTTTCGCCCATGGCAGCATTGCGCAAATAGCAAATCGGCTTCTCGTAACTAAATACATCATCGCCCATTGCAATTGTTGTCTGTCCCTGCGTGATGAGCTCTAGCGACTTGCCATAAAACTTTTGAGACGTCGCTGCATACTGTGTCATAGTCCATTGCCGACTTTCACACTGCAGGGCAACACCGACTGTTGGACGGTGGACCACCTTTTCAGCCAACAAGCGGAATCCTTGCTCAGGGCGACACAACTCGTACGTCTCGCCTAGTAGTGGATTAAAGGGTTTGCGAATAGCACGTACACGGTGTCGCATACTTGCGAATCCAGAGACGGCAAACGCAGCAACAAGCAGAATGCGAGACCCGTCGTCTGTCTTTGCACGAGCAGCTTGGTCGAGAAGAGAAGCATACTCAAAGTCTTCAGCTACGCGTTGAACAAGCGAGAGTGGTTCATTGGAGCCTGCAGGAGCTGATTGTGCTGAAATGTCGCTCCCAAGGCTTTTGCGCAGCATGGCAGCCAAGGACGGCGGCTGATCAAGGATCGGCGGCACAGTGCTGCGGCGCGTAGGTGTCGACTCGTTGAGGGGATACAAGTCGCGTTGATGAACGGGCTGTGCTAGTTGTGGCGAAAGCAACGTTTCTGCAACATCCAAGTCTGATTCACCGTCCGAGTCTTGCTTGTCTGTATCCATGTCAGAATTATCGTCCGAGTCATGATGTGCAACGAGCAAGCCATCATCTGTCCACACTTCATTGGCATCCTCAAAGACATCATCTACACTGCGTGTGGAATCAATCGACAGTCGAGGAGCGAAAGACATGCCGAGCTTGTGTTCAGTTAAGAGCGCATTGAGCTTTTGCACAGCATGACTCAGCTGTGCTTCTGCGCTGATCAGCATTGTCCGCTTCGTCAGGCTCAGTTTCATCTGAGACGCATCGTCTGCGGAGGGTACCATGGGTTCCAATTGCGACTTTCGGCGCGGCCAAAATGGTCGGCCCGTTTCAGACTTGGGCGTGTCCAATTTATCCTCATTGAGAGTTTCACGCAGGCTAGCCTGTACTTCTGTCAAGGATTGTGATATAGCGCCAATTCTGAGCCAAGTTTGCTTGTCTGGCGCCGTAGCTGGTGATCCACCCGGCTGCACACGCGGCACATCCTTTATCTTTGTAGCAGCTAGCAAAGCTTGGCACCACATACTGAATGCGCCACTGTTGCGCGCCCGCAAGTTCCAGACCTCTGCGCCAGAATCGACATTGATCTCGAGTCGTGCTGCATCTGCACTAATGACTGCGAGCTTGAGTGGAATCGCACCGCGTTGTGCCGTTGCTGACGAATTGAGGTAATAATGAAGTGCATTGTCGCCAAAGTCAAGCACAAAGTACCGGCTTGCCCATCCTTGCAGCTTCTTTCGTCGTCGTTTGAGCAGGTATCCCGTCAAGTGATCTGCCTGAGCCTCAGCCTTCCAGCGGTCGTCATCCACGAGTTGCGCATTGGACGGATGCGCATGTACTCCAGCTGTCGATTCGACTTGAATGATGAAGAGCACGCGCTTTGCAGTCTGCTTGGAAAAGGTGTTGTCAAACACGAGCGCATACATGCCATCCTCCTGACATGCAAATGTGCCCTTTGTCACCTTGCCGCCGGGGATTTTTCCGCCATTCTGCACGAGTCGAAGACCAGCAGAGTCCAATCTATCGCCGAGACTCAATCCAGTTGCAAGGCTGGTGCTTGACTTTTGCTTCGCGTTGAGGGAGCTGGCGCCGGCGCGTTCGCGACTTGTTTTGTAAAGGCCGTAGCAGATGGAGTGTCGCTCAGGCTTGATGCTATAGTAGAGAGACTGGCCTGCTTTGGCGCTCATATATCGAACGAAGATGTCGCGCGAATGAACTTCGACTTGCTCTAGCTTCAAATCCATGAGTGCTAGCGCATGTGCTGTCGCTGGTTTCAGTGTCGTTGGCGCCAAAGATGTCGGTCTGTTGTGGCCGCCGCTTTTAGATAGCTAAACACGCAAAAAGGGTGAGCGACCCCTGGGCAGTTGCAAATTAGCAACCATAGTTTGAACGGACAGAGACGGTTTTGGGGGTGCTCATCAGAGTCAGTGATCAAGTACACTTGATAGATAATGAAGAGATGACCATGGGACTTTGTACAGTCGTCCAGTATCTGGGAATTCAGGTTTGCTTGAATCAGCTATATATCTAGGATACTTGCAACGCTTATTAGGAAGATACAAGATGATAGTCAAAAATGGCAGAGGTCAGCTGTAAATATGAGTTTATAAAGATCTGGAGCTAAGCTTTAGGTATTTAGCTTCTGAAAGATGATTGCTGAGTGAAGGTTGCCCGATTGTAGACACAGGTGTAAAGAGGCTCTCGAAAGCTAAACTGAGCTGTAATTGACCATACTTAGCTGCCAAAACGGAGGCTAGACACTGTAGTCTCGGGTCGTGCAATGGTAATCAGATCGGAACCCTTGATGAGAAAAGCCTTTGATGTCTTTGCATACATTCTGATCTCGGCGCTCACAATGAACGGCTCCAGCACTGGCTTTCTTCTCATATTGAAAGCCGTACTGCCCAAATCTTTGGTTCAATCGCGCTTCCAGCGTCTTTGAACTGCAGTTCTGCCCATGCTTGTGCATTCGCATAAGAAGAATGGATGCAAAACACTTACACCTTTGAATTGAGGTCTCTTTTTCAAGGTACTGCTCATGATAGTAATCCAAGCATGCTCCACTATCAGCAGCACACTCATCTTCGCTGTCAAGGTATGCTTTTTGTGCTTGAATAAACTGGATTGAGGACGTGTCGGCAACTTTGAGCCATGATGCAAGGGCTATAGCATTGACTCTGTCGCGGCATCGTTCAATACATTCAATGTCAGCCCATGCAGGAGAGCTAACTGAATCTGATGCGTTGCTTGGCCATGCCGCTCGAGAGTCCCATACTGTTTGTTTTATCAAAGCGAAGTCTGCCACTTCCTTCACCATCGGCCATTGATGACACTCCATAGCTCCACAGCTGACAGTCCTGAAGGTGTTCATCCAAGAACTTGAAGACAGAAGCAGTATCCAAGCAGCTAGGTATGTAGACATCTTTGATCGTGGGCTACTTGGTTTGCGTTTGAGGACGTGCGTCTGCATTAGAATGTTCAAGCTTGATGTCGATGCGGTGGCAGCAAAATTCAGGGGCTTCTGGTCAAAATGAGTTTCTCACGCTTTGTGAAGATCACCATCACAGCTGAAGCTTGTGCCGATGCATAGTCACATCTACGTGTACGTAAAGCTATAGTGGATCAGCTAGCTCATTGCGATGATCAAGAGCACAACCAGTTAAAAGACCAGAAAGGACAAGTCATTGACATTGAATGACTTTCACTGTCTAAGGCTGACGGAAGAGCAGCTAATCTCGCTGCAATGGAGATGGAGGATCTTCTCGTGGGCAAACTCCATCCCACGACCATGTACCCACCGTTGAGCAGCGGCCAGGATCCCTCTTCGACTCAGAACTGGGCGGAACTGGACAAGTCGCGTCTTCAGCACTTGCTCCTGGAAAGACCCAGAATCCAAAGGGGTTGAAAAATGCTTCAAGACGTCGTTGAGTTGCTTCAAGTGAACAATCGACGCCACTCATTTGTTTTCGCAAGTGCACTGCTTGCAACAGAGCGCCACAAGAGCATGATTGATCGACTGTCCCTTTGTTCTCCGTCCAACCCCAAAAATGAAGACAGATACTAGCTGATGGGCCTTTCGAAAAGGATGTGAGACTAGCACAAGGATCTGGATTGTCAAGGTATGCTTGCTGTGCATGTGACAAGTTGTAAGCCGCCCGTAGCATTGAGTCGTGAAGAACATCGTCTGTGAGAGGAGGCGCGTACTCAGGAAGGTAATAGAGAGCGTGGACGTAGTCACGGCAGACTTCGTAACAGTTGTCCTTCTTCTCCTCAAACATCGTCAGACTTGGCTTTCTCAGGATAGACTCATAGCCACTGATTGTAGTGAACCATTTGACCACCGAGATTTGTCGACAATTCGATTCTGCCGCCGCCTGCAAAAGTGTGCAAAGCGAAAGCATGCAAATGCACGAGAATGAGAAAGCAGGACGTCAATTTGGTTGTAATCTTGCTTATCATGGCAGGCATTAAGACTTTGTGGTTGATGTTGTCGTTCAGACAATTTGTGGATCTCGTCCAGTTTTGCGTCAGCTTGTCAGCCGCTTCAACATGATGTCTCCAGACGAAGACACGCGCACGTACGCGTGTGTAGACAGCTGCAGCCTTTGAAGCCCCTGAAAGCGAGAATTTACGAGATGAGATATGTTTTCAAGTCGCTTATTGACACTGAAACATATTCTCAACTATAAGCGTACTTAAAGAAACAGGCCTCTCAAAATGTAAACTCTGATCAGAGATTTCCCGTTCAAACTCGTCCGAGGAACTTGACAAGAGGCTGCCGATCACATTCATTTTCATACATTCATTTCGCCTTTTCGCGCCGGCAATTTACCCCTGAAAGGGGCCAACGAAGACGAGATGGGCAGGCAAAATAGCTGTCACAACAAAGGTCGGCAGCCTGAGAGACAAGATACGAGGGTTCCTCCATAATCTAGGATACTCATCGTACGGGGAAAATAAGACAAATAACACTCTCATAGCAAATACGACAAAGACACGCTAAGGGAAAAAAGGTACCATCGCAATCGCTTCAGCGCGTCAAGTCAAGACATCTCTCCGCATCTATCCCAAGGAAATGAGCGCACCAAGTGTCAAAACGCCGCCAAAGACCATTCCGGTTGCAAAGGACTTGGCTGATGAGTGCTTGCCGGGAGAGTCAATGATTTTTTGTTTCTTGAATGGCGAAGCAGAGTCAGCAGACTTCTCGCGGATCTTGATGGATACTGCCATCTCAGACACATCAGGCTCGGATTCTTCTTCAGGAGCAGGAAGCTCTGCTTCCTCAATCGTTCGCTTCTTATGATTGAGCACCGTCACGAGGGCAGAATCGTGCAAATTCTGGTGCGTCACCTGGTGCACTGCAGATCCGCTGGGTGAGGGAGTCGTCTGGCTACTCGCTTCAGTGTCGCCGCTGTCACTGTCTTGCCTCATCTTTTCCATTTTGCGTAGATACTCCAGCATCGGACCAAAAGTATTTGTGTATGCGACAAAGGCCGTCTCATCATTACCCTCGTCCTCATTACACGGAACTTTGGCATGCGAGAGAAAATGCCAAACAGCATCGATGGCGGTTTCCAAGAAGTTGAATTTGCGATGCTCGTCGAGTGTCTCGAACGCTTCTAACAATTGCCAGCCTCGGTATCCGAACATTGCGAGCAACTGACCTGTCAATAATGATTGAGGCGCAGACCCGGATGTCTCATCAGTATTAGACATGTTTTCGTCCGTGTGTTCGTCTTGGTCGCTCGACTGATCCATGTCGTCGTGATCTTCTGCGGCCAGGATATCAAAATCCACGTCCTTGGTTGCAAGCTTGGGCTGTGCTTCAGCAGTCATCTCACTTGGCGTGTCCACTGGATTCTCTTCATCAGGTGGTACTGTTTCGTGCTGTGGTGTTGCTGCTACAGGTCCTGCAGCTCCTTCGGAGGAAGCATCAGCACGCGACGTGTCTGCACCACAGGTAACGTCACGAGTGGCAGCCGGTAATTTGGTGGACGATGATTCTGACACATCGTGAGGATCTTCTGGCGAGGTAGCACGATTGATGCACTTGGCTTGCTGCTCAGGTTCAGGCAAGCCGTACGAACGAGGTGGCGGAGTGAGCGTCTTGGTCGACGATGGCTCTGCTGCTTTGGATACCTGGCGAGGCGGCGTCTGAGGTGCTGCAGAGATATTGACGATGTCTGAGATGCAGTGATAGTTGGCTAGACAACGTCAGTACCTGCAGCTGCTATCTCCACAATGAGAGAGACTTACCATCACCCTTGACCACGTTTGTGCCAAACTGGAGAGTATCACCTGAAGATAGTTCTACAGCTTTTCGCGTCGTCTTTGAGAGTCCTGTGACACTTGTAATGGTGGTAACGAGATACTTGTCTGTGAGTTGCTCGGAATTCACATAGGTTCCATGGGTCGATCCAAGATCCTGCAGGATGAGAAGATTATTGATCACATGGAGCTGCGCATGATTGCGCGACACAACAGAAGACTTGAAGAGCATGTTGTCTCGAGCTGCAGTCTTTGCGCCGTCTCTGGAATCCTGGCGACCAATCAAGACTGTCTCTCCTTGGCAGGATTAGTCTTGTGAGAAGCAATATGGAGCGGCGCACCTTCTTCGATAGTCAGAACGCGGTCTTTGAAGCTAACAAGGAATCCCATAGCTGCTGAAAGTGCCAGTGAGCAAGGGCGCACAGGTGTCCCCGTCTCTTGTCTGTGCTCTTTGTCGAGTCTTTGGTCGCTTCGCATGTGGGGGCAGATCTCGAGATGGACAGCCCAGTAAAGGATGGTCACAAAGTGTAGTTGCCCTGAAATACTCATGCTCAGGCCATACCATTGTAGTCCGCGATGATAGAATCAGCGTACGACATGTGTTCAAGGCGTGCTGGTTGCAAGATAGCCAGGTAAGCGGCAGCAATACTAGCCAGTCTGAGTTGCCGCATGTGACCAAGAAAGTATATAGGCTCTGCACCTATTCAGCAGTAGACGCTGGCAGCTGTGTAGCTGGGATCGGGACAAGTATGCAGCTGTTCCATCTCACTGCCAAACTCAAGCTTGGAGTTGCAGCATTGCAGCATTGCAGCATTGCCTAGGTAGTTCAAAATGGGCACTAGCTTGTCTGCCACCAGTGCCATGGTACTGTCATAGTCACTCATCACTAATCACTAATCACCACGCACCACTGCGGCACCAGAGGCTAGGAAAAGGTGATGAAGTGGACCAGCCTTAAATTTATGGTTGCGGGCTTCTGGTTGTAACCACAGGCGCGTAGCTTTCAATGAAGTAGGCTACTACTCAGCCCACTAGGCATACAATTCAGGCGGAGTCCCCGCTGCATTCAAATCAAGCTGTCAAGTACTGGCCAGTGAGACGCAGCCTCGACGCTACGACTTCAAAGTTCAAACTAGAGCTAGCGCGCTCGCTTCGACGTCAACACGATAAGCTGTTGCTGTGCCGTTGTATCATAACTTGACCGGGTGGACAACCAGCTGACACTCGCTGCCTACCTATACTGTTGACGGTGTACGTCTCTAGTAGAGGCATGACTAGTACAGAGACCAAGCTATGGCAGCTGACTCCATGAAAAGGAACACGGATCTTGAATATTCATGCTATTATCTTCAAGCATCCAGAGGAGGTTCAGTGAATGAATCTCAGACCCTCGGACCACCCAAGAGAGCCTCGCTTACGCTTGTCAAGGATCAAGTGCTAAACAGGCAAGCCTTACCGGTCAGCTGCAGCCTGCAGTGGTGATAGATAAACTGGCTGAGGACGCATAGCTGCCGCACGAATCAAACAGGCCAAAGCGGAACATTATTGAGTCGGATGGCACAGGGCGTCGTATCGGACTTTGCATGGCTACTACGTTGAATTGCATGGCAATTAGATTTGGTGGCTCGATCCGTTCACCATATCGTTGCGTTGGCAGACACTTGGAGTATAAGATGAGCATGCAGGTACTCCGTGTGCAGCATCAATCTCTTCTTCATCATGCACTTTGGCAACTTCTTCAACCTTGTTGCATTGCTTCAGCTGTCGTCGTCACGCAGCCTCCATCTCCCAAGTGCAATGCAGACAATTGTCTCCGAGGTCTCTTTGGCGTCAATGCCAAAGCATCCGCGGCCAACATGGCTGCGTTCTAAACTGGGCTGTCTACAGTGACAATCTCTATCTCTGGCACTGTGACAGCCACCATGACTGCGACGGTAGCCCCACCTGCTGCAGCATCTGTCTGTGATGGTCAGGGTGTTGAGAAGCGTGCGCGACGCTTTTCAAGTGCCTGCAGCTGTGTTGGCATTGCTCCAGTCACGACTACGACTAGTGTCGCTGCAGTTTCATCGACCAGTGCCGCTGCAGGTTCAGTTCCAATTGCACTCGGCCAAGTTGCAACAGGACAAAATGCTGTTTTGTGCATTCCCAGCGACAGCTTCGCCTACGCCTACAACGCCGATGCAGGCTTCGATTTCATTCAGCCCGACCGCGTCACGATCGGCACATCGTATACCGTCCCTCAAGCTGGCAACATCGTCTCTGCAACATTCTTCGATGGATACTCGGGAGGCAAACAGGCGTTCCAGGTGTGGCGACAGACAAACCTGTACAGATACACCCTCATCGGTGTCAGCGAGACTCTCGATTCTAATGGGTCAGGGCAGGTGCGTTCTTTTGTCCTTGCCCAGCCCATTCCTGTTCTGGCTGGAGATTGACTGGGCTTGTACTCTGTTTCATCGACTTGTGCTTTCGAATCGTCGGCGGAGGAGGCGGTCTACTATCAGGGGACAGGTACTGAGCAGACTGCTGTCGGAACAGAGATCTTGGTCCTGTCAACGCTCGGCTGGCTACTCAATGTCGCAGCTCTTTTGGAGCCAAGCACCTAGAACGGGCTTACATAGCGGTAGTGCTTCAGGCCCGAGTTCCAGAGTATACTGCGATGTATAGTACGTAGCTAAATCTGGGTCAACTCTAATCTTGGCAAATCTGACTGCGGCTGAGCCTTCCCCAGCCACTTTCTCTGCGCAACGGCTGCAGCATCGACTCATCCACCATCATCGAACCGAGCCTACTTAAGGCGCGCCGAGGCCGCCTCCCTTGTACTGTACAGTTTACCTTCAAGCATGAGCTACAATAACTACAACCAGCAGCAGAACTACAACAGCTATCCCCAGCAAAACTACGGCGGCGCACAGGGCCAGCAGCAACAGCAACCGTACGGCGGCGTACCAGCTGGGCAGTCCTACTCGTCGCAGCCATACAATACCCAGCCAGGCTATGGCGGCGCTCCTCCTCAGCAGCAGCAGTATGGTGCGCCTGCCCAGCAAAACTACGGCGCAATTCCTCAGCAGCAATACGGCGCTCCTCCTCAGCAAAACTATGGCGCACCCCCGCAACAGGCCTATGGCGCACCTCCTCAACAAGCCTATGGCGCACCACAGCAGGCCTATGGGGCGCCGCCTCAGCAAAACTACGGTGCTCCACCTCAGCAAGCTTATGGTGCGCCAGCGACGCA
Organism: Protomyces lactucae-debilis; assembly: GCF_002105105.1. Lineage (NCBI taxonomy): Eukaryota > Fungi > Ascomycota > Taphrinomycetes > Taphrinales > Protomycetaceae > Protomyces > Protomyces lactucae-debilis. The sequence goes on along the minus strand of NW_024467999.1, from coordinate 327,556 downwards.
AAACTATGGGGCACCAGCATCGCAGAATTACGGTGCAGCGCCAACCCAACACTACGGTGCGCCCGCTCAACAAACCTACGGTGCACCACAAGCCGGCTACGTCCCACCACAACCAGCATTTGACCCAAGCTATAATGCCGATGCCGATGTTGCTGCCATTCGCAAAGCCACAAAAGGTTTCGGAACGGATGAAAAGCAACTCATTCGTATTCTTTCCCAAAAATCACCTGTGCATACGCAACAATTGCAACAGCGTTTCGAACAGACTGTTGGGAAATCACTCGCGTCGGTGATTGAGTCTGAAACGGGCAGGTGGTTTGGATTTGCACTGCTGGGTTGTGCCCTTGGTCCATTACAATTTGATGTGCATCTCTTGCATCGTGCTATGGATGGTCTTGGTACGCATGAAGATTTGCTCACTGAGATTCTCATCGGTCGATCCAATGCAGAGATGGATGCCCTCAAGTACGCTTACAAGCAGAAATACAACAAAGACTTGTTGGCTACCGTTCAAGGCGATTTGTCAATGAAGACAGAACGTATGTTCAATATGGCATTGACTGGTCGACGTGATGAAGAAAACATGATGATCGATCAAGGCCGTATTGGCGCAGACGTGCGTCAACTCTATGAAGCGTCGGCTGGTCGCATGGGAACAGATGAGATTGCAGTGTGTGGCATCTTACTCTCTCGCTCAGACAACTATCTCCGTGCGTTGAATGAGGCGTACAAGCATGCCTACCGCTCGACTGTGCCGGATATGATCAAATCTGAGTTTTCTGGTCATATGAAGGAAGGTCTTTTGCATGCCGTCGAGGGTGCCGTGGATCGTGCTCATCGAGATGCCAAGTTGCTTGAAGAAAGTATGGCTGGGATGGGTACGAAGGATGAACGACTCGCGTACAGGATTGTGCGAATGCACTGGGATAGGCAGCACACGCAGCGTGTCAAGCAGGTGTATGCACAGCTGTACAGGCAGGATCTTGCCAAGCGTATCAAGGGCGAGACGAGTGGCGACTTTGAACGCATCTTGCTTGCTTGTATCGAGTGAGATTTGGAGTCTGTAGTCTACTGTATATAGTTTATTGTTTCAACAGTGTCCCGTAACCGCTGCCGAAAGCTCTCATCACTCAGTCTGTGAACTTCAAAATTCAGGGGTAATTTGTCAGTATGAGTTATGATGCTGAGCTAGAGAATCGATATCTGCTATGATGAAGACACACACGAGCATTACTAGGCTAGTGCCGCTGTCACTCGACAGTATAGTCGGCACCACGACCACCTGCACTGGCATACTCGGTGACCTCACTCTGCAACAACGCTGGATCGAATTCTCGACCAAATTTGGGCAAGTACGTTTGTGCGCTTGATGTGGATGTCTTGACTAGTCGTTAGAAGAGAATCACGGAGATGCAACGGACCTTGCGTGTTTGTGTCCTTGGCTGGAAGCGACGACGTATTGTTGCCAGAGTTCTCCAAGTCGAGAAACACATCAGAGCCAGAAGTGAGATCAAAAGTTGTAGAATTGTTAAAAGTATCGTGCTGTCCCTTATCGAAGGCAGTACTTCTCGATTTGTCTTGCACATCAGACGAGGACTTGGCATCTTCGTTATTCTGCTGTGGCTTGTTGGAGTCTGAGAGGCTCACTGAGTGCTGGACGGCCTCCGGCAAGACTGACTTGGCAGCTGAAGACAAAGAGGTAGACATGATTCGTGGTTTTTGTGCAAGAAAGGGAGAAGGCAGCCTTGCTTCCCCTATGCTTTTGTCACTGCGTTGCCCGATCGATCGATCTTAGATGCCATCGCTGTTGCTTGCTTCACTCATGGTACTCGCGTCAGTCCAGCTCTTTTGCTCATTGAGATTCGAGGCCGACCCAACCGCGTAGATCCATAGCAAGCTGTCCTTGTTGACTGTGCTTCAATCGGAGCATCAACTGAGAGAAAAGAGAGACATCGCTCGAGATACTGAGCTATACTTGTTTCTACAGCCTTTTGCTGGGAACTTGTGTAGAGAGGCATTTTAGAGGCATTTGGCAGGCCAGGACGCTTCTAGCTTGAGGAGAGAGGTCGGTCAGATGCTATCACGTAGCACACCTGCATCAGTCTGCTCGAGCATAGAGACCAAATGAAGCAGAATATGAGAGCTTAGCAGCATACGAAAGCTCATTGAGCAGCTAGACCAATAACAAACACACAAGTATTGGGAGAGTGGTGACTTGGTACTGAGTTGGTGAACAGAATTCGGCTAAACTGCACAGACGCGAAAGAGACACAAAGACGACGTGGTCACCCTTCCTACAAGACACAAGCCATGCGCTCCCTCCTCCTCTCCCTCTTGTCGCTGGTCTCACTCAGCACAGCACGTACGCTTCCTTCTTCCCATTCATTGCCTAACACGCTCAGTCAAGTTTGACCTTGAAGCACAGCCAGCAGGCTACAACCGTCCGCGCTGCATCAAAGACTATGTCGGTGCAGATACCATGGTTGTGGTGACGGCTCATCTCTCAGGCACACAAGGAGATGGTCAAAAAGTGGACATCACCATCACTGACTTGCATGGCAATCAATACAACAAACCCCGTAACGTCGCTGGTGAGAGTCGTTCAGCATTCACTGTGCATCAGGATACACATATCCTTGTTTGCTTTTACAACGAATTGCAGTCGAATGGTCAACAGGGTGCAGTGAGGCATGTGGAGTTGGATGTGGATATTGGTGCTGATGCCATGGACTGGGCTGCCATTCAAAAAGCAGAAAAGCTACAGCCCTTGGAGGGAGATTTGCGAAGGGCAGAGGAGACACTCTCGCATATCGTGGGTGAGATGGAGTACTTGAAGCAACGAGAGGCAAAGTTGCGGGACACGAATGAATCAACAAATGAGCGCGTCAAGGGATTCGCTGTGCTTGGTATGGTGACTCTGCTGGCGAGTGGTGTCTGGCAAGTTTGGTATCTGCGTTCCTTCTTCCAGCGCAAGAAGCTCATTTGAAAGCGCTTATAGGCAGCTAATTGACTCTACAACTTGTGAAACTTTGGCTTCTTCTTTTGCAAGACGGCCGTGATGGCGTCCTTCATGTCTTTGGTCTGTAGCATGTTGGCATTCCAGACAGCAGACATCTCGAGACCTTCTGCAACAGTATGCTCGCGCGAGTAGTCAAGCAGGTACTTGGTGCCTTGCACAGCAACAGGCGACTTTTCAGCAATCAGCATAGCCCGTTGCAGCGCACCATCAATGGTTGCTTGTTGACCCTGAAACACACGCGAGAGCAAGCCTTGCTTGAGTGCTTCATCCGCTGAAAATTCATCCGCCGACAAGGCCATATCGCGCAACCAAGAGCTATTACCAACGACATACGGCAATCGCTGCAACGAGCCAATATCCGCAGCAAGACCGATGGAGACTTCACGAATGGATAAACGTGCACAATTGCTCGCATACCGGATATCACACGCAGACAAGATGTCAATAGCAAGACCATAACAGATGCCATGTGCAGCAGCAATCACAGGTTTCAAACAACGTTGAATACTCGTAATGGCATCTTGGAAATCGAGAATGTGTGGACGCATCTTGAATGCTTGGCGTGCAGCGTCTGGCAAGTCTTCTTTTTGAACAATGCTCGCTTGCTCGATATCGAGGCCAGCTGTGAATGCTCTGCCATTCCCACTGAGGACAATGCAGCGGACATCTTCGTCATAGGCTGCTGCGTCAAAGATGGCGCGGAGGGAGTACCAGAGTGCGTCGTTGAAGGCGTTGAGTTTCTTTGGACGGTCGATTTGGACGTGCAGGACATATTCGCTTGGGAAGGAGACTTTGAAGTTTGGCTGGGTGTATTCTGCCTTCATCTTGAGCAGTCTTGATAGAAGTGTTAGTAGAAGTAGTAGTAGAGATACTTGGTCAGTTGAAGTGGGGTCCAGCTCGGAGACTGCGGAGCCCCGAGATCGAATTCATCGAATAGACAGCTTTGGCGAAATCATTTGACGCCTTCCGCGAGATTCTCCTGGAGCAGGGCCTACAAGCTAGACCATCAACAGAATGTGCTTCGCCTTGTTTGAGAACATTCATTGATGAATAGGAAGAATATGTGACTGCTTCTTTTGAAGATATTGTAAAAGTCCATATTTTACCATTCCTTTGAATTGTGCAACTTGTCTCCTTGGGACAGTGGTTACTCCGCGACCTTGCTAAGGTCGTGCGCTCTGCGCTCGCAGGTTCGAATCCTGCAGGTGACGCTTTTTTTCTACTCCCCTCAAATCGGCCTGGCAGACAGTGATCGAGCAGATACTACTTCTCCCTTCCCTTAGACTTCTACCCTTCAGCCATTAAGGCAACAAATACGGTAGATAGACGTTCATGCGGCGAGAATGTAAAATTTTTAAGATTCACTACGAAGCACACGATCCAAAGGCTTAAAGCTTAGATGACGACGACTCCTACTACGCGGTCAGCAACATATTCACATCAAACATTAGAGAGCACTTACCTGCTTTGAAGCCATGTAACGGACGAGGTCAACAACACGACGAGAGTAGCCGTACTCGTTGTCGTACCAAGAAACGAGCTTGACAAACTTGGGGGAGAGCTGGATCCCGGCCTTGGCATCAAAGACAGACGAGCATGTCTCGCCGATAAAGTCCTGCGACACGACCTCATCGTCGGTGTAGCCCATGATACCCTTGTAGGCACCCTCGGAAGCCTCCTTGATGGTCTGCTTGATTTCATCGTACGATGCCTCCTTGACGAGCTTGACGGTCAAGTCAACAACCGAAACGTCGGTGGTAGGAACACGGAAAGCCATACCAGTCAACTTGCCGTTGAGGGAAGGAATGACCTTGCCGACGGCCTTGGCAGCTCCGGTGGACGATGGAATGATGTTGTCTGCAGCGGTACGACCACCGCGCCAGTCCTTGCCGGAGGGACCATCGACTGTCTTTTGTGTGGCCGTGGTGGCGTGCACAGTTGTCATGAGACCTTCCTCAATGCCAAACTTGTCGTGGATGATCTTGGCGAGGGGAGCAAGACAGTTGGTGGTGCAAGAAGCATTGGACACAACAGTCATGTCGTTCGAGTAAGCCTCGAGGTTGACACCACACACAAACATGGGTGCATCGGCAGAAGGAGCCGAGATGACAACCTTCTTTGCGCCACCCTTCAAGTGAGCAGCTGCCTTTTCCTGGGTCGTAAAGACACCGGTGGACTCGACAACGGCAAAGACGTCGTGCTTGCCCCATGGAATGGAGGCAGGGTCACGCTCGGCGTAGCAAGTGATTTCCTTGCCGTTCACGACAAGCTTGCCGTTAGAGGCCTTGACCTCGCCTTGGAATCGGCCGTGGGTCGAGTCGTACTTGAGCATGTAGACCATGTAGTCGAGATCAATGAAGGGGTCGTTGACGGCAACAACCTCGACATCGTCAGCGAGGAGAGCGTTACGCAGGACACTGACGTTAGCATCTCGTATTTGACAATGAGGGATGGTCTTACATGCGTCCAATACGTCCGAAACCGTTAATTCCTCTGTTGTTAGCATCCTGCTAGTCTATAAGGGGCAATCTGACACTTTGACTGCCATTTTATTGAGTATCTAGAGTGTGGTCTTGGTGTTGAGGTGCGGTGTCGTTGGGAATTGCTGCTGATTGCAACGGAATCCCACGCTTCCTCTTCCTCTGCTGCTGCTGCTGCTGCTGCCACTGGACAACGCTCGGAACTGAAGCAGCCCTTTATTTGTCAAACACAGGTGTCAAGCACTCTTCTGCAATCTTCTTCTCCTACTACAGGCTCCAGAACCCCAGCATCCTACTAGGGGTCTTCTACTCGCTATCGGAAGGACTCGCCCACTTCCTCGCGTAAAGACGAGCGTCTTCCTGTTTGACCCGACTCCGTTCCGCGAGCCACCTCAGCGCAGTCACATTTCGTTCTGATGCGTCTACTGCTCTTATCCCTTCTGTCGCTGATTGCCGCCAACACTGAAAAGGCCGTCTTTCAAGGACCCGCGTCTGTCAGTTATGTCCAATCGCCGCTCGTATCAGCGCGCATGTCGCCTGACATTTCAGAGATTGGCAGGCTTGTAATGACATTGACAACGCCTGATCGGTCAGACGGCGAAGAAAGCGTTCCATGGACTGAGCAGCTTGTCGTGCTGGAGGGACTTCGACCCAATTGGCACTATGAGATTCGTCTATGCTGGCCGGCAACGGTATATGTATGCAAACTACCAACAACGGCTAACAGTAGATGCCTACAGCATTTGACCTACGCGTCCTTGATGACCTTGGCGTTCATCATCATTTGAACACCAAGCCAACACTGCTCCATGCCAACATGACCAAAGCAACGACACATCGCTACTTGCTCATCAAGGCTAGACCAGATTTTGTGACACCACAAAAACTGTCATCTGCGCCAGCTGTAACGTTTGAGCTGATTCTTGATCCCTTGGCATTTGGAGTCTTGCCCAAGTCACTGCTACCCGTGCTTGGCTGGCTGGCACTGGCGATCCTTGTAGGCCTGAATCTTGTGCTACCTTTGATTCATGCCCTATTGGATGAGATTGTTCACGGGCAGCGTCAAAAGATGGTACGAATCAAAAGCCAGTAGATGAGTCAGGGCATTGTAATCCCAGTGCTTGAGTCTATTCTGTGGTTTCACACACACAACTTCACAAGCCACGACTGCCGATCTGCCGCACACGCGTGGGGTCTATTGCCAGTGGCATTTTGCCACCTACCCGGTTGATATGACGATTGCTGACTATGCGATCAAGATTGAGATCCATATACAGACATTCACTTGCGCAGGCAAGGCAGTTTGATATGAGACTTAGTAGCAGAGATTCAGACCTAGTTAACCTGAAGTTGTAGGCCGTGTCACGTGTGGCAGCTTGCAAGCGTGGCCGGTACCTTGGGACTGGAACTTCTGACGCCTAATCAAACCCGCTCGCTCCTTTTGCATTTTTTCGATCGATCGCCTCCCATCCATTGCAATTTGGGTCGCAGACCGAGATAGGAGAGCAGAAGAAAGGGGATAGTTTGCTTAGTGACCAGGCCTTGTACTATGTATGATATGTACGTAGACCACGTATGCCGCTTGCGGGCAAGGCCCGGGAGTATTTCTGGAAAAGCAATCTTTACCTCCGAGATAGCCGCACGGGCTCAAAAATCGGGCTCCGACTGACTAGGCGAGGTACGACACACGGCTACAGATGGGAGGTCGAGATTGAACAGATGAACAGACGAGAGACGAACCGAGCACCATGTCATCCATCTAATCACCCTACAGAGATCCTATATAGGTACGGCTCGACGCAGACACAAGGGTGCCCCGCCACAACACCACCGCCTGGTCACACAATACATTTGGTGACATCCGGGCCCCAGATTGCGGACAGAGAGGTTTGAAAGGGACACAAAGCGACATCACAGGATAAGAGAACCATGGATCGATCTTCAAGTAATTGGATCCACGAATCCTACAAGACAGGCGAACATGCGAATTCGAGAGGCGACCGTCGCGACCGCAACACAAGCAAGCACATCCCATCGCCAACAGCAACACGAGCACATCCAATACCCACTCAAAATCAACCTGCCTATGCTGGAGGCATGGCGGCCAGCAGTCTTCCGACACAAGCATCCATTAATCTAGCGCAACAGCAACAGAGGCGTGTGGATAAGAAGAAGATTACGTGTTGGTACTGGATGTATGATCGTTGTAAGTTTGGCAACAGCTGCGTGCATGCGCATAGCTTGCCGCAACAGCAGCCATTGGCAAGTCCAATAGGAGGGATGCAGGAACATCATCGAGGGCCAATGCAGCAAGGTCAATCCATATTGCAGCACCAGCATGAACATCCGCAGCAGCAGCACCAGCATGTGCAGCTGCAACAACGGCAGGTTCAGCATGCACATCCTTGGAAAAGGCCGCCGTATCCCGTGGACGAGGCAGCGTACACAGTCAGCGAGCAGATACAGTCGCCACCGTGGCAACACATCAGACCAGTTTCAGCGCCTAGTCCCTGGGCAACACATACTGATGACAGGAGCTTCAATAGTAAGCCTTTCATGTCTGATACGGGTCACTCGCATGCATACGCCAGCAGCGAAAGGGATATTCGCGGTTCCGCAATGAGGGAGTATAATGTACCTGTCACAAGGTACAACCTCGAGCAACAAGAACCACTTGCAGACAAGACGCAACTCGACGAGTCGTTCGCCTGGCCACGACCCCCTCCCGGACGAGCACCGGCTGACGAAGTATACACATCAGACGACAAGGGCATGCTTGACTTCCTCGACAAGGATTTGCGAGCTCTCACGTATCAATGAAGCATTCTGCAGCGCCCAACTCAACAAAGTTGGCAAGATCTTTCAAGCGAGTCTCTGATGACATGAATCTCCATTTATTTGTAAAGTGATTTCATCTTTGTAGTCCGAATTGGTTTATCGTGCAATGAGCTCGCTCACTGTTGTGTTGCGTGCTTTGAGTAGACTAAACAACTCTTCACGGATCCGACGAGGAAAGCGGGGTCCTTCATATCCAAATGCCGTGTAAGCTTGAACGAAGGAAGCCCCCGCATCGAAATAGTCCAAGACGTCCTGACCAGACGAAATGCCGCCACATGCAATCAAACGAACCTTGTCGCCCGCTTGTTGTTGCCTCAAGTGTGACTTGAGCGTTTTGAGTGCTTGCATCGTCATTGGCTTGAGTGGTGCTCCACTCAATCCACCGGCTTCTTGTGCAACATCTTGATGCTGCAAGCTAGAAGGTCGCGCCAGGGTTGTATTACTGACGATACATCCATCAATCTCCTGCTTGACCAAAATTTGCGCAATACCAGCGAGTTCTTCGGTCGACAAGTCTGGTGCAATCTTGACTAGCAGCGGTACACCCTGAACATGCTTGTTGGGATGTGTATCTCGTGCCTTTCTGACTGCACCCAAGAGCGAAGACAACGCATCTCCGTGCTGTAACGTTCGCAAGCCAGGTGTATTGGGCGAAGAGACATTGATGACAAGCACATCTGCATACGGCCCAAGCTTCTCAACACCACGAACATAATCACTCACCTCATCGCCATTCTTATTTTTGCCCAAATTCAAGGCCAGTACTTTTCCGGGGGTTTTCCGATCACCACGTGCTGCAAGGCGTGCAGCAACGTTGGCATGACCTTCTGAATTGAAACCATAGCGATTGATGACTGCATTGTCCTTGGGAAGCCTGAAATATCGTGGCTTGGGGTTTCCTGGCTGCGGCTGTGGTGTGACGGATCCTACTTCGACATAGCTGAAGCCCAAGTTGAACAGACCATCAATTCCCTCAGCTTGCTTATCAAGCCCAGCAGCCAAGCCGATAGGAGATTCAAAGTCCCTGCCCCAGAGAGAGAATCCTAGCCGTTCTGCTTCTTCTTGGGAGAGAGTCGCCGTGTCACGGGCAGTGAGACCCATAGACAGTGCACGAATAGCAAGTGAATGACTCGTCTCGGCATCTGTTGTTGCACGAAGCACAGGCATAGCGATATGCGTGTAGAAGCCAGCGCGTGAATCGCTGAGGTAGTATCCGCCAAGCACAAGACCTGTTATTGTGAGGGTTGTTGTGATGGTTGAGCGAATGGGGCCAGCTGGCTTTCGACGCGTAAAGAGAGTGCGAGCATGCGGAAGAAGCGGCCGGGTCTGACGCGTGCTGAACATGATGATGTCGCTATGAAGTACTTGGTCGTCGCTATCAAAAAAGTCAAAAGTCAAAAGTCGCGACTCAACCTGATACTGATGCAGCGGAGCTGAAGTAATTGAAATACTATGGAAATACAACAAGACCTGTCTGCTTCTGTTGGAGGCCTACACGCGCCTTCGGAGATTTAGCACAATCGTCAGTAGCTATAGTCTTCTCAGCTGTCACAAGCATGCACGCGAGACTTCAAGCAGTCAGAAGCCCTCTAGTTTCTTTCTTTATACACATTGTGACGGCGAAGAACAGCTCCATGTTGCTAGCTGAGGATCTTGCACAATATCGAATCGCATTATTCATATGCATGCATGTTCTATGGCGAGAGGCACCCTGAAGTCTCGCAATCATAGACCCTCAAATCAAGCAGCAAATCACGGTCTAGGATCTCACCTGAAGAAACAGTCATGAGTCTACCAAACATTGACGGCAATGACCATCTTGTACACTAGGCCCAGAATGCGACAAAATGGTTGTGTGTCGCGGCTGATTCTCGAAATTTCCTCGTCGTCTTTTGTAGTCTGAAACTTGCGACGACGACATCGAGCTGACCTAAAAGAACATCGATATCATGGTAAGGCCTTGCTTGAGCTCATCACCTACAGAAGCTGATTCTAGTCAACCGCCATCAAATCTGCCAAGGCGATTCAGCCGCTCCTTAATCGCATCCTGATTCAGCGTTCCAAGGCCGAAACAGTATGCAACCAGCTACATTCACGTCGTAAGCTAACACCCTCCAGAAAACAGCATCAGGTCTCTTCCTGCCTTCATCACAAGCAGAAAAGAAACTCAACGAAGGAACCGTTCTTGCTGTTGGCCCTGGCGGTCTCGACGACAGTGGCAAAGTACACAAGATTGGATTGACTGTCGGCCAGCGTGTCTTGCTCCCTGCTTTCGGTGGAACACCCATCAATGTCGGAGAAGAAGAGTTCACCCTCTTCAAAGAGTCTGAGATTCTCGCCGTCATCAACGAGTAAGCCTCGTTTCTAGCATATGCATAAACATCCCTTCTCAACTTCTGTGAATGCTTTGATGTCTGTGGAAACTACACAATGCTCTCGAGCTCACGCGCATAACCCAAGGTCTGCGAGAGCATCGCACGCCGCGCATCTCCACCATATGCTTCCATCTCTGCAGAGGAAACTCCTGCTTCATCCTCATGATCCACCGCCATTGCATCAACATTGTTTGTCCCTGCCAATCGTGTCGTCGATGTAGCCGTACCTACATTGCCGCCTTGCTTGAAATGTACTTTGCCATTCCCTGTATCCAACTGCCATCCGCGTTCCTCACACAAGGCCGTGATGGCCTGCTTACTCCCATCCGGCATCATCAGCAAAGCCGCCAAATTGACAATGGGCAACGACTCATACGCACTCCCGACACAATCTGCAATCTCCCGCCGAATAGATCCAGAGACTTGCTCAGCCAATGCACGAAAGGCATCAGGCGATGCAGTCTGAGGTGGTGACGACAACAATGTTTGTACTTCTTGGTACGAGCCCTCTGTGATGTTTTGCTCTAATTGAGCAGCCCAAGCAACTTCAGGCGTACTGAGCAATATCTGTGGTAGTGACTCCAAAGCCGCATGAAAGGCAGCGATATCTTGACGCGTCAACAAGAGCAGTAAATGCAGCGCTGTGATGAGTGGGCGTTGCGAACCACTTTGTGCAGGGATCGACGCAGCAGCTGCCGCGCGTGTCGTACGCTTCCGTCCTTTTGTTGCTGGTGCCGTCGTTGCAGCTGTGGTTGAGGCCGTGTAGGGCGTCGCTGCGTACAGAGGCGCGAGCTGCGCATAGGCTTTCGAATAGGCGTCAGCGTCGGCCTGTTGAGAGGCAGAAAGTGCTTCTTGCTCGAGCAATGAAATCAATGTAGCTGTATCGCCCTCTTCATATGCTTGCAGCAGAGCACTCGCCATGGCTGCTGGACAATGGGATGCTGCTGCTCTGAGTTGAGTGCCCAAAAGTGACGCGTAGCAGAGATTCAACAGTCACAATTTCTACATGCATCTCTAAGGCACCGGCGCCAGCTATACAGGATGAGCATCAATGTCTCAGCGACGGGCTTGCTTCCTGACACGTCCAGAGAGGGTTGGAGGCAGCTCGACCACAGGTTCAGGTTCAGCGGCCTGTTGCTTGGCTGCACTGCTCGCCTTTGACTTGTTTTGCTGCTTCGGCGTGCTCTCCCTCGTTCCTGCAGCACTCAAGGCAGCGGCACCCTTCTTCTTACCCTTCGTGATGGGTGTACTCGTCCCGCTTGCTTGTCCATTGAGACCCTTGCGCTTCTTTGATTTCGGCAGCACCTCACTCGTTTCACTCTCGCTCTCCTCCTCATCCTTTGCACGCTTCCTGTCATCGCCCATCTCCTTGACAATCATATTGAGCAATGACTGGCATCGTCGCTGCAACTCTGCTGGCGTGCGCGACTTGATGAACCAATCAAATCTGAAGAGTGGCGACTCGCGAATATCTTGCCTCAACAAGTCATACACATCTTCGCGTGCAAGACCATGATGATGCAGTCGAACCATCAAATAACGATCTTCCTCTTCCGTGTACACTTTGCCCTTGTTTTGTGCATAAACAAGACGCATTTGCATCATGGGGTTCTTATACAGTGCCATCTTCTTTTTCAGCAATGTAGCTTGTCGTTCGGACTGCGCAATACGATGCTCACCGGCTTCAATCTGCTGCAAGTACCGCTCATGTCCATCCACCTCATCATAGCGAGCGAAGAAGACCTCAGCGTACGTCTTGACCTCCTCTTCAGTCTTCGTTTCCATTTCTTGTGCAATGGCTTGATAGGCGTTTCGACCATGACGCTCACAAGCGCGTATAAATGTGTGGAAATCACGACGTTGCCAATCGCCAAAGCCTTCTTGTGCCAGTTCCTCTTTTTCCTGCTGTTCTTCTTCTGTCAAGGCAACAGCATTGTCAATTCGAGCTTGCTCGGCTTCAATGCGTGCTTGCTCTTCAGCTCGTTCCTCTTCGCCAAGCTGCGCGTCCTCTTCAATACCAGGGACCTTGTACCCTTGCTCCTTTTGAAAGAATGCAGTTTCTTGCTCTTGCAACTCTGCCAAGCGCGCCGGGTAAAATTGATGGTCTTGAATGTGAATTTGCCGAGGTGGACGAGGTGCACGCTCCTTGGGTGGTGCTTTTTGTTGGTGTGAGCCCGTCTTGAGGGCCTTTGAGTAGTACGCATCAATCGAATAGCCTTCTTGCTTTCGTTCACGCTTTGAAGGATGAATCCAGAGTTGTCCCGTCATTTGCTTGCGCTTGGTGAAGTCTTCGCCATTCCATTCGTAGGTGTTGTCGCTGGTGAACTTTTGTAAGTCCTCGACATTGACACCTTCAAACTTCTTGTTGAGCTCAGCAGTGCGCTCCTCACCCTTCTTGAGGATCTCATCGAAAAAGTTGTCATCCGCAGCACCAATGGAATCGCCCTTGCGTTGGAAGATTTGCTCAGCACCGTGTTGCACCATGGAGAGCAAATCATCCTTCGACTCCTTCTTGTCAACTTTTGCGCGGCCTTGCTGAATGACGAGTTGATCAAGTCGTAGCTTTTGAGCGGCACGCTCAAGAATCTTTTCTTCAATTGCACCTTCCGTGACGAAGCGGTAGACGTATACTTGCTTAGTCTGGCCAATTCGATGAGCACGATCCATTGCTTGTAAATCGGCTTGAGGGTTCCAATCAGAGTCAAAGAGAACCACAACATCGGCTGTAGTCAAGTTGATGCCGAGCCCTCCAGCGCGCGTTGTAAGCAAAAACAAAAACTTGCTCGAGTCCGGCTTGTTGTACTCGTCAATGGCAGAAATTCGGTCCTCGTGCGAGGTCTGTCCGTCAATGCGACAATACTCGTACTGACGAAGGAAACAGTAGTCTTCCATGATATCGAGTAACCTCGACATTTGTGAAAAGATGAGGACGCGAGAGCCTTGAGCCTTCATGCGTTGCAAAAGTCTGTCAAGAAGCACCATCTTTCCAGAGTCATTGATGAGTTTCTCGTCCGTAACAAAAGGTGGCCCGGGTTCAGCGCCATCAAATAGGTAAGGATGGTTGCAGCACTTGCGTAGCTGCATGCAAATATTGAGCAGTCGTGTTTTGCCTTCCTTTTTGCCGCCAGCGCCATTGACGGCATCAATGTCTTTCTCCAAGAGTCGCTTATACCAAGTATGCTGCATCTCGCTCATGCCGACATACAAGTTGACCTCCTTCTTGGGCAAGAGTGACTTTTCCACGTCAGCCTTGACGCGACGAAGTAAAAATGGACGTAGCACCTTGTGTAGCTGCTGGACGACAGAATCTTGATCTGCCGACTGCTGTGAGAACCAGTTGTCAAACGCCTCTGATGAGCTAAACACGTCGGGAAGTAAAAAGTTCAGGAGTGCCCAGAGCTCGTGCATGTTATTTTGCAGAGGTGTACCTGTAATCAACAATCGGTTGCGTGAATTAAACATGCGAATGACTTGGGAGAGGAGTGACTCTTCATTCTTGATCCGGTGCGCCTCGTCGATCACGATGTACTCCCAGGCGAACTTGCGAAGGACGGCTTTCTCTCGAATGACCATTTCGTAAGAAGTCACGCAAACATCCCAGTCTCCATCGATCAATTCATTCTTGATGAGCTCTTGCCTCTCCTGCTTTTCTCCCTGCAGCAGCAGCACATTAATCTCTGGGATCCATCTCTTAAACTCTTGCGACCAATTGTGCATGGTACTTTTTGGCACAAGCACAAGATGAGGCCCTGGCGTGCTTCTAAAGTAGCGCAGGTAGCCAAGGAACGAAATGGTCTGCAAAGTCTTTCCCAGACCCATCTCATCTGCAAGGATACCATTGATGCCGTTTTCATACAAGGATACAAGCCAGTTGAGGCCCTGTACTTGATAATCGCGCAACAGCCCATGTACATACGGCGGTGATTCAGTGAAAATGGTACGATCGCTGTCCTTATCATTGAGGAGCTCTGCATCCTCTTCCTTCTCAGACTTACGGTGCCTACCTGCACCTGTCGCTGGCTTGCCCTTGGCTGAGGTCTTTGAAGCAGTTGCTTTTGCTACTTCTGCCGCAAATTCTGCGTCTTCGCTTGCTACTGGTCAGTTTGTACGCGTATGGGCATAGAAGCAACGAACCTTTCAAGTCGATAAAATGGCGGAAGAGGTCTGTTTGCCCAAGCAAAAAGGCAAAGCGCTTTGCAGAGTCGGCCGATTTTGCGGCATCGAGGTTGCTGTGTGCGTCCTGGCGACGTTCCTTGCTCGTCCTGCCATCGACACTGGAGGGAGCTGTGGTGGGCGTGTCCATGGCCTGCTCGATGGGGTTGTGTGTGCTCTGTTGGACGCGTCTTTGAGGGTCAGATTCGAGACTTGCGATATTCAAAGGATTCCAGGTCGAGCAATCCTTTGATATCGGCAAAGTTCAAATCCTGGAGGTCCAGTGGAGCCTCAGAGAAGTGCCGACAATAATTAGACTTGCCAAAATCAAAGAATTTGGCACTCTTCCTATGATCGGGAGCATGAGAGATCCAATGAGAGCGCTTAATTTGAGCGAGGTTTGTGCTAAAGAGCCAATCATCTGCGAGGAAAGTAAAGATAAGAGCCAATCATTGTCGCGATGTCCTTTGCAGCGCATCATAGATTTAGACAGTAGAGTAGACTCATAGTCTCACAGAGTCATAGTCATAGATAGTCTCATAGATTCATAGGCATATTCTGATATTCATCGTGTACAGTGACAACAGCGATCCGAACTTCCACCTACTGTTGAGCAAGGCGTGAGTCGTCACCCCTCTCGAAATGAGCCGACGCAGACACACTATATCACAGGCCATCTGCACTCTCTTATCTAGTAACTCATTTGGTGTTTCACGCCAGTGCTTGTTCGTTCGCTCAGATAAAAACCAGATTACAGTCGCGTTGTTTCTCATGTCATCTCACCATCCGGTAATCCCAGACGGACTGGTATCCCCAGAAAATCGGCCGGTAACCCCAGCCAACGACCAAGCTGCACCAATGCAGCGTTTGACGCCTGATATGCAGGCTGCAGTGCAAGCTGCTGTACAGCAGTACCTGTTGGAGCAACAGACTCCCTCTTTCGCGACTCCGTCCCGAGTTGTTCGTGCTCCACCACTACCAGTGGAGCCTGAGTCTCATGACCACATCTGGTCTATGGTTCCCATCATCGGACTTCCCATTCCCGGGAATCCGTCATACTTCGGGTGTGTGCAACCTGACAAAGCGACGCTGCGCCTGGCGATTGACACGCTCAGCAAGTCACCGCTCAAGAAATATGGGTCAAACTGGTATGACTTCATCAGGCAGGCAATTTATGCCATCAAGAATTCTGGCACGTCTCCGTTAGTGCTCCTGCCGGTATCAACAACGGCTGATTTTTTGGCTGCGTGCGGCGATGATGCGGTTCTGGTCAGCCTTCACACACTATGGCACTGTATCATCACCCAACTTGCAGTATCTGCCTACGGTGTTGAGACCGCTGAGACGGTGTACGCATGCTTAGAGCTGGTCAGAGGACACTACGCTCCGGATGCCTTCCTGGAGCGCTGGCTCAACAAGCAACGGAGCAGCATACACGACACGCCTGCAGGTAGGAATGATTTGACCACCACCACGGTGAATAGCATCAGCGTGCAGGACAACATCCATAATGTTGTGAATACTACTACTACTCGATCCGTGTATAGCTAAAGCATGTACTGAAAGCATACATTGAGGAGCGGATAGTCTACAGCCCTTTTGTTCAGGGGATTGATAGGTAGTGGAAGATGCAGACATCCTTAGCCAAGCCATCTGATCATTTGCGCTTCGAAGCAGGCCACCAGTTCATTGGGGAAAAGCAGTCACCAACATGATTGATTATCATACGGAGCTTCAATACTGATTCAAGGGTACTGTTCATTACATTTAACGATGAGCGACGGCTAGTGCTGCCGCTTAAATTCGTGAAACGTCTATATAAACCGCCTGGGGCGCGAATGGGAGAGATAAGAATCCTTCGAAATTGGCAACTCGACACTGCAGCTGACTACTCACCACAATCAACTTGCCTAGCTCGCTTCCAATCTGCTACTCTGCCGTAAGATCGCTGCATGTTCCCTACCGTCTCACCCCATGATTCTCTCCTTGTCTGTCTAAAGCCCGCTGCCACGGCTTGCTTTCTCGTTATTGGCCACAACAGGCTCGCAGCTGCACGTTGCTTCTCTGCTCTTGAAGCAAGCTACAAGACCTACGTCTCCTATGCCCCAGGGCTGCCTGTAGACCCCGAGCTTCTATATCGGATAGAACAAGGTCAGGTTGCCTATCTAGAAACAACAGAAGCGGTCGTTGCTCTTTCACAGCTCGACCAGCTTGATGTCGTTTGCGTCACAGATACACTGTCCAACATGCCGCAACGGAGATCCAGCGAGTCTTGTAGAGAGATTTCAGACTACTGCAAGCGTCGTCGGATTCACCTCAATATTGTCGATCATACAGATCTCAATACCATCTCATTTCCTGCGACGCATCGTTGGCGGACGGGTAATACGGGACATGCTCTACAAGTAGCTGTCAATACATTTGGTAAAGGATGCAGACTCGGGACACGCATCAAGCGGGAGATCATTTCTGCGCTTCCTACTGAAATAGGCCAAGCTGTCGACAATGTGGCTGCCATCCGTACAAAGATTGCAGAACTCTCAGTTGAAGAGGAGGAAGACAATGAAGCACCCCTCAACTCTCCTGTCCAACAATTTTCACCTGGCAATCATTACTTCCAGCAGGAATCTCCAGAAGAGGTCAAGATTCGACGGATGAAGTGGGTTGCGCAAGTTTCAGAGTACTGGCCCATCAAGACACTGGGTAGACTACGCCAGCAAGACATGGATCGCATTCTTGCTGATTTCGACGGTGCGAGTACGCCACAAGCGCCTACAGCGAATCCAACGCCCATGATTTCGCGCTCGAATAGTCACGCACAGCTTTCATCGCTGCCGAGAACGCCAGGGACGCTGCATGCTCTCAACTTGTCGGCACCCAGTCCAGCTCAACCGCACGGACCACCACGCGTGCTCTTGATTGGTAGTGGTCCAGGACACCCTGGTCTCTTGACAGTTGCTGCACACAATGCCATTAAAAAGGCAGACCTCATCCTCGCTGACAAACTCGTTCCGAGTGCTGTCCTCGCCCTCGTCCCAGCGAGCACAGAACTCATCATTGCCAAAAAGTTCCCTGGCAATGCAGAACGCGCACAACAGGAACTACAAGAACTCGCTTTACAATTTTGTCAAGAACACGAGACGGGCACCGTGATTCGCTTGAAACAAGGTGATCCATACATCTATGGTCGGGGTGGTGAAGAAGTTCTCTTCTTTCGGAAACATGGCATCGATGCGATTGTCATTCCTGGCATTTCTTCAGCAATCGCAGCACCACTCCTTTTTGACATTTCAGTCACACAGCGCGGTGTCTCTGATTCTCTGATCCTATGCACAGGTGTTGGACGGCTTGGCAAGACAAGCATTATGCCGAGCTATAAACGAGCACGCACACTTATTGTCCTGATGGGTGTTGCCAGGATTGGCGAGCTCTTGACAGCCCTGACGGGCAGCCCTGTGCAAGATGCAGAGAACGTTACAACAACAAGAGAAGGCGATGCATACCCACCCTACCTCCCCATTGCCTTGATTGAGCGTGGCTCAAGTAAAGACCAACGCATGGTCCTCAGTACGCTGGCTGGTATTGAAGAAGCCATTAAACGAGTCGGCGATCAACGACCACCGGGCATGCTTGTCATTGGCTGGTGTTGCTTGGCATTACAAGGGGAAGGCCATGTCAATGTGACGGAAGCAGATGGCATCGCTGCAGGTGAAGCGGGTGATCGGGCGCGTGTCCAGGCCGTCTTGGGTGATGCCGGGTATCTCGTGCAAGAAGGCCTTCGCGAGAACTGGCAAGCTTTTCTTGAAGAACAGCAAACCATCATGTAGGCAAGACATGAGGTCGTTATTTTGTCTATTTATACAGCATGGAGAAGGAGTTGGTCTCAGACTCCAGGTCGACGCTTCTTTTTACGCTTACCAAAGTCATCCTCGTCGTCCATAGCTACGCGCTTCTTGCCAGCACCAGAAGCACGTTTCTTACTCGCAGACTGATTGATGACTGGCGATGCGTCATCTGTTCTCTCCATCATTGCAGCAGCCGTTGCGCGTTCTTGCTTCAATCGTGTCACTTGCGCTTGGACATCCTCCACATAACTCCCCGTCTTACTCTCCAAATCCAGATCCCATGGTAGATCCGCGAGGTGCGGCGGTTGCGGTTGATGCCAGTATCCCACAGATAACTCCATCTTGCGCTGTTCAGCCAGCATGGCGCGTGCTGCACTCGCCAGGTCAATTAGAATTTGTGAGGGACCTCCTTCTGAGGCTGGCACACGGGTTGTTTGTCCCTGATCTATGCCGAGGCCAGCTGATGTCTGAGGCTTATCCTTCTTTACTGGCTCCGCATTACGAGCAGCAGTATCTCTCATCACTAGTGATGAATCGATAGAGTCCCCATTGGCAGCGTCAGATTTCTTTGCAGCTGTCGCTTCATGCGCAGCCAGCACTTCCTTGACCCAATCCGCATGACTCCCTGCTTCCTTGATAGCGCTCAAGTCGACTGCATTGCCGTCGAAGAGGACATCAAGCAAGAGATCAAGCTCCGCCTGTAGTTTGAGAGCAGCTTGCGCACGCGTCGTGACTTGTAGGTTGAGGTGGTGTTGGCGTGCTGTGACGAGGGTGAATTGATCAATGAGCTTCTTATACTTGCGCCTGTATGACTTTGCCAGCTGCTGGCTCGGCATTTCCTCTGTCTGTGCTTGTCTGTGGTCTGGTCCAACGTCGCGATGTCGTCGGCGACCATTTTCAAGAGAGAAACCAAGACAAGAAGCTCGAGAGACGCACATGGATAAGGGTCACGAGGCGACAGAGGCAGATAGGCGGCGGCAGCAGACTATCGATGCACTCAAACACAGCACTCAGCAGCAACAGCAACCGGCCATCAAGGAAGCCATCTCCACCATCACACTTCAAGATTTGGCACACATCAATGAAGTGCCCTGTGCGCGACAAGCGCTACTCTACGGCGTGGGCTCAGCGTGTCTGCTTGGTGCTACGAAATTCTTTTGGACACGCAGAGTAGGCCACTCGCTCAACTGGGGTGCAGGCACATTCGTGGCCATGTCCCTCGCGACTTTTGAAGGATGTCGCTTCCAGCGCTTTCAGGAACGCAATCGCATGAAGTACGCGGTTGACCGTGTTGAGATTCGCAGGCAAGAGAAGTCTTCATGAGACTCTACGATACTACAGAGCGTTGGTATGGATCAGCGACTTAAATGTTTGAGCTTCAGTGCGTCCTGGGGCTCCCATGACAGCATCACGCAGACCTTGCGGCCTACGAAACACTGCCAAGTTCCCAGTACGCTTTGCCAATATGCGTCTCATCATTTCCAAATGGAGTGCTTCTCAAATGCAAGAAAACAGCACGGCGACCTTGCTTGTTGGCAATCATAAGGAACAATTAAGTTGTTCAGCATTGCTCGCGAAGGTTGTATAGTCCTTCGTGGGCATCTGGTACCTAGGTCTAATCGTGTTGCCACATTCAGTCTCTGTGTTTCTTCTTGCCTCTGGAAATCATTGCTTCTGTCGGTCAGCAGCTGTATGGAGACACGGAGCAAAGGACTCGAGAGAGGCAGTCGTATCAGAAAGAGTTCAAATTCATCGATCCAGACACCCGAAGGCGCAGGGATCTAGTATAAGAGGTGCCAGAATAGCAATAAATTCATCTCGCTATACTGCCTGCCCTGCGTCTTTGCTCATCGCTGATGCAACTTACCTGCAGCCGTATGGCGTCCCAGAGCAAGTCCTTCTATGGATCGCTTCCTGCTTTTTATCTTCCCAACTTCCCTTTCTTCCCACGCTGAGGCTCTATTCAGATGGGGTCAATCCACACCAATCCTGCAGCCTGCACCATCTCCCTGAAGACGCCGCCCTCCTTCGCCATCAGCTCACTGGGCGTGCCCATTTCTGCCACCTGACCGTGATCCAATACCAAGATACGGTCATAGTCAATGATGGATGCAAGCCGATGCGCAATGGTCAACAACGTCGACTCCGAAAAGGCCTCCCTCAAAGTCTGCTGAATCAAGGCATCTGTCTCCACATCTACTGACGCCGTGGCTTCATCCATTACAAGAATCTTGCTCTTTCGGATGAGTGCACGAGCCATACATAGAAGCTGCCGTTGTCCAGCTGAAAAGTTGCTGCCAGATTCTGTTACTGGGCTGTCGAGATTGCGAAACACAGCGCCCGTCAAATGAACGCGTGCTAATGCAAGGTGCAGTTCGTCGTCAGTCGCAGTCTCGCTCAAGTTACTCCGCAGTGTGCCTTCAAACAAGAAGGGTTCCTGTGGAATGATGGTCATGCGCGAACGCAAGTCATGCAAGCCAAGCGTCGAAATGTCAATGCCATCCACCATAATCTTCCCATGATGCAATTCGAGAAAGCGGAATAGAGCCAACGTCAAAGTCGTCTTGCCACTCCCGGTACGTCCAACAATACCAAGCTTTTCTTGAGGTCTAATGGAAAAGCTAATGCGGCGCAAGACAGAGGGCAGATCAGGAGCATACTTGAGTTCAACTTCTTCAAATGCAATGACACCCTGCGAAGGCCAATCCGTTGGCGGCTCTTCCAGATAGTGTGGCGCCTCTGTTGGCATATCAGTGTATTCGAAACATCGCTCAGCCGCATTCATGTGTTGTTCGAGCTCACCGTATCGTCGAATGGCCCACATCAACTGCATCTGCAAACGCAAGGCAAATGACATTGCAAACCCAGCCATACCGGCATTGACATGTCGGGCATTGAGGACCAACAAGAGGCCAATCGCAGACACATACAGATTGCCAATAGACGTGAAGCGTACACTCAACCAGCGGTTGATACCCATGTTGAAGAAACGAGCACGACTGATGTTGTCGACATGCTTGAAGAACAGCTTAAGTGCGCGAGTCTGGGAACCAAAGGCGCGTAATGTAGTGATACCGCTGATGGTTGTTGAGAATGCTTCATACATGGGCGAGCGATTGACAGAGTCAAGTCGCTTCAAAGCTCGTGCTGCACCGGTATAGTAACGCCCAATCCAGATGCCAAAGGCAACGAGCAAGATAGCGGGCAAGCAAAAGACTGGCTGAATTGCAACGCAGATACCAATCGTGAGGAGAACATAGCCACCATTCTGCAAGACGTAAAAGAAGGCCTTGCCAAGATCCGAATCAACGACCTCGGCATCCTTGGAAAACCGACTCACGAATCTGCCAACGGGGACAGTGTCCAACATACGAAGTGGAGCATACATCACGGTTTCCAGCATCTCCATGTAGATCTTTCGTCCTGCTCGAATACAACCAGTGAAGACGAGCGCCATCGAGACGAGATTCGCGATTGCAGATGAGAGTTCGAGTGCAACAAAGACGCCGATCCAGTGTCCCAGAGTGTACTGGTTAGGGTCACTGGCAGACCAAAGTCGCAGCCAATATGAGCATGCCGCATCGAGAAACAACGTTGCTAAAATGAGAACCAGGATGGCAACAGCGAACGGCCAAGGCCCCAAAGCCCGGATGAAGCGCAAGTAGACACGAATCTTGACCATGCCAACAAACTTGACCTCTTTTTGTACCAACTTTTTGGCAGTCGACTTTTTTGGCTTGCCAACTTGCTCAATTGCCTCCTCTTCCTGGACGACTTGCTTGACGGACAAATCGACGAGCTGTTCCAAAGACCCAGTCCGCCTGAGCTCATCGACCGGTCCAACATGCTTCACGGTACCATTCTCCAAGGCTAGCACATACTTTGCGACAGAAAGCACAAGCGATACCTGATGCGTGACGAGAATTTGAGTCCTTCCTCGCATCAAAGACCCACTCAAACACTTCTCAACAACATGCTTTGCCACATGCGCATCAAGCGCAGAGAGAACGTCATCCATGACCACGACCCCGGCTCGAGAGTAGACCGCTCTAGCAAGTGCGACTCTAGCCTTTTGACCACCGCTCAAATTCAAACCACGCTCGCCAATTTCACTTTCATCACCGTCTTCGAGAATCTCAAGATCACGCTTGAGACTGCAGGCTTCAAGTACTTGAGCGTACCGAGATGCGACAAATGGACAACCGTACAAAATGTTGAGTTTGATGCTCTTATTCTCAAGCCAAGCGGTCTGCGCGACATAAGCTATCATCTCTGGGATGACCCAGTCGCCGGGAGCGACAAAGAGACTGTGCTCTTGTTGTGGCGAACGTGGTGCCATAACAGATCCTTTCAGTACCAGAGCCTCTCCGAGGATTGCTGTAAGCAGTAAAGTCTTTCCACATCCAGTATTGCCAGTAATGACAGAAAGCTCTCCTACTGGAAATGAAGCGCTGATATTTTGTAAGATGGGGGGATTGCCCTCGGTCTTGGAACCAGCATAAGATAAGTCAGCGTTTCTTATCGTGACGATTGATTCACCGCTCGTTGAAGAGGGCAAATCATCTTCAGCCAAGTAAGCGTCGATACGGCGTGCAGATGTCCAAACAGTGATGGCGTCCACCACAATCTCAGGAATGATATTCATGGCGAACTGCAATTGTTGCATGACAGCAATAGCAGTAAATGCAATGCTTGGCGTCAAATTGCCGACATAGACCGTGTAGATTGCGAAGGTGATGCTGATGATGCACACAGGGGCTATGATGTAGACGAATTCGACTGAAACATAGCCAATGT
Source organism: Protomyces lactucae-debilis (assembly GCF_002105105.1). Classification (NCBI taxonomy): domain Eukaryota; kingdom Fungi; phylum Ascomycota; class Taphrinomycetes; order Taphrinales; family Protomycetaceae; genus Protomyces; species Protomyces lactucae-debilis. Next base: position 304,050 of record NW_024467999.1, on the reverse strand, counting down.
AAGACACTGTGAGCTGCCATAGTTCCTTTGCTCTGACCTTGCCAACTTTCTCGATGAAATGCTGTTCATTGCCTTGAAATTTGATTTGCCGGAGTCCAGACAGGATTTCCTGCATGAGTGCGATTCGCTTGTCTCGCACATGCATGAGTTTCTCTTGTGAGCTAAAGTACAACTTCGAAGTCCATGCGGTAACGGGCAGAAAGAGCAAAAGTACGGCGACACCAGGCATGGCAGTCCATCCAACCAGCTGGTATAGAAATACAAGCGCAATGACAATCTCGACGGGCGATTGAACCAAGAAGGAACTGTAGGAGAAAAATGTGCTGATTCGATCTGCATCCAGACTCATCAAGTTGACGGCATTCTGTTTGCTACCTTGATCTTCTTCAATTTGGCCAACCTTGTTGCGCTTCCTCAATGTCTTCTCGTAAACTTCGATGCTGACAGCTGCTCTGCTCTGTTGCTGCATGAGAACAGCAGAGATATGCCATATTTGAGCAGTGAGTAAGCCTTGAACCTGTCCAGTCAGGATCAGGCCGATCACAAGTGCCACGCCACGCCAGGCAGCTGTGGGTCGCTCGACAAATTTGATAATTTCCAAGAGGAAATAGTTTGGTGCAAAGGTGAAGACTGCAGCAGCAAGACACATGATAGTTTCGGCAAGCAAGTAGCCACGAAAGAGCTTTGCCAAGCGGACCATGAGCAAGCCTTTCCCTCTAGTTGCTTGCATATCCAGAAAAAGTTGCTCAGCCCGCATCTCGGGTAGGAGCTCATCGAGGTCGTCTTGATTTGCATCTTGATTGCTTTTGCATACTTTGATGACATGCCAGCACCATCCCATAACCAGCTGCGACCATATCGTAGCATTCGCAACTTGAGCAACCGGCTTATCGTTGTACTGCATTGGCGGCGCTCGTGGTATCACGACTGCTACCCCGACAACGAGAAGCAGAACTGATGCTGACATAAGGGGCATATAGACCGATTGACGTTGTAGCATCGTCATGAAGTCAAGCGGCGGAAGCCGGTCTAGGGCTTTGTACACCGCTGCCAGCTCCGCAAGATGGAGGATGATACCGACCGTCGCAACATGAATTGCCAATGAGAAGATACGCCTATAGTTGGCAGAGAAGACAAGCAATACGATGAGAAGAGTCAGGTATAGCCAAGCAACACTTGATGCCATCAAGGGCGAGTGATGTATTTGGATTATTTCAACCATCAACAGAGCGAGGCCAAGCGTTAGGACAAAGGCCAAGGCCATCTTCTCTAACCGTATACTATAGCGTGCATCAGGATCTATTTCTTCGTCGGCAGCCTTGCCCTTCTTTGGCGACTTCAAGCAAAGAATCAGACATGACGTTGCAACTGTGGCCACCAAGACGCTCGTGATAACAGTATCTGAATTCCCGAGAGAAGGACCTTTCGGCGAGACGCCGAACGGTATAGCTATAGCTCTGTCTCTGGAAAGTAGACTATCGCGCATCCCTCTCTAGCTAGGCCTTCGCTTGTAGTACCTCTTCAGAGGTCTAGCGCTAGCTCTTGGCGTTCGAACGAAGTGAAAATTCTCGAGATGGGCACTCGCGCTTCGGTTCATTTTCGTTGACAACTGCAGCTGTACAGGTCAGGGCAAGAATACCCGTGCGTATCCGCGAATTCAAATACACTTCCGTCAAGAACGCAACCAGGGGACTGAAGATGGACCGCAGAGCGGTCATATGTTATACAAATCTATTAAATTACAGATTGTCGCCAGGAAGCTGGTCACTAGCCTTAAAAGTGAGCCAAACACCAGACAAACAGCCCATACATGGCAGCCGACAGGTGTGTGCCGTGGAAAGTATGAGTCAATTGAGCACCTGCTCTAGATGTAGAAGAACGAGTGGCACTGACAGATGCTTGCACTGTCGCGCTCGGTGAGCTCGTAAGAATATCCGTCTCTACGACGGTAGAAACAATGCCAGCACTGTTTGTTGAAAGAGAAGTACGCAAAGAAAGAGCAGTCGCGGCGGCCAGCAATGATGTAGTGATGCGCGACCCTTGCGCATTGGTCGTTGTTCTGGCTATCGATACACTTGCAGTGGCGACGACTGCGTCAACGGAAGAAAGTACAGCGGCGATGGAAGACTGAGCGGCACGAATAGAGCTCAAGGCACTTCCAGTAGCAGTGCTTGCTACTGATGCCAACTGGCTTGATGCAGACCGCAAATTGCCTATCGCGCCTGCGGCATCAGTGAATTGCTGTTGCTTAGGGGCGGGTGTAATGCCTGCCGCGGCGAGTGCTTGAGACGCAGCAGTTGCCGCATTACTGGCCGAAGAAACCAGAGCTGGTGCAATGGGTAAGGCTCCTTCGGGCAACGATTGGGCAAGGACCCCGCTGCGCTGTACATCACCGTTGACTGGACCGCTACCATCTGAAACCGTGTTGCCTGTGGATCCTGCGAGACCCGAGTTTTGGCTGCCAGTGTTGCCAGATGCGATACCTACACCTGACCCAGATGAACCTGCCTGGCCGCTTCCAGGACTTGAGGCGAACGTACCAGCACTGCCGGCGACTGGCGCGGCTTGGGCGCTATTTCCGCTAATACCAGGCGCAGTGCCGGCCGAAACGCCATTGTTGGTCGAGACCTGCCCGTCGCCCGCAGCTGCATTGGCTACCGGTTTCGAGCCACCATTGTTGACCGAGCTGTCAGTACCTGCTACAGCTCCATTGCCATTGCCATTGTTGCTGTTGCTATTACCGTTTGTCTGCCCGCTGCCGGAAGCGATACCTGATCCAGCAGCAGAACTGCCGCCGCCGCCTGCAGGAGCAACATTGTTTGCCTGGACAGGTGCAACGGACCCACTGTCGCCTGTTGGTGGCACAGAACCTGAGCCTGACCCTGAGCCTGAGCCTGAGTCTGAGTCTGAACCAGAACCAGAACCAGAACCAGAACCAGAACCATTGTCAATAGCTGGCGAGCTTGCAGCTTGTGTAGGAGCCGGATCAGGAGCTGGGATTAGCTCAGGAGCGGCTCCACCACTTCCACCAATTCCTGAATTGCTGCCAGAGCCAGATTCAGTTCCACCAAGATTAGGACTGGGTATCAAGAGAGGAGGGGGTCTCAGACTGGGTGGCGTGGGCAAGGCCACCGCTTGAAGTTGGATCGTTGGGACATCAATAGGTTGTGTTTTGAGTGCCCGTGGGTCGATCAGCGGGTTGGTGAAGCCGCCAGCAACTGGGTCTGGACAAGACACCAGGCTCAGCGAGCTATAGAATGTTCTTGTAGTATTGCACTGTGCATAAGATTGGTAATAGCCCCTGGTGACAGTTTCCACAGGTCGCTGGCCGGGGACCAGCACTCCGTCCAAAACATACTCGTCGTCTGTGTCCTGAGCGTCATATGTGTAGACGAGATCTGCTGCAACGATGCAGGTACGGCCATCCAGGAATTGCGCCTGAGGAAATGGTCTCTGTCCGATGGCAATGGTGATGGGAGAATTGCAAGTAAAGGTCTGCATGGGTGCGAGTGATCCGCGATCGATGTAGTTTGGCGTCTGTGACCTCTGAAACTGTGGACTATAGCCGCAGGACCGAACTCCTACTTGACATGCTTGTTCAATGACTGTCGTCGAAGCAGTTCTGAAGACTGGACTAGAGTAAGTCACATTCCTGGAAATGTACTTGGCATTCACGATCGTCGGCCCGTAGCTTTAAGTGCTGTTGATGTTGCTGATTGCAGTGTTGTAGATGAGAAAATTTGTCTGTGCATCCACGAGCCAGTACATGCCTGTATGAGGCTCCATCCACCATGGAACCCATTTTCCATTGTAGTTGCCATATTCTTGTGTGCGATAGGGTCCGATATCACCGACAAACACAGTGTCGCCGCAAGAAGCGGCGGAGGAAGGAGGAAACGATCTCGATGTTCTTGCTGTCATCGAAGAACCATTTGAGGGTACTTGATACATAGGACCTAGTTGACCGGAAAGTTGACTGAGTTGTTGAGGCGAAAGGGGTCCAGGCAGACAATCGCGAGGCACTGCGATAGATCCAGCAGGAGGACCGAAGTAACCATAGTATTGTCGCTTCATTCTCGATGCTTCCTCGAGCAGGATCCTTGTTCTTGCTTGTTCAAGTGTTTCAATCGCTGCTCGCGCATCGAGAATGAATAGAGCCACCGCAGTCCAGCTGAGTGAAGCCTTCATTGTAAGATGCGAGAGAGATTAGTGCTGATAGACATTCAGTCTCCAGCCCAGCCGACCAACATGCATATATACTCAGCGTGAACGAGAACGGAAGCACCAAAAAGTTGTTCTCCAGAGTAGCGAAGTTCGCGAACTTTAGAAAGTTGGATCCGCAGTTCATAGATTATAAGGCTTCTTGCTGCCAAATGAAAACGCCCGACGCATGCATTGTGCTAGGCTAGCGCTCGACGTCAAATCTGGAACTGCCAGTGGATCATAATCCAAACATGTAGATGCCTTTGAGCGACATACGGGCAGAATCGTTCGGTCGACGGAAGAGTACATGGATGGTCAGCGTAGAGCCAAGTACCCGAGATCCATGGGCCAACTTGGCCGCAGCTGTCAAAAAATGGAACTTGACTGGGCAATGGAGGAGGTTACAAGATTTCGACCAGACCCTCATTTGTAAGACCACTAAGAGTCTGTCTCGATGCCCCAATCGTCCTACTTCCAGGCTTTCGAGCTACCTTGTTCCGTAGGCCAAATAGATAGCACATCATGGCAGTACTGATTCTAGCACGTACGCGTCGCCTGTGACCTGCAGGCTGAAGCTAGCGCGCAACGGTTCGCTTACTGCCGTCGTGATCTTGCAAATCGGGAGGCCGAAAAGAGAAACTTCTGTGCGGAAAGCGGCACAGCGATCCAATTGCTGACCGCGCCCACGGGTACACCACCACGACTCCACTTTATCGTCGCCGCGGCCTCATGCAAAAGTCTAAGGTTCTGGCCCTTCTGTGTTTTAGGGACTCGCAGACCCGTGCGATGGAAGAGGCTCGCTCACAACAATCATAGCGCGATGCATTTGCTCTCGATATCTACTCAAGTCCCATAGCTTAGCGTCACGCGTGCTGCCTGTCTCGCTGCTGGGGCAATGAGCAAGAGCCTTGGCATCGTTACGGTGCTGCCCACGACGAGCAAACCGGACCCAACTGTCCTAATCACGCCTGTGACACCAATCGACATCAAGGTCAATGCTGCGACAACGACGGTGACGACCGTCTCTTCAGCAGGCGTCTCAACGCCGAGCCTCCGGGCGCGCATAATGAGAACGTCGCAGCGCATCAGCGAGCTTTTTGATAACCCAACTTACATTGCTTGGGGCTTCGTCTTGTGTGGGCTGTCCTTTCTGATTTTGACAATCTGCCTGGCTGCCAACGCGCTGAAATCGGATGCCAGCAAGAATTTATCCCTCAACTGGTATCGCATCTCGTTGCCATTGACACAGAAGCCGTGCAACTCCATTCAGTGGCCGTTGCGCTTCATTTCGCTCGGCCTCAACATGTTTGGAACCTTCATTATGATGCTCTCTGGGCGTGTTCAACAGCTCTGTACTAGTCCAACCATGAATGATATCGAGCACGAGCTGCAAACGCCCGGTTCGTCACTGCCGTTCTGTACCAACTCCGTGTTCGCCATGTTTCATCGCAAACATCGGCCGGCCATCTTTGTGTGGTTCATTATGGCTGTGACTAGTTTGCCAATGCATCTGCTGCTCAACGCCATCTTTGGGGAATCCTTAGAGTTTCGTTCACGCAAGGATCTTGCATCACAAATCTCAACAGGAACTTGTTTGATTGTCATCAGGCCATGGGTCTCGTTTGTTGTCTCCATCATCATCCTTGTCAAAGCGGCCGTCATTCTCCTGGTAGCTCGCAAGCACTGGCGCCTCAAACGATATAATTTCATGGGCGACTTCCTAGTCATTGTGCCTGGCCAGCCGCACCTCGTGCCGGATGAGGGCTGTCTGGTGGACCGCAAAGGATCAAAGACCATTATCAAGGCTGACCCAGACAAGACCAAGCGAATCATTCATTTCCTCACTTGGCTCGAGGTCGGACCACTCATCATCATGGCCATTTGCTATGGTGCACTCGTCGCCGACCTTGAAGCACTCTATAGTGCGCCTCGTGGTGAGACGCTTGGAGCCCAAATCTGGGTCATCATCGCAGCCAATATCCCTCAGTTCATCTTCTCCGTCTTCTTTGCCTTTGGCACCGAATTGCTCGTCAAGATTGCACTGGAATTTGAGTGGCGCTCCTATGCTCGCAAAGTCAAGAAGCCGCGCACGGCCGAGAGCCATCTTGCAGGGACGAGACCATTGAGATTTATGGAATTGACGTACCTCATGACGTTCATGCTCTTCGCCACGGGTGTGCTTGCGCATTTTGCTATTTCGCAAAAGCAAGACATTGCACAAGTCTTGGTCCGACCCAACATCATTATCCTGGGCTTCACATATGGTTCGCAAAAGGATGCTTGGGGCTACGTGACCTACACGATTCCAATTTGCGTTGTCGGTTTCATTCTTGGTGCTTGGTGGTGGCCCTTGAAGGGCAAACAGCCCGTCATGTACGGCAATGGAAAGGTTCTCTTTGCTGCTTGCAAGGAATTGGCCTCATACAACAAGCTTCCGGTAAACGGGATTCAATGGGGCGATATTGGCGTAGACAGGCAGACTGGCAAACGGCGGGCAGGATTCGCAAAAGCACCAGGACCGTTGCAGGCGACGGCGGAATACATTTAGCGATCGGCACAATCAGCTTTTATTATCATTCTTACAAGTTTACATGTTCTGAGTTGGCTAGTGAACTTCTTGCTCAAAGCAAGAAGTAAGCAATGGCACCCGCACCGGCCATGGCGCCTGCCTGGACAGCAGGAGCGGCACTAGCAGCTGCTCGTGACGTGGCTGAGGAAACGGCACTTGCAACGTTATTAGGCACACGCGTGGCCGACGAAGCTAGTGCCGTGGCACCCGAGGCAACGGTACCGGTTGCGACACCAGCGGCACCGGATGTTGCAGTTGAAAAAGCACCACCCGCACCGGATGTAGCAGTGCTAAATGCACCACCTGCGCCCGAAGTAACGACTTGGCCTACAGATGCAGCTCCGGACGTGACGGTGTTGAGTGCACCGCCAGCACCGGAAGTGATGACTTGACCGACTGAAGCAGCGCCTGAGGTGGCACTTGTTCTGTGTTAGGTATGTGGTCTGCAAAGGTTCTTGGCAAGACTTACGCCCCGAAAGCGCCGGTTACGGCTGAAGCGGCAACGTTGCCTGCATTAACGATGTCGGAGAGAATTTGAGCGTTGACTGAGCAGCCAAGGCCGAGGGCCAGGAGAGCGTTTGTGAATCGCATGATTAGTATATATGGTATACAGAGACAATGGTGGGCTACATGTACTTGGCGTTGTGTTACCCGCTGCAACTGGCCAAATATATAAATGACGTAGTTCGTAAATACGCCAGCAACCAACATCAAGTATAAATTGCAAAGCCCGAGCATGCTCGTCTGAAGTATGAGATGGTCAGGGACTAAGGCTGAATAGACTAATGACTCTTCCAAGAGACTCAGGACAGTAGAATAGATGCAAAAGCGCCATCATCATTGTCCATCTCCATCATTTTGCTCTACAGCAGCAGCTGCCACGGCATCCTCGATCTCGTCGGGGTGCTTTTGCCAAATTCTCAGAGCGTCCCACTCCTCTTGTTCAGTCTCGAGCTCGTGGGGTATCGTTGGTCTTGTCCACAAGTCGTCCCAGCCTGTGACGAAGTCGAGATCCTGAATTGGTCGTATCTCATCGCGGGGTGTGATTATGGATGGCGCCTTGATGCTCGGCCTGTCTCGAGTCCGGATCTCGTCTCCCTGGTACTTGTTGCCAATAAAGTACAGATCCGTGTCGAATCTCTCACACGTGTCAAGCCCTGTATCGTCGCACCAGCAATCGTCTATACCATACTCGTGATAGCAGTCAGCGTCTCCGGTGCTGCGAGCATCTTTCAATTGCCACCCGTTCACGGCTATTCGCTGTCCAAGTTCCTCAGGTTGACATGAGACGTTGATCCACAAGTCTCGCCAGCCGCCTGAAGGATCTTCGCTTTTCACCTTGTGAAATTGATTCTCTTTGTGCACTCTCTCCAGGACGAGTCCGACAGTACAATAACATGTGATATCAATGACGAAACTCCCGATTCTGTCCACGGCAAAATATGCTTGACTGGCAGGCGAGTCGATGCACATCCAGTCACCAGCCAAGCATGCTTCTGGCTTGACTTTGTGTGGAGGCACCTTCAATAGCCGCCACGAGCCTCCTTCGAACCATGTGTCTACTACTTTGTCCCGGCACCAGGCATTGCAATAGTCTTCGTTCACAGGCTCATCCGGCTGCGGAACATACTTCACAGAAAACAACTTTTGTCCGCGAACGATCGAAGTGTAGTTGAGCACCAGTCCTTGACACGCTTTTACACCTGAACCTGGAAAAGCTGGCGAAGCATTGCCACGGCCCGTTGAAGCTGGACCAGTGCGAGCCATGAGTAGGGCGGTTGCAAACAATGAGGGCCATCGACTCAGTAGCATCCTGCCAGCAGTGTCTTGTTGTGGCTCATCGCAAAGTCCAAGTGAAGCAAATGGCCGGACCATAACTTTCAGGGGTCAAAATGTTGCAGATGGCCACATGCGAAATTTGTTCAAGTCTTCAAGACTAACAAATCAGGGGCGAAGGCCCCTTGTAACACCATGTGCATTTCAAATGCTTTCAGCAACGTCAGAACGGGGAGTCCGCAGAGATCTCATGAGAAGTATTATACATGTATGATATAAGAAATTCATTTCAGCTGGGGTTGAGCCTTTCGAGTCCTGGGCACCCGTGCTAGCCAATAGAGAAAGATGGCACCGACGATATTCGCCAAGATGTATAGCCAAAGTATGCCAAAATTTCGCCAGCGATGCGCGTACTTGCTCGACACTGCCGCTAGGAACGTATTGGTTTCCGAAATTCGACAGTATTCGCAGACGCTCGCGAGTGGGTCCACAAGATATCCACCTGCGGCTGTGATGAAGTCGTTCATAAATTCACCGCATGATGTGCCGCTTGGGGCGTTGAAGCGAAGCAGCTCCACCTGGCTACATGTGACGGGCGCATTGGCGATACCCACTGACAGCATGCTGCTCACCAGATAGGTAAAAGGACTGACATAGTACCTGATATTAGCATCGAACAGACTTGTGGGACAACTCACATGAAGATCCAAAACTTGCCCAAGCTCTTGACATTGACGAGGACACCACAAAAGATGAGACACAAGGCAAACAGCAGCTCCGCCAGATTGCTGGCCAATTCGCTGTCGAGTGCAGCAATCATGAGGCTGCCAAACGTCGAGATAAAGAGCATGTATTGCCAGACATAGAGGAAGAAGAGGAAGCCACGAATTGCAACGGCGCCTGTGAATTCAGCATTTCTGGCAAAGCCAACTGGATAGTAAAAGGCGAAGAACATGAGCACAGCAAAGAATGTATTCCATGGCAGCTCAACAACGATGTTTGCCATGATGAAGACTTTCCACGAGTACACTTTGCTCGGTCGCTCCCGAGCCTCGTACAAGGAGCGCTGCTTGATAAAATGAGGCATCATCAGACTGACCAGTTGCGGGAAGGTCGTGAAGAGCATGAAGACGGCGAACATTTGATTTTGCATGCCTTGCAGATTGTTGGGTGACTTGTAAAAGACAAAGCCAACAAACAAGGCGCCCAGGACGCAGAGAAGGAGCTTGCTGTAGATGTATGTGGGTGTACGCCAGTATTGGGAGAAGACACGCTGTGTCACCACCTTGAATTGCTCAAACAACGGGGCAGCGTACTGATCTTGGACGTCGAGTGACCCTGGCGTAGCAGATGCGAAATCATGCAGCGTAGCCTTGACTGTGCGGTATTCAGGAGAAGCATGCCAGACTTGATGCCAATCACGATCTGAGTGGGAGCCGGGAGCAGCACCAATGACTTCGAGCATCCACTCGGCCGGATTGGCCTTGGGTGGGCAGCTCGGCGCACCATTCGCCTCAAAGTAGCTAACTAGTGTTTGAGAATCCTCGCCGATATCGCCAAAATAGACAGTCTGTCCACCCTGAGCAAGCAAGAGCAGTCGGTCGAAACGCTGGAACAGCATGGCGGATGGTTGATGGATTGTACAGAGCACGGCTTGACCGGCCTTGGTAAGCTTTTCGAGCAAGTCACAGATAGCCCACGATGTTTGCGCATCGAGACCAGAGGTTGGCTCGTCAAGAAAGAGCAAGAGCGCTGGCCGTGCAGCCAGTTCCACTCCAATCGTAAGACGTTTCCGTTGTTCGACATTGAGACCTTCGCCAGGCACGCCAACGACAGCATCTGCATAATCCACCATATCGAGGAGGGACAAGACTTCGTCAACATAGTCGATTCTGTCTTGCCTTGGGATGTGCGCCGGCTGTCTGAGAAGCGCGGAAAAGGTGAGAGCCTCTCGAACAGTCGAAGTGTCCAGGTGTAAGTCTTGCTGCTGAGCGTATCCCGTCTGCCGCTGAAACGCCGCATTGCGAATCTGACCATCAACGAGCATCTCTCCAACCACGCCAATCGTAATACGCGATGCAAGCACATCCAATAAGGTCGTTTTGCCGGCACCTGAAACGCCCATCAAGGCTGTTCGAGTGCCTGGCTTGACCCAACCATCGACGTGATCCAAGATGCGCCGTGTCTCTTTCTTGATGCGGACATCATAACAGACATCGGACCAGTGAAAGACGGCAGTCTGCTGCTGAATCTGCATTTGTGCTTTGGCAGAGGGCAAGACGGGCGATGCTGCTTCGACATCTCTGCGCTTTTGACGCCGGCGAAAGACGAGTACTTCGCCTTTGCTCTTCTTGGCTTGGATAAAGTCGACACCAATCAGATATGTGAGGCCCCAGAAGATTGTGAACCCTGCAAGGATATACACATTTCTCCATTTGTTGTCGTGTACGTAGCCATACGCAGCTTCGATGTAGCTGGCACCATTCACAAAGTCTTGACCAGCGACCGATCCAACAGTATAGCACACTTGCGTGCCGTCCACAAGTGATCCATAGGTCGGTATCAGGCTGTCACAGCTGAAGTCTCGCCCGTGGAATTCGTTGATCATGAGCGACTCAAACCCATATGAGAGTGGATTGAGCCAGTGAATCCAGCGTGACCAGCCAAGCATGTCAACGACAGGAATCACAAAGCCACTAAACATGACGAGCGCCAAGGTTATGAGTGCAGTGGGAACGAGAGCCTGAACAAGCGAGCGACTGACGGCAGCGAGTGTTCGAAACAAATGCGACGTTGATAGTGTGACAAGAAAAGAGACGAGGACAAAGAAGAAGAAGGGACCAGCCTCGCGCCGCAAGTTGGTCATGAAGTACAGTGCCACATTGAAGGTAATTGCATTCGAAATTTTGTAGGGCAAGTCGGTTAAGATGGAGGCAAAAGCCTCTGCAGATGGATGATAGTATGCATATCGTGCATGCTTCTCACAGATATCGCGCTGTTCGTACAGCAGAAGCACTTCCAGAGCCGAAGCCAGCGCGTTGAGCAGCACGGCGAAGAAGAGCAGAGAGCCGCGCTTGAAGAATCCATTGGTTTCCTGCTTGAGGTTGAGAAAGACAGTGCCAACAATAATGGCCAGCAGCAGATTGGACAAGAGCTGGTAGAGAGTCAGCGTGGGCTCAGCCACGAGCCTGCGGAAACCTCGCCACAGACAATGCGCAACTTGCTCGCGGTAAGACAAGGTGTATGGTGATGAGGCACGCTGGACGGATGCCTTCTCTTCCCGGCGCGAATCTTCGAACAAATCTCGTACAGGGCCTCCGATCGGAAATATCGCGTCGTAGTCGGCAATGTCTAGCAGCAGTTGAGCACGCTCCTTTGATGCTCGCCAGGCAGTAGCAAACTCGAGCGGCGTTTGAGGAGGTGCAGCACCTGGCCTGACACGACGCTCATCTGGTGCAGTCATGGACGTCAGAAAGTCTGGTGTCGTCTGACGTGCTGGACATTCAAAGCCGAGCCTCTCAAAGTAGTCTTTGGCCTGGCTGACAGGGCCAAAATAGATTTCATGTCCATTGTAGAGAAGCAATACTTTGTCAAACAAATCAAAGGCCGACGCAGGGGCTTGGTAGATGGCCACTGCAGGCGTGATGCCAAAGTAATCAGCTTGAAGCCGGAGGGTCTTGCAAAACTCGATGGCATTTGCAGAATCAAGGCCGCGTGTCGAGTTGTCCCAAGCTTGAATTGCTGCACGCGAGAGGGCAGCCTCTGCAATGGTGACACGCTTGCGCTCACCGCCAGAGACACCACGTATGTAGTCATTGCCAATCTTGGTGTTGAGCGTGTGGCTGATGCCGAGCGTAGCCATCATGACGTCGCGCATCAACGACGCCCAAGCATCACGAGAGAGACCGCCAGGAGTCTTGCGGGGCGCACGAGCCTTGGCTGCAAAGAAGAGGGTCTCGCCGACAGTCAAGTTTGGGAAATGCTCGTCCAGTTCGGCAGTGTAGCTGGCTTCGCCTCGGTAGCGCGAAGTCATGTCACGGTACGAGATGCCTTGGAAGTTGAGCTTTGCATCTGTACCAAGCATGAAGCCATCTGTGTCACCCGTGATGCTCTTGAGAAATGTACTGCATCCACTGCCTGGCGGACCAAGCACTACGAGCATTTCCCCGGCACGGACCAAGCCATCCATCGGATGCAATATATCGATACGCTGTCCTTTGATGCCGATAAGCCGTTTTGCGACGTTGATTACTTCGAGGAAGACGCTAGATACTGTCTTTTGAACATCCATGTCGGTGCCATGCCCAAAAGCACTCAGACGCCTGAAGGAGTATCCAAGGGAGCGGCCTTGTTTTCCAGCGTCTTGCTGTAGTCTGTACATGGCTTGTGTCCATTGCCGAGCATCAAAATCAGCGCTGTTTGGGTCGAGCGCCGAGCCTTGTGTTGGATGATATGGCGAGATGCTCTCGACGGCCGACGATGACCTTGCTAGGTCGGCCAGCTGCTTCTCGTGCAAGGCCGACATCTATTGTTCAGGAGCTAGTAGGAGTGTAGCTGTGCAAGGCGAGTCGTGCTATAGCATATTTTGATCTGTGTTGTGGCAACATACGACACTCCGCAGCAGTTCCGGATTCGTCGCGTCGCTCGCGCCTGGACTCTGGACTCCATACTTGAAGTGGGCGGGCGGGCTGATCACTTGCGCGCTCGAGATTGGTTCGTGCTGTCAATGGGTGTCAATACTCAGCCACCAGATCGAATCTGGGCTGAGCTCGAATTCGAAACAGCGACATATACGCTATTTGCTAGCTACAAGCCTACAACATTCAGTTGCAAGCTCACAGAGTCACAGCATCCGTAAATAATCAGTTTTCAGTCTATATGCCACGTCTGTACAAACAATTATTGAGTCTTGCCTGCCTGCGCCTGCAACTCTAATTTACGAGCCTTCTCCTCTCGCCGAACCTTCTTAGTCTTCTTGGGTACACGCGCAAGCCAGTAGAAGAGGGTCGCAGCAAAGATGTTGAAGATGAGAAAGATGAAGAGGATGCCAAAGTTGCGCCAACGCCGTCCAGAACTTGGTTCAATCGACACGGCAGCCAGAAATTGGTTTGTTTGACCCAGCTGGCAGTACTCGCAAGTCGATGTGGCTGAATCAAAGAGGTAACCACCTGTGCTAGCGATCCATGGAGCCATGTATTCGCCGCATGTCTGCCCAGAGGGTGCGTTGAAACGCAAGACTTCGCGAGAGGCACAACGCACAGGCGCGTCGGCGAGACCAGCTGAGATCATGCCACTGACCAAATAGGTGAATGGGCTACAGTAGTACCTGATGTTAGCGCGTTCATGTGGCCTGGCTAGCATACATGAAGATCCAGAATCGTGGCAAAACATCGGGAGATGCCAAAACACCACAAAAGATGAGACACAAAGCAAAGAGCAATTGTGCGAGGTTACCACCGACAGACGCATCGGGACTATCGTTAGCAGATGAGCAGATAAAAAACAACATACGCAAAAGCAATGATGAGTGAGGCAAAGGTAGACACAAACATCATAAATTGCCAGGTGAAGAGGAAAAATTCGAAACCGCGAATGTGCACGGTGTTTGTGTATGTCGCATTGGTGTAGAAGCCGACCGGGTAGTAGAGACAAAAGAAAACAACTACTGCCATCAATGTATTCCAGGGCAGCTCGACTCCAATGTTGGCAAGCATGAATGCTTTCCACGAGTAGGCTTTGCTCGGCCGTTCACGCGCCTCGTACATGGTGCGTTGTGTAACAAAGTGAGGCATAATTTGATTGACGAGTTGCGGAAAGACGGTAAAGACGAGGAAAATGCTGAAGAGCTGGCTTTGCATGCCCTGTTGAGTGTTGGGCGCTTTGTAAAACACAAACCCAACGAATAAGACTGCAAGTGAGCACAGAGCAAGCTTGGAGTAGAGGTAAGTCGGGGATCGCCAATATTGCTGAAACACACGCCTCGTCACTTCGATGATTTGCGTGCGCAGCGGTGCAGCAAACTCGTTGTACTGAGAGGCATCTTTCGAGATGATTGGATGGGAGTTGTGTTCCAGGTCTTCAAGCTCTGCTTGGACTTGCTCGTATTCGGGCGATGCTCGCCATACCTTGTGCCAGTCTTGGTCGGTGTGTGAGCCAGGGGCGGCACCAATGACTTCAAGCATCCACTCTGCCGGGTTGGCTTCCTGTGGACAAGGATGCGCTCCATTACGCTCAAAGTATTGCACAAGCGTCTTGGAATTCTCACCAACATCGCCAAAATAAACTGTCTGACCACCTTTTGCTAGAAACAAGAGTCGGTCGAAGCGCTGAAAGAGCATGGCGGACGGCTGGTGGACCGTACACAGAATGGCTTGTCCGGCAGTCGTCAGCTTTTCAAGCAAATCGCAAATAGCCCAAGACGTTTGCGAGTCGAGACCAGAGGTGGGTTCATCGAGGAAGAGGAGGAGCGCAGGCTTCGCTGCAAGCTCAACGCCAATTGTCAGCCGCTTGCGCTGCTCAACGTTGAGCCCTTCTCCAGGCACGCCGACAACGGCGTCTGCATACTGTGTCATATCCAACAAGTCAATCACCTCGTCCACATAGGCGATCTTGTCTTTGCGTGGAATGTGAGCAGGTTGTCGCAGTAGTGCCGAGAAGATGAGGGCTTCTCGTACGGTGGAGGTGTCGAGATGAATATCTTGCTGTTGCGCATAACCCGTCTTGCGTTGGAACGAGTCGTCACGGGGCTGCCCATCGACCAAGATCTTGCCATCAATGACACCCATCGTTACACGCGATGCGAGGACATCGAGGAGTGTTGTTTTGCCAGCTCCCGATACACCCATCAATGCTGTTCTCGTACCAGGCTTGACCCAGCCATCGACGTGATCCAGGATGTGACGCGTCTCCTTTTTGATCTGAATGTCGTAGCACACATCTTGCCAATGAAAAATGGCCGTTTGTCGCTGAATCGTTTCTGGTACATGACTTTGCGTCTTGTTGACACGACCCACCTCAAGATCTCCTTTGCGTTTGTGATTGCGCTTAAAAACGAGCACTTCACCCTTACTCTTCGCCGCTTGCACGAGCTCAACGCCAATGAGGTAAGTGAATGAGAAGAAGATGGCAAATGCGAAAATGATGTAGACATTGCGCCACTTGTTTTCATGCTTGTAGCCATAAGATTCATTCAAGAAGCGCTCACCCTCAACAAAAGATTGACCGGCAATCGACCCAACTGTACTGCAAATTTGCGAGCCAGACGCGAGATTGCCATATGAGGGGACATATGCAGAGCAATCAAAGTTGCGTCCGTGAAACTCATTAATCATGAGCGATTCAAAGCCATATGCAACAGGGTTGATGTAACTGATCCACCTTGACCAACCAAGCATGTCAATCACTGGAATGACGAATCCAACAAACATGACCATGGCCAAGTTGATGATGGCCGTTGGGACGAGCGCTTGCGAGAGCGATTTGCTAAAAGACGCCAATGTTCGAAATAGCTGTGAAGTGGCAATCGTGAGCAGAAATGAGACGAGCACAAAGAAGAAGAAAGCGCCCGGCTCTCTTCGAAGGTTCGTCATAAAGTACAGGATGATGTTGATGATGAAGCTGTTGCAGATCTTGTAAGGCATGTCGGTGAGAATGGAGGCAAACGCTTCTGCAGATGGATGATAAAAGGCGTACCGTGCGTGCTTCTCAACAATATCGCGCTGCGCATACAGTAACAGGACTTCAAGCGAAGACGACAGCGCATTCATCAGAACCGAAAAAAACAGAAGCGAACCGCGGTTGAAAAAGTCGACGGTGGATGGTTGCAGGTCGAAAAAGACACTCGCAATGATCAGCGAAAAGATGGCATTCGCGACAATCTGAAAGATGGTGAGGCCGGGCTCAGCGAACAGACGACGGAAGCCGCGCCATAGACAAAGCCTGACTTGCTCACCATAGGAAAGTGTGTATGGCGACTTAATACGCTGTCCTTTTGCCTTTTCCAATCTTCTCGATGCTTCAAAGTTGCGACGCGAGTCGCCCGTTTCAGGATTCTCCTTGTTGAACACTGCAATTTCCTTGGTGACTTGCTGGTATTCCGGCGAAGCTTTCCACGCAGCTGCAAAATCGTCGCTCGTTTCTGGTACGTTGCTGCAGCCCTGCCTGACACGACGCTCTTGTGCAGAAGTCATGGATGTGAGAAAGTCAGGAACGGTTTGCCGTGCTGGGCATTCAAAGCCGAGGCGTTCAAAGTATGCCTGCGCATCGGTAGTGCGACCAAAGTAGATCTGTCGACCTTCATACAAGACGAGTACCTTGTCAAACACATCAAATGCCGCTTGAGGAGACTGATAGATAGCAACAGACGGCGTGATGCCAAAGTAGTCTGCTTGAAGTCGTAATGTTTTGCAGAACTCAATAGCATTGGCAGAATCCAAACCACGCGTTGAATTGTCCCAAGCTTGGATCGTCGCACGAGAAAGCGCTGCTTCGGCAATGGTGACACGTTTACGCTCGCCGCCAGAGACACCACGGATAAAGTCATTGCCGACTTTTGTGTTGACCGTATGACTGATTCCCAAAGTCGCCATCATGACATCACGCATCCCTATTGCCCACTTGTCTCGAGCGAGACCGCCAGGGGTGACACGAGGGGCTCTTGCCTTGGCCGCAAAGAAGAGTGTTTCGCCAACCGTCAAATTTGGAAAGTGAACATCAACTTCTGCAGTATAACTGGCTTCGCCACGATACCGTGTACTCATGTCCTTGTAGGAAATGCCCTGATAATTGATGTGCGAATCGGCATCGACTTGAAAGCCGTGAGTCTCGCCCGTCAGGGTCTTGAGAAAGGTGGTACAACCTGCACCCGGAGGGCCGAGCACAACGAGCATTTCACCCGCGTGCACGACGCCGTCGAGGTTGCGCAAGATTTGTACACGATTACCTTTGATGCCAACGATACGCTTGAGGACATTGACTGCTTCGAAAACAACAGTCGATACAGTCTTTTGGAAATCTGTATCACTGCCATATCCGTATGCAGAGAGATTATCAAAACTGTAACCAAGGGATCTGGTTTCCGAGTTGGATGCCTGTTGCATGGCATACATAGCCTTGACCCACGCCCTAGCATTGAAGCAATCGCCATTTGGATCGAGTGGCGAGTTGGGCGCATAGTCAAATGGTGTCGCACCATTGACGGTGAGATGAGAGTCTTTTGTGAATGTTTTTGCGAGGTCCGCGACATCTCTGCTACGCTGCTCGCTCGCTTCAGCAGAGGAAATGCTTTGATCACTCTGTTCTTTGTCGAGCACGGTGGATACGCTGATGTTAGTGATGAAGGGGAAGAGATGTGCATACCCGCTCGGAAACAGGGCCGTCATAGCGATAGCAAGGCTGCTCAGTCGGAGAGAGGGCGACGGTGTGTATGTTGCGAGGCAGCTTCGAAGGCGAAGGAGTGCAGTTGGCGTGAGTGTCGCAGTGGTGCTACTTGAATCTATTGGATCTACTTGAATCTGTTATTTTGCTGCTTTATGCATTGTTTCTCGTCTGCTGCACGGAGGGCAACGATGCGACATGGCCTGATGCTGCATCATACTCGGCTTGGATCAGCTCCGGAGGAAGTATATGCCGGCTTGCCCTGCGTCTTTGCTTCCTATCTATACTCAGTATACTGTCTACAGTGTACAACTGTTCTACTACTGCTTAATCTACTATTGCTGAGTGATAGATGAGATTTCCGCTTGAGGCAACTTGATGCCTGCGTCTTGCCCAACCAATCAGGAGCAGATGCCCGTTGCCGTTTTGAGGAACTTGATGCGTTGACAAGTTTAGCCTGGCACTTAGTCTGACAAACAGTCACAGCCTCCCAGAGTACAAGTTACAACACGCGGCTCTGCTTTCTGCCGAGAGATATTAATCATGCAGATTCATGCTTCAGCTTGTTAGTTGTGACTGCTGACTGACAGGACCTGGGCGACTTCCTGCTTTGATCAGCACGATGCAAGCCAACTTAGCCAAGTTACTTGAATTAAGAGCAATGAGCATGATCATGCCATGATGAGTCATGGATGAGCTTCCATAATACTGCGTGCTTATACAAGAGCGGCTGTGTAATTGCTAGAGCTTGAGTCGATGGCCATACAACTGCGCTTGCAAGCTAGCTACAGCAATGTCACAATGTGAGCCTGACTCTACGCTGGCAAGTCACTCTGCCTTTGTAGGTGAAGCGAAGCCTTTGGTTACCCTCCGAGTGCTCTGTCTCATAACCAGGAATCGGTTGCAATCGTGAAGTAGAGACTAGCTCATAAGCGACGCTTTGGCCCCTGCCCTGATACGCGTGCGGTAACGAAGTGCTTCAGCAGAATCAGCACAGTCTATACAGTATGGAGAATGACCTGAGCAGCCCTGTGTTACAGGTTTTCAGGGCGAGCTAACTATAGTCTTTGTCCAAACGTCAATAGCTGGCCCTGATTGTTGGGCGTCCCTCGATTCTCCTGTGCCTGTAATTGTACCTGTCTCTAGGAACTGACAAGCCATGTCGACAATAGAGTAGACCAGTACCGTGAGACTCGTTAATAGTTGGGAAGTCTGGACCCTGGAGTTTAGTTGGAGCTTGCCGTGTGAAGTTGTCCTTCCCCACATTCGGGGGCGCAGCCTGGCCAGGATCAGCATCAAACGACGACGGCGGCCATAAACTAGAGTGCTTCGATACGAGACTCTAGAGTGACTACTATGACTAGAAGAGTCATGCGGAAAGGCAGACATAGAAAGCGTATGGACTGTAGAGAACAGTCAAGAGGAGTAACTCCGAGTAAGTGGCTGCTATCCGTCACTATCTGTCTGGCGAGGAACGGCCCCGCCGTTATCTGCATGTGAAACAAGCTGGCTGGATGCGGGCTCATAAGTTCATAACTGCAAGACCCAGTCGCCGTCGAGGGGCAATAATTGTATACTCCTGGTGAGCAGCCCTTGACTCCTTCAGACACCCCTGGGACTGTCCTCCAGCACACAAAACCACTCGCCAGGCCACCCCCCGCAACCACACAGCCTTTCACGCTCTTCACTCTCTTGAGCGCATCACCCTCTAGTCTACTAGAAGAGGTCTGATCATGTTCTCCAAGCAGCAGGTCGTCATTGCCGGCGCAACTGCAACCTCTCTCATCCTCTTCATCTCCCTACACAGCCCATCCCAAGCAGCCGTCAAGAATGCAGCATACAGCGTCCATGAAAAAGTGACAACATCCTGGAAGCCAACACAGGAGCAGCCATACTGCAAGTGGGTTTTTGACCGCTACGAATCGTCTCCCTATGAACAAGAATGGCTCGACTTGACAAACGGTGGTGTCAATGACCAAGTCTGCCAAGTCAGCGCACAACCAGCACATGCGCGCAAGATGTACAAAATCATTGAACGCGTTGTTGGACTCGTTAATTTGGATCACTCCATTCAATGGCCTCGCATCGATACCGCCGCTCCAGAACCTGCACACGTCGATGATTCGCTCTTTTCAAAGTTTTACTACAAACGTGTTTGCTATAATACCAAGAAGCACGAGTTTGAACCTGCCTTGGGTGTGGGTATTCAGCTCATTGAACCACTCTTTGGCTTGTTGAGGGATCCCTTTGATTGGTGGTGTGGCGAGGACAATCTGAGCAAGCAATCAGCGGGTCAACCCCCTGGCTACGTCCTCAAGGACGGCGGTCAATCAAAGCTGCACATCTTGCCACAAGGCTATGCGCCATACACGTATTCCTTGGATGGCAGCAGCGAGCACGGGTGGCGACAGCATGGTATTCCACCCTGGTACAAGACCCTCAAGCCACAAAAGGATGGCAACCTCTTGACGTTCAGTCAACCACAAGTTGTGCATCTTGATCTCGGATCATCGTATTTCGGTGGTTGGACAAACATGGGATCAGGCGAACGCAATGCAGCAGCTTCGGGACAATGGTTCTACGATACTTACCATGCGCGTGGTCAGCCTTTTGATCGGTTCACCGCTGTTGAATTGGAGCCACTGGACCCGGCAACTGCATACAAGCAAGTGCCAGAAGACTTGATTGGCAAGTACAACCTCATCAACATCGGTCTCTCTATGGACAAGGACAAGTACAACACCATGGATCTCATTCGTCGAACCGTCAACAAGGAGGACTTTTTCGTCTTTAAGCTCGACATTGATTCTGCACCCATCGAAATGCCAATTGTCAACGAGTTGCTTCGAGATGATCCAGAGACGGGCGTGTCGTCGTTGATCGATGAGCTGATGTTTGAACACCACGTCAAGTTTAAGCCCATGGATGGTCCCTGGGGACTCCAGCACTCAACAGAAGAGAAGGAAGGGAATCTGGCTTCATCGTACAAGCTTTTCCGTGATTTGCGTGCAAAGGGCATTCGCGCCCACTCTTGGCCATAGACCTTGTTTCATAGACCTTTTAGCCTTACGATACAATGTAAAGCTTCAGTTTGCAAAAAGCAAGGACATGCTGATGTGAAAAAGGGATAGTGGTTCCTACGAGAATTGAACTCGTGAACGAAAATCGAACTGCTGCCTAAAAGCAGCGCCTTAACCACTCGGCCAAAGAACCAATCAGAGGCCGCGAGCTTAGAACACATATGATCTAATAATCTTACTTAGTCAGCAGTTCCATTGTATAGACGGAGTTATCAGTAGTTTCCAATGCATATACTGCTGGAGTGCAATATCTTCTTGAGATCTCGACCGAGAGATACTCATGGTAACGCTGCCACATGCCGCCGTCGTTGTCACCTGCCATTTTGAGGAGCAAGGTCCTTCCTCAGTAAGAGCAGAGCAGAAGGCCCAGGTGAACAGCATCTCAGACTTTCAACACACCCAAAGGACTTTGAGAAACTGCAGCTTGGGATGCACAATCTTTAGGAGCTTTTCATAGAAACGTCGTAGATTTGAGGAGATGATGCTGTTACAATGTATTTGTTGATATTGGAATGAAGGCAACAATCGCCGCCTTCGAAAAGATTAAGCGACGCGCACAGGCAACGAACTTCATCGATTGGCTTCTCAAGCTCTCAGAAGCCTTCTCTGCCAGCATGACCACGTGACCATCAAGGAAACTGCTAGAACCTTGCTACTCTCAAAAGCGGGTCTCAGATACCGCTCCCTTTGACTGCAGATGCTTATGCAATTGTCAAACCATCGGAAATGCAGGCTGCTGCTCATGCTGCGGGACGTCTGCTGGAAATCAAATTGCGCTGCTGAGAATGCGATCTCTCTGTAAGGCCGCAGGCGCAGGGTGAGCTCACGTCGGCTCGGAGGCCTCACCGATCAGATGGCATGGCACGTGCTCCCGGACTTGCTGTGCTGGCAACTCCTTTATATGCTCTCTTCTTACTTTTTCCATACTTTAATCTCTTCCACATCTCATTCTCAGGCCTACTACATACGTATAGTCGCTTGAGTGGTGAAAGTGGAGGAGCAGCGACGTAAGGATCCTAAGGCCTTACACTCTCTCACAACGAACCAATAATGTCAGTCAAAATGATTGCAAGCTGCAGCTTCACTTTGCTAGAGCAGCGCTGAATGTATGCTACAGGTGAGCTGCAACTTCACTTTGCTAGAGCGGCGCTGACTCTGTATGTTCCAGCTTTTCTTTGCTGCATCAGCAATGACCCTTTGACAAAGCTTTCTGCCTGCTGCTTCTGCTCAGTGCTCAGCTACTGCAAGCCTGTTTGAGCTGCAGGTCATTGCTATGATGCTATTGCCGCGTGGAGTGCAGACATCTAGACTGATCGAGCTCTCTCGAAGAACAGATACTGTCAGTCAAATTGATTGTCGGCTACAGCTTCACTTTGCTATAACAGCGCTGACTCTGTTTTCTTGCTGTATCAGCAAAAGCTCCTCAACAACGCTGGCCTGCATGCTGTTCCTACTCTTTGCTGTGGTACGTAAAAGTGCCGCCAACCGGTATGATTGCAGGCTTTGGGTCCCATTGCAAGCTAGAAGCCATGAAGTCGTCGATGTACCCGTATCTCTTCATTTGGTCTGCTTCAAGCTTGCAGCCCGAGACTTGATTACCTTCCTACCCCGTCAGCAGAAAAGAGACTTTGACGACGTCTCCGGTCTTGAGCTCAGACGGCGCCATTGTCTTGTTGTCTTCATCGTAACATGACGGAAATGCGCCACCGTTGATGAAGACGTTCTTGGGTAGCTTCGTGTGAATACGGGCAGGGTCTTCGACAACTTTGCCTACGCATTTTGTACCGTCCAGCGGTCTTACTTGAGTACTGCCTTTCGACCGGTAGCAAAGGAATTGCTTGAACACCAACGTCCTTCCGCGAAGGTGCACAGCTAGGGCCCTACGGAAGCTTCGACCCTTCATTGCAAGACATCAACGACCTGGAGAAAGCGGTCATTTCTTTTCAGGTCAACGTTCATAACCCGGAGTTGGAAGACGCCTATGACTAGGCACTCAAAGCACTTGGTAAGCATGGAAGCCTATGGGGCAAGTAACTAATGATCTGGCCGGCATGATAGTCTTCAAAAACACACCTGCTGATGCACTGGCAAAACCTTGGGCCATCAAGACCATGGCCATGTACTCAAATGGACGTTGGTGTTCAAACAATTCCTTTGCTGCCTAACGAAAGGCAGTACTCAAGTACGACCGCTGGATAGTACAAAATGCGTAGGCAAGGTTGTCGAAGACCCTGCTCGTATTCACAAGAAGTTACCCAAGAATTTTTACATCAACGGTGGCGCATTTCCATTATGTTACGATGAAGACAACCAGGCAATGGCGCCGTCTGAGCTAAAGACCGGAGACGTCGTTAAAGTCACTTTTCTGCTGACGGCGTATGAAGGTACTCTAGTGTCGGGCTCCAAGCTTGAAGCAGACCAAGTCAAGAAATATGGGTACATCGACGACTCCATCTCAGATTCAGGCCGTTCTTTCGGTCCTGTTACGCCAAGGAAGCGACGGAAAATAGACATTTTCTCAGAACGGTAGAATACCACAGTGTTATTCAATTGACGTGATTCATATAGATCAATAAGCAATTTCATTTGACGCCGCCCCCAACGGGGGCGCCATCCCAGCTAGTGTTCTTGATCGAAACACAAATCCAACTGCAACGCTCATAATTCCGTGGCCACATGGACAGTCCTTCTTGATTTGGCAGATGTGCCATATTGCACATGCATGGCAACTCGCATATGACTGCTATACTCAGCACAGGCTTGCACTGAACCCGGAGACTTGTCTTGATTCTACAATTCGATCGTGCTGCCTCACTCAACCTACCCCTGCAGCCCTCATCCTCATTTGCCCCTGCAGTTCTCCTGATTTGCAATTGCCAGCTGTTCGCCTTTTAAGCAACGACACTTGCTTGTCTTCCAGCACCAGGCCTTGCATGCTTAGGTGTGCAAGCGTCCAAGATGCTGCGCTGGCCATCCATCCTTCATCTGCTACTGCAGCTATGCCTCGTACACAACGTTAGCCTCACGCAAAACCTCACGAAACGGGGTCATCTTTACCCACATAACTACGATGCACTGATGCAACGACTGAAAGAGACAAAGACCTGCTATTCCCTGTCTTTCTCTGCCACTAAACACTCGACACTACCAGTCCTTGGCGGCGTCAATCCATTCACGCGTGGCTTGCTCAGGCATACTTGTTGGACGCAATGCATGTTTGAAGTACGCAGGCAAGCAACTGATTATTGGTTATGGAATGCCAGAGACCCTTGCATGATGCCAGGGACGGGTTTGTGTATCAAACTCAATCATGCACATGAATTACCACTCATTGAACAAGTTGACTCTCTTTTGGGAATAATCGACCTTGGTCCATTGTTCGAGATGTCGCCACTCAGTCTACAGCGATGCTTTTGCTGGGCCGACTTTCAGATCCAGCGCATCGTCAATGTTACGCGCATCCCTTCACCCAACATGTCAAAAGCCAAACCTTACAAATGTGACGCCAAATCAGTGTATGAGCGTGTTGCCAGAGGTGCTAATTACTACAATGGCTTCACTCGGGACGGATGGGGCGTGATGCATTACGATGGCAAGGATGAATTGAGGGTGGCGGGCAACAAGACTTGCGAGGCACACAAGTATGATTGTCTATGCGGTGCGAAAGGCACCTATTGTTCGGAAAGTCATGTGCATGAACCCTACATTCCCGCCCACTACATTCCAGAGTACAACAACAGGGATTGGGGTTGAGGGGAGCTCTGCAACCAAGTTATGGTATCTTGCGTAGCTGTCGAGGATTGATTATGGCTGATAGTGCTATAGATCATGTGCTTGCGGTTGACCTTGAACAGGAACACCACTGCCACCGCTTGCGCCGGCACTAGCAAAACGGTCTTCCAAATCTTCATAAAAGAGCTCAAAGACCTTCTTGACGCGTTCCCATCTAGCAGCATCCCAAAAGATGTACTGACCCCGCTCCATGGTGGCCGTCCGCACACTCGGTTCAACACCGGGTTCCTTTGTGAGCCAGACTCCGAGTACTTTGTGGAAACGCCAATTTCGCCCTGTCAATTCTTGTGCAGAGATTTCTTGCATCTTACTCCGTGGCTGTGTGTAAAAGATGTAAAAGAGTGTCTCTTCCGCAAAACTCCCAATCTTATTGCTTGCTTCCGGTAAGACGGCAGAGATGCCACCCATCACATAACACGCTGGTGGTGTGAAACGATTCGCAAGTGCATCAATATTGGAGAGCGGTACTTGTCCACCAATCCCACCAGTCGCGCTCGGTTCAGCAAACGGTGATAGCCATAGTGAAGAGAGCAAACGATCATCCTCTGCACCAAGTTTCAAACCCAAGTGCGTCAAATCCAGACCAAGACTGAGCATGGCATGGTCACTTTGTGGGTTGCGGATGATGGGCAACAAGCCTCGAATCGTATACCGATCCGCTTCATCCATGAGAGGTTCCTCTTGACTCGCTTGTGGTGGTGGACCTAAAGAACTCAGGCCCGGTGCATGACTTGGCATGGGAACACCATCGCGATCTGCTGCTTTTTGCGGCGCTTCCAATGCAGGTGGTCCAGACATGAGTGATAGGTTTGGCGGCGCTTGCATTCGCCCTCTCCCCGCTGTCGCTGCAGGTAGACCTGGTGTGGATCGACCGCCCGTCATGGCTCCCAAGAGTGAATTACGATGCGCTTGCAAGTCTTTGGATTCGCCAAGTGCGGGAAACTCATCTTGTCGTTGCACATGTTGTTGCGGCGCTGACTGAGCATCATAGCGAAAGCCCATAAAGTCATTGCTGCCGTTTTGCCCTGTACCGTTGGAGGAAGGGGCTTGACTACTGCTGCCGCCGAGTGCAGGGAAATCATCCGTTTGTAGAGCGCGTGGTGGACTACGACTCGTGTGAGCAGACCAGCCTTGACGAGCGAGATGTGGTGGAGGAGCTTGTCTGCTTGCATGGCCAACACTACTACTTGAGCCTGCTGCTTGCCTGGAGCTGAGTTGATGGATTGGCATGCCCGACTGTCGCTTTTGGCGCGGTTGGGTGGTGTTCTGTCGTTGTCGTTGTCGCCAAATTGTCATGAGGATTCACATCGATGAGATTAGCTAGGGAGTATATAAGATGTTCTAAAACGCTTTTTTGAGAGGGAGAACAGGTCTAGGCACGTAGTGCAAAGGCCATGGCTGGCATGACTGGCGGCAGCTGAGGTAGAGGTTGCGGTTGGCATGGCACAGCAATCGGGAACCAAGCAGCGATACACTCTTGGCATGCGCAGGCAGTGTAGACGTGGCGGCGAATAAAGGCCTGCCAGAGGGATACAGCACGCTGATAGCGACCGTAGCCGCCGTTGGATTCAATGGTGAGGGAGAACCGTGTTCCCACAAGCCAGTCGCGCTCGAGCTGGTTGATGAGGGAAAGGTCAAAGCCCGTCACCTCTGACCAGGATCTGTTTGTGAATGTGTGATCGTCCATGAACTTGTTGCTGATGACGAGCATAGTGGTCATGGCGTAGTAGCTCGAGTTGGTGAGCATCTGCAGGTAACCGGGCCTGTTTTCCAGGTACACAAGGCCGGCGAGGATGGTGGAGAGAGGCAGCCGTGTGGCATGCAGCAGCTGAAGAGCGAACTTGATGAGTGCAGGTGGACTGCCAAAGTCGCGCTGCATGGAGCCGACGCTGAGGATGGCCTGAACTTGGGAGGCAAGGAAGATGGAC
Organism: Protomyces lactucae-debilis; assembly: GCF_002105105.1. Classification (NCBI taxonomy): domain Eukaryota; kingdom Fungi; phylum Ascomycota; class Taphrinomycetes; order Taphrinales; family Protomycetaceae; genus Protomyces; species Protomyces lactucae-debilis. The sequence goes on along the minus strand of NW_024467999.1, from coordinate 277,327 downwards.
ATTTCTTGCATGTCGTAATCCAAGACTGCTGAGACGCCGCCGATGTCTTCCTCTGCGGGAGGAGCAAGGCGAGTGACTGCGCCGGCGATCGGGCCAGGATCAAGCCCTCTGGAAGCAGGAGCAGGCGCTGGTAGGCGCCAGTAGTCGGGTTGGACCATGCTCAGTCAACGGGAAGTGGCCGTTGTGGTCCTTTCTCTGCTATGGCGTATCTCTACGGAAACGTATGCTCAGTGAAGAGTACGAGTCCTGGGCCGTGTAGGAGGAAGGGCGAGAAGCTGCTTGAGAGACGAGCGTGGTCGCTGGAGGAAAGTCTCTTCTTGAATATTCTCAATCTTCTTCACTGAATCTCCGCCCAAGCAGCAGCCCAGTTGCCCTGCCCAGGTGAATTTCAACCGTGAAACTGAAAATTGGGACTCTGCATTCTCGCCCTGAATCACTCACTGTCAGACTGTGTCAGTCTGTCACTGCCACTGAGCAGCTCAGCTGAGTCATCGCCCGAATCATGCACGTGCACAGACATTTCAGCTCGAGATGGGCATACTGAGCTTCACTTTGGTGCAAAATCTAGGTCGGGACACAGCATGCATTGAACTGCTCAGCAATCATCTGAACTCTAATTTCTCAACTACTTCCCAGGGCACTGTACCCAGTGTTAGCCGTGTCGCATACGCATTCCAATTTTCCCTCCTTCAGAAGCTTGCATTCCCTCCACAACTTTGCAACACCATCGCCCTGGAGCTGTTGCTCTCTAGTCGTGCCCAAATCGGCGCGAAGCATCAAGCCTTCAAACACAAACCACAGCTGGACCGGCATCCAAGGATACGTCTCCATTGCGACGAGGAGCTGCTCATTCGTAATAGGTCCCAGCCAGATGTTTAGACCAAACTTTGACCAGTTTTCAAAGGCCTGTTCGTCACGAAGGTCCATTCCGATCAAGGTCAGCGAAAGCCTGGGCTGACCCCAAGTCGTCAAAACAACCTGAGTGTCAACACAGACCGCGTCCGTTCTCTTGTTGAACATGGTGACTTCCTTGGCTGCTGATCCGGCAGCGTAATTTTGGCGCTTGAATAACTGTGCAGATGACAGGTGGATGAGCTGAGCGAGCAATAAGAAGCCTGGGAGCTTCATGGTGCAGTGTCTCTGCTTGAGTGTGCAAGCTTTGGATGAACTGCTGGAGGAAAAATGGGCCTCGCCGTCCTTTATGCACTTGCCAGCCTGGCATTTCAGCTTGAAAATGAAGCACAAGGGCGTTTACGACATTGATGCAAGAGCAATGCAGTCTGGACAAAATAAGTCAGGGGCACCATCGACAGGGGCTACGAGAGCATCCTCAGCATGGACGGCTTTTTCTTGAGCTGAGCTTCGACAGCCTGCGAGCGAGATGGTATGGAGAGCATGCACTGTAAGCAAACGCTCGTTCCCGTGGCATCGTGACAATTGTCATCATTTGTCGTCAACAACTCGCAACTCGCAAACTCCAGGCTTTGACAGGGGCAAATTGATTGTTTGCCTCAGATCAGCGTGATGTAGCATGCATGAACAGCTGCTACCTTGAGTGACAAGTTTGAAAAGTCTTCAACAGACGCGAGAAATGCTCCTTTGCGGCTGCTTCTTGGCCTGATCGACATAATGTGGCATGCATGAATAGCTGCTACCTTGCGTGACAGATTTGAAACTCTTCAACACAAAAGACACTGATATTAATCGAGATTGGCGGATATGCGAGGCTGTAGTCGTAGGTGATAGACACAGGCACGCAGGGCAGCTGCAGATAAGACTTGATTCGAATAGGGGACAAGAGTATAGCACTCTTGCCAGCTAAGACTAAACTGAAGGTCACGTGCATGAGCGCTGACGTGGCAGAGAGATAACAGCGGAAGCAAGTGATCAGGGGATGCACTTGAATTCCTAACACTCCCTCTATCTCGATAAAGCGAAGTGCTTAGACGAGGCCGAGAAGCAGTCGTTGCGTCTCCAATGCAGGACGTGGAAGGAGCTTGGTAAGGAGATCGGCTTTTTGCAGTTTTGTGCCGACGTAGTGTAGCTTGATCTTGCCTTGCTCAATCAGGGATCGAGTGTGATGGTACTTCACTTCGATGTGCTTACTCTTGGCGTGAAACACAGGATTGTGTGCCAACTTCAGCGCAGCCTGATTGTCCCCAAATAAATTGATGGAACCGTCGGAGTTGAGCACATTGCTGATCTTGATGCCGAGCATGAGCTCGCGCAGCCAGAGAGCCTCTTTTGACGCGTTGGAGAGGCCAATATATTCGGCTTCCATGGTCGATGTGGCAACAATGTTTTGGCGCTTTGACTGCCAGGTGATTGCAGCTCCCCCAAGCATGAACACATAGCCAGATGTGCTCTTCCTTGTATCCAGGCACCCTGAGTAGTCAGAGTCAGAGTACCCAGCAAACTCGTCGTTTCCGTCGTATCGCAGTCGCAAATTGCGAGTCGTGAACAGGTACGCGAGGACGCTACGAGCCAACTTCATGTGAGAAGTAGTCGGCTTGGCAGAGAAACGACCTAGAACACCGACAATATAGGCAACATCGGGTCTGATCGAGATGGCTATCCACTGAAGCTCCCCAACAATGGATTGGTAAGCAGTTTTGTTGGCCGGCTGGTCGTCAGTCGGCTGGTGGGTAGTGCCGTCAGTGGTGAGAATGGTGCCGACACTGGCTGGCAGGTGCCTTGGATGGCAGTTGGCTAAGCCGTGGTCGGTGGCGATCGATTCAATATAGGTGGATTGATCGAGAGTGTATACGCCGTTGTTGTGTGAGACGCGCATGCCGAGAATGGAATTGGCAGGGCCGAGATCGGACAGCTCGTAGCGTTTGGTAAGAGCCTTGAGAAGATGCTCTTTGTGCGCGATGTCCGAGAAAGCCATCAGAATGTCGTCGACGTAGACGCAGAGCAAGGACGCGTTTGTCTGATGCTGATAGATGCCAAAGTCGTGCATCGAGCGTTCATAGCCAGCAGCAGTGAGGGTGACGTGCAAATCATCGTTCCAGGCTTTGCCAGCTTGTTTTAGACCGTAGAGAGCCTTCTTGAGCCTAACGAACGGGAAGTTCTCGTTGGAGAAACCTGGAGGAGCGATCATGAAAATCTCCTCAAACAGGTTTGCATTGAGGTAAGCGGTGGCAATGTCCATCTGGTGAAGATGAAGCTTGTAAATTGAAGCGAGTGCGATAAGCATGCGCACAGACTCCAGTCGAGTGACTGGAGCATACGTCTCGTTGTAGTCTACGCCAGCTTTCTGAGAATAGCCCTTAGCGACAAGACGCGACTTGCGCTTGTCGAAAGTGCCATCAGCGAGGATCTTGTTCTTGAAGATCCAGCGTGCCCCAATGGCCTTTCGGCCTGGAGGTAGCTTAGCGACGTACTCAAAAACTCCTTTGCCTTCAAGAGAGGCGAGCTCGCGTTCCATAGAGGCACGCCATTCAGGTGCGTCAGAGCGGGATAAAGCTTGTTTGACAGTTACAGGAGCTGGGAGAACATCTTGAGCAGTAAGCATAAAAGCATATCATCAAGCTCGTCATCATTAGTAGTAACGTCAAGACCGCTAGTAGCGATAGCTTCGAGGTGCTCGTCAGTAAATTTGACACTTGCAGCATTGCCGCTAGCTATAGCTTCGAGCTGAGCGTCTGTGAGCTGACGAGGATCGACATCCTTGTTGACAGACAGTTCTTTTGCCACAGCATGATCAAAAATGACCGAGTGGTTGAGAACAACTTTCCCAGTGGCAAGATCTAAGACTCGCCAAGCTTTGGAAGTATCACTGTAGCCCAAAAACATAGCTTTGTTGGCGCGCGCATCCCACTTGTCCTTGATTCGCGGGTTGTGTGACCAGCAAATGGTACCAGGAGTCCTCATATGCGAGCAATCTGGTCGTTTGCCATACCACAGTTCGTATGGCGTCTTGTCGAGACCAGTATGAGGCAAACGATTGATGGCGTAGACGGCTGTGGAGGTCAACTCAGCCCATAAATTGCGCGGGAGAGGACCAACCGTCTCATCAAGAAGCGATGAGCGAGCCTTTTCGACAACAGTGCGAATGTGGCGCTCTGCAACACCATTCTGCTCAGGCGTATGCGGAACAGTTGTTTGGTGAGTGGTGCCTTGCGTAATGAGGTGCTGGCGAAAGCTCCCCTTGAACTCGTTACCTCCATCAGAGCGAACAATTTTGACTTTGTCGCCAACGTGATTGGTGGCAACAGTTTCCCAAGCTTTGTAGATGTTACAGACGGTGTCTGCAGTGACATCTTTCAGCATGTACGCCCAAACGTACTTGGAAAACCCGTCAACAATGATGAGAAAATATCGTGCATCATTGATAGAATTGGTGCGCATTGGTCCAGCAACATCAATGTGGACTATGTCAAGCCGCTGAGTGGCAGAATTTGCCACAGAGGGAAAGCTCGAGCGCTTGCTCTTTCCAGCTGCACAGCCAGAGCAATCGAAGTATTCCGGGTAGACCAGATCGTCGGGAAATCCGTCGACAAACTTCGAAAGTCGTTTCATGTCCTTGATGGACATATGGCAAAGTCGTCGGTGCCACTCAAGGGCATCCGTCGGTGCCTTTTCCTTTGTGAAAAGGGCAAACTCACTTGCCTGAGGCTGGACTTTAGCAATTGTGCCGTCTAGGACAAAGCCTTTACCGACACGCCTGCCAGTAGCGACGACAACACTGTCTTTGAGGAGGGCTGGTCCATGTTTGGCCGAGAACAGTACGTCAAAACCGTCCTCATTGAGTGCGCTCACTGATAAAAGATGTTCAGTGAGATTTGGCACATGCCAAACTTTGGACAAGGGCACCAAGCTGGTTTGATCTGGCACGGCAAATGCAGCATGCCCAAAACCAGCGGAGATCATCTCTTCGCCATTGGCGGACGTGATGCTAATGGAAGCATCATGAGAGAGATCAGAGATCAACTCTTGCGACGGTGTCATATGCGACGTGGCACCGGAGTCGATCACCCAGCTACGTTCAGCTAGGGTTGTTTCGCGAGCAAAGTATGCCGTGTTGGGATTTGGCTTGCCCTCAGACTGTGATTTTGATTCAGTTGGAGGGCTACTTTGCTTCGTCTCAGATGAAGGCTTGTGAAGAGAATGCCTTTTCCTCGGCTTCTTTGAAGACTTCTGCTTCAATTGAGACTTATGCTCTTGAGCGAGCATCCCTTTTTCCGTTGATGATTGGTAAAGGGTTTGGGAAGCGTCAGCGGCTGAGTCTGCCAGAGACTTGTGCTTGCCGTGCGTCTTGAGATAGTCATCCGACTGTATCTTGAAGCGCACTTGCTGCACAAAACTGCGGATAGAGTGTGGTCCATCCGAGGAGAGTGTGTGCAGCGTGAGGTCCTGCAAATCGCCTGGGAGTTTGGCGTAGATCATGGCAATTTCCATGTCTTCGTCAAACGTCTTGCCGGTGGGATCAAGGCTGCGCAACTGGGCAATGGTGGCTTGAACGTCCACCATCAGGGTCTCAATAGCTGAAGATGTGGTATTGCCAGGAGGCAAAGAGAGCTTATTGAGCTTCGTGACCAATTGCAACTTTCGCAAAGTGTCAGGCTGCTTGTGTCGAGACAAGACAGTCTTGAAAGCAACGCAGGCGACTGCGATGTCTTTGATTGCTTCCAGGTCAGACCTGTCGAGACCTCCTTTCAGCAAGAAAAGCGCCTTGCTGTTCTTGTCCCAAGTTGGTTCAAGATGCGACCATTCTTCAAAGGTCGCAGGTGCAAGATACCCCTCAGAGTTGATGTAGCACGGACCAGTGTAAGGCTTTGTGCTTTCATCCTCGCTTGATTCCTCCTCCATCGATTTGGACTTGGAGCGAGTCGAGGGGGCGCTATAGGCTTTTGGGGCCTTAAGCTTGTCATCTTTCATGAGGGCTTCGAGAGCGGCGATACGGGCCTCAGCGTCTTCGTCGGCCTTCTGCATGGCGTCTGCGCAGCGTATTGCTGCTTTGACGCGGCGTGCGTGTATCTCCTGAAAGATGTAAGTCTCAACGCCAGCCTGCTGAGCGACAAGCAGCAGCTCATCCTTCCAAGCACTTAGGCCATTGCTGATCCTCTTGGTGTTCCTTAACACCGCGTTGCTAGACGGGCCGGAACGTTGACCCGAAGCAGTAGCGTCTTGCTGCATAGCAACAGTGCTCATAACCTAATCGAGATTGGCGGATATGCGAGGCTGTAGTCGTAGGTGATAGACACAGGCACGCAGGGCAGCTGCAGATAAGACTTGATTCGAATAGGGGACAAGAGTATAGCACTCTTGCCAGCTAAGACTAAACTGAAGGTCACGTGCATGAGCGCTGACGTGGCAGAGAGATAACAGCGGAAGCAAGTGATCAGGGGATGCACTTGAATTCCTAACAGATATGCTCCCTTGCGGCTGCTACTCGGCCAGATCGAGTGGAAAGCTGTCTTGCTCGCGGAAACAAACAGAAAACCGAGTCTCTAGGCTTGTAAACAAACATTCATGAGCCCGAAAGTGCGCGATGTCTTTCGAGAGGTTGATTAATGCATAGCCCACGAAAAAAAATGGAAATGACGTGAGTGCATGCAGGAACGAAAGGTCATACCGAGATTCGAACTCGGGTCACTCGGATCAAAACCGAGGGTGATAACCACTACACTATACAACCAGTGGGTGAGAGCAAACGCTAGTATCGATATGAAAGGAAATCACATTTTTGCTTATATAAGCAATTTCTAGACTGAAGGGCCTTAAAGTCGCGCCGATTGAGGCTAACACCCCCTAGTCTTGATCTATTCGTCGATTAAGCTGCGATCAGGAGTCTTACATCACTTCATAACCATGCATAGCTATAGAACATGTGTGTCGCCATAAGGTTCAGATGAGTGGTTTCACGAATGAGCTAGTGACAAGCGAACTGAATGGTACGAGGCTCTCCTATAGAGCACAGACCATGTTGACTCCTGGGCTCGGCAGTCATAAGCGCTGGGCCACGCGAGAGTTTAGGCTTTTAATACAACATCGCTGACACCATATGTATGTACGGACCTTCGGTGTTGAGCAGTCAAGTCATGTAGCTGCTAGTGCATATCTCTCTGGCTCTCTGCATCGTATCGCGTACTTTGACGTGATGGTCACGCCCTGTACTTCTCTACTCTTTACTTCACAGGGAGCCTGAGCCTCTGCTCTGCTCCTCATCCGTAACAATCCTCTTCGCACTATCTAGGTTGCATGTATCAGATGCCTCATCAGGCACATCATCACTAGCTTCACCCACAATGCCGATTAGTTTATGGGCCTTGTCAGGTTGATTGGCACTTGCGATCCGCGGCAGCTCACTGACGACTGTTTGATAAGGCGTCTTGTAAGGGATTCGTTGGCTGGATCATGGGTCGTGCCATTGATGGAGAGGATGGTGCCTGTATTGGCTGCCAAGTATCTTGAGTGACAGTCTGTCATGTCATGCTCAATAGCGATCGACTTATTGCATGCAGATTGGTCAAGGGCCTGAAATGAGACATGCAGCCACAATGCTTACACGCGGCGGACACTTGTAGCTTGTCGTAGAGGATTGTGTCGAAAGCTGCACACCTGGGCGAGTGTATAAATTGAGACCTGATGCAGAGGGCGCCGCGCTTTGCGTGGTCGGTAATGAGGTCTGTTGCGAACGAAGGCGCGGCGGAACATACCGAAGATTGTACATAGAAGCAAGTCATCACTGGAAGAGCTCTTTTAGGGGTGGAGAGTGTCGAGCCCTTGCAAGATGGAGTTGAGCAATTGCAACAGAACTCTGCAACAGCAACTCAAGCAAGACACACAGTCCTGTGCATGTACAGTCTCCCGGTGTTATGGACTGACTGAGCAAGTCCTAGTCTCAATTTCAGATGCCTCATCATCTGAGACCCCTGACTAAATCTCGCGGCTTTTCTTAAGTCCACAACCACAACGATCGATCTAGACATTGTCTTTCAAATCATGGAGTTCCTGGCTTAGTATCTCCATTGGTTGCTTCTTTATTCTGGCTCAGGTATCACCTCTTATTCTCGCTACCCGAGCACAGAGCATCTTACGGCGCGCCTGTCTAGTCGCTCCTCATCGCAGTCTTTGAGACTATTACCGTGTCTCTCCTGCCTTACTGCATTCCTTCTTCTTGCTCTATTGTCATGAAGATTAACGGTCAACCTTCTGATGCCTTGTTCGTCACTCACTAGCTTTGGTCACAGGCAAAATTACTATTTCTTTCCAGCCTTGTTGTCCAGTGTCTTCGCAGTAGACTTGACTTTTGTCCGCAAGCATGAGTTCAGATGTGTTCCCGGGTGGCCGAAGTCGAAATCAATCAGTGTAGCTAAAATGGTCTATTTGAACGAAGAAGCGGCAAAGCAAGGGATCGGGAAGATACTTGATTATGTAAGCGCGCCGGAAAAGGTCAATTCTGAAGTTTATAATAGATCTTTTGCAAACATGTGCATCCAAGGAGCTTTGGCCGAGCGGTCTAAGGCGCCAGCTTAAGGCGCTGGTTCGAAAGAGCGGGGGTTCGAATCCCCCAGGCTTCATCAAAATTCTTTTTGTGTTTCCTTACACTTTTCGGCTTTACGAGGAGGATCTGGTCGGGCATCACCGCCCTGGACTTGTACTATGAAAGCTGCTCTTTCAGACTCCTAGCTAGCACGCACGATGTTCATGAGCTTCGTCTTACGAATCTTTTAGGCAACGAATCTGCTTCCACTGTCTCAAGCGCTCCTGCAGCTGGTGATCAGTACTCCCAGTTCTATCAGCTATATCTCAACTTCCCGGGCCTCTCAGTAATTTCAGTGTTCCCGACTCTCCTATCGGTCTCAGTGTCCTCAATTCTGAGCGGTCGTCTGTCTTCGCTTTCATCTTCAACGTCTCGAGTAGCACCAAACCCAAACAACTCAAATATCCCACTTGCAGAAAGGGACACTGGCGCCGTCGCCCATTACGGAAATGGCTGTGACGACCGCGACGCAATGGCCCTGTTTGGTCCTGGATACGATAACAATCTTTAACGTGGCCGAGATCGAGGGTCTGGCCGGGCAAATGCAAGCGTGGTGGTTGTTCTGGCAACAGCCAACGAGGTGGCCTGAACATTAATTGCAGCAGCCGTGGCGATACTCGCGGTCAGCCACTCTGCTGGGTCTGTGTTCGCCAGACCAAATTGTTGTGTAGTGCTCTGAAAATTACCAGAACAAGAACAAGCAAGAGCACAGCTGGTAGGGATAACTTCGATGCCTGCTCTGATGTTGTGTCGTAAATTGCAAATATTGACTTGCAATTGAGTGACCAGAGTAACGCTGTTTGGAAGATGGTGCAACGCATTGACATTACGGATGAGATTGCCTTTTCAAGCAGCGAAGTTCTGAAACTGGACCAGCCAATTTGATCTTGGATGATGAAAGCAGGCCATCAGATCATTCTTGTACAGAGAGAAGGTATCAGACTCTGAAGAGGTGGAAATTGGTGTCGGCGTCATCATTTTCCGTCGCTGAAACCATCGAATGAAGGAGAGAGAGAAGGGTCGCGGAAACTTCGAGTAATCCAAATGCGGTGGTGCTAAAAGAGAAGAGTTCAAGAGTAGTGCGAAACTGTTGCGCCCTTCATACAAGCATCTCGTTCGCCGTTACAATTTTACTTGTCAAGATGAGCACTTCTCTGTCCATACGATGCGCCAACAGCCGTACACCTGCAAGCTCAGTAGCCGTGCAGCCTCCAAGAAACACCACAACCATGACATCTTCTGCATGCGCACGGCCCGTAGACTGGTTGATACTGACAGAGGGTCCATGCAAAGCCTTGTAGAGGGTCTCAAACTTGTCGACCGCCGAATAGTTGACTAGGCCTTGGAAGATGCGCAAGCTAAGTGGAATGTACCCAGAATACAATTGTCCCAGGTCAACTTCGTCATTGTCCGTCAGCAAGTTCCAGCTTCGGGAGAAGGAGAGCCAAGAGCCACGACCACGATCGGCTGCAGGTGAGCGAACAACAAGCATACCTTGATGTGCAAGACGCTGAACAGTCAGAGTAACCTGATAGCCGTATGCTTGTGCTAAGCGTTGAACAAAGAAGTCGTGCTGTGCGGCTTTGATGCCATTGTGAACCAGGCTCCAACAGCATAGGAGACGCAACACAGCTGGCAAGGGCGCCTGTCGAGCAATCAACAATTCGAGGGCCTGGACAATGGAGGCTTCTGGCTCACCACTATAAATGCTTTGCTCAAGCTCAAGCACGCGCCGAAATTCTGGTGAGCGTGTCCGTTGCATCAGAGCCTCTGCCAATTCCACATGCGTTTTGAGCTGCTTTTGCGAGCCCTGCAATGTCGGAATCTTGCTAACGAACGCCTTGAGGGCCGATGTTGTTTTTGCGCCATGCCGTTCATCGAAATCAGCAGCAAGAGTCGACGCCTTGCCAGAGAGCTTTGGTCCCACTTTGGAAAAGTTGTCACCTCGCAAATCGTAAAAAATGTCATCATTCATTTTGCCTTGTAGTTCTGCAGGTGTAAAGGTCTCGCGCAAGAGGCCTTCGTACGTCAATTGTGTGAGCATGGGCGTGAGCAAGTCTGTTTGACGATCCATCATGATGCAGTCGCCTAACGTTCCTGGCTCAATCTCTTGCTTTTGCTCAATCGCAACGTCTGCTCGCAGTTGCGTGAGAAGACTGGCCAGCTGTTGTGCAGCGATGCCTTTGCCAAGTAGACGATGTAGTAAGCCGTACTCTTGTTGCAATTCAACGAGGCTGACTGCTGCATTGTAGACGTGATCGCCGTCAATCATGATTAGGTCTTGCTCGACTTGGTAGTGATGAACAGGCAAGATGCAAATATCGATGCTAGCAGAGACTGATTGTATGGCCTCATCAAATTGCAGCGTCTGACGCGGCACAAGAATGAGTGTGACTTGCTTCCCGGGCATTGCGGCGATGCGACAGACTTGAGCAGCACAATCGAGTGTAGGCCGACAGATAACAAGCACTTTGGTACTGAAGGCCGTTGCATCAAGCCATTGTACGCTTTCGGCGCCATGCTCTTGTAGCAGGCTAAAGGGTGCGAGAGAAGAGATCAATGGAGAGAGCGTCTTGTCTACGAGAAGAGACTTTTTACCAGCAACTTGACCCAGTAGACTGAGCAGCTCTGCCTGGCCCGGGCCCATCTTGTCGCCCAGGTGCACTCGGCAGGTAGCTCAACAGTGTAGTGTCGTGGTAGCGACTTGCAAGCTTGAATTCTCGTTGGACGCGACGACCACCAAAGCATGCTCTCGCGCGCGCAGCTGCTCGGGGTCGGCGTCCTCTTCCACCTAGTCTACCTCCGCAGCATCTTTGACATCTACTTCAAATCGCCCGTCGTCCACCTCGACAGCCAATTCCTCTCGACTCCTACCCCGGCCGCAGACCGGCTGTTCCTCATTGTTGGCGATGGGTTACGCGCCGACAAGCTCTTTGAGCATCCAGAGCTAGCGCCTCATCTACACAGCAAGGCACTGCATCACGGAAGATGGGGAATTAGTCATACGCGCGTACCGACCGAGTCGCGGCCTGGTCATGTCGCATTGATTGCGGGACTCTATGAGGATGTATCTAGCGTAACAACTGGTTGGCAGCTAAATCCAGTCCATTTTGATTCAGTCTTCAATCAATCCGACAAAACACACGCATGGGGTTCGCCAGATATTCTGCCCATGTTTCGAGAAGGCGCATCAGACAAAGGCCGCGTTGATTGCAATATGTACGATGCGCACAAGGAAGACTTTACAGAGCAGTCAGACGCGCTAGATACATGGGTCTTTGACCGTGTCACAGCCTATTTTGAAAACAGGCCGCCGACGCCGCCCAAAACGATCTATTTCTTGCATCTGCTTGGGCTGGACACTGCCGGCCATGCCCATCGGCCATACTCAAAAGAGTACCTACACAATATTGGCACAGTCGATAGGGGCCTGGCAGCGCTCGAGAAGACACTAGAAGCTGTCTTGACGCCAGATGAGCTAGCCAAGTCTGCCTTTCTGTTCACGGCAGATCATGGCATGAGTGACTGGGGCAGTCACGGCGATGGTCATCCGGACAATACGCGGACACCTTACATCGCATGGGGTGCAGGTTTCCTTCGACCAGATAGACCTCAGCCACACGCGTCCCTCGAACTACACCACACTGTTGGAGAGTCTTTTGGTTGGGACGTCGAGAGCCGCGCGCGTATAGATGTTGCCCAAGCCGACCTCGCGGCACTCATGGCGTTTGCCATTGGAGTGCCGCTGCCAAAGAATAACGTAGGAACGGTTCCTGTGGACTTACTTGAGCTCTCTGCAGAGGAGAAACGGGACGCCTTACTTCAAAATGCGCGCCAGATTCATGCACAGTACGCTGCAAAGCTAGCACTCAAGAAAAAGCAGCTGAGACTGACCCAGGTCAGGCCTTTTACTTTTTCCCAAGACTTTGGAGCAATGGCAAGTCCAAATGCCTCCCAGTGGATTGCAGAATCTCTCAATGGAATGCGCTATCTGCAGCGATACGACTGGCTGTTTTTGCGAACGACCGTCTCTCTTGGCTACATTGGCTGGATGCTTTTGGCACTGCTGTTCGTTGTGCATGAATTCATCTCGCCACTCACGTCCCGCAGAAGCAATTCAATACCTTTGTTGGCCGTAGGTCTAGCTGCCTATCTTTTAGAACGCTCGGCGCCCATCAGCTACTACGCCTATGCCATCTTTCCCCTCTTCTTCTGGCACCACATCATTCGCTATGCAAAGCCACTTGATGTGCGGCCCTTGTTCGGCACCATTGCCCTCGGTCTCTTCATTGTCGCAGCGGCAACCCAAACATATACAGACCGCCGCGCTCTTTCAGTCCTGCTCGCATTTGCAAGCACGACGCCACTCTTTTATCCAGTCCCGGCTCGGCTTGCCATCAGATGGGCTGTCCTTTGTTTGGTCATGGCCTCGTTCACTCTTCTGCCGACTGTGCAACAAAATAACACTGCGCTCGTAGTAGCAGCCGGTATCGTCATGTCTCTCATCGGTCTAGCATGGATCTTGTATGACGGTGGCAACGCCATCGTGGGCGGACAAGTCGGCCTTATTTGCTTGACGGTCTGCGTCACTGCCTCGTCAGCTCAAAGTCTTGCTGCCAAGCAAGGCTTATCTACAGGTAATCAGGTGGTTGGCTGGCTATGCCTTGTTGGATCTCTCGGTCTCCCGCTGCTGCATGGTCGCCAGTCACCGACAGATCGGCTCATGGTCTTATTTCTCACCTTCTGCCCGACATTTGTTATCCTGAGCGTCTCTTACGAGGGCTTTTTTTATCTCACTTTCTGGGCACTCCTTTTGACTTGGACACAGCTAGAGTCGTGTGTGCCGCGTAGCTCACCCTTACAGCCGTCGGACTTGCGCATTGCATTTTACTTTTACGCCCTCATTCAAATTGCTTTTTTCAGCACAGGCAACATTGCATCCGTTTCGGCATTCACCCTCGACTCTGTCTACAGACTGTTGCCCATCTTCAATCCGTTTGCCATGGGTCTGCTATTAATCTACAAGCTTCTGGTCCCGTTCATTGTGCTATCGGCAAACTTGGGCGCCCTCAACAAACGTCTAGACATCAAAAAGTCTGCCATTTTCAGTATGGTTCTCATATTTTGCGATGCAGCGACGCTCGTCTTCTTTTGGCACGTCAAGGATGAAGGTTCTTGGCTCGAGATTGGTAGCAGCATCTCTTGCTTTGTGATTGCAGGTCTACTGACCTTGTTTGTCACCTCATTAGAGTACCTGTCTAGTCTACTAATTTAATATCCGTTGGCATGCCAACAAGCTGGCTGCCAGCACATCAGCAATAATTGGTTTTGCACAATATCCATGCATACCGGCCTCTATCGCCCTCTCACGATCACCCTTCATGGCATTGGCCGTCAGTGCAATGATTGTTGGAACCTGCTTCCCAGAAGCAGCGTACTTTTCGCGAATGATCTTCGTCGCGCCATAGCCATCGAGACGAGGCATTTGAATGTCCATCAATATCACGTCATAAGCATTGGCATTTTCCTCTTGAACAGCCAACTCGCCATCCTTGACATGGACCGTGTCGCCGTATCCCATGCGCTTCAAATGCTGCATCGCAACTCGAGCATTGATGAGGTTGTCTTCGGCAAGCAGAATGCGCAACGGATGCCATGCGCCCATATTGACCGGATTAAGCTTGTCTTGATGTATCGGCTGAGTGGTGGCCACGCGGACTTGGGGATAGAGTAGTTCCGCCACGACCTTGGCCAAGCGCCTGCGTTTGACTGGTTTGATGAGAAATAGATGCCCTCCGAATTCCTGGCGGTCGCCAAAGCGAGACAGACGAAGTACTTTGCAAAGCGGGTCATGCTTGGTCAGGATGGTCAGCATTGATTCTGCAAGTCCGTAGTGGAGGTCCACAAGCGCGACTTGATATGTGCCAGATGGTTGCTGGATCGCCTCTCTGAATGCTTCGATGTCGCTCGTTTTGGTGACTTGCATGCCCAGCCATTCAAGACTTTCACTCAATGCACGCATGGCCACCTCACTGTCATCCAGGATCAGTGCACGCTTACCAGTGAGTCGCTGTGTAGCTGGATGCGGCTGAGGTTTGATGTCTGCCTTCACTTCCGTGACAATGGTAAAGTGAAATGTCGAGCCTTCTCCCACTGTAGACTCGCACCAGATTTGTCCGTCCATCAAATGAACAAGCTTTTCTGAGATTGCCAGGCCCAAACCGGTCCCACTATAGGCGCGTTGTAGCGACGAGTCAATTTGGGAAAAGAGCTTGAAAAGCTTCTTGTGGTCTTCCTCGGCGATGCCAATTCCAGTGTCGCAAACACTTACTTGTACACGGTACAAGGCCAGACCTTGTGCACTTTGTTCGCGCAGCAGTGTAGCATTAGACATGCAGGTGACTGAACCCTTTTCTGTGAACTTAATGCTGTTGCCCAGTAGATTGATGACCACTTGCCGGAACCGTGTCGCATCATTCAGAAGCACATCTGGAAAGTCCAAATGGTCATTGAAGTATGCCAGCTCGAGCTTCTTTGAGGCAGCTCGTTCAGCCGTAATTTGCAAAGCGCCTTCAATGCATTCGCGCAAAGAAAATTCCTCTTTGTGTAATTCAAACGTGCCGTGCTCCATTTTGGAAAAGTCCAGAATGTCATCAATCACACGCAAAAGCTCTTTTGAGGAATTGCGGATGGTCTCCACGTAGTCAGTCTGCATAGGCGTGAGTGGCGTGTCTAGAAGGAATCCACTCATGCCTAGGACTGCGTTGAAGGGAGTTCTGATTTCATGACTGATTGTTGACAAAAATTCAGATTTCATGCGATTTGACGCCTGTGCTGCATCTTTTGCCACTTCCAAGTCAGAATAGAGTCTTGCCTTTTCAATGGCTATAGCAGCCTGCGAAGCCAGAAAGTTGAGCAACTCAACGCGACGTGGGCCAAAGGCATACGCTGTAAAACTGTTTTCCAGGTACAGGATGCCGATGAGCTTGACATTGGTCTGGATGGGCATGCACATGATGGAGCGAAGCCGACGACCTTTGAAGTAAGGATCTTGTCCAAACTTCGCTTGAAATGAACGATGATCTTGACCAGTCCCGAGCACCGTAGCTTCTCTAAGCCGAGCAACATAGTTGACAAGGGAAGAAGGAACGATGGCAGAATGTAGTTGCAACGGTTCATGTTCGATAATGTCAACCTTGGAGCTGCCGGCCATGCCTTGACCACGGGCTTCGAGGTAGAGGCTCCCATGATCAACCAAGAGTAAAGCACCATAGTCGGCTCCCGCGTTGGTAAGTACCGACTCTACCAATCGTGTCAATACCTCTGAGACTTGCAAGACATCAGCAATAAGCACACTAGCCCTCAGGGCGACATCAAAGTCGAATTCTGCCATGTCGGCCGGTCGTCGATGTGGATCGCTGCCCGGTTCAGACACTTTTGTGGATCTTGTTTGAGTCGAATGTGTGATTCGCTTGGACAACTGCGATTGGGTACTACCAGAATTCTGGCCCTCTGGTGCGCTTAAATTGCTGCTCTCAGCGTTCGAAGGCCGAGCCAAGACCGCAGGTCTATTGCGAACGCTGCTCTTGCTTTCGTTAAGACTGCGTTCGCTTGGGTCAACTTGGTCAACAGACAAAGCTTCTGGATCCACTTTCCCGAGTGTCCCATCACGATTGTATTGCATATTGACATGACGGAAGGGTTCGAGGTGATCAACAGCTCGTTCCCTTGTATCAGCTGTGAACAAGTCGGGATAGAGCGACTCAAGATGTCGTGCTTTGGCACGAAAGCCTGCTACACGGAACCCATCATACGCATTGTAGAGGTGACGCAAGGCAATTTTCTTGTTTTTGACTTCGAGCCAACGCCACAACCGCTCAGCAATATGGGCTGCCTCATGCACATTACCAACTTCTAGTGCAGCTTCATAAGCGGACTCCCACTTCTCGAGTGCATCAAGATCACGCCCCTCATGCCGCAAAAGCTCGGCTTCGATGAAGAGGAGTTGGTGTTGGAATGTGCTGCTGATTCCTGTGTTGTAATGCCGAAGTCTCGAAAGGTGCGAATCGAATAGAGCAAGCAAAGTCGGCGACAGGGATTTGTACCAGCGCACCAAACACGAGCACAAGAGGAATGACCATTTCGCGATGTAGCACACACCTTGCGTACCATGGGCATATTTCTCCATCTCACTGGATTGCTCGAGCGCAGTCGCAAGAGGCGCATGAAAGTAGGTCGCCGTCATGAGTTTGTAAAGGTACAACGCAAAAATCTGAGGGTGTGAATTCGTTTCAAGCAGCGCTTCCATCTCGTTTTTGGTGGAGAAGTGGTCGCCTTCAATTTCAAAGCAATCTGCTGTTTCGGACGAGTAATTGACGTAGGCTTGCAGTTGTATCGCCATGTACCAAATGCCAGCTCGCTGCTTGTAACGCAGAACTAATGGCATATACGTAGACATACGTTTCACAACGCTTGTCAAGGGCTCACCAGCCCAAAATGCGTATGTGCAAGACTCTGTCCAAGCGTAACAAGTGTATTCCACATCAAATGTTTGAAGACCCGTAGAGATCGCAGAATTAAAGTACACCAAGCATGCCCTTGTTGGTTCGTTCCACCAGCTTATGTGCGAAGAAAAAACCTTGTAGACTTTCGGTGCAATGGGTGAAACCGCAATGGCTGTTGAACGGTCAACAACCTTGACAGACGCTTGTCCAAAATGGTAACCCTGTGCGCGTGTTTTGGCAGACATCTCGGCAAATGTGATCGTGACACCGTACATGAGAATTGGATAGGCAGCAGATTCTGCAATCGTGCCGTCCTTGAGTGTCAGGTCCAGAGCAATCGCGCACAAGCATTGTAACAATTCTGGTCTGGAAAGGTAGATTGGTAACAAGACAGCAGCCATCAGCGTCTGAGTCAAGAGGACGTCCGGTTGCGTGCATTCTGGCATGTCTGCGATTTTGTCAATTTTTTCAAGAGACAAGTCGAGCCTCGGCGACATTTCCTTCAGCATGGCAGAGGCCTTTGCACCCGACATGGGAACATGAACACCCAGAAGCTGTAGTGCTTCAACTCCGACGTCGATTGCAGGTTGCAGTTGGTCCAGGCCCATATAGACATTGACCAGACGATGAAGGATACGCGCGCGTCGGCTATTGCCATGCACCTTTGTGGAGATATCTCGAAGAGCTTCTACCGCACGCTCGTAGTCATGTGAAGCGTACATGGCATCCACGTATGCAAGCTGAATATTGAGCATCTGTGCTGTATTATCCTCCCACCATGACAACGGAACAAGCTTTTTACAAATTTCGAGATAGGCAAGAGCAGCTTCAAATGCAGTCGAGTGGAGTGCTCGCTGTCCAGCACGCATGTTGAGCTCAATGACAAACGTTTTCTGCTCTTCTTGCAGGACAGAAAGCCCACGATTGATTTGATTGACGATTTCGAAAATGTTTGCATCCACATCATCTTTTGCGGAAAAGTGTTCGTGCAAGCGCATGCCAATGTCCAAATGGGTCTGTGGCCGGTCAGCGTCTGGCAAGAGCTGATATGCCGCTTGTTGCACACGATCATGCAAGAAGCGAAAGACAGCATCCATTGAGTCGTCCGAGTCTGCTGCTTCTCCGCCAAAGTCGGCAAGAGCTAACGGACGCTTGTACATGCTATTGACGGGCACAACGAGTCCAGCTTGCAAAGCGTCCCACAAGTCCTTTGATGTCTCCGCCACGCGTTGTCGAGAGACGACAGACAAAAGTAGTAATGAGAAGCGATTTGAACCAATACTTGCCGCCAGCTGCAGGATGCGCGTCGTTCGCGTTCCTAGATTCCGAATTTGCCTTACGAGCAAGTCGACCACATTGACTGGCAATTCTTCTTGCATTATAGCGCCCAAATGGAAGCGCCATTGCTTGGTATCAAAATCGAAAAAGAGACGTCCGCGAGCATGCAAGTCTTTCAGGAGCTGTCCAACAAAAAATGCGTTACCATCAGTCTGTGCAACCACCAACTTGACCAAGGTCTCAAGCTCTGGGTTGTCTGTGTCTACTGGCAGCTTCAAGGTTGCAGAAACCATTTCGCGCACAGCAGCGTACGACATGTTGCCAATTTCCAGCACGAAAATCGGAACCTTTTCGGCCTCAATCGTTTGGAGCATCTGCAATGCGTGATGGCCCTCGAGAACCTCGTTGTCACGGTACGCGATGAAGAGGGACAGGCTATGTTGTTGGTCCGTCGTAGCTGCAATGGCGATTTGCGCAAGTAGATTCAACTCGTTTGACGAACTCCACTGGACATCATCAAGGAAGAGTACAAGTGGACTGCCTCTCCGGCCGAAGACCAAGAGGAAACGCAAGAAGACGCCGATGAACCGTTGTTCTCTTCCGGCAGGACCAAGATCTGCTAGATCAGGAAGCCTTACTTCCCGGCCGAATAGGGAATAGAGCTCTGGGAGGACCTCAAACATGGAAAGAGCATCTAGACCAAGTGCTTCCATGATCAGTGCTTTCCAAGACTCGAGCTGTCCCTCTGGCTGAGCAATTACTTGACGCACAAGCTCAGATGCTACCTGTAGTAGGCAAAAGAATGGCAAACCGCGCTTATATTGATCGAACTTTCCAGATGCATAGAAGGAACTTGCCTTCATGACTGGCCGGTGAATCTCGTTGACAAGTGAACTTTTACCGGTACCTGAGTGGCCTTTGACGATAACTACATTGGCTCCTCCTTCTTTGACTGCTTCAAAGCAACTGAGAAGTCGTTGAACATCTGCATCTCTGCCAAAAAGTCTTTGAGGAATGGTGAACTGCGATGCTGAATCTGCATGACCAAGCACAAAATCTGTAGTCATAAGATCTGAGTGATTCCAATCCTTCAGCATGACAAGATCGCTGAGTAGCCCCGCTGCAGTCTGGTATCGGTCCTCTGGCGTCTTCGCCAGTAACTTCATGACAATGGCGGAGATGACGGGTGGAATACTCCCGCTGATGATGTGTGGCTCGATTGCAAGTTGCGCAATGTGTTTATAGATGAGCTCCGGTGCATTTTCAGACATGAATGGGCATCGTGCGGTCAGCAGAAAGTAGAATGTTGCTCCGAGTGAGTAAAAGTCGCTGCGATAATCTGTGGATCGATTGATGCGACCAGAAGCTTCCGGCGAGATGAAGGGCAAGTGTTGAGCCGTGATGTGTCCGTGAGAGGTGTCCTCGTGCTCAAGCTGCGAAGAGCAAGTCATGTCATAGATCATGCCAGTGTGTTCCAGGTCCACGCCCAAGCTGAAGGGCGATATGTTCCCATGTGTGATACCCTTTGCGTGCAAACTACTCAGGATGGTCGCAATGTCGATGGCAAAAGATAGAAACGTCCCCACGTCAAGAGGTCTGGGCTCGTGTGCGGACAAATTGGCAGTCAGCATGTCCACTTGAGCGATGTCCCGCTCAAAGTATTCGTAAGAGAATTGTTCGCCGCCGTCAAAAAAGACTAGCATGAGACCATGTCCATTATTACAGGGCTCCATTGCGTGTGGTTTGCCGACATTAGGCAAATCACTGATGAGTGTTTGACAGTACCATTCTGGAGTTAGTATGATCCACGGTGCAATCTGACTTGCCATGTCTGATCCGCGTTACTGCGTCTAGATGATGCAGATGCAAGACTGCTTTGATGAAGACCCTAACGTCGCGCAGCTTATGCCGTGCTCGTATTCCGTATAGATGATTCGCGGCGTACAAGAGGGTGACCTCTGAATAGTCTGAAAAGGAAGACCCAAGGTCTGAAGGCGCCCCTCGAGGGCCGCCGGCAAAGACTGCACTGAGGCTCGAGCTGTCTCTGTGTAAAAACGGCGGAATTGGCGTACGCTCATTCATGTCGGCCTCGAAGGGCAAAGAAGATCCTCGACTCATCTAGTGTGCGCCTGTTGCTCTTCCATGCGACGTATGTCGCTTGATGACCTCAAGTGTACAAGCTGCTCTCTTGCCGACAGTCTTCAAGGTTCTAGCAGCCAAAGCTCTAGCAGTAGCCTAGCTCTAGCTGCACATACAGAGGTTCGACAATTCTATCCGACATGCGCGCCGGCAGATTGTGCCGTAGCGTGCCGCAAAATTTGCCCGGCCCCGCCTGCATTCTGCCCGTATGCCCGTGCCCGCGCCGCGGACGAACACGGACAAAAGATCAAATGTGCCCGGAGGGTCCGGGCAAACCCACTTCGCCCGCCCTCAAACTTCGCCCGTGAGAGCCATCTTGTGAGTGACTCCGGACATCTGCCTCGCCGATGACACGAGACGTTCTTGACCTTCCGGAATCATAAAGACTGAAACGGACAATCTTGAAAGGAGTCGCGACTAGCGAGACTGTACACTGTAGATGGTGCATGCAGCATGCACCTGTGTGTCCCAAATAGCACCACTCACACTCACTGGCCTTCAGAGTCTCAGACTGCTCAAATCTCCATTTGCCAGCGTGGCAGCGCAGCGCTTCCTCAGAGCGAGCCTTCTCGGCGGGACGTCTTCTGCTTCCGCATGTTCGAAACAGAATGAAAGGCGATTCCCTGGCGATGCTCATGTGCCTTGGAAATTGGTCTAAACAAGGTATTCTGAAGCAAGGTTGGAGATCCAAAAAACGATAGAGCATATCAAGTTATCAACCACTATTATATCAATCAATCTTCGTCGTCGAAAGTGTTGTCCGTTGTGTCATCTCGTGAATTGCTCCTAAGCCCGGGCAGACGGGCAAATGGCAGGCGGGCGCGGACAAAGGCATTTTCACGGGCAGGCGGACCGGGCGAGAGCCCTTCATCCGTGCCCAGCTGCCCGTGCGACACCCTAGATTGGATGCGATGCGATCATCACACGTGCCCTCCCGAATCTTGACAGGCGCCGGCAAATCCTGACAACTCTGATGGACGGTCAGAATCGAGAGCACGGACGTCGTCTGCCAGTTTGTGTCGTTGCGTTTGCTCTTGTACATGTAGTCATCCAGCTGGGTTGTATACGTAGAGGCATGTCGATGACCTCAGGAGCTTCCCTCCCTACACGCTGAACAAACACGATCGCACCCCTGACAGCTGCTGCAAGCTCAGTCAGATGCACGAAGAACCAGCAAGTCTCGCATGAGCACGCAAGGACATCCAGTGCCGAGTGTCAATCTATTCAGCATGAATCAGGACCCAAGCTGCGATACAGAGCAGCAATCAGCAGTACGCCTGTTCGAGTCTGTTCGTACTCTCTTGCTGGAGCTCAATACACTTGTCGTCTCGCTCTTCTACCATTGTACCTGCACAGACATGCATGCTGGTCCGTTTGAGTATGTGTGCGCAGTGCACCATGGCGCACCAGTACCATGCACGGCAAATAGCTACACGATGCACACGCTCGATAGAGCTTCACTCATGCTGATGGACCCAAAGCACTTTCCTAGGAGGATGGCAGACTCGCCTGAACGTATCGCTTTACTGGCTGCTATGGTGCGTCGCTGCTATCGCATCTATGCGCATGCCTACTTCCACCATCCAGAGTTGTACGCAGACGTCGAGGGTCGAGCACTTCACTACAAAGCTGTGGCAAGGGAGTACAATCTCTTGAACGAGAAGGAGTATGTAATTCCAGACGACCGCTCAGATTCGCCAGAGCAGACGCATCGCGAGGACGATGGCTCTGCAGAGATCCCCATCGTACGCGACTTTTCACCTTTTGCAACGGTTGCTATGAGACACTAGAGCAGCTTATTCTTTACGCTTCCGCTTCTTGCTCTCTTTTTTCTCTCCAAGCGCTACCTCGCGTGATGCCCACTTGCTATCCTCCCAAAGTTGCTTCTGGAATCGCTTGACTCGCTTCTTTGCACCAAGTTTTTTGTGGTCTCTTTCGCGCTTCTCCTGATCTCTAAAGGCAGCCAGCTTCTTGAGTCCTGCAAACTCATTCAGATCCTTGTCATCTGCAAACAAGATGTCTTCTATGCTCAAGCCAAAAGTTTCTGGAGCTGTTTTGCGGTACTTGAACACTGTGCCATCACCCAGTGGGTTGACAGGGCCAATCGCTTTGTCCACGAGCGTGTCAATCTTGGCAGCCCGTTCCCTGCGTTCTCGATGTGTGAGTGTTTGTTGCTTCTTTGGCGCTGGATCTTCCTCGACGTCTGCTTGAACCGCATCCTCATCCTCGGCGATGCCCAAGTCGTCCAGCTCGATATCGTCATCCCACGTTGGCTTCTCTGCATCCTTTTCATTGTAGTATGCTTCGTCAAACTTGCTCATCAGCCGCTTGTCCCAGTCGTCCGCATCAAAATCCGCCTCAAGGTCTTCCAAAGCGAAATCCATTTTGGTGCCTGTCACTTGCTCAATCTGCGCAATCTTGTCCTCCAGATCTTGCCGCTTCAAGTTGCGTAAGCGGTTGAGCTCTTCCTCGCGTTCAGTCTTTTGCTTGCTCTGCTTCGCCAGCTTGCTCTCTCGCTCCTTCTTACGCTTCTCCTCTTTGCGACGCAAACTTGGGACATCTCGCGGGTGTGACGCAAGCTCGAGCGCACCTGGCTCCTCATACCTGAAGTTGTACGCCGTCTCGAATTGTTCTGCTTTTTCTTCAAAGTCGCTTTCACTTTCACTCTCATCGCCAACAAGATTGCTGTAATCTGGTCGCTTTTGAGCATCCTTGTCGAGCCAGCCACGGTTCAAGACATAGTCCATCAAGAAGGCCTCACCTTCCTCAGCATCACTACCATCAAGCTTCTGCAGCACATCTGCATCGCCTGACTCGGCGAGTTGCTCTGCCAAGAAGTCCTTGTACGCCTTATCTTCTTCCTCCACCTCATCGCTCGTCTTCTTTCGCCGTACCAGAACTTCATCGTCACTATCGGCTTGACCTTCTTTTGTTCTGAAAGCAGCTCGTAATTCTGCTTGTTCTTGCACATGCGTCGGGATCTCATCGTCTGAATCCTGGCCATCATGTTCAGCATTGCCTTGGCCGGTCAAAAGCGTTTGCCTGTGCAAATCAGCAATGGTCACTGGCTTGGCCTCCTTCGTTTTTGATTTCGAGGCACTTTCTGTAGGCTCGTCGAAGAACTGAACATCGCTCTTATACACGTCGGCGTCTTTTCTCCGAATCTTGCTGAGAACCTTCAAGATGGTTGCATCAATTTGCGGCGTATTGAGCTCACCATCTGAGTCCTCCGTCTCGCTATCACTGTCCTCGCTACCCTCTGCCTTGTACTTCTCCTGCAAGCGATGCAAGTCCTCGCGTTTCTTGTTGTGTTCATAGCGCCGTGCGAATTCAGCATTGATGGTGAATCCCTCCTCATCCTCTGCTTCGTCCTGATCAAAGAGCACAGTCTCCTTGACCTCTGGCTCAGGCGACTTGGGTTTGGCTTGCGCCTTCTTGGCTGCCGACTTCTTACGCGGCATGTATACACTGCGGTGGTTGCTCTATCAATGCTTCCTAGCTTGTTGTAAGAAAAAGCGCCAAATTCTCACGGACAAAGATGCGCCATCTGAATACTGAGCTACTCTCATCACTTGAGCTTGTTTTCTATGCAAAAGGCCGTTGCATCGGGGCAATAACAGCTCCCTGCTTGACGACCACCTTGGGCATCGTTGTGCGCTGGAAGGTACTCCTCGTAGCCCACTCCTTACCCAACGGCATCTGCAAAGACCGCTCGTACTGCTCCTTTGTTGCGTACGGGAAGGGCACTGCAGCCGTCATGAGTGGTTTAGCCAATTTCATGCGCTTCTCATTGATCACGACATGCGCCAACCCTTTGTCCTTGCGTGCCTCCACATCCAGTCCTTCCACTTTGCGAATAAAGCGCTTCTTGGGCTTTCGCTTAATGTCAGCGCCTGTCCATGATCCCCACCCAGGCAACGTCTCGTCAATTTCTTGCGGCGCATCTGCTTGCTCTGCAGCTTCTTTTTCAGCAGCAAACTCAGCAACAACATCATCACCGGCAAAGGCCTGTGCAACGAGATCTTGCTGTAATGCAGGCTGCGCGTCATCTGCAATGGTCAAGACTTTTGTCATGTCCAGCGCTGGCTTCATATTGCCAGCATGCTTGGGTGCTTTGGTTGCCTTTTTGGCCTTGGCCAGCTTGACTGCAAACTTGTGAGATGCGTCGTCATCCTTTGCACTGACATGTGACTTGTCTCTGCGAGGCGTTGCTGTGAGCCAGGGGTTCTCATCATCATCCGCTTCAGGATCTGGCAATTCGCGGGACGATGGCGTTGGCTTGCTGCGTCTCTCGACCATATTTAGTCTCGCAGACGCGTCAGGATCGTTGTCTGATACCGCTTCCTGCGGCTCTTCTGGTGTTGCCTGAGCAGCAGGAGCAAAACGCCGACGACCAGCATTTCTTTCAATCAGACCCTCGACCTCTTCTTCGTCCTCTGCGTCCAAATCTCGTGCTTCGCGAGCATCTGCATCGCGCATGAATTTCATTGCAAAGACACCCTTGTTCGGCAACGCTTCTTCTTCCGCATCGTCAGCTTGGTCTTCTTCAGAGACATCCTCATCGTCCCCACGAATCTTGCGCTCGAGATCCTCTCCACGTTGGAGACGTTCAGTGATGGCCTGTCGACTGCCTTCACCATGATGTGCACGACCGAGCATCTTCTGCGCCCAAGCACCTGTGTTGCGATGCCGCAACTCCATCCGTTCTCTAGCCCTCTCCTCCTCCACTTGTCGCCCATCTGGCTCTTGCGCAGCAGCAAGCTTCTCCCTTTCCTTACGCTGTATGCGACGATATGATTTTGACTTGATCTTGGACTGTCGCTTCGCCTTAATTTCCTGTCGAAACATCAAGTCTCGCATAATGGCAAGCTCAGCACGTCGAGCAGCCACTTCTTCAACCGACAAGGATGCCATGGCCAAGTCTTCAAACGCAGCCACTTGCTTCTCGGAGCGCATACCACTCTCCTTGAGGATGGAGTCGATTTCATGCTCCAGATTATTGGATGGCTTGAACTCTGCTGCGAGCGTATTGGTGCTGCTGACGGGCTTTGCTGGCTCTTGGAGAGGAAACTTGAGAACTGGTGCTTCACGTAATTGCCGAACTGCAGGTTGCCACTGTGTAATTTGATCCTTGACCGTGTCATATGCAGCTGAGCGATCAATGCGATCTTGGATGGGTTTAGCAAGGGGTGCTTGAAGTGTTTCACCCTTTCCAAGTACAGCTGCCTGCTTGTCGCTCATACCAGCCAATAAATCATCCATTGTCAGCTTATTGGTGGTGGTTGCATTGTGCTCTGAAGCGGTGTTGGCTTCATTGACCTCGGTCAAATCACGCTTGACGCGCTTCTTGGGTGTCTCCGTGTCTTCATTCTGTCGTTTGCGGGCATCGAGTTGTTGGATGAAGCGTTCGAGAGCATCCTCGTTGCCTTCTTCGTCGCTTGGACTTTCACTGAGGATGTCGGCCGAGTCCATTTCAGAGTCTTCGGAGTCTGGCATTGATTTGTAGGGAATCTCATCCAGATCGGGACCGCTAGGTGCCGTGTCCTCCTCTGTGTCAGATTCCGTTGCTTTCTCCTTTGGCCCACCCAGCATCTCTGATAGATCCATGAGGTCTTGTCCATCATCTTCTTCAAAGTCAGAGGCTGATTCTTCTGCATCATGCTTTGACGCAGAGACTCCCCCGTCATCGTCCTCAGACTCGCTCTCGTCAGATGCAGCCTCAAGCGCATCGTCCGAGTCTTCATTCAAATCAATTTCCCGCCGCGCAAAAGTGACCTTCTTTGATTTACTTTCTTTTGCTCCCACCTCCTTCTGGAGCTTCTTGTCGAGTACAGACTTGGGCGTTCCATTCTTCTTGAGAGATCCCGTGAATTTGAATGAACTGAAGCGCTCTTCATCGCCAGACTCAAATGCATCGTCAGAATCAATTTCCTCGTCATCGTCTTCCTTCACTTGCCCTTGATCTGAATCGCCTTCTTCGCCATCATCATCGCCTTGCGCTGCGAGATTGAATGCATTCTGCGCACGATACTGCGACTTATTTTGCGATTTCCGCTTTGGCGCTTTGCGACCCCCAGCCACGCTAGAAGAAGCAGCCGGGCGAGGAGCAGTCCCTCTTCCTGCCTGCCGCGCCAATTTTCTCCTGCCAGACATGATTGACTGCCTGCACACTCGATCCACACGCGGTTGCTAGACCTCTCTGCCTCTTGTCGGCCGTTCAACTTTTTTTGAGATGGAAGCGTGAGACGTTCACCAGCCTCAGTGCCAAGCCGCAAGACACGTGTCAGCTGACCCCGCCCGTCTGCTGGATCCGTCGCTTGCTTGCCATGAGCTCGTGCCGGAGGATTATGCCCGGTGCTGCCAAGCAAGAAGCCCAAGTAGAGGTGTGTAGATGAAGCTGCTTTAAGCTATGTACGCACGCTACGTCCTTTCCTCGGGGCAGGTACTGGACAGAAGGAGAGTTGGCAGCTGAGTCTGAGCTGAGTGTACGAGATTGAGGCCAGGCAGATGAGCCAATGGCGAGTTTGCGCTGTCCAACGGCTGCACCTGTCAAAGCGGCGCCCGGGCCAATTGAAGGACAAAGTCTTGGAAAAGGGCAGCCAGAGCGGAAGACGGCCAGAGCCATGGCCAGCACACGGTGATGAAAGTGAGGGGCAGCCAGAATAAGCTCTGCGCCATATAAGCCCAGCAGCAGCATCCCTGCCTCTTACTCACCTCTTCCCTCCATACCAGCATCGAAAATGCAGACCACTTTCCTTACCCTCCTGCTCGCAGCAGCCTCCCAGGTCACTGCTCAAGCGCTTCCTGCTTGTGCAGACACTTGCGTCAAGGCCCAACTCTCCAAATTCAACTGCGCCAGCGAACTTGACTTTGGCTGTGTCTGTACACCTGCCTTCAATGCAGCCGTCACGCCTTGTGTCTTGTCCTCATGCAATGCTCAAGATGTTGCCACCACCTCTAGCTTGAACGGTGCCGCATGTGCTGCTTACGCTGCAAGAAGGGCTTCTGGCTCTTCCCCTGCTAACCTGCTCGCCACCACGACTGGGTATGTCTTCAGCTTGATGGGCTGAGCATTTGAACTAACATGCATAGTGCTGGTGTCGCTGGAGCTGGTAACGTTGTTGCTGCCACAAATGGTCTTGCAGCAGCTGCCAATGCTCAGCAGACAACCATGGCCGCTGCAGGCGGATCTGGTTCAGGTACGGGCGCTGCTGTAGGCGGTGCAGTCGCTGGCGGTGCTGCTGTTGCAGGCGCCGCTGCTGCTGGTAATGCTGGCAGTGGTGCAGCGACGACTGCCGGAGCAGCTGGCGCAATGGGTTCACTGGCCGCTGCCTCTGGATCCGGTGCTGCGGGTGGTATGAATGGTGGCTCGCTTGCTGCAGCCTCGGGCGCATCCGGCTCAGGCTCTGGCGCCATGGGTGTCCAAAGCACCTTGGCTGCTGCATCGAGCAGGTCCGGCATGCAAGGCATCTCGCGTTCAATCATCCCTGGCCAAGGCAGCAGTTTGTCACTGACGGCTCTCCTGGCAGGTGCCATGAGTCTTTCTATATTGGGCCTCGCATTGATCTGAGACGTCGCGTTCCTTCGTAGATCAACCTCAATTGCCCCTGAGTGCTCGCAAAATTGAACTTTCGCTTTCAACAACACAATTTTGACCAAAGACACCCCAACCTACACAGCTCATGTGACGCCTTTCGCTTGGCATAGACACAGACCAGGCTACTGCGTATAGAATGCACTCTGTCTGTAACAGCACAAACTATGTGCTCATATTGGCTCAGGAGAAAACCAGCTGACTTGCAACATTATCCCACCCGAGACTCACGACAAACCATAATTGTTTGTTGGCCTACACTTGCTGCGCACTGCTCCTTATTTGCCATACACCGAGAAACACATGGCTCGATGGCACGCTTCACTGCCTGGCTCGCAAGCAATGTGATCTATGTGTGATGTTGCTTGTCAACATATTGATGCTATTCTTAGTCGACTGACCCTGACTGCCTCTTCCGCCAGGCTGGCGAAGCTATAAGAAGCCGCTCCTCACGACCAATGCTCCTACCTCTCAACCAGCAACGCGTCTAGAGTAATTCATCTTTTCTACATCTGCTCAAGACAGGGATGCGATCAGCCACTCTCTCACTACTCTCTTTACTAGCAGGAGGGGCCCTCTCCTGCGACAATTGCGCTGGACCCACCACGAGCGTCCAGTCCCAGACCCAAATCCAGTTCTCCCTCTCTGTGACCATCAACAATATCGTGCAGGTCATCGCTACCGATGGTTCCTCTGGCAAATGTGTTGCTCCAACGAAGGGCAAGCCAGACGTGCACGGCGTCTATGTGAAGCCAGTCACCGACAGGTCCAAGAATCAGATCTGTAGGCACCAGCTGCCTACTGACAAGCCTGGCCAGAAGACTGGTATCTGCAAGGTTCCTTATGTCAAGTCCAAGACTGAGGAGACCAAAGGCAAGGGCGATGGCAACAAGGACGGTGAAGAGGACGGCAGCAAGGATGATGGCAACACCGAAGAAAACGACGACAACGATGATGGCACCAAGAAGGAGGGACACGGCACATCGGGTGGCATCAATGGTGACGATGGTGATAAGACGGATACACCCGCCTCTACTGGCACTGTCGGTACTAGCACTGAAGGATCGCCAGCCGAGTCTACCTCTTCAGCTGTCCCCACTGGCTCTGTGCTTACTCCTACCAAGACCCCTCCTGCCTCGAACCCAGAGGTCAGCAACACTCCTGGTGTCACAGGCGGCTCCGTTACTGGCAAAACTTGTGTTGTTGTCTCTCAGGGCAGTGGCGCAATCTGGTCTACGGGTTCCACAGTGGTTGTTGTGGTCAAGGGTGGTGGTGCGCTCATTATCATTGAATCAAGCCAGGTCGACCTCAACATTCACATTGTCGTTGGCTTTTCTATCCAAACGAATGTCGTTACCCTGTCAGGCTACAAATTCTACTATTGCTCGACTGAGACGGATGATATGGAGATTCACGCCTACCCGGGTCAAGCCCCTACAAATTGCCAGGCTACAACTATCACAACTGTCACTCAGCCTCCCAAGCTCTCAGCTGCTGTGCCTGCCTTGGCTCCTCCAGCCGTCGTCGCTGCCATCACTGGCAACAGCTCCACCACGACGACCATCACAGCTGAGTCTCACCAGACCACCACTTTCTCCTACTCCTCAACCACAACGACGACGACCACTACTTCTACCAGCTGGTCTTCTGCAGGTGGCGTCACCCTTGCCAATGGCGACGGAAGTGTTGCAACTGGCCCTGATGACGTTGAGAACCCCGGTGAGACTGGCCTTCCAAGTGTCGACCCGACAATTTCTGGACTGGCTCCCCCTCAGCCTTCTGGTCATGCTAGATTGCCAGGCTCTTCGTCTGCCTCGACCATCACTCCATTGGCATGGACATTGCTACTTCTGCCCATGGCTATCCTTGCCACATTTTAGTTACCCCTTCACCTTTTCATAGACGGCCACTTGTGACTGTTAGATCATTTTTATCATTTTAAACCTTGCTCGACGTGCCTTTGAAGGCGAGCTGGTACTAGTAATACTTAAGCTATCCCAGCTCATGGTTCGTATAGAGGAGTACAATGCCAAGCCCGCTGCAAAGAAGCTGCATGTGAGCTATCTACTCGTACTGGCTCTCTTGCTCATCCCTCGTCTCTTGAGTGCTCAGCACAACATCATCCACGACACAGATGAAACTTACAACTATTGGGAGCCCCTCCACTTCCTCTTGCACGGGACAGGCTTTCAGACGTGGGAGTACTCGCCAGTCTACGCTATACGCTCTTGGACATATATTTGCTTGCATGCATTGCCGCTATATCCGCTCAAAGATATCCTCTCGCGTGAGCAGCAGTTCTACTTGTTGCGATGCATCTTGGGTGCTGTCAGTGCCTTTATTGAGGCATCTCTCGTCATGACCATCTCTAAAGCGAATGAAGAACTTGGCCTTCTGACACTTGCGGGACTATTGACAAGTGCAGGCATGTTCACTGCGAGTACAGCATTGCTGCCAAGCACATTTACGCTATACACTTGTACACTCGGTCTCGATTTGTTTTTGCGGCAGCATCATACTCTATCAACGGCAGCTTTTGCAATTGGAGTCATCATTGGCTGGCCTTTCAGTATCTTGCTCTTCATTCCTTTGGTTCTAATCAACTTTATGAAGCCACTCTACAGCTACGTGCGAGGTACAATCATTGCTCTTCAGGTACTGTTGATCGCTACGGTCATCGACTACTTCTTCTACAGGCGCTGGGCTATTGTTCCTCTCAACATCATCCTCTACAACGTCTTTCAGCAAGGACCCGAGTTGTTTGGAGTAGAAGCATGGAGTTATTACTTCAAAAATCTGCTTCTTAACTTCAACTTCTTGTTTCCGTTGGCACTCCTAGGTCTGCCACTAGCTATGCTGTCCAAGAAGAAGTTCTACATACAATGCACTGCAGGATTCGCACTTTGGTTCAGTGTCTTCACACTGCAGCCGCACAAAGAGGAGCGCTTCATGTACCCAGCCTACCCGGCACTTGTGCTCTCTGCAAGCATCTCTTTGGAGTTGCTCTTCCAATTCACCCAACGCATCACAGATTTGATGACAGACCAGCTGCGTTTACCGCAACATCTCTTGCCAAGGACGATGAAGCTCTTTGTTCTTGTCTTGAGTGCGCTGATTAGCATCTATCGCATCACCGATGTCACGCTCTCTTACCGCGCCCCACTTTTGCTCTTTCCAAGATTGCCACCTGGTAAGGAATATTGCATGGGCTCAGACTGGTATCGCTTTCCGACATCATTTATTCTCCCAGACGACACGGCGCTTTCCTTCATCGAAAGCAGCTTCAGGGGCCTCTTACCTGGCAAATTCAACACCACCGACAGTATCCCTCACATGAACAACCTCAATCAATGGGACGCAACCAAAGTCATTCACGAAGGTCTGTGTGAATGCCTTGTCTTTTGGCAAGCTGGTATCAGTGGCGAAGGCGTCCCCTTTGTGGATCGCGAACAAGGACGACGCATTCAAGGCGAGTATGGTGTTCACTGCTTCGAGAATCAACATTCACGAAGACTCAATGCCCTGGGTATCGACCTTATGGGCCGCGACATTCATGCTAAAGACTACTGATTGCTTATATATACAACCGACGTATTGTCGACAAACTTGGTCCGGAAGATGCGGTTGGCATTGGTGAACATGCCCTCTTTGAGGGAAACGACGATGAATTGAGAGCCCTTGAAGCGAGACTTGATCAACGCACCGATATTTTGGGTGTGGCTGAGATCGAGCGCAGCGTCTACTTCGTCGAGAATGTACATGGGCGCTGGCTTGTACTGCAACAAGGACATGATGAGAGAAAGGGCAATGAGAGATCGTTGACCACCAGACAATTCCGTCAATGACTGTTTCCAGACTTTGCCTAAACAAACCTTGACTTCGAGACCAGCAGTCACATCTCTGCCTTCTAGTGGTACCAGCTTTGCAGTATTGCCAGGCAAGAGCTCTCCAAAGATGTTGCCAAAGTCGACCGTTACCTTTTGCCATGTCTCGTCAAGTGCTTTGACTTTATACGCTTCAAGAGAAACAATTGTCTCCTCAATCTTGAGCTTGTCCTTGTGAATCGTGCGCACCATCTGCTTCAAACTCGTCTCTTTCTTCTCGACACCCTCAATCATGTTCATCACCTTGGCATTCACACGCTTTCGCATGACTGTGAACCGCTCCGTCAATGTCTTCAAGTGCTCGCGTGTTGTTTTGAGGTCTGCCGCACGGTAATCAAACATACCACCAGGCTTGCCGAAGTCGTCCACGCACTCCGGAATCCAAGGCTGCTCTGCGACCAGCTTTTGCAACCGCTGCTCCACCTGACCATTCTCCTTCTTGAACTCATCCAATTGATGCTTCTGTTTGGCACAATCCAAGCCAGCTTGCGCGACAGCAGCGACCTTGAGCTCTCTCGTCTTGTTGAGCTCCTCCAATTCTGTATCAAACGCTGTGAGTCGGCTACGTTCATCAGCAAGCTCTGCAGCTAGCGCATCATGGCGATCTGAAACTTCCTTCCGTGTCTGTGCAAGCGTTGCTAGTTCTTCTTCATGCTGCGCCAAGGAAGCCTTCATTTCAGATAATTGCTCTTGGGCAGCTTCTGCTTCACTCGCTAATTGCTCTTGCTCCAATTGCAATGCTTGATAGGCTTTGGCAGCCTCTTTTGCAGCGATACCTTGGGATGCTGCAGTCTTGCGCAATGCCTCCACTTCCTTCTTGAGTGCAGAGAGCTTGCCGCCCTTGTTGCTCTTGAATTCAGCCATATCACGCTCAACTTGCTTGACATCGCGCTTGGCAATCTCTTGCGCCTCCTTGGCAGTTGCAATGGTACTTTGGAATGCTTGAATGGATGTCCGCAGCTCATCAATTTCTGTCAGGATGCGAGAATCAGAGTTCGCACCAATTTGCTCTTCGCGAACAGATACTTCGTGATGCTTGAGGTCGAGTTGATTGGTGAGCTCAGCAGCTTGAGCATGGCGTTGGGCGTCCTTTTCAAGCTGCGATTCGAGTTGCTGCAGTTGACTTTGTGCAGCTGACAGAGACGCACCCACCTCATTGAGTTGTTGCAAAGTGATGAGAACGCCTGCGCTATTGGGCTTGCTTCCACCAGACAGCGTGCCTGATGGATCATACACGTCGCCTTCCAACGTCACACTCTTGAGCTTGACTTGCGGATCAAACGTGACGCGTTTTGCAGTCTCTGCATCCGCACAGATGAGTGTTGTACCAAACACGAATTCCATAGCTTTTGCAACTTCGTCGTCATACCCAACAAGTGATAGAGCCAGCTCGACCTTACCCGGAGCAAGCCGTTGCGCAGCACCGAGTTTTTCGGCAGAAGCACGCATCGCCGATATTTTATTGAGTGGAATGATGGTCACGCGTTTGCGAAGCTTGCCACCAGAGAGCAAGAGAGAACCCACCTTTTCATTCTCAACAACGACATTATACAGTCGACCACCGGCGCAAATTTCTAGTGCAGTAGCCGAAGCGAAATGTTGTTGATCAAGCGTAAAGAGCTGTGCAACGAGACCTTTCACTTGAGACCTGTCAAAGTTGGGTGTTGGGTCAGAGTAGGAAAAATCGAGATTCGCCACTTTGCGACGCAATGTATCGGCCTGAGAAGTCATTTGTCTGATATTGGCCTTGAGATCACGTTGTTGTGTCTGCATCTGCGACTGTGCTCCAGGATCAATGCCAAGCTTGGACAGCTTCTTCTCGAGTGCCAGAACTTCTTGACGTAGCACATCGAGCTCCTTGCGCAACGTGCGATTACGCTGCTCAGCTAGCTTGGATTTTGGCTCAGCTTCCTTGATGCTCTTTTCGCAATGGGCAATTTTGAGCTTGGCTTGTTCTTGTTCTGTAGCCGCTTGCGCTGCTCGCTTTTGTGCATCAGCAAGCAAATCGAGGTAGCCAGAATCTTGGCCTTCTTTTGCGGCAAATCCAGTCGAGAGGGTTTGCAGTAGCTCATCCTTCTTTGCGCACTCACCATCGGTTTCTGTAAAGGCAGTTCGAAGGGCGACATGCTTGACTTCAGCTGCCTTGTATGCTGCTTGCTTGGCAGTCATTTGGACTTGCAGCTGTTGCCTTTGAGCCTCGACGTTGCTGGCTGCGCTCTTATCTTCCCGCAAGCTCTCCTGCTTCAACTCAATATTGGTGGTGAGCCTGACAAGTTCATGTGAGAGTGCCTTGGCTTCCTCTTCCAGCTTGGCGTAGCGACCACCTTTGCGGACTTCCTTGTCGCGCTTGGCATGAATCTCCTTGACTTGCTGTTCAATGTTGCCCATTTCGTGCTTCATGCGCGTTTGAGCTGCTTCCAGCGCTACAATGGCATCAGTGCGTTGACGGAGCGCTTCGCCAGCATTTTGGACCATACTCGTCAAGTGATCATAGTCGTGCGCCACAACCAGCTTTGATGTGCGTTCCATGTCCATCTGGGTTTGCTGAAACTCGAGCCATGCACGCTTCTCAAGTCTGAGTTTGTCAAGCTTTGGATCAATTTCTTCAGCGAGCAGTGCATTGATTTCCTGTACCTTGGCTTCCTTCTTGGCGATATTCCGGATAGCCTTTTCCTTCCGCTCTTCAAACATACGTGTACCAGCAGCTTCTTCAATCATACTGAGGATCTCAAGGGGCTTCATATTGAGGACTTTTGTGATTCGTCCTTGCATAATGAGGAAGTTGGGATTGTTGATGTTGAGCTGGACGGATTGGAAGAGATTTTGCACAGACTGCTGTTGCGCACGTCGGCCATCAATCAAGTACTTGCTTGTACCACCCATGACAATCTGTCGCGTCACACTGATGGTTGGATGATCCTTTGAGCTGAAACCGACGGGCGACGTCTTCTCCACATCATTCGCAAAGACAATCGTGACACTCGCCTTGGTAATACCCGCCTGTCCGCGCTTATAGATAAGATCTTGCAAGTTCTGAGCGCGTAGGGTGGTCATATTGGTGATACCAAGGACAAAGCAAATCGCGTCGAGAATGTTAGATTTGCCGGAACCATTGAGGCCTGTGATGGCAGTGAATGTCGCGTCGAAGAAGACTTCTGTGCGGACGGCATAGGACTTGAATCCGTCGATGACGAGGGACTCGATGCGCATCTGCAGCTGTGAGTGTATCTGGTGTTTGGTTCTGGCGCCTGTTGCTTTGTTATGAAGTCGCGTCGGGTGTAGTAGCAGTCACATAAGCATTTCCCTTTTCTTTTCGCTCGAAACAGTCTGCCTGGTACTTTCTTCCTCCTCTGAACTGAGCTCCACCTAGTCTCATCTCTACCTCTTCACTTTCAGCTTCAGATATAGCACTCTAGTTCTAATTCTTTCGCGTCCAAGTCAAAATTCAAAACGACGCGACAAAGACAACAAGCGCAACAGATGGCCCATGAAGAGCTCCAGTACTTGAACCTCATCAGAGACATCCTTGACAGGGGTGAGCATCGACCCGATCGAACTGGCACAGGCACCCTATCTCTCTTTGCCCCGTCCCAGCTTCGCTTTTCCTTGCGTGATGGTACTTTCCCGCTCTTGACAACCAAGAAGGTCTTCACAAAGGCCATCTTCCACGAACTATTGTGGTTTGTCAAGGGCAGCACCAATGGCAAGCTGCTCGCAGATCTAGGAGTCAAAATTTGGGATGGCAATGGCTCACGCGCCTACCTCGACAGCATTGGTCTCACGAACCGCGCAGAAGGCGACTTGGGCCCAGTGTATGGCTTTCAATGGCGGCATTTCGGTGCAGAGTACAAGGATTGCCACACAGACTATACAGGCCAAGGCGTGGATCAACTCGCTGAATGCATTCGCAAGATCAAAACGAGCCCTTATGATCGTCGCATCATCTTGTCTGCTTGGAATCCAGCAGATCTGGGCAAGATGGCTCTCCCACCCTGTCACATGTTTTGCCAATTCTATGTTTCCTTTCCTAAAGCCACAGCAACTGATCGAGGAAGAGGCGAAGTGTCGTGCTTGCTTTACCAGCGGTCGTGTGACATGGGTCTGGGCGTGCCCTTCAATATCGCGTCTTATGCACTGTTGACGCGGATGGTAGCGGAAGTCTGTGATATGGATGCCGGTGAGCTAATCCACACGATGGGTGATGCGCACATCTACAAGGACCACATTGATGCGCTTCGTGTGCAGCTGGAGCGTGAACCCAAGCCGTTCCCAAAACTGGAGATCAAACCAGCAGCTGAGCCACGGGATATCGATGATTTCAAGTATGAAGACTTGGTCGTGGTAGGGTATGAGGCATGGCCTGCCATCAAGATGCAGATGTCTGTGTAGGATTGCCCCTCTCCATCTGAATGGCAAGTACCGAACCAGATGCGATCCGGATCCCCTTCTACATCTGCAGAGTGGAACATTCACTGGGCCCTCATGCGGCCCTTGTCCGTCATCAGTCCTTCTCGCTATAGCACTTCAGCAGGCCTTGTCGCCTTTCTTATCATCTTTGTATGAGTATTCCCTTGCGCGTACGACGCCAGTCCGCCGCAGCACCACCAGAACTCTTTGGCGATGAGATTCAACATGTCCTGTCACATGCCTCGGAGCATCACTACCCGACAAGCAAGCCCAACATTCTCGCCAAGATCACCACTGCAACGGAGGATGTCGATGTCTATAACCGCTTCAGCAAGCGCAGAAAGACAATATTGACAACGGCTGTCGCGTTTTGTTCGCTTTGTTCACCATTCAGTACAACTTGCATTTTCTCAGCCGTTCCAGAGATTGCAGCGCAATTTGGAACCACGGGTACAGTCATCAACATCACGAGCACGGCCTATTTGCTATGTATGGCCATTGCGCCGCTCTGGTGGGGTCCCATGTCACAGGTGTATGGTCGCAAACCCATCTACACCGCCGCAGCGCTAGGTTACACGGTCGGCTCGATGGGCACTGCACTCTCCAAAAACCTCGCGACGTTTGTGGTCTTTCGTTGTGTTTGTGCCCTGTTTGGGTCAGCGCTCATGGCATGTGGTGCAGGCATCATTGCAGACATGTATGAACCGCGTAGTCGTGGTACAGCCATGGGTTACTACCTCTCTGGCACTGTCATTGGTCCTGCTCTCGGCCCATTCATCGCAGGACTCATCATCAATTGGCGACCTTGGCCTGATGTCTTTTGGTTTACTGTTGGGCTTGGTGGTGTTGCGCTTCTCTTATGCTTGTTTGTGTTGCCAGAGACGTCGCATCACCGCATTCACGATGACTTGCGGAAGGAGCAAGGTCATTTTGTGGTTGTTTGGGTGAATCCCCTCAAACCACTTTGTCTATTCATCTACCCCAACATTGCCCTTGTGGGACTCGTGAGCTCCTTTGTGCTCTGGATGATGTATAGTCTCCTGACGCCCATTCGCTATGTCATCAATCCACGATTCGGTATCACATCACCAGCACTCTCAGGTCTCTTCAATCTCGCTCCTGGCTTTGGCTATCTGGTGGGAACGTTTGTCGGTGGCCGATTTGCAGACTATGAAGTACGCAAATGGGTACGGATACGTGGCAGACGCGTCCCTGAAGACCGACTACGCAGTGCTATCTGGGTGCTTCTGCTCGTATTGCCAGGCACGGCACTCATCTATGGTTGGTCCATTGATCAACGCAAGGGAGGTATCGCAGTCCCTGTCATTGCCATGTTTTTCAATGGTATTGCTCAGCTTGTATTGTTTACGTGCGTGAACACGTATTGTGTCGATTGCATGCAAGAACGCTCAACAGAAGTGGTTGGTGCGAATTATTCCATTCGCTATGTATTTGCAGCGACGGCGAGTGCTGTCATTCTACCGCTCATTGATGCGGTCGGTGTTGGGTGGGCGAATACTCTCGCTGCCGCCTTACTTGTACTGTCTGGTGTGTTTACCATACTAGTGGTCAAGTTTGGTGAGAGGTGGAGGCTGGGTGTGGATGAATGGATCAAGTCACGTTCAACTACAACAAACCCTCTGGATGTCGTCAAGGATTCTGCGTAAAAATGTACTTGTAGACGAATAGTACAATGCGATGTCATCTGAATCAGCTCGGCCCGATATGAACCTTCATTCGCGAACTTTTCGGGAGACCCTCCAGCTCATGCAGACCTCGGTCCATAATGGACTCTCCAACGCTCAGTATGCTCGGTTCGACTTAGACAGCTATAGGAACTGTCACCTGATGTATCAATACAGAACTGCATTCTGCTACTAGCTCAATCTCGGGCATTCTTGCTTCTCTCCGCGCCGAGCTTACTGTACCCTGACAAGAGTGCCACTTGCTATCTCTACGCTGCTGTCAAGACTCTGTGTTCGCAAAAAGGCCATCCTAACAATGAAAGAAGTGGAAACAACCATTGACGAGTACCCCGCGACGTCAGATCCAAATGTTGCGCCATCCAATGTCAGCAATGACCCTGAAGGCTCTACACTCGAAACCCTCAAACCATCTGCATGGGACAACAAGCTGGCAGTCGTCGTGACATGGTTCACATTTCTCATGTTTGGATTGTCAGACGGTACGACTGGTGCTCTCCTGCCTAGCATTCAGAAGGATTACAACGTCTCTTACACAGTTGTGTCCCTCATCTTCTTCTGTCAAATTCTTGGTTATGGCATCCTTGGCCTCGGCTCAACGTACGTGCTCTCCAGAGTGGGCAGACTCTGGGGTGTCTTGGCCGGTGGTGCCCTCTTCATGATGGGCCTTGCGATCCTCACAGCGAACACACCGCATTTTGCTGGCATCGTCCTTGGCTATATCCTACTTGGCTTTGCTGCAGGCTTCTTTGAGTCCATCTTGAATGCCTTCTTTGGTTCCTTTCGCGAGAGCAATGTCATTCTTGGCTGCCTACACGGATTCTATGGTCTTGGAGCTGCTGTTGCACCCATCTCAGTAACGCAATGGATCGCAGCTGGGTTGCCTTGGTATCGTTGGTATGCCGTCTTGCTCGGTCTTGCTGGCTTCATGACGACAATGATTGCCATTGCATTCAGGAAGCACTCAATAGCATACTGTGCTGCCGAAGACGCGCTGGCCTCCAAACGCCACACAGATCTCACCGCCGGTGCCTTACCATCCAAACGGACAGCATCTGACTCTAATGAGCAGGATTCAGAGAAGGGTGTATCGACAGAGACTGGGCCAGAGGATACGCCGCGTCGACAAAAGACACCAGTCATGGCAGCCCTAACAAATAAGTTCTGTCTTGTTGGCGCCTTCTACATGTTCTGCTATCTTGCCATGGAAATATCGACAGGCGGCTTTGTGCTCACTTTCTTGACGAACGTCCGCGGTGCGTCTGAACCTGTTGCAGGCTACGCCAACACTGGATTTTGGCTGGGTTTGACACTTGGTCGATTTCTACTGACTCCGGCCGCCAACATAGTTGGAGCCTGGCTTGGTTGCCAACTCTTCACTGCGATGAGCCTTTTCTGCATATTGGGATTTTGGCTTGCGCCGACCTATGTTGGCTCAAGTATTGGCATTGCCCTGACGGGTTTCTTCCTTGGCCCAACATTCCCCCTCATCATACAGCTTGCTACAGACTACCTCCCACCTCGCCTTCACGTCGCTGGAATTGGACTCATTGCCTCCATAGGGTCCATGGGTGGTGCAATCTTTCCACTTGTCGTTGGCGTCATTGCCACCTCGCGTGGACCAAAAGCCATTCCACCCATTCTCGTGGCGCTGCTTGTTGCACTCTTGGCTGTATGGATGATGCTACCGGGCCCGAAGCTAGTACAATTGACGGAGCTGACGAAGAGAGCCCTCAGGAAACACAGCGGCTGACCAGCTCCAGACTCCCGGACAAACGACAGACTTCTTTCGGTATGTTGCTATATGAGACTGAAGATGGCAGACTGATTCTCAGTGTACTGGGCGCATCAAATACTTTTCATTGCTGCACACCCCCCGTGTGGTCTTCTTCGGCACTTGCTGCTTGCGCTCTGAGCTCTCAGAGTTGAGATTCTAATCATCTGATGCTCTCTCGCATCACAGGTCGGTCTTGCTGCGTGCAGCTGCGTACAGCTGCGTTGATTGGACCTCGTTCGACCCCTGAGAGTGGCTATTTGAGCAATTTTATAAACCAATTTGCGCCTCCTGACTTCTTCGAATTGGCTCCATCCGATTGGGCTTGGGGTAAAGCGTCGACAGTCGTGTTTGCGAGACTTTTGCTGCTTTGGATCAAATTGGATCAAGTTTTGTTCAATCCAAGCCCCATGAGGTTATGTTCTCACGCGAACTTGCCCAGTTTCTGAGTCAAGTCCGGCATCTTGCACATGCAGATGTGATACGTATCTTCAACCTGCCAGAAGAGTCAAATTTGTCGAGCCTTTTGCAACAACGGGTCACTTTCTCTTCAGTCTAAGCCTCATTTTCACACACCAAGTTCCTCGTCTCCTGAAATTCCCGTCGACTTTTATCACATGGCGTTGCGACGTGTACACTCGACCTGTCAGATGTGTGAAAAAGTTTGCCATCGACTGGAATGCACTGTGCACAAGACATCAGCGACCTGTCCACCTGCCATCCATTTCCTGCCCATCACTCTCCATACAGTTTCACGCATCTTACAATGAGGGTCTCGATAACCCTGCGGCTGCTGTTCACTTTACTCATCACATTCATTGCTGTCGGCTCAGCAGCTGGTGGATTTTCCAAAAAGCTGAAGAAGTTATGGGGATCCAAGTCTAGACCGGAGAACTTTGAACATGGAGAATCGAGCAACACCATTGTAGAGTCCGCTTCACCTGGCGACCCTACCTTTGGCGAAGCACTCGAAACGGGGAAGTGCTATCAGGCAAAGATCCGTCTGGTTCGATCGGCGTCCATCCTCGAGTCGCAGATTCATTGCGATAATCTCTGTAGGATCCACGCGCATGCGTTTGTCGCGATCTACAAAAGCAAGGATGAAGCGGATGTTCCACATTCCTTTTGCAATCGCGGATATGCACATTTCTCATACGACTCCTTCTGCCAGAATTCAGGATACGTCAACGCGACAGAAGGGAAGGGGCCGTATTCGAATGTCAAAGCTGTTCTTGTGAATATGCTAAATGAGTATGGTAAATACGGTCGTCTCGATGCAGACAGTCCTCGCTTTACTGCATTCTTTCGGCAATTCGCAAGTGGTTTCAGTTTGGAGGATGCCTGGCTGGGAAGCATGGTGGAAGAATTTACTGCATTCGAGTCTTATCCATCCAATGAAAAGGGAACCGAAGACGAAGAGCTACAGACTTGTCGATGTGGAATCTGGGCTACATTCACTAGAGTACCCCATCGGCCAGGGAGTAAGCACATGTGCGATTTGCCTCAGTTCAGCTCCTTCATCAGCAGGATCAGTTCCGGATGGACGCTTGCCTATGAACAGACAAGTGGTACTTATGGTGAGACCGCTGTACCTAAACGACTCTCTAGGCACTTCGAACAATTCGAAGGCATGCCAGAAGAGGCATCTGAATGGTTCATCACGCGCCCGGCGATTCCAGTTGACCAGCCTGGCTTTGATTGCATCCAAACTTTGCGAGATGAGCATTGGAAGCAAGCTCCTACAGGCGACACATTTATTGAGACCTTGCAGCCGGAGCACAGCAACACCTTACAACAGGATCAAGCTCCCCACGGGTGTCCGCCAAAACCCTACTGGTGAAGTCGATCGCAGCTGGACTGCTTTTCTGCGCCGTCGTTCGCGGCTTCGAGCCATGTCGCTATGCCGAATGCACACTAGTCCCCTCGCGTTCCTGGCATTCGCCAGTCACACCCTGCTCAACAACAGCTACTTCAACTCAGTATCCAGACTAGAATACACCTGTGTTCTGCATTTCCTCTTAGCGCTTTCCATAGCTCTGTCGATGCGACCTTGGTCTTTGAGGCCCACTTGCTCCCTTTCCTACCTCCCTGGTCTGCAGTAAGACTTGATGCATCTGCCATCTCACTGTTTCTGCTGTATAGACTACTTACTACCTTCGTAAGTCTCAGTTTCCAGCTGCAGCACCATTGGCAACGGTGACGTCCTACCCATGGCCAGGCGATACACTCCTTGTGCTATTCGATCGCCGCAGCCAAGGCCATTGCCGGCTACGGCTACGCCTACAATCCTAGCGATAGGATGTGATGACGAGTTTTCGAGGGGCTTGCGTCGATGCACATTCGTAGTTGCGAAGTATTCGTAGGTCTGGACCCGGTCACAGCAGCATACAGCTGTAGCAGAATGAATCACATGAAGTTGATTGCCCATAGCGCAGTCATGGGACTACTCGACTTTGCGACGTCCACCATTGCATCACAACCCACGAAATACTGTTTGCGCCCCACCACATCTACTGGAGTGTATTCTCTTGACGATCTTTCACATGGTCTGTCCTTTTGACGCTACTCTGCCGACTTGACATTCAGCCTTAGGGAAAGCTTTGGCACTGGCACGTGCCACTAGACTCACGTCGTGCTGTATAAGCACAAGCTCGCACTCAGTCCTGTAGCTGACCGAACTCCTTGCAGGCTATACAAGTAGCTACGCAGAGGGTCCCCTGTGTAGAATCTTCTTTGATGCAGCAACGGAGATCAAGGATGTGCCGTAGCAGATGTGCAGCGTCGGCCTTGATCATCCAAAGTACGGCATTGGATAGTGGCCAACATGTTTCGATTCTAACTTCCACTGCCAGCGTACAAGGCAGCAGTCGGGCCTTTCGCTGAGCGGACAAGATCCCGCAAGGGCAGTTCGACTTCCTGCAGCAACACCCTTGCCATCATTCTCATCGGTTCTC
This sequence comes from Protomyces lactucae-debilis, assembly GCF_002105105.1. NCBI lineage: Eukaryota > Fungi > Ascomycota > Taphrinomycetes > Taphrinales > Protomycetaceae > Protomyces > Protomyces lactucae-debilis. Next base: position 234,599 of record NW_024467999.1, on the reverse strand, counting down.
ATGTCACGTTGCAGGCTTCTGTTGTTCTAGGTTCTTGCCTGCGTAAAGAGCTCAAGAAGTTGGCCGTCTCGCTGACGTCCTCCTGCAAAGTCGACGAATGTCGCATCCAATATAGGGCTAAATGTCACGAGCTCCTCAAAACTCTCCCTTCCGGGCTTGCGGGCAAGGACCAGTGTTACGAGGCACAGATCTGGCAACACGTTCATCAACAGCACAGGCTGAACTTGATGAGCCCCGATGCAGAATACTGGGAAGAATCGCTGTGGCAAGACTACTTCGCATGCAGTGGCGTGCTTGCAAGCGTACTCTTCTCGTAATGCCAAATCGCGTCTTGCTGAAGAAGCCCCCGCGTATTAGTCTGATCGGACTCATGTGCTGAGCAATACCTCGCCAACATGTATCCGAGGTGCGAACTGGATCGCAATACTCGAGAGTCGTATACAGGCACGATTGGGACGCGACAGCACAAGCCCAAAAAGAGGGTGTCTTTGTGAGATTGATACTCTGCTTGACATTTCCGACGAGGAAGGCGTGACATTGAATAAGCATACTTTGGGTGGGTATTGATCAAAGTTGAGGGCCAAATTGGTGACTCTAACGAGACCTATCCACGGAGAATCGTGTGCAGCAGATCTGTCGTCCATATTGTAGCTAGAAAGACCCTGGGATTCGGTTGCGAAGCGTCGATAATTTGAGTTGTGATCAGACGCACTGGAGAGTGTCCTCAGTGAGCATGATCGCCAGTCATGCTTTCCAACCACGGAATGTATTCACAGAATTGATGGTAGGCTGAGTGCAGCCTGAGATATTGCGATGTCTGCACATGTCGTACATGCAGTCGATGGAGGCAAGAGTCAAGATGCATTGCAGAACATCTAGATCTGGTCGTCCTTCTGCTCAACGGCTGCTTGCCGCTCTCGTCGCGCACGCTGTCGTTCTCTCAGATAGTCTTCCCTCGCTTGTGCCAAATCATCCTCCTTTGTCCGTTGATGCATACACTCCACCATTGCTGTCCGCTGGGTACGGCAAGCCCAGGCCATGGACACGGTACGATCGCGTGAACAGGCGACAAATTCCTGGATGATGTCCTTGCAGGCGACTGCTGCATTTTTCTGCATTTGTCTGTGGACAGCCGTCTCTTCCCGTGGGGAAAGTGTCTGCAGCATGGTCGTCGTAGCAGTAGCAGTAGCAGTAGCAATATCTGAGCTCTAGTCTTGTGGATGCAGCACGCAGTGTGCTGATGTGATGTCTCTGGTTGGCAAAGTGCGCGACGACTACGCTCGAATAGCTTGAGCAAGGACGCCATGTCCACAGCGCGCAATCAAGCCATTCGCAACTCTGGCATCACCACAGACGGCGACGGCAGCAACGTTGTACCCTCTTCAAGAAGAGCAGATGGGTCTGCACGCAGGGAGATCAAAATACGGCCAGGTTATGTGCCAGAGGAAGATCGAGAACGATATAAACCACCGCGCAGACGCGCTGTGTTGCCCGAGACGGATGAGCTGGCCGAGGCGCTTGGAGCACTAGATATTGAGAAGCCGCAGAAGACGTTACAGATCAAAGGCGCGGCGCGAAGAGGTGCAGAGGGTCTTGTCGGGAGATCGAGAACTGATCATGGTGATGACCAGGTACAGACCAATCGCAACAGCCAAGGACGGCTGAGCACCTCGCACGGGTCAGCATCTACTCAGAAGAGTAAAGTCCTTGATATCAAGGGCGCAGCAGATCGGGATGCAGACCTTCTGGACACGCACAATGCTCCTGACATGCCGCAGGATGACAAGAGACCCAGCAATCAGGCTACAACCGCAAGAGACGATACATCTGCGTCAGGAACAATCAAAGCGCATCTCAAACCGCCGTGGCATCAACCACCCATGCCACCGCCTTCTGTACGCGGCCCAGAAGATCCAAGTGCGCGGAACAAGCGACTCGTCGGCATACTTTCCTCTCAACACGAAGCGATGCGTGCTGAGCGGGAAATTGCAAAAGGGCGACTGGCGACTGTTGATTTAGTCAGTCCAGCGAAGCCAGCTTTAGCGTCAAAAAGTGCATCATCTGATGCTACACCAGCGAGGTCTGCAAAGTCAAAATCTCAAAGCACAAACGACGTTACGAGTGCTATGGCTGCTTTAGATGTCAAAGAAGCCCGTCAGCCGGCTACCCCACCTCAAGAGAAGCCTCAGACACCGAAAATTGCCGTTGCAGCGACAGGCACTTGGGGCAAACGCATGACACCTGCAGAGTTCGCAGAGTGGCGACGCAATGCAGACGTCAGTCCATACAAGTGATGCGCTACAGAAGACCGATATCAAGCTATGCCACATTGGAAGCGAACAGTAATGACTTCGCCCTTCCTATCTATTCGCCTTGATGACCTTGGCAAAAGCCGAACGAATGACGCTCGCCGCCTTTTCGAGATCCTTCTTTGTATGACCTACGCTCACGCAAATGCGCAGACTCGGCCGACACTCGCCAAGTCCCTTGACACCTTCCTGATCGACTTGCTTTGCACGCGTCACCAAGACGCCATTGACGAGACATTCATCGACAATCGCCTGTAAGACGCGGACTTCTTCTTCATCGTCTGCCAACGGTGTCGCTAGCCGCAAGTGCATCATGGGACTACCGGGCCATGCTTCACATAAAATATCGCCACCTTGACGACCGCCACCCACCAGGACTTGCTGCAAGAATAGTCTTGCGTTGTCTGCTAGATGTGTAAAGAGCTGTGGTTGCTGCTTCATTCGCAATAAGCACGCTGAGACTTGCGTAGCGAGCATGGCTGGAAGTGCAGCACTAAACACGTACGAAGCACCAGAAATGCGTTGATGGTCGACAATCTCTGCAGAAGCGGCACAGAAGCCACCACCTGAACAGAAAGACCCCGTCAGGTTACCAATGAGCATATCGATTTTACGCGGGTCAATGCCGTAGTGTTCAGTGACACCTTTACCATGCTTACCCATCGTTGCGATTGACCAAGATTCGTCAAGGATCAGACGGTACTTGTACTGCTGCTTCAACGCAACGATACGTGGTAGATCGACCAAGTCACCATGATTCTCAAAGATGCCCTCCGTCACAATGAAACGCCGTGTGAGTCCTCGCTTTTGCTGTTCCTTGTTGACTTGCTTCAAGACTTGTTCCAAATCATCGATGTCGTTGTGATTATACCACTTGATGGTGCACCGCGAGATTTGTAGTCCCTTCTGAATAGCAAAGTTGACTCCTTTGTCCACAACGAGGACATCACCACGCTTTGCAAAGGCAGGAATGACAGAGCCAATGGTGCCGAGCGCTTGTGCATACACAATACAACTCTCTGTACCCAAGAAATCTGCAATATCGCGCTCCATCTGTATATGTACATCCTGTGTCCCATAAAAGCCAGGTGGTCCACACGCTCCGACGCCATAATTACGCAACGTGGTGATGTTTTGTTCCTTGAGCTGTGCATCGCCGAGCAAGTCGAGAAAGTTGTAGGAGGCAAGATGAATGACTTCTTTTGGCTTTTGCAAGACAGCAGGACAGCTGACGAGAGTACGTGGTCCAACGGCGCCGTGGATCGTTGGAATACGATCAATGAGGGCTTGGTCTTCATGGGAGGGCGCCTTGACGAGTTCATCTGGCTGCCACTCGTCCACGAGGTCGTCCACTTCGCGCTCACTGAGCGTGACTGCATTAGAGTCTGGATGATACGTCTTGCCCGTGATGAAGAGAATCAAGAAAATGACGAGAAAGATCTCGATGATGGTGCGAATGGGGTCGTTCTGGTGCGAGTTTTTGATGTAGCGGATGAGGATGTCTGAGCCTGGGATGCGGTAGAAGGAGCGGACGAGGAGATGAAAGAGGTTGCGTGTAGATGCGGTGAGTGCGCTGAGGGCCTCTTCCTCGTCGAAGGAGGAGGAGGCTGCGTCCATGATCCGGTGTTTGTGCTTATGTCGCTCTGCTTGTTGGGTGTCGTCGTCGTCGTCGTCTTTTTCTTTGGGCAGCAGCAAGAAGACCAGCTACAGCTACCACTCGAGGCTATAGGCTAGCAGAGAAGCTACAGCTAAGATCAATGTCCAGCTGGCCCAGTGCTCGAGAGAAGCAGCTCCTCCGTCAGGCAGCCAAACAAGACTCCTTCTCGCAGACCACAACTGCTGCAATGCAAAAGCTCTTCCTCAGCAGCAACACTCTCCGTTCGCAGGGAGAAGACCTCAGAGCAGCATTGCAAGAAGTTGTCCCCCAGGCCCGGGGTGCACTCGAACAAATGACCTGATCAAGCATCGATATGCGCCAGGAGGCTTCAATAAAGGAAATATACAAAAGCATAAGAGAAGAGACAGCCACTCACTTCTTCTGGATCGCAGTCCACAGGCGATAGGCGAACAGGCTCGCTTGGTCCTGTGCAAACATGATTTGCTCCGTCAGATAGTCCGGCAACACCGCCGACAAATCCACATCGCGTTCAGCATCCAGCATCGGCGTAAATGTGATTTGCTCATCTCGCGCCTTCGGCCAGGCAAGTTTATAGTGAAAAGTGCCATTCCTGCCAGTTTGCAAGCAGCTAAACACTGTCTCGTCGTCCTCTCTGCTGACACTCTGAATGACAAGGCCAGTCAGGTCTTGATAGATTTCTTCCTTGAGCAATGGCACCTGCTGCGTTTGTCCACGCGCATCCAACTTGCCAGTTAACGTAGCAACCTGTCGCTGAGCTTTATCAAGGGCTGCTTTGAGCCTGCTGATCTCGCGCGCACTACGCGTCACTTGGGACTCGAGCGTCTCAATGACTTCCTGGCTCTGTTCAAATTGCGCCTCGACGGCTTCTTTATATGTGTCGTAGTCGCACACGCCAGAGACGTCGCTGCCACTAGCATCCGATGCGGCTGGGCTTGAGGGCACAGCTGGCTTGGACTTCATGAGGATTTCTTGCTGTTGTCTTGTTGTTGTCTGTGAAAGTGTCAACAAATCAAATTCGAAAACAAAAACGCGAAAGCAACGAGATGGAACTGTTCTCCATCTGGCGAAATGACAACCACTGCTGCTCGTGTGAGCTTCTAGTATTGGAAGGGTTCGTCGCAGAAAGAGAATCTAAGAGTACGAAGCAGACTAGATTGAAATTGAAAGCACAAAGACACTGGCCATGCCCATGGCTGTGCCATAGAGAACCAATAGAGCCATCTATCCTTCCTACCAAAGTCCTCTCGCTCTCCTTGGATTCCTGCATTGATCAGTGGGGTCGGGATAGAAGTGCCTGATGAACTTTGCCCTGGCAGTTTCTACGGCTCTGGCTAGTTTTGCCAATCGAAGCTTTTCAGACATTGTGCATGACACGAGTTTCCAGGTGGAATCCTGCCAAAGCATTTCGCTTACTAGGCACAAATCACTTGAGTCTTGCCTCACTGACTCCTCGAGGCTGCAATCAAATCCATTTCCCTGTGAGCCAAAGGCGGATTGGATGGACCGTTCTTTCAATTGCCAATCGCGCGGCAACTTTGCAATGTCTCTCGCAAAGTCTTCGAAAGCACACACTGAGTTGATGATAGCATCATCTTCAGGCTGAGTACCAGGGGGCCCTTGCAGCAGCAAAAGATCGAATTCCAATGACAACAAGCACTCACACGTGGTCCACTTCAGTCGAGCCAAGCTTTTCGATTTCGTGTTTGTGCCTTCCGCTGGAGAGATGCACATTCCCGATCCTGCTTCGCTTGGCTGAAGTTCATGACTGGAGGATTCTGTTGGTCTGGTTGGCGATTGTGATTCTGCATCTTGTACAAAAGGGGCGTATCCAAACCTGCCAGACAGGGTTCTCATTTGCTCAAAGACGGCGTTCCGCAGCGTGTTGATGCTATTCATGGACAAGATGAGATGATACGTGAAACCAGCCATCAACACCACTTTGTTGCGTACGAGCTGCTGCTGCGGGTTTCGAGTCGTGCAATGGTCTTCCACACCCCGCTTATGCTTGATCAACTGGCTTTCCTCAGGTGTGGTTGATTGAGCTTGAAACTCAATTGGCCAGTCAGTGGATGAGGGGTTGCCCTTGAAAGTCTCGTCCGGCGTCCATGAAGACCACTCAATAAGCTCCCATCCAGTGCTGCAGACAAAAGGACGGGAATTTGGGAGTTTCTTCATCGCTTGATACCACACATCAAAGATGTTGGCTTCCGATCTGCAATAAACGGCGCAGGGTATCCCTTCAGGTAATGGCACAAGCTTCGAGAGGGTAAACTTCAAAGCGTAACATTTTCCATCATCGACAAAGCTAGTCCTGACGCACGCGAGGCCGGCGTGATTTGATGCAGCGGAAATGCCGAAAAGGCTCATCCATAAGGAAAGGTGAGGCATCAATTCCGTTTTGAACATCGTTGAATCGAGACTGAAGTAGTTGCTGACGTTGTGATTACATTCTGTGGAGGTTTCAAATAAAATGTTGCCACGTGCGAGCTCGAAATTTTCAGGGGCTCAAGGTCGTCGACCTCCATTTGTAGCAGCTGATTTGCATGCTAGAATGCGACCCAATCGGTACCAAAAGCCAGCTGTGATCTTGACTCTTGCAGCTCACAAAGATGTCGCGAGAATCGGCGGGCATTTAAGAAAATGTCTATTGATCGTCGATTGTAAGGCTCTTTGGATGTTATTGCATGACACATGCAATCGTAAAAGTAATAGTATTGAAAAAGTGCATCGCAGAGAGAATCTCAACCTATCAAGCAGAAAGCAGACTAGATCGCAATTCAAAGCACAAAGACACTGGCCATGTCCATGGATGTACCATAGAGATCCAAGAGAGCCATTTATCCTTCCTACCAAAACTCTCTCGCTCTCTTCGGATTCCTGCATTGATCAGTTGGATCGGGATAGAAATCTTTACGTTTGGGACCCTTGGCCATCGCGGATGCCTGAGCTTTGGCTAGTTTTGCCAATCGAAGCTTTTCAGACATCGTGCATGACACGAGTTCCCAGCTTGGATCCTCCCAAAGCAATTTGCCTACACGGCACACATCACTTGAGTCTTGCTTCACGGACCTCTTGAGTCTGCAATCAAATCCGGTCCTCTCAGAGCTCGGAATGCGTTGGATGAGATCCTCCCTCAGATGCCAATCGCGCGGTAATTTTGCAATGTCCCTTGCGAAGTCTTCGAAGGCACATACTGAGTTGATGATCCAGGGTCGACGCCATCGAGCCCTTTCAGCAGCAAACGATTGAACCCTAGGGACAGCATACATCCACACGAGGTCCACTTCAGTCGAGTCAAGCTCTGCGCTTTCGTATTTGTGCCTTCCGTGGCCGCTGGAGAGATGCACACTCCTAGTCCTGCTTCGCTTGACTGAGGTCCATGACTGGAATGATCTGTTGGTCTGGTTGGCGATTGTGATTCTGCATCTTGTACAAGAGCGGCAAATCCAAACCTGCCAGACAAGGATCTCATTTGCTCAAAGACGGTGATCCGAAGCGTGTTGATGCTATGCATGGACATGATGAGATGATACGTGAAAGCAGCCATCAACACCACTTTGTTGCGTCTGAGCTGCTGCTGCGAGTTTCGAGTTGTGCAATGGTCTTCCACACCCCGCTTATGCTTGATCAACTGGCTTTCCTCAGGTGTGGTTGATTGAGCTTGAAACTCAATTGGCCAGTCAGTGGATGAGGGGTTGCCCTTGAAAGTCTCGTCCGGCGTCCATGAAGACCACTCAATAAGCTCCCATCCAGTACTGCAGACAGAAGGACGGGAATTTGGGAGTTTCTTCATCGTTTGATACCACACATCAAAGATGTTGGCTTCTGATTTGCAATAAACAGCGCAGGATAGCCCTTCAGGTAATGGTACAAGCTTGTAGAGGGTAAAGTCTAAAGCAAAACATTTTCCATCGTCGACATAGCTAGTCCTGACGCACGCAAGGCCGGCGTGATTTTGTGCAGCGGATAAATCGAAAAGACTTATCCATAAGGAAAGGTGAGAGATCAATTCCGTTTTCAACATCATTCAATTGAGACTGAAGTATTTGCTGAGGTTGGAATTACATTCTGTGAAGGTTCTGAACAGAAGGTTGCCACGTGTGAGTTCGCAAGAAATTTCCAGGGGCTCAAGGTCGTCAACCTCTAGATGTAGCAGCTCATTTGCATGCTAGAATAGTAGAATGTGACCCAATCGATATCGCAGGAAAGAGCTGGCTGTACTCTTGGCTCTTGCAGCTCACAACGGTGTCGAGAGAATTCAAGGACACCTACGAACATGTCTAGCTATCGCCCGCCGATTGCAAGGCTCTTCGGAAATCATTGCGTGAGGCATGCAATCGTAGAAGTACTTGAATTTACCGCAACGGCTGATAGTTTTGTTTGATAAACCGCTGAGACTATGGCTAGGCCATCACCAGCACAACGACAAGCTGTTGCCCTCACTATCAATAGGGTGTCAATCTTGGTTTCTTGTAGGATTCAGTAGAGCCAGGATATAATGTCGCGAGCTCTCGTTCTTCGTGGGCCAAGCGCAGCTTCTCAGACGCTTCGCACAACAACATTGTACTCCCTTGCGTCTGAGTAAATTTTGGCCTATTAATTCACATACGACGTCAAATTGCTCGTGCACCAGATAGCTCAGTTGGCATGAAAAGCCAATTCTATTCGTCTCTTCGAGTGGGTAGCTAGATTCAGTTCATCGACGCTAGACAGCTGCAGAGCCATTCATCCCATATCAGCCCCCGTCGGTAGCTTTGCGAGGTCCCCTGCAAAACTCTGGCTTTGCACACAAACTGAAAGAGCTCATCATCATGAGAATTGCCAGTGCTCCCTTTGTACGGTATGTTCTTGAATCTCAAGGATAATACGCATTAGCAAATCTTCGATTTGGCGTGAACAAGACTCTTCGGTCTTGTCTTTGCTGCGCCTTCTCGGCTGGAGGTATACACGTACATATTGTCAGCTGCTCTTTGCTGTGCTGCTTTGGTGGTTGACCACATTTTGAAGATCTCAGCTTCCAATTTGCCATAAATGTCACAAGATGACCACTCAGGTGTGATCCGAAGCTTACATAGCTCGAACTCGAGCCACAGGAGTATGCATCATTGACAGAGCCAGTTCTGAATTGACAGGACCGACGTGGATTCCTGCTTTGTATGCGCCTAGGCACAAGAGGCTCTAAAACAACGAACGAAAAGGAGAGAGCTGCCCTACTCTCCACATCGACAGATCACAGAGGATCTGTGTCTACAGTTGCTGCAATTGTAGGGCTTCTGCCTCAGACTTGCATATTCTTGACAATCGTCCCGTGGGAAGGTGCAATTCTCAGCGGCTCACGGCGCTACTGACCACCTGCGGCCGCGGTAAAAGCTAATTTGCATATTTATTTGCAAATACGGGAAATTTCCACGGGTGGTGAATCGGTGATAAACGGAAGACTGACGCCATGCGATAAACGGAAGACAAACGGGAGATTATGGCGCTGGTGACAAACAGGCGATGATTGACGCGTAGTAAACCGGTGATTTACGGGTGAGAACCGGCGATCGCTGGTGACTAGTACGCAGCGAGCTGCAGGTGGCGAGCCAGGGCTTTACGTAGTTCAGGGATAGCTCTAGAGCAACGAAGGCTTACTACGTCCACCCTACAACTGTCGTGCAAGGTGCCTTGCACGCTTGCTACGCTCCCGCGCTTGTTTCACCTCGCTGGCAGCGGCGGCGCGGTCATTCCTGTCATTCGCTGCAGCCTGGAGAAGCTGAGCTTTCGCCGTCATCGGCCGGTTGCGTTTGCCCTGTAGTAGTCAGTATAAATCAAGACCAGCGAAAGAATGAGTGTACCGTACGAGGTGGCTGTGGGGCTTCTACATCGCTGTCGTCGTCTTGCCCATGGCGTGACGCGATGTTCCGTAAGGTCCGTGGTCCTTGTTGTGTGTCGTTGTCGTCGTCGATCTCCTGCTGCTCAGCCTCTGCCTCTGCAGACGCTTGGTGTGCCTCGATTACTGTTGTCAGCAGGGACCCGTTGCGTAGATTGTTGGGCGTCATCACGTACGGCGACTTGCAGATTCTTGGCAGCATGCTGAGAAGAGCCATGGAAATCCGCTTCGCTTGCGCCCTGGCAAGGGACGTGAAGTTCCGATCAAGACGACGGACTGTCTTCTTTAGATCGGCAACGTGTTGAAAATGGGTTCGACAGCCTGGATCACAGTGCGCTTGGAATTATCCCTTGGCACGCGTCGTAGTCGTGCTGGTTCCTTTGTCATGCGTGTATCGTGTGCAAGGCGTTCAAATCAGTCTAGATCGTCCTCTTGAATGCGTTAGACTCAGCGTAATGTATCAGAAGAGACAGAGACGCTGTTAGATAAAGCCATGGGTTCGTTGTTGGCCGTATCTGCTGCGATGCCACCTTGAGGCTGCTGAGCTGGTTCCGTGAACGACGCGGGGAAAACGCTTGAATCAAGGGTATTGAGCAAAACTCTAGAACCCTGATCATCTCTTGCATGTGCTAGTAGACGCGCTGCTTGCTTCGCTCTTGCAGAGCCAAGGCTGAGGATGTTGGCTGCTCATTTGCTTGGCAGGTTGGACTCTACCGCACCACGCAGGACAGCATTGATCTGACGTTGTTGGTCAGACGCACTTGAGAGACAGAATCGAAGGAAGAGACTGCAGAGATGCGCCTCTAGAGTGGAGCGCTTGCGTACTGTGGTCGCGAGTAGCGCGAGGCTCAGATGCGCAGAGTGGCCAAAGCTCAAAATCAACAAAATCCAACTTCACGACGAGCACATCACATCGACGACTCGACTTCCTTAATCCTTGAAGCCTTGGGAACAAAGCCGCTCTCGTAGGATAGCTGACGTCTAGCAAACCACATGCTTCTACGATCTGCATCGAGCGATAATTACATTTGCAGGGTAGTCATGCCATGCAGATCGGGGAATCATGTGGTTTGGACACGTCGTAGATAGGATTGCTTCTCAATAGTTGCGCATGAGCTGGATGAATGCCAGCGTATGTGTCTACTCGGACGTGCTATCTAGATGCATAGCTATAGTGCAAGCTACAGAAATCACCAGCGTCTGCTGTTTGACTTCCGTCGATCGCCATTTTTACACCAGCGTCTGGAAGTGGTGTACCGGTTTGCTCCAGTATTTCACCAGCGCTACCGGTTTATCACCTGCAAGTCATCCGCAAATCACCAGTGTGCACCCGTCTTCACCAGCGATTTTCCCGTAGGGTTGAGACAACCTTCATGCAATTGATGATGCAAGAGATGAACTCAGTCGAGGACTTGACCTGCAGCTTATCACGACGTTGTCAAAACTGCGGAGCTGCACAACCTCGCAGAGTCATTTAGACTATAGGAGATCAGCCGCGACAGCACCAACATCAGCAACAACAGTAGTAGGAGAAACATACGCTGACACCATCCTAGGCCGCCGACAAAAACCAATTAAAGACTGGCATTTATCAAGTACATGGAGTCTACGATGACCGTTGCTGATTATACTACCGGCAGCTGAAGACAACCTATAGCTTGAACTTAGTTTAAGTATTGACCGTCGGCATTACGAATGTCACACTTCATCACAGGCCTCATTCTTTTGTGATCCTTTCGTTTGACTGGAGCTTCAGCTATGATCGAACACGACTCTATCGTTGTGCCTACATAAAGGCTCTCGGCCTTTTTAGATCCCTACATTGGTCAGAAGGATCAGGATATCCACCTGAGCGTTTCAGGCGTTCGTCTTCTCTTGCCTTCCGTAGCTTCTCAGACCTTTCGCATAGTAAGAAATGCCATTCTGGTTCCTTCCGAAGCAGTGCGGAACAAGCCTCTGACCCCTCGCGCACCAAATCCCTAGTTCGGCACAGAAAGCCGATCTCAAGCCTGGAAGCCACTTGTGCTTCTTCATTTGTAGTATCAAAACTGCTGGTCCATCTTTTCACAACAGAATCTGGCAACAAGGACCACTCAGTTGGTAATCCTGCGAGATCCCTTGCAAAGTCTTCGGCATTGCATTCGGACTGTAGGACCTCGTTGTCATCTCGAGGATTGCCAAGGGGTCCAGTCATCAATATGCGATTGAACCGAAAGGCCAGTCCGCAATTGCATGTATACCAGCTGAGTAGGTCAAGGCTCGTTGTTTCTGCTGCTGCATCCTTTGTCGAGGGTATACACATCCCAGGCTGGTTCAAATGACTTGAGTGGTTCAATCCTTCTTGAGAAGATGTTGTTGGGCTTGTTGGGAATGGCCATTCTGCGTTCTGTTCAGCCCCGTTGTTCGAAGGAGCTAAACTGAGGTATTCACCTAACCTGCCCGCGACCGGGAACACCGCATTCATCAAAGTAGCAAGTTGTCCCAAGGATGCGAATAATCGATCCACAATGACGGAAATAAACAGCACACGTAGGCGCATCAGCTCTGCTGGTTTTAGGGCTGCACAATGATCGTCAGGGCTGTTTTCACGCTTGCTCAGCTGGACCACTTCCCTCGGTGTGTCTGGCTCACTTTCAGAGTTAGAGTTCGAAGCAGAGCCAGATTCAGACTCAGACGAATGCTCATCTGGAAAAACGAATCCATGAATACTTTCTGAGCTCCACTGAATACTCTCCCATCCAACGCTGCAGACAAAGGGACGTGCTTGTTCGAGCGTTTTCACCTTTAGATACCACAACTCGAAGTTCTCAGCTTCTATTTCACAGTAAATCTCGCAATCCAACCACTCAGGCAATGGGAAAATTTTGAAGAGCTCAAATTCTAGGTCATAACAAGTTCCATCGTTGACGTAGCTTGTTCTGCTCACACACACTGGGCCTGCGTGATTTTGCACAACACATGCGCCAAAGTGGCCCAAGAGAAAGAAGACATGACACACTAGCTTGAATGTCCACATGGTGTTGAGAGAAACGTATCGGGCCAATCAAGGGGCCCTGCTCCTATACTTGTAAGCTGTGTATTGTAAACTTAGATGTCACATCAAAATTTGCTGCAGGCGCTTGCAACGCTCTAATTTCTGCATGTGGACATTTGCAAATTTTGCTACAATCGAGGTAGCAAATCATGTTGCAAGCGACAAGTCAGCTGCAGTTGCTACAGTACTGATGTTCCAGGAACATCATGCATACGCTGATCGGATATCGTCGAAAGACAATCCTGCTGACCTGCAGCTTATGGTTGTGTGCCAATGTGTGGCCACTGGCCATAAAGAATTTCTTTGTGACTGTGTCTTACTGCAATGGCGAGAAATCACATGGCAGCTGCAGTTGTAATTTGCGCGAACCTTGCGAGCTACGGCTTACCAAAGGCCCCTACTGCTGTAGCTAGAGGTGTTTCTCCGCTATAAGAATGTTCTTGGTTTTTTTGGACCTCTGCAACTGTCAGAAGAATCAGGATAACCATTCTTACGTTTGGAATTGTCGAGTTCCGCATCTTTCTCGGCTGCCTGAGTTGCCAACATAAGCTTCAAAGATTCTTGACACAATAATTCCGACCAACCTTCTTCCTCCGGATGTAATCCTGAACATTGGTCTGTTGGCGATCGATACATCAAGGTTTCAGGCTTGCACACAAAGCCTGTACGATGCGTGGAAGCAACCAAATCTGCAGCATGACCCCAAGTTCCGTGTACTTTGTCTAGTGACCAGCCTCTAGGTAAGTTTGCGATGTCGTGTGCGAAACTTTCTGCCAGACACATAGACTGTATCTTATCTTGATATTGGTACCCAAAGTGTCCCATTTGCAAGATGCGATCAAAGTTGAGAGCCAAGCTGCATTTACAAAAGGATAAATTCGGTTCAATGAGCCTCTCCGTCTTCGAAGCTGTAGCATCCACTGGAAGAATACACGTCGTCGAGTTTGCTGCATTCATTCGATAGGCAGGAGCACATCCGCGGCCAATGTAGCTAGGGTGCCTCCTCGTGAGTTGAAGAACTTCAGCCGACAAGGTGACAAGATCCGCAACGTGTAAGAGAAGACGATTGTAGATGAGGGTCTGCATGATCTCGAGTGCGCATTTTGCGCCATCAGACTTACTCCCGCGCTTGCTCAACTGATTTCCGCTGATCGTATCAAATGATTCGCTATCTGGCTCAGAATCTTCGTAATCCGTTTTTGATGAGCTAGCTCTAGCTTGAGACTTAGGGTCAGTAGTCCAAGCCCAGTGGAGACTCTCCCATCCAACGCTGCAGACAAAAAGCCGGGAGGTGTATAGTTGCCTCATTGCTTGAAACCATGTCTGGAAGATGATCGCTTCTGAAAAGCAATAAACGTGACAGGGCAGCTGTTCAGGTAGTGCTGTGACTTTGAAGAGCTGGAATTCCAGGCTGTAACAGAGACCTTTGTCGACCCATTGCCAGTTATCGCTGTCGAGATTGCTATTCACGGCCGTGGACTGTTCCGCTGCGCCAAGCTTCAAGAAGAGCCACAGACATAGAGACAAAGAGCTCAATAGCAGATCTGCTTTCCACATAACGGACGGCTTACAGGGGATGGGACTGCTTGTTGAACTTATTTTGGCCTATCCTTGCGACTGACGCGTATTTTGATCAAACAACGCCGCAGATTTCAGGGGCTCGAAATTATTCGGTCGATATGCAGGAGAGCAATTTCAGATGCGTCTGCAGTCGAGCCTTGGGTTGCTCAAACGCGATTGCAACAGCGGGATTCTAAGACGGCTCCTGAAGCCTGGCGGAAGATTCAGCTCAAAAGCGGTTCAGGCTACAACTTGATGCACCAGCAGTTGCATGATGGTATTCATTGGCTTGCATGAGAACCTTATGTAACTTTTCCATTGCCGATAGCGCCGAAGTAGGCCCGCTGCTGTAACTGGTGCCACGTGCTCCGGACGACTAGATTTGGGTTGCGTCGGCCTTCAGGGGACCATCGGCGCAAGTGAGAGATGTCCTATACAAAGAGTAGAAAGGATGCACGACCTCGGGGCGTGTTCTCTTCAGCCTCGCTCTTACCCGCTGGCACGTCTACACAGTGACAAAGTAAGATAGCAGCCGGCCATACTTGCTCTGAGACTGAGGTTATCGTGGAAATTCCCACTTCTCTACATCCTTGTCGCAATTATGCACGTCAATTGGGTTTCATAAATTATCACGCATGAATTTTGTTGTGAATGTGTCTTATAAATTGCCGTATGCAGCTGCGGCAGCAGGCCTCAGTGCAATGCATATGGCGTCAATATCAATCTCGAAGAAAGCCGGCAAAGTCTGTCGACACTGCAAACTGCAGAGGTGCTTGTTGCTGCAACTTCAAGGCCATGACTAGACACTTTGGGCTGCAGGGGTGCCTATTGCTGCAATTCATGGCAATAGCTAGGCCAGTGGGTAGCTAAGTGTCACTGACTGACTAAACAAGTCCTATCGATAGTTTCAGATGCATCATCACCTGAAACCCGTGATAACATCTCGCGGCTACTCTTCTGTGCGCAATCTTCGCGGCCGATCTACATAGACCACATCTCATGATCATGGAGTCATTCGTTTGGTATCTTCAACAGTGTTCCGGCTAAAATCTCTTATGCTCACCTCACGAATCTAAGATATCTCTTGGTTTTTGGCAGGTCTGGCTAGGACTTTGTTCTTGTTTCTTGTCCTACTATTTTCTTGGTTCTATCTCTAGTCTAAGTCTATGATGGTTGAGGAACAGCCTTCTGCTTTGTTCTTCATTCACCAACTTTGTACTTTGGTAGAGTCATCTATGATCTACCTCTCCTGTTGTCTAGTATCTTCGATGTGGGCTCGCTCTGCTCTGCCTAAACACCTCTCAGCCCAGTCCTTACACTTCGCTGAACCCATATCAGATTCTATCACACTTGGACAACAACACCAATACAACTCATATCATCCGACCCAATCATCCCTGTGGGTATGACCCCCGAAGAAGCCATTCAGGCCGTGGCCACCGACAAGAACCAAGTTCATCATCAGGTCGACGCCTTGGCCAACGACATCACTCAGCTCCGCCATGTTCATCAAATCGAGCTGCAGACCCTCCGACAGGAACATCTCGGTGCTCAAGCTGTAGCTGGCCGAGCCCTCCGGCACCCTCCGGCACCCTCTTCCCAGTCTCGCCTGAAGACAAAGGATCCCGAGACCTTCACGTGATTGCCAGACAGGTCTGACGTCCGAGACTTTCTTGCAGCCTGCCGTACCCGTCACGTCAGCCCATCCTACCGCCTGACATCCTGAATCGACAAGATGTTGTGGGTCTCCAGTCTGCTAGGCGAAGCCGCTAGCCTTTGGCAACAGTCCAAGACAGACTCCCACCGTGGCGAGGTTGACCTTTGGTTCGAATCAGCAAACGAGAGGCTTGCCTTCAGGTAGGCGACGAGCAGTCTGAGGCAACACAGAAGCTCGAACGTCTCTGTCAGGGTATCAAGGCAGCAACGTAGCACATTGCTGACATCAACTTGAGCATCGCTCCTCTGAACATGTCTGAGGAGTCGAGGATCTTGTCCTTGCGCCATTATATCAACGAAAAGGTCAAGAATGTCCTCGCTGAATTTCCGGCATCGACAAAGTCCAGTATCGCCGCCGACAACGGTTTCTTGGAGAGCGTATGCGCGCTCGGTCAGGCACCACGCTTTTACGAGAAACCGTCATGTGCGTCCCGCTCCATATCACTCATTCGCCCACGTTCGACTGCCAGCACTCCTCTCACGACGACGTTCCCACAGCCAATGCAGATGGACGCTGTGGCACCCAGCAAGGATCATGCGGCCGCTCGCCAGTACAGGATTGACGACCGAATCTATCTCCATTGTGGTGAGCCCGGACACCAACTCAAAGAATGCCGACAGAGGCCAGCAGGTCCAAAAGTGCTAGGCGATAGGAAATAGGCAATCGTGTCCGCTCAGCTTTCCGCCTGTTCTCTGCCTCAGCCCTATCGCTCTGTCTTGGTCGCTCTCTGCTGCTCATCGTGTGCTTACTGTCGTCTTTTCCATTGGCGATCAACTTGGCGAATCGTTTGCTTTGGTCGACAGTGGTGCAACGAGCAATATTTTGTCGACTCCGCTTTTATCTCGCGCATTGGATTCAACAAACGCCCTGGGAAATTGGAACTACCAGTGCACCTTGAGACCATCGACAGTAGTTTGCTCGCTCCGCTTACGCATGCTACAATTCCTTTGCAACTCTCTGTTGCCACACATCACGAGCATGCTTCTTTCGTGATCTCGGACCCAGGACGGTACGAGGTTCTTCTCGGCTCGCCTTGGCTTCGACTTTACGATCTTTCTATTGATTGGGCCAACAGCAAGATTTGTTTCCCCGACTCGTGTTCGGAACACTTGTCGGTGTCTCGAGGTGGATCGGTCGATCGTCACCTCCTCTCAGTACCACAGCTCACGACATCTGCACTTTGGAAGCCGTTACTTTCCAAGGCCAAGCTAGCACGCACGATGTTAATGAGCTTCGTCCCTCGGATCTCCTAGGCATCGATCCAGCTCCCAGTGCCTTCCGTTCTCCCAGTGAACCAGCGTCTCCCAACGTTCCCAGGTATCCCAGTGACCTCAGTGCGAAGCTGGCGTCAAGTTCGGCTTCCAGTTTCAACGTCTTGTCCAGCACTACGTCTAAGATCAACAATGGTCCCCAAGAACTACCATTGTTTTCGCACAAGACATTTCTGCGGACGAAGTTGCGCATCATCCGTCCCATCTCAAGTACGACCATAAGGTTCCTCTCCTCAAAGGCTCTACACTACCATGGTCCTGTACGTAAGGAGCGCACCAGAGCTACATGTCTCGAAAGAATACTTGGAAAAGGAAGTTGCTGCGGCAATATCTTGTCCTCGGAAACTCCCACAGGAACATCAGCCCTTTTCGTTAAGAAAAGGGTTGGTTCTCTGCGTCTGTGCATCGACTCTTGTGGTCTCAACAATATCACGATCAAGAATCGAGCACGACTTCCGCGGGTTTCAGAAATCTTGTGTCGCCTCTATCATGTTCGTGTCTCCAAAAAGCTGGAATTTCGCGGTGCTTACAACCTCCTGCGTATTGTTTCCAGTGATAAGTGGAAGACAGCTTTCCGAAGCGCTACAGCCATTGCGAATACAACGTCCTGCCGTTTGGTCTGATCAATGTTCCAGCGCCTTTAAAAAGCATGATGAATGATGTGTGGCAACCATTCTTGGATGTCTTCGTGGTCGGCTATTTGGATGATATTGTCTCCTACTCCAAGTGTCAGTCAGATCACGATCGACATGTTGCTTCTGTCCTTGAAGTCTTGCAAAAGCATTCTCTGTATGTCAAACCAGAGAAGTGTGTTTTCGACAGCAATCAAGTGGAATTTTTGGGCTATGTGATCTCACCTTCTGGCTTCACAATGGATGCCAGCAAAGTCGACTCAATTCTCAACTGGTCAATACCCAAGTCAAGCAAGAATGTTCGGGCCATAACGCCTTTGCCAACGGCTATCGATGTTTTATTCGCAACTACACTTGTGCACGCGCCAAGGCAACTCGACACAAACCCTATGGCAAGCTCAACCCTCCCGAATCTCCGACACTCCATGGTCTGCATTCTCTCACACCTTTGTCACCAAGCTTCCTTTGTCCGACTATGACTCCATTCTGGTTTCTGTGAACTGTATCTCTAGAAAGCTCGCTTCATCCCTTACCTCGAGGCTGCCGGCGCAGTTACCTTCGCAATGACTTTCATGGATCGTATCGTCTCGAATCATGGCCTCTCAACGTTTGTTACATCTAAATGTGGCTACACCCTCTGGCAGACACTCCTCCTTCAACTTGCCCCACAAGTCACGTCCTTTTCGTCTACAGCATATCATGCTCAGACTGAGGCTGAACGTGTCAAGTCGATACTCGAACAATTTCTGCAAGGCTACATCAACCACGCCCACGAAAATTGGTGCTGTCTTCTTCCTCAAGCCGAGTTCTGCCACAAGAATAGTCACCAAGACACCATCAAGACGTCTCCCTTCTTCGCTGAACGTGGCCGGCACTTTCGCTTTACTGTTCAACTTGATTCTCGCACTTTCCCTGCAAATTACGACATGGCTGCTCGTTTGAGGTCTATGCACGACGAGCTCAAGATCCACATTAAGATGCACAGGACAAGTACAAGGAATATGCCGGTCGTTCTCGACCACCAGTTCCCTCAGAGTTACAGCCTGGCAAGCAAGTTTGGCTACACACCAGTCATAATCGTACGTCTATCGACCATCACCAAAGCTCGACATGACTCGCGCCGGAGCTTTCCGCTTCATATGCTCAATTACCGACACTGGTTTCAATTTTGACCTCCCATGCGGTGTTTTGATTCATCCTGTCTACACACCTCTGGTCTGCTCGAGCCCTACCAGGAGCCGAGCTGCTTTGTCTCGCTCGCAGCTTCATCCTCCTCCTACAAAGATCAACGACACAGCGAATGTGAAGTTGATGCCACCTACAAAGATCAACGACACAGCGGCGACACAGCGGCGACACAGCGGATGGGAAGTTGATGCTATCGTGGACTGTAAGATCGACAACAATCGGTGGAAGTATCTTCTTCATAGAATAGGCTACAGCGACGCTCACAAACAACGGGCGCCTAGCGAGTTTGTCTACGCCAACATGGCTCTGCTTGTCCACCACTTCCACCAACGCAATCCCACTGCTCCAAGGCCACCTTTTGCGCAACGAAGATGACGCGCTCAGGGGAGGGTCGTGTCACGGACTGACTGAACAAGTCCTATTCATGAGTTCATATGCCTCATCAACTGAGACCTCTGGTTATATCTCGCGGCTGTTCTTCTGTGCACAACCACAACGATCGATCTAGATCCTACCTGGATCATGCATTACTCGTTCGGCATTTCCATTAGTTGCTTGCTTTCATCTGGCGCAGGTCTCTCATTCTGGCCTCACCAATCTGAGACATCTCTTTGTCTATCGGCTCGTCTGGCTAGGTGCCGCCCACAGTCCTTTAGGACCTTGGCCATGTTTCTTGTCCTACTGTTTTATGGGTTCTAGCTCTAGCCTACGAAGCTAAAAGGACAGCCTTCTGCTGCCTTGTTCTTCAGTTGGTAAAACCGCCTCTCTCAAAAGTTTCCCTGTGGTGTGGTGTCGTCGACGTGGACACGCTCTGCTCTGCCTCGTCACGCCTCAGCCCTGTTGTTACAAGAAGCTTGCAATCGACGTTGATCACAATTGCCAGTTTTCCTAAATTAAGCAAACAACTACCAACTCTCAGGTCAGAAGATCAATTGTAAATCGCTCGTCGACTATCCTCATATTGCAAGTCATTGCGAAGCCCTATAAGTAAGGGTTCGGATCCCTCAGTAGCGGCATCGGATTACGACAATTTGGCTGTGGACGATCCCTTTGTTTTCTCGTAGCGAGCTTGAGAGAATCCCAGCACTTCAGCTGCACCCATCCGGGACGACGCATAGACTGACAAACTCTGTCGGTTCCGAAAAGACCGTTCGCAGTCTCACAGGAAAATCCTCGTTGCTGGTTTTCATCAGCTAGAAACGTCGTCAGACTTTTCGCCTGTGGTGGATAAGTCTCCTTGCTGTCAATGATCAGAGAATTAGCTTTGTCAAGACTCCAGCTGTAAGGTAGACTTGCGAGGTATTGGCTCACGTATTGAGGCTTACAGAGAGTCTGAAACAAGAGGTCAATTGCTGGATCTGCAGCTGGACCCGTAGCCAAGAGCATGCGGTTGAATTTGATGGCCACCTCACACTTGCAAAGCCTCCAATTGAGAGCTGTAACTGACCCTGATTCGCCTTCCTTGCTCTTAGCTTTGCTGGCATCGCCATTACCTGTGGGAAGCTCCTCTAGACCGGCAGACCTTTTCAAGTATCCCAGATAATTGTTTAATCGCGACCCCAACTCGGCATATTCAGCGCGTCCCTCTTCCTCCTCCTGCCGGTATAAGTTGACCGTGAATTGCCTGATATAATCCATGTCCCAGTAATGACGAATCAATTCTGATGTAGTCATCCAAAGGAGGCGATATAAGGTCAAAGCCGAAAATGGTGAAAATGGAGGCCTGGAAGAGCCAGTGAGCTTGTCACTTTTTTTCGAGTCTTGGAACGCCCGCTTGCCGAGCGTCGAAGGTGGAGGAGTCCCGGAAATGGAGGCCTTATATTTGGCAGCCACGCGGGCGATGTAGCGCTCGTAGCCGTCCATCAACCCGAACATGGTTGAAAACGACAAGTATGTGGTTCGATAGGAAAGTGACTGCTTGCCGACGCTGCATAGCGAGACTGGAGATTTGACGAGCAAGCTAGACACCGTGAGGGACTGTAGGTATTTCTGAGCTTGACCGTGACACCACACCGTGCATGGAAGGGAGTCTGGAACGAGACCGAGCTTCATGAGAATGAAGTCACCATCGTAACAAGTCCCGTCGTCCAAAAAAAGAGATGGATAAGGAAGTCGGCGAGGGCAAGTTCCGGGCTGATCAGCTAGGTGTTCCTGAATCAGGCTGAGAATGAACAAAGCTTGCGAGACTGCGAACAACATATTGCGTATGTGAGTAGGTTGCTGGGCTTGCAAATACAACTGTGATTGAGCAGGCTGATTGTAGAGCAGGACCAGCCTTTGTGTATCGGTGATTCTAACCCGTGGAAGCCTACAAGCAAAAACAGAGACGATGAGGACAGGCTCCCGTTTTATACTCGGGCTGCAACTTGAAGGCCACGGATCAGGGCTGCTAATCCCCCTTGCTGTGCATTGTGCGAACCCCTGATCATCTCGCAAGAGAGACTTATTTGCCCAACAGGGGAAGCTGAAGAGTCAAAGCCTCCCGCAATCACAGGGAGGTTAGATACGTGCAACGATAGGAGCTGCTAGATCGGTCTCTGTCTGCTTGTGGAAAGGTATTGACACTCTGGCACGCATATATTTGCAAGTGTGATCTCGATTTTCCGCACAGAAATGGTGATGTGGAAAGTTTCCATCCCGAGTTACATATTCAGGGGTAACTTATTTGCTGCCAAGACCACAGTTGTTTGCCAAGACAACAATCGCGAGCGACTGAATTTGCGCAGACGAGAGGTCTAGAGTCTAGACCCTGAAGACGATTTGAGGAGCTAGACACTCCTAGACAGATCCTCGTGCGGTATCATATCGCCGGTATGCGGCCTTCAGAGCTCGGACAGTACCGCGGCAACTGCTGTGGTCAAAGGAGGTGTATCAACATCAACATCATTCAGCCCACAGGACCTGTCATGAGTGCAGGACTCTTCTCAGTGGCAGAGCACAAAGGATCGACCGAGCAATCTCAAGATTTCCAGCTGACCTTCAAAGGTCCTTCTGCATCCTCATGGCTCAAGGCAAGCAGTTGAACAGGGATTGGGGATATGCTATTTATCTTTTATGATTTTGACGCCATATTAGTTCCACACTTTACTTCTTCTCTTCCTCCTGCTTTGGCTCCTCAGGCTTCTTCTCCTGCTCTTGTGCAGCCTTGTTCTTGTACACCTGCTCAAACAACTTCAACGATGCATTCTGCACGGCATCCGTCTTTTCCTTGAGCTCAGCAGCAGAAGCAGGTGAATCACCAGCCTGTGCCTTTGCAATCACCTCGCGCAAGTCAGTGATGGACTGCCGGATCTTGTCAGCCTCCGTTTTATCAATCTGCGCCTCAAAGTCCTTGAGTGACTGCTCCGTGTCGTTCATGACGCTATCCGCGCGGTTGGCAGCTTCAATCTGTTCCTTGCGCTCCTTGTCAGCACCGGCATTTTGCTCAGCTTCATCCACCATCTTTTGAATCTCAGACTCTGTGAGACCGGATGATGCGGCAATGGTGATGCTTTGATCCTTGTTGGTGGCCTTGTCCTTGGCAGCAACGTTGACAATACCATCAGCATCAATATCAAAGGTGACCTCAATCTGAGGAACACCCTTGGGCGCAGGTGGGATACCGACAAGCTGGAAGTTACCGAGCAACTTGTTGTCCTTGCAGAGCTCACGCTCACCTTGGAATACCTTGATCTCGACGGCAGTTTGACCAGAAGCGGCAGTCGAGAAGGTTTGCGACTTGCGGGTAGGGATGGTGGTGTTGCGGTTGATGAGACGGGTAAAGACGCCACCGAGCGTCTCAATACCGAGCGAAAGTGGTGTCACATCGAGCAAGATGATGTCCTTGACCTCACCTGACAACACACCACCCTGAATAGCGGCACCCATGGCAACAGCCTCGTCAGGGTTGACAGACTTGCTTGCATCACGACCGAAAATGCCTTTGCAGACCTCAGTGACCTTTGGCATACGTGTCATACCACCAACAAGAATGACTTCTTGAATCTCAGACTTGCTCACACCGGCATCCTTCATAGCCTTCTCACATGGTTGAATGGTCTTCTTGATCATTGGCTCTACGAGCTTCTCGAATTGAGCACGGGTCAACTTGGTGTTGATGTGCTTGGGTCCTGATGCGTCGGCGGTGATGAATGGAAGGTTGATCTCAGTTTGAACAGTAGAGGAGAGCTCAATCTTGGCCTTCTCAGCAGCCTCGCGGATACGCTGAATGGCCATACGGTCCTTGGAGAGATCCATGTTCTCATCCTTCTTGAATTGCTCCAAAATATGCCTGACGAGGACAATGTCAAAGTCCTCACCACCGAGGTGAGTGTCTCCGTTGGTCGACTTGACCTCAAACACACCCTTGTTCAGTTCCAGGATGGAGACATCGAAAGTACCACCACCGAGATCGTATACAGCCACAATCTTGTCGGTATCCTTGTCAAGACCGTACGCCAAAGCAGCAGCCGTAGGCTCGTTGACCACACGGAGCACGTTCAGACCAGCGATAGCACCGGCATCACGAGTCGCCTGACGCTGCGAGTCGTTGAAGTAAGCAGGAACAGTGACAACAGCATTTTGGATAGGCTTGTTGAGGTAAGCCTCGGCAGTCTCCTTCATCTTACCAAGCACGAATCCACCAATCTGCGAGGGAGAGTACTTTTGGCCACGTGCCTCGACCCAAGCATCACCATTGCTGTGCTTTGCAATCTTGTATGGCACTTGGTTGATATCGCGCTGCACCTCTGGCTCATCAAATCGCCGACCAATGAGACGTTTGGTGGCAAACAGCGTGTTCTCCGGGTTGACGACTGCTTGACGACGAGCAGCAACACCGACGAGGCGCTCGCCATCTTTTGTGAACGCCACGACGGAAGGAGTTGTACGTGCACCTTCACTGTTTTCAATGATACGAGGCGTCGCGCCTTCCATCACAGCCACTGCAGAGTTGGTCGTGCCTGTACAATCGCTGTTAGCATACTCTTCCATGATGTTCTTGTGAGATGTGATGACATACCAAGATCCACGCCGATGACTTGGCCCTTGACTTGCTCAGACATGGCTCTGCGTGCATAAGGCTGACGGAGGAGAGTCCTGCCTACGCTCTGCTTGAACATACGAGCAGACAGCATGATTGTATGGGGGATGTAGCTGGTGATGTCGTCGTCTTTGCATCTTTGTTGAAAGAAATTTCTCCGTCACGTGCACACAGGGAAAGTTCAGGAAGGATGAGGTAAGCATCTACGTCTACGGGGGAAACAGCCTCATCTGCGTGTACGATCATCATGTCTAGAGGAGCAGGGCGTCACAAGTTCAAGAGCTGCAGACTGGCAGCAACATACGTGTCAATTTGCAATGTACCGTAAATATCGGTCAAGTTTCTTCATCCTCGACCAAGACCACGCTTCGCATCACATAGTGCATAGTGCATGGTATCGCAAGAACTGATTGTCGAGCAAGCAACCCTTGGAATGACAGTCCTCGGATTGCAGCTGGCTCTCAAGCAAGTCTGAGATCTTCCCACATGTAGAAAGGCGTGACTGAGCAAGCAGCGGTAAGCATTCAATATAGCAATGACACAGCCTGGGGTTGTAGGCGTCCGGTTCAACCGGTTGCCATGAGCATGAAGACACGATGATGCAGATAGGGCCCACCGGTCATGAGGAGCTTCAAGCATAGTCCGATAGCAGCAGCTTCATACATCTCGAGTGCTGTTACAAGCCGACCACTCCTGTCCCTGCGAAGCTCCTGCTCCCATCGTCAGAGCATCTCACGATAATGGCACAATTGACGTTCAAAGGCTTGCAGCTTGCTTGAGGTTGTCATCCAAAGTCTGTCGGCAATTTCGCGCCTCGATGCTCAACAACGCCCACGCATTTCGCTACAAACCGACACCCAAAACCTGCAGAAGCCCCAGGTGTGGGGCCCCTCGACGTCGCTGAACCATGGCGGATAAGATCCAAAAGCCCATGTCAGAGACAACCCTCCAAGAGCGCAAAGACGCCATCCTGTCTGAAAGTCTTAAAGAAAAACGGCAGCGCGAGGAAGAAGACGAGGATGATGCGAGTGGTGCTGGACAGACCACTGTTGCTGGCGGAGCAGAGATGAAGGGTACGAAACGGCGGGAATTGAGTCCTAGTGTTGCGGAAGCGAGAAAGTCGCAAGAGCTCAAACGGACGTCCGAACTACATGCTGATATTGCAAAAGAAACTGACACGGACAAGGCTGAGCTTCCCGAAGAGGCCAGCACAGGTTCAAAAGAGCCGACACCTCCTACCTCTGCCAATGGGTCGAGCTCATCGAAAGCTGAAGAGCCTGCCGTGACGCTGGAAGCGGAAGAGTCGCCAAAGGATGCGCCGGCTGCTAACGAGCCTGCAGACCAGGACCTCTCGGTCACGAAGGACACCGCACCTGCAACAGATAAACCAAAGGTTGGCTTCGGCAGCGCTTCTGGATTTGCTACTGCCAGTGGCTTTGGCAGCGCATCTGGCTTTGCGAGTGCGCCTGGCTCTAGCTCAGGCTTCAATTTTGGCGCCGACAAGAGTCAATCCAGTGCTACGGGATTTGGATCACTCCTTGGACAACAATCTGGTTCAAGCACTTTTGGCAATCTTCTCGATAAGCAGGAAGAGAGCGGAGACGAGCAAGAAGAGGAAACGGCAGATGACGAACAATACGTTGCCGTGCGCGGACTCGAGCGGACAATAGTGCCAACTGGCGAGGAAGGGGAAACGTGTATTCACACCGTCAAGGCAAAGCTATATGCCATTAATCCCGAAGCTGCTAATGAAGGCTGGAAGGAGCGCGGGCTGGGTACCTTGAGAGTACTCGAAGCTGACAAGGAGGGGAAGGAGAAGCGCGGTAGTCGACTTGTGATGCGAGCTGATGCTGTGCTGCGTGTCATTCTCAATATGCCACTTCGGAACACATACAAGCTCGAGGACGGCGGCGAAGCATTGGGTGAAAAGACGCTCAAGCTATTTGGTGTCGAGGATGGCAAGGGCGTGTGGATAGCAATGCGGGTTGGCTCGAAGCAGGCTGCCGAGGAGTTGAAGGGCGTGCTGCGCAGGTGTTTGGATTTGGGCGAGCGCGAGAAAAGTGAACAAGAAAATAGCGAGATAGAGGTAGCATAACGCCCGTAGGCAGACTACTCCACGAGCCATGAGATGAGGACTGTCTTCTACCAGCTGGGCGAATGGGCCTTGATACTCAGCATCTATGCACTGCCGGGGACTGCTGTCTGGGACGGGGAATCTCTTTGTTGGGCTATAGCCGTCGTTTTGGCAACCTCTGCCGTATGTCTCTACAACGCGGAGCGGCATCGCTGGACGAGTCTTTTGCTTTATAGGGTCGTCTTGCCTCATTCTATAGCCTATCGTCGAGGCAGCAGCTCATTCCTCGGTGCAATCCCCTTCCTATACACCTTTTTCAACCACGTTCGGCCACTTGGCCCATGGTCACCCTCTGCAGCAACGCTTGTTGAACTGCTGGGCTATACGTTTTCAGACTCGCTGAGGCCCTTGCTCTCGCTTCAGATCCACGCCCTTGGTAAGGTGCTTGCTGGTACATCACTCAAGGAGGTCGAGCTATCGCTCATCAGCCAGGCTTTTGCTGCCTTCACTTGGCGCTACCTTCATCAAGACTGCACTTTTTACGAAACTTTGCTATTCGGCATGCTCTGGGGGCTGCTAGTTGCTTGCACAGCTGCGACACCCTTCCTGCAGCAGAGCATCAAGCTGGCTAAAATCAGGCCACAACATCGGCCGAAGCATTGTGCAAAGCTCAAGCTGGCGACAGCTGCAAAAGCATACGTCGTCATGGTGCTGGTCGTTCTCTTCGCTGTACGTCCTTGGCTTGGCAAAACTCTCGGTCAGGATCCTTTCTTTTGGCTCATAAGCTACTTGACCGTGCCTCGTCTTATTCTGATTGCCTACTGGCTTGCTGTCGCTGGCACTGGTGTCATTGTGGTTATTTACTTTTGGGGCAGCAAACCCGTTGGCGGTCTTTCCGGTCTTCCACGCAATGCCATCAAGCTCCTTGCACCGAAAGATGACGATGTATTCTTTGAAGACGAGGATACTCAGCAACGTCGATCGCGTGCACTCGACCGACGTCGCAAGTTCTTTCACGGTCTAGTTGTCGTTTTGTTCCTGCCGACACTCAATCGCGATCCACCCTTGAGCTATCTGGCACTCAGTCTCGCAACGGCCGCATTCATCTTCGAAGAAGTCATCCGCGTTGCTGTGGTAGCGCCGTTTGGCATTCCCATTCACAAGTTTCTCAGTGGCTTCACAGATACCCGTGACCACGCCGGCCACCTCGTCGTCAGCCATCTCTTTCTGCTCCTCGGCGTTTCCGCGCCCGTCTGGATCTCTCTGACGGATTCGACCTCCCCGCATATTGCTCTTCTCAGTGGTGTCTTGACACTCGGTGTCGGTGATGCAGCGGCAAGCATCGTTGGCAAGAAATTTGGCAAGCACAAGTACCCGGGTCTAGAAAAATCTTTGGAAGGCACGCTAGCTTTTATAGTCGCCGTCGCATTAGGTGGGGCGATTGCAGCGGCATTTGGCTGGACGGGCACACCGCTAACTGCATCGAGTCGAGCACGTTTTCTTGTGGGTGCAATTATGACTAGTCTGATGGAAGGCATCAGCTCTGAGAATGACAACTTGATTATACCCATGTACATGTGGTGCTGGGTCTGGTAAGATCACGTCTTTCAATAAGTGGCTACACGTCGTCAAAAGCAAGCAAAAGTAAATCGAGGAAGTCCATCTGGCTGGACATCTGTCTTTCCCTCAATCAGCCGTGCTCACCGGGCAAACAAGCGTCTACGATATCGAGGCCGGGTAATTTGAGCCAGTGCTCAGTCGATAGTACTTACGACGGATCAATTTGAAGCTTGTCTCAACCGTTTTCTAGCTATATTTGGCTATGCGACCTCATGTTTCTTGCTTTTGGTGCTCCCGAAGAGAGAACGGCCCCCCATTCCAATTTCCAACCGTTGCAGGCGAAAATCTTCCAGCTTTGAACATGGCCTATAATTTCGCAATAGCCTCAAGACTGTCATGTAGAGCAACCGTTCGATCCTCGCTCAAAATCAGATGCAGCGTATGCCCAGGCCACACTCTGTCATGCTGGTTTAGCCTTGCAGCAGCTGATCTTGCGACCCAATTCGTTGGGTTGCTTCTTGAGAGGCCCTTTCTATGCTACCTTGGCGATGCGTCGCAAGCTGAGAATTGAATGCAGCTGCTGTTGGGAAGTGCAACTGTCGGGCTATAAGAACTTTACTGTGCCATTTCCTAAGGTCGGCAGAAAGCTATGATGCTTCATTTGCTACTCATCGGGCTGCAGCTCTCAATCACAGTTGCATCTCGACCATTGAAAGTCAAGAACTTCACTGCAGCAGATAATGCTATGCCGTTGAAGAAGCTGGAACCGCAAAGAGTCTACAACAACGAAGGCGCATACTATACGTCTGAAACGTTTCATACATGGCTTTGGTGCGACTACATTGGCATTATGCCCGGTCTGCCAGTCATCTGGTCTTCAAATGGCCGATTCCTACTCTGTTATCCAGAAGATTACTCTGTCAACGTCTTCCTGCCTGGTCGGCGTCGTTTTTTCTTTGCAAATTTGACATCCGAACTGGAAGGCCAGCACGTTGGTCTCTACTGGCTCTGTCATTGCGACTCAATGATTATCAATCCTCAACAGGCAATTTGCCGAGTAGGGAAGCTTGCCAATATTGCGTGTCCCGGTCTGAGTTTGAGAAACTATCGATTGTTGGCCTAAGGCCGAATGAATGTTTGCAGGTGTGGAAACAGCAAAGCTGGACTGGTGGAGAACATCATCGATGAACAGAGCAAGTTGCGGTTCCTCAAAGCATCCATAACGACACTGCATGTATCCTCTCCCCTTAGATTTGCAAGCTCGCGAGCTCAATATTGATATCGCCGGGTTCTTATCCAGGGCTTTAATTTTACTAAATTACCCCTGACTTGTTCGAAACCTTGATGTAGACCCTGAGCTGCCAGACTCCGGCTATCTAGCTTGTGCGAAGAAGCCGAAGTGTCGTTCACAAATTCATAAACTTCATTAAATGCTTGATATATGGCTAGAATTTACAATAAGCCACCCTTCAGACTACACTCACAACCCTATGCAATTCATGCATTTCGTCCCTTGTACGTTTCCGTTGTAAATCAGGCACCCCTGATAAATCTGCCTTGAATGACTCGTGAAACACTCTATCTGCCTCGGCAGTGTATTTGCATCGTCGACGAATTTCTGGTCCCTTTTTGTAAAAGACAAACATGAATGGTGCACATGCCAATGCCAAGAATGCCGGTATCGAGGAGGCCCATTGATTGCCAAGTGCTGTGTAAAGTTTTGTTCCAAAGAGTGGAAATGCTGCGCCGACAAGACTCCGAAGGAGTGTGCTGCCAGCCAAAACAGACGAACTGTACAACCCATACGAATCGACCAGATACGTCTGACTGCATTGAAAGACGGCCACTTCAGCCCAACCAAACAAAGCAGTTGCACTAATTGGCACAATCCAGTGGATTTCTTTGCGATTGGTAAAGGCAAATATGAAGAGACCAATGGGCATCATGACACTGCCAATCATACCAGGTGGTAATCGTGACTCTGGCGGCGCTCTTGGCTTTTGACCTGGCAATGTCGTCAATGCAGCTCGCGCGATACAACGTTGGTATCGCTTGTCATCCCAGACAGAGTACAAGATGGCGCAAAAGATACCAATAGTGATGCCAATGTAGGAGAGACCCGTGATGCCTTGCGACCAGCCTCGATCTTGGTGAAAGACAATAGGCATAGCAGTGAAGAAGAGATACAGTACTCCATAGACAATGGCCGTGTAGACTGAAAGGAGCGTGACGATCGGCTCGGTGAAGAGCATGACCCAAGGTCGTAGCAGTGCTACTTTGTAGAGTGCTTTGAGGTCGAGACGTTTTGCTGCATCATAGCGAGAGATGTACAAGCTCTCAGACTCCTTTGTCATCTTGTTTGCTCGAGCTCGAAGGAGAACAGGCGGATACGTTTCTGGCACAAACAAACAACCAATGATCCACATGACGGATGTAAATATGCACATGACGCCCATCACCCATCGCCAGCCTTCAATCTGACCGACCCAAGAACCAACAATCTGCGCGACAACAGGTCCAGCAAAGGGTGCTGCTGCAAAGTAGCTGAATGCAATGCCACGCTTTGACTCTTCGAATACATCACCAACGACGCCAGCTGCATTGACCAGCGGACTCGCGCCGAATGCACCTGTGAAGAAGCGCATGAGCAGCAGTGTTTCAATGTTTTGAGCGCCTGCTGAGCCGGCAAGGAAGCACACTGTAGCACCATACGTCACGACATACGTCTGTCGTCGGCCAAAGACTTCTGATTGTGGCGACCAGAGCAAAGGGCCTAGCCCAAAACCCAGCAAGACGAGTGAGATGCCTGCTGTTGCAACCTCGATGCTCACACCAAATTCCTCCATGATACCCTTGAGTCCTCCTGCATACGCTGAGGAGTCGAAAGAGATGGCAAACAATGCAATCGATACAAGCATCGACACGAACCATTTGTATGCATGTGACCAATTGAGTGGATTCTCGACATCGCCAGGGAGGAAGTCAATCACAAATGGATCTTCTTGTGTTCCCCGTCCAGGATATGGATATTTGAGGAGATCGCTCGTTGCATGATACGCTCTGATCCAGGGCTTCCATGATTTTTGTACAGGTAACCGCTCACAACGCGTTTCTGTTGAACAAACAGATTGGCTCGCGAGATCCTTACCGGATCCTGCAACCGTCGAGACACTCGACATGCGCAACCACGATATTTGGGCAAGAATGCCTTTGCTAGGCTTGTGAAGAAAGCTATAGCTAGCTACAGGCTTCGGCGTCTCGACGGTTCTGTGCGAGCGATGGATGCAGGGGCGCGTAAGTTTTTAAAAAGGCGGCAGTTGCCGAGTTTCAGACCCCGCAAACACGTGAGTTGTCAGACTACTGACGGAAAACAAGTACAGTAGTAGAGTGAGGGATAAGCAGTGAGCACATTACTTAC
The DNA here is from genome assembly GCF_002105105.1 of Protomyces lactucae-debilis. NCBI lineage: Eukaryota > Fungi > Ascomycota > Taphrinomycetes > Taphrinales > Protomycetaceae > Protomyces > Protomyces lactucae-debilis. The sequence continues at coordinate 203,305 of NW_024467999.1, read as the reverse complement.
TACGACGACCCTACGATTGAAGAAAGCCAGACAAACACGTTTTGCACTTGAAAAAAAGAAGAGTCCTTATTCCCCATCCCCGAACCATAGAGTCCCATGTGTTGATGTTGCTTCACACTCTCAATCAATTTCATTGAAAGCAGCCTCAATCTCCTTCTTGAACTTCTCCTGGATAGGCTTGCGCTGTAGCTTCTGAGCAGACGTCACGAGCTTCGATTGTGGTGTCGGTTCGATGTCTGTGAGCACAACATTACCAACGAGCTCAATGCCACTGAGACCACCTGCTTTACCAGCAGTGACGACTTCTTGGTACACGGCGTCGCGAATCTTCTTATCCTTGACCATATCATCGGCATCCTGATGGTTGCCAGTGAGTCCCTTGCCATCGCAAAACTTCTTGAGCGCAACTTCATTCACAAAGATAACGGCAATAGGCTTTGCATGGTTATCATTGGCAACGACACAGACATTCGCAGCCAATGCACATGTCCGGTAAGAACTTTCAAGCTTCTCAAGCGCAATGTATTCGCCATTAAGTGTCTTGACGAGATTCTTCTTGCGATCAATCAAGGCCAAGAGACCATTCGGTTCCCATTGTCCAACGTCACCAGTCTTGAACCAACCATCCTCATAAGCTTCCTTGTTTTCTTCATCGCGATTAAGGTAGCCAGCAGTGATGGAATCTCCACGCAGCCAAACTTCTCCCTGTGGTGGTTTGTGTGAGGTGAGGTAGCCTGCATCAGGGACATCCACCAACTTGCATTCAAGACAAGCAAGTGGCGCACCAGCAACACCAGGTGTCCAACCCTCTGGCGGCAAAATGGTCGATGTAGCACAAGTCTCCGTGAGTCCATACCCAGCAAGGATAGGACACAAGATTTTGCTGAGGAAGATTTGTGTTTCCTTTGAGAGGGGTGCACCACCATTCAAGCAGTATCGTAGACGACCACCGGTCGCTGCTTTGATCTTCTTGAAAATGACAGCATCAAGGATACCAGAACCCGGTAGGTGAAGAGCACTCAGGAAGCCTTTTGCGGAAATACCTGCCCAGAACAACTTTTGTGCAATGAAAGGTGCATCAGCGACTTTTGCAACAATACCCTTTCGCACCATTTCCCACACTGCAGGAACGCCCACCATAATGGTTGGCCTGAAGAGACCCAAATCGCCCTTGCAGTTGCGCATGTTGGTGTCTGTCAGTGTCTTGACTGTTGCATAGCCCAGAGTACCACCCCAGTACAACGTGATATTTTCAAAGACAAACTCAAAGATGTGGGCAAGGGGAAGGAAGGCAATAAGGAAATCTTCCTTGTTGATGTAGCGATTCATGGCCTTGTCAACACCGGCAATGGCTGCAATGACATTGCGGTGGGTGAGAAGCACACCTTTGGGCACACCAGTTGAGCCTGAGGTATACATGACGCATAGCAAGTCATCCGCCTTTGGAGGAACCACGTCTACCATGTTGGCTTTACCTTGTTCGAGTAGCTCTTCGAAGGACAAGACGTTGACGTCGAATGCCTTCTTAAGTTTGTCAATAATGCCCTCAGCAGGCGTGCCGCGGTAGATAATGTGACGAATGCTGGTGTCTTTGCACGCTTTAAGTAGTTGATTCAGCAGTGGTGCATCTGTAAAGATTGCCTTGGCCTCAGTCTCCATAAGCGAGTGGTGGAGACCCTCCTCCCCGAGCGTATCATAGGCAGTGACAATTGGCATGGACTGCGTGTTGGCGCCTTGCGCCATGAGCATCCAGAAGGCGCTTGTGCCTGCAAAGATTTCGAGCTTGTCGCCTGCTTTCAAGCCAATGTGTCGTAATCCACTACCGAGTTGTCGCGCCTGCTCCTCGAGCTCCACAAAGGTGAGGTACTTGTAGTCTGAGTACTCAAAGTACGTCCATTTCTTCTGTACTTTCTTGTCTTCACCTCCCACCTTCTTGGTGATTGTCTTTTCCTCAACATGCTCCTTGATGAGTGTGCGCCAGCCAATTGCGTTCTTCTTGCCGAATGACTTTGCTGCGAATTGGATGATATCGTAGATGGTGTGGATATCAGGGTGTGGCTGCGTCAGAAGCTGGTCTGCGGCGTGAATGGAGCGCCTGATCTTGCCGTGTCCCTGCGGCACGACTTCGTCTGTTTCTGTATGGAAGTGTTAGCGCGCGCGCGCACATTGTTTGTCTGCATACCGAGGGAGAACTTGTACTGGACCATCCTGCTGTCTGGCTATGATGGAGTAGGAGTAGAGAGAGAGAGAGAGAGAGAGAGAGAGAGAGAGAGAGAGAGAGAGAGAGAGAGAGAGAGAGAGGGTGGTTGGGGATGAGGAGGGTCGCCGCAGTCCACGGTTGCGCGTCGGAAGGGGGGGAAGGGAAGGCTGCGGCTCTCTGACCAATCACACGTCATACGCCCCAACCAGTCAGCGCAAGTGGCCCATGGACCAGGTAAAGGTACTCTATACCTGGTCCACTGTTTGTCACCAGCATCTACGACATGGCTCAGGGGGAAGGGCAACATCGCATATCCGGGCGGCTGTGCAACGCATGCGGCAGTGCGATGAAGCACTCCTGGCACTGAATAGGCTAGATCTCGTCCATCATGAATTGGTGTGTCCTCACCCTCGTGGTCAGAGCGGGCGGCAGCTAGAACTCAAGTGTCATAAGTTGGACTCGGTTCCACTAAGGGCGAGTGACAATGCATAGCTGGTCCTACGTTTAATCGCTCTTCAGCCATTCCAAATTGCCGCCACAGGAAGCGGTTGCTTGGACATAGCTAAACCCCTGGTCTTTATAACAGTAGTTGCCTCTACTTGTCATTGAGCAACACGCAAGAGACTGGCAAGAGACTCTGCCTGGTCAGCGACTGGCCGCTAGACGAGCAGCGATGACGATACCTGCATGATCTGGGGAACTGCGGGGCCGTTATCTCGGGAAATAGAAGACAGTTTAAGCTTGACTTGCAGAGGCATCTGTGCGTTTCCGTGATCGTAGAAGTGTTAGTAAGGTATATTAGGATCATAAACAGCTATATGCTCGAGGCCATCCTGCCCCTTGCTAGAGCGAAAAGTATCCAAGCAACGCAACAATGCCAGCAGCAACAGCTGACTGCAGTGCAGGCCCGCCAGCCATATCACCCTGCATGTAACTGATTGCACCAACAACAACATCCAAGGCTTCTGACAATGCAGCCATTTTGATAGCCATCTGTCGCTCAGCACTATTTCGCGGTGCAAAAATAATCGCAAGACCAAAGATGATGCCACGGACGCCCATCAAACGCGAGAAGTGCAGTGTCGCGCCTGTTGCATTAGGAACACCGAAGCCATCGCATGTCAGCTTTGGAAAGAAACCGAGACCGATCGCTGGGGCGAGGACAGCGGCGATGAAGACGCGTTCGAGGGTTGCCATGGTATTTGTTGTGGTGGTTTTGGGGGATTATCAGCTTCCCGGGCATGATGACCTTCTATGCATATGACAAAGTATAAACTTGTATAAACCTAGTAGCTGGATCATCCTCAGCTTGCATAATCAGAGCTTCGCCTTGGCAGGCAAGTCCTTGCGTAGATAGGCATGCACTGCATCGACGCCCGCTTGTGCACACTCTTGATCCTATTTGTTAGCATAATCCTTCATTCTTCTGCCTGTGTACCTGAGCAGGTGAGCCTGTGCTGCATCCAATAGCTCCAATGACCTGTCCATCAAGCCCAAAGAAGGGGATGCCACCGCCAATCGTCTGAAACCTGCCTGCATTCGACCAATTGATACCAAAAGCAACACCGCCCGGCCAAACCGCGTCCTTGTATTGGTGCGTTGCCAGCCGATGACCAGCTGCAGTGAAGGCCTTGTCAAGGGCAATGCTGATAGACGTCAGCTTTGCACCGGCCATGCGTGAAAAGGACAAGAGATGGGTGGATTCATCAACAATAGCAATATTCATAGGCACGCCAATCTTCTTGGCATGCGCTTCTGCCGCTGCAGTGGCAAGACGTGCACCTTCCAAGGTCAATGATGCTCGAGACTGAGTAATGTGCATGCTCTAAGAGTTATTATGTGATGAGTGGGGTGCAAGTCAAGTCGCTTAATGATGCTGTCACTTTTTCGTCTCGCCGCCAGACGCACTTTCGTCCTTTGTCTTGTACTTGTCAAAGATGGACGAGAAAATACCCTTCTCTCCCGGTTTGGGAGCCTCTGCTGGTTTACCGTCGTCTCTCCGTGCTGTCGCATCACCAAGACTCTGAGCAAGTTGCTCCAATAGACTGCGTTGCTTCGGGTCGAGCTGTTTCGGCATCTGGACCTTGAACTCAACCGTTAAGTCACCGGGCCCACGACTTCTCGCATCGCTGCCAATGCGAGGCATCCCTTTGCCAGTCATGGTGATGGCATCACCGGTGCTCGTACCGGGAGTGACTTTGATATTGACATCTCCCTCTAGTGTGGGAATCTTGCAGTGACCACCCAAGGCAGCAGTTGTCATGGGCACCGTAGCTTTGTACCGCAAGTTTGGGCCCTCTCTCGCAAAGCCTTCCTTGGATGGCTGGATGCGAACGTGCACGTACAAGTCGCCATTGCGTGTTGAGACATTGGGCGGCGCTCCACTTGTCTGTGGTGCATCGCCTTCCCCTGCAACACGCAAGCGCATACCATCTTCGATACCAGCAGGAATATCCACCTTTACGGTCTTTCTCTCCCGTACGACACCTTCGCCATGACACGTACCACATGCCTTCCCACGAGGAATAACAATACCAGCACCCTGACAAACCTCACACGTCATTTGCATTTGGAAACCGCCTTGCATGATGTGTACACGCGTGCCTGCACCACCACACGCCAAACACGCTGATTTCTTCTCTCCCGGTTTCAAGCCACTGCCTGTACACGGACGACACTTGACCAAAGGTTCAATGGTGATTTGCTTGCCTGTTCCTTTTGCAGCTTCCATGAAACTGATGGTTGCAGCAACTTCCACCGCATCACCCACGAGGATCTGACTGCGTCCACTCGTTCCACCTGCTTGCCGTGCACCACCACCAAAAGCACTAAACAAGTCTTCAAAGTTAAATCCACCCGCAGCTGCACCACCACCACCACCAAAAGGGTTGCCGCCAAACCCTCCAAAGCCGCCGTATGGATTGTTTTGCGGATTACCATTTGCATCGAATCCATTGGCGCCGTATGTATCGAATTGTTCCTTCTTTGAGGGATCTTTTAGAATCTCATACGCTTCTTGCACTTCCACATACTTGTCCTTGGCTTTTGGATCTTTGTTGCTATCGGGATGATACTTTTTCGCAAGGTTGAAGTAGGCTTTTTTGATCTTTGCCTTGTCGGCGGACTTATCTACGCCGAGTGTTTTATAGGGGTCTTGAACTGCTTGAAGCCGCCTGGCAGTAGAAAAGGCCCTTCCTATCGCTCTATGCATGCAGTTGATGGATGTCGTCTAGATGTAACAGGTGTCTATTGTCCTTTGTCGGCGTCGCAGAATTCAGAAATTCTTGGAAGGGCGCGTAATCCACCCAAGTAGCTTTCCTGCAGTGCTGCAGTGTACCACCACCAAAAGCGCTTCATTCGTCTGCTCTCACTTCAAAAGGCATGAGCTGGGTCTTACTCCTCGTCGCAGCAGCTATTCTCTTCTTCTTCCTAAAATACTTCACCCAGGAATCTCCTCTTTCACAAGACGAGGCTAAATCCTGGGTCGATCGCAACATTGACCACGTCGCTGTTATGTTTCCTCAAATAGACCGCGCTGCCATCGCCTATGACTTGTCAAAGACGAGGAATGTCGAACAGACAATTGAGACGCTACTTGCTGAACGACCCTTGCCGGCGTGTCCACGAGACAGTCCTTATAGCAGTTATCGTGTGACGACTTCAGCGTCGTCGTCGTCGGCAGCGTCTGGTACGGCTGCGGGAGCAACACGAGGAGGTCATGCAGCTGTATCTTCTGGACAGCAGCAGCAGCAACAACATCCTGATCTGGTGCAGCGATTCAATTTACAGGGACGTTCAGCAGAGACAGGTGACGTCAAGTATACCTGGTCCAAAGAACGTGCACAACGCGAAGCAACGCTCAAGAAGCGTAAAGAGGATGCCATCTTGCGTGCTCGAGAAAAGATGGCCTCTACAGAATCAAAGACCGCATAAGTACAAGCAACAACAAAAACCCGCATGATATAAACCCACTTGTGTGTCTATGATTGACAATATACCATTCTACTATGCATTCCTAACGGCATCATCGACTGCTTTGCCAAAATACTCACAGTTGGTTGTATTGAGACCAGCCATACTGATACGACCATTCTTGGTGAGGTAGATGTGATACTTGTCTGTGAGGAAGGCAACTTGCTTTGGTGTCAAGCCAGTAAAGGAAAACATGCCAATTTGCGAGGTGATGTGGCTCCAATCGCCCGGAGTCTGCAGACGTTGCAAGTGACCAAAGAGTTCCGTACGCATAGCAATGATCCGATCTGCCATGCCTTTTAATTCACCTTGCCACTGCTTAAACAATGCCTCGTCATTCAGCACAAGCGATGTGATGCGCGCGGGAAACGCAGGTGGGTTGGAAATCTCACTACGCTGCAACACGGCGAGTTGTGAGTTGACGCGTTTTGTTGAGTCAGCAGTCTTGCCGATCCAGTGGAAAGCTCCGGCTCGCTCACCATACAAGCCAAAGTTCTTGGCAAACGACTGAGCAATGCACATCTCAAAGCCACGCTCAACAAAGTAGCGAGTGGCCCAAGCATCCTTCTCGAGGTCACCAGAGGCGAATCCTTGGTAGGCGCAATCGAAGAAGGGGAAGAGTCGACGCTTCTCCATGACATCTGCAATTTGCTTCCATTGGTCTTGTGTGGGATCCACACCTGTTGGGTTATGAGCACATGCGTGAATCAAGATGATACTGCGTTCGGGACACGTCTCGAGTGTCTTCATGTATCCAGCGAAATCCAAGCCACGCGATTTAGGGTCCCAGTATGGGTACTGTTGGACGGGGACACCGACATTCTGCCAGATAGCGGCGTGATTGGCCCAAGTTGGGTTACTGACATACACGGTCGCGTCTTTCCAAAACTTGGCGAGGAAGAGGGCACCGAGATGGTTGGCGCCTGTACCGGAGATGGTCTGAATAGATGCAACACGGTTTTCAGCAAGTGGTTTGCTGCCATTTCCCAAGATGAGCTTTGCAGCGGCAGCCGTGAAGGCTGGGAGACCTGCGATAGGGAGATATTCGTGATCGAGATTCTTGTCGGCTGCGATGATTTGGTGGGCCTGAAGGATTAGCTTTCCAAATGTCTTCATCAGCATTGGAGACTTGCCTTGTGAACGACTGGCAGAACATAGGGCTTGCCGTTATTATCTCTGTATGCGCCGACACCCAAATTGACTTTATCCTTGAATGAATCTGCCTTGTACGCTGCAGTCAATGCGAAAATGGCATCTGCTGGGGCAAGCGGCAGTTCGGAAAAGGCGGATTCTTGTGTACTCATGGCTTTTGAGTGCTACAAGGTATGTGTTAGTCTTTGGCAATGGATGAAATGGCGTCGTGGTGTCGCAGCCGAGATGCAGATCGAGTGAAGGGTCCAGCAACGAGGCAGGGGGGCGGGGGCTGCTGACTTGAAGCAGGGGAGATGGACATACCTGAGCGAGTCGTTCAGAGGGCGGTGACATGGAGCAGAAGTGGTTTGTATCTTGAGGGAGGAGCTTGTCTGTGCCCGGTACCCAGGCCTGATCTCGAGTCCTGCTGCTTCTGCTGCTTCACGTCATCTCGGCCCCAGTTTGATGCGGGGACACAAACTCACTCGCAACCTGAGGCTGATGCTGCTGCTGCTGGATTACTATGAGTACTGCTTGGTTATATGACAGGGCCCGCTACATACCCAGATCAGCCTGATAGATAGTCAAGCGGATGGATGGTTGCTGACTAAGCATGTACTGCACGCACCAGGGAGTCAAGCACTCTCTTCCAAGCAGTCACCATTAGCGCGATCATGCCAGCCCCTTCCCTGTCCATCCACACCTCAGAGCCCTCATGCTCTTGTGGCTATTTGTGCTCTGCTGTGTCTTCACATGCAAACCAGATCCAGATCCAAAATGAGATCCACAACCGCAAACAAACAACCAACAACAGCCAGCAACAGCACCAAGCTACTCCGGCAGCCAGACCTGCAGCTGCATGACAGAACCGGCCCTCGACAGAGTCTCAGAGGAACATTGTATCCATCCAACCGAGCCAGAGCGCGCAGCAGCACCTCCACCACCCAATGCGCATCATATAGCGCCCTCTGACGCAACGCCAAGGGAAACAGACATTCCTACCCATGCGCAACAGAAGCAAGATAGAAAACGACTTCAGCTCGTCAAGGGACAGCCGGAACCCAGCATCAATACAAAAGCGGCAGAATCAACGCATTGGACGGTAGACACCAACTCGAATACGGGCGATATTGGGCGCGGGCATGTCTTTCCAGAAGAGTCGGTTCTTGGGGATGAGGACAATCAAGAAGGAAGGATATCACAGCCTGATTCGGACTCTGATTTAGATTTGACTGACCCCGAGGGTATCTACAGATCTGCCCCGAGTACACCCCTCGAGGAATTCAACGGCAGTGTGCGCTTAACAAAGGAAGAGCGCAAGCTGGAGCGCAAGGAAGCGAAAGCACGCAGAAGACAGAAATTGGTCAAGGATCCCGTTACGGGCCGAGAAATATGGATTGAACATGTTCGAGGCTCAACAAAACGCATCATGGCAAACCAAGGTATCGTCAAGCCAGTGTACGGCAAAATGGCAGCGTCAGATGAAGCAAAAACAGCAAGTATCCTGTCTATGCTATCCAAAGTACCTCTCAAAGATCCCACAAATGTCCTCTTCTACCCAATGCAACCACCAGAGTGGCGCGAGCTCATGGAAGAATCGCAGCGAGCGTTGTTTCAGTGGGGTAACGTGGTTGTATTTGTATCGCTGACCCTGCAAGTTGTCTTCTCTACTAAGTTCCTTCCTATTGGCTGGCTTCTTTGGATCCATGCCATTCTGGCAATCGGCTCCTTGGTTTGGGTACGCAACAACGTCACATCACATTTCCGAGAGACCTTCCACGAAGCAGAGCGTGTCCGTGGTGAGAATGCAACATTGAGCCAAGTCCCCGAATCAGTTGAATGGCTCAATAATATCGTTCGAACCATCTGGCCCACCATCAACCCGGAGCTATTCGCCGGCCCAATTGACTTGCTCGAAGATGTCATGCAGAAGCAAGTGCCATCGATTGTGCATACTGTCAAGGTCAGTGATCTCGATATAGGCTCGGTGCCCTTGCGTATCTTGAGTATGCGATATTTACCCGATGACGGACATGCCAGAGACGAAGATGATGCGGGTGAATACGCCAACATTGAAGTGTCGTTTGGTTACAGAGGTGGCAAGACGGACAAGTCTCTCTCTGCAAAGGCAAAACACATCCATCTCCTCGTGTGGTTTCAGGTGGGTTTGCGTAAAGTGCTGGGCATTCCGATCCCGATTTGGGTGGAAGTACAGGGAATCGTCGGCAAGGCTCGTGTGCGTATCCAACTATTACCTGACCCGCCATTCGTGAAGAATGGTACTCTGACATTACTCGGCATGCCAAAGATTGAACTTTCAACGACACCTGTATCGCAACGCTTCTTCAACGTCATGAATCTGCCGTTTGTCTCGCAACTCGTTAGTTTTGCCATCAAAATCGTTGCACGCGATTTGATTGCGCCGCGGTCGTACACCCTTGATATTTCAAAGCTCATGGTGGGTGATGATGTCAAGAAGGAAACAGCTGCCATTGGCGTGCTTATGGTTACGTTTCATCATGCAACAGGTGTTCCACGCTCTGATCATCGACCTGGGCGCGCAAAGGTGGATCCATACCTGACGTTGCAGTACTCTCAATTTGGCAAGACGACGTACTCGACACGTGTCATCAAGCAGGATCATGAGCCTGTTTGGGAGGAGACTTGCTTCTTGCCTATCCTACCTGGCCCGGTCAAAGGTATCTCTCCACCTTCCTTCTCTGAATGCTAACGACAGCTGGTGAAAAGATTCGAGTCAATTTGTGGGATAGTGATCGATTCACGGCTGATGACTTGCTTGGTCGTGTGGAGTTGGACTTGCCAACATTGGTTCGGCAAGCTGGACACTTTGAACGACGCAATGATAAGATTGTTGGGACAAAAACTGCACATTTACACTGGTCCATCGGCTTTTTTGGTAAACGAACCATTCCAGATCAACCGGTGCCACCCCTTGTTGATACACGAACCCCACCTGATTTGAGAGACCACCCTTATTTCAAAGAACAGCAACCTGCTTGGACGGTGGATAGCAAGCAGGAACAGCTAATTTGCCGACTGCCACCGGATATGAATTATCCTGGTATTCTCTCCATCCAGATTCATCAAATCAATGACCTTGGTATTCCTTCTGTGAAATCATCTTTCCACCATCAAAGCGGTGATGTGATTGCGGAAGAAGCTGTTGAGGTTGCTACAGAGGACGATGTAAGCTCCTTTTCAATTGTTGATTTTGCTAACGTTAGTCAAAATCAGCGCCTTCCAGTTACTGCTGCATCAGTCTGAATGACGAACTTGTCTATAAGACACGCACACGGGCATTCACCAATAGACCTATTTTCAATGCCTCTTTTGAGCGTTTCATTCGTTGTTGCACAGATACCAGGATTCGTATCACTGTGCGTGACCAGCGTTTCAGAGAAGATGATCCCATCATTGGCATTCTACCACTTGATCTAGGGGAAGTTCTCAAAGATCAAGGTCAAGTGACGCGTTGGTTCCCCATTGCTGAAGGTCTTGGGTACGGCGTCATGCGCGTCTCCATTTTATTCCGCAATATCGACCTTCAATTACCACGGGCCTTACAAGGCTGGAATCTGGGTACATTGAAGTTGTACTCCTTCAAAGCTGTTGTTGGAGAAGAAGATGCAGCTGCCTTGCAGGACTGCAGTTTGAGGATTGATACGCAATTACAGCGCAAGACCATCAGTGCGATTCATGCTGGTCGAGATGGTGATGTCTCCTGGGACATGCCACGTAAGCTCATCTTTCCCATCCGAAGACGTCATGCGACGTCATTGAGTATTGAGATGCATCGTGGTGGTGTGCCGTTCACCAAAAAGGGGCTATTTTCGGGAATCTATGGCAGTTGTTGCATTGCCCTATCTGCCATTGACGACAATCAACGCTCGATCCTCAAAATTCCAATCTTTCAAACTGCGGACTATGCACGCTTCAAGAAGAATTCTTTGAGTGAGTCTGATGCGTCGTTGCGCAAAATTGGGTATCTCGAGGTGGATTGTTGCTTGACATCAGGTCTATCACCTGTGCATCGCCGCTTTTGTAAACGATCCAGTGATCTCGCACAAACGCATGAAGCATGGGAGACGGAACAATCTTTCAGAAAGCGTATGCGTGATGATTTGCGAATGGAAAAGGGAACGACTGAAGAACGGTTGTCTACGGCAGAGACGTTTGGTGTATCGATTGCTAGTATGGATACGCCACGAACAGGTCCCAACAAGGCACAAGAAGTGCCACCGGATGAGGATTGGATGGATAGTGACTCGGATGCGGATAAGGGACATCGCACCATGTCTGAGTGGGTTGAAGATAAAGCCGCTGCACGTCGTGAGAGGCATAGACGGCACAGGGGTATCATGCAAAAGAAACCCATTCGCACCGCGGCGTGGGTCAAGAATGGCCTGAAGAAGGGAGTAAGCAAGGTCTCACGTGCACTGACGCTCAATCGGGAGGATGATTTAGTTGAGAGGGAGGTATAGATGCTGTACATGAAGCACATTGGGCATCCTTGTTGTGTGAGTGTCTGCCCATCTCAACCTGCTCCCTAACCCCAGCAATTCGAGAGCCGCAATGTCAGCAGCAGCACCACCAGCAACTGCAGCTTAAGACTCTACAAGGGCTCACAGATCCAGTCATGATTGCCAACGTCCTCGCTCGCTCGGTTCGCACTATGCGCGTTTCGCCTGCACTCAGGCTTCAATCAGTGCGTGCCACACGCCACCACACCACGGAGTCTCGTCTCGAACTGTATGGTCGTACATTAACCGAGCGGAAGTTCCAGAACCCCATGCACTCTGCAGAAGCACAGGGCCAGTACATTGGCAGTACGTGTATCTTCAAAGAAAACAAATGACTGACTCAGTAGTGTGGGGATTCATCACAATGCTTGGCTTGGAACTCGTTGCGCTCATTCTACTGATGGAGTCGAAGCGCAAGCCCGCCGAGGAGGAATAGACGCATCTACAATAGCAGACTCATTACTCGCTAGCTAATTGCAAAATGGCAGCATTCTCAAACGTTGAACCCGCTTGACCCTCACCTGCAGCGACTTTCCGCATTGCCTTGGCAACCTCGCCCACACCGGCACTCATGGAGCGAACACCGATGTGTCGAAACGACGTGATGATGGGTGCAAAGATGGACTCTGCCATCCTGCTCTCTGGCCTTGATTGTTGCAACTCGAGCAAACCTGGCCTAAAGATACTGACGTGTGTGTTTGTCCCGCCTAGTGCTTTGAGCCGTTCTTCTGTAGCGCCTTTGCTTTTTGGATACAGGAAGTAGGATGATGCATTGGCATTCTTGGAGCTCACGTAGAGAATGTGCTGCTTGGCCGGCTGCTTATCGCCGCTGCTGACTGCAAGTCGTGCAAGGAGCACAGGCAGCTCCTGGTCAATCTCCAGGAAACGTTCTGCTGAACCGGCTGTAGCGCGTGTGGTGCCCAGACTGACATAGATATCATCAAAGCCCTGCAAGTGCGCTGCTCGTTCTCTCAGCTTCTCATGGGAGCTAAAGTCAAGCTTGATGACATGCAAGTGAGCAGGAGCTTGGCCAGCTTGAGCGCCGGGACAGGAGGCGTAGTAATCTTGTGAGGAGATGTCACCACGTACGACCGCCCTGATCTCGGTGTACTTTGAGTGATGCGCTAATTCAAGTGCAAGAGCTTTGCCGACTGCGCCTGTCGAACCGAAGATGAGGGCCCGCGTCATAGGACAGATTATCAATGCAGATGGGGTGCTAGTTACGCTAGTACTGGATGATGTGTGGTACAAATTTGTTCTTTTAGTCCTTGAGCATCGTATACGCCTTGAGCAGAGCACGACCACCACGACCGACCGCTTCTTCCTCCTCTTCAGCAGCAACAATGTAGTCCTTCAGAGACAAGACGCCCTTCTCCTCTGCTTGGCCAGGCTTGAAAACCGTAGCCACAGCTCCAGGCCCTGTCGCTTGCCGTCTCGGCATCTGGCTAGTATTCGCACCACCCGTCATCCAGCTGTACTTCTTGCCTCCACTTGTATTCATCATCAAGTTTGCCGTTGCATTTGCATTCCGTGCCAAAGTAGACTCACTCAAGCCTTTTGCTGCTGCAGTTTGTGCTTTTTTACGCTGACCTGCAGTCGCACCGGCTTCCTCTGCTTCTTTCTTTCGTAGCTCTTCTTCATGTCTCCGTGCAGCAGCTACTGTCCGCCTGCGCTCTTCCTCGTTTGCTTCCTTGATTGCAAGAGCCCGTAGTGTCCTGCCAATATCATCACGTTGACGAATGCCTGGTCCAGCAGGCGGCGGCGCTGTTCTATGTTTCGAAAGCACCACCATGCTATTCAGCAAATGTGTTAGACGCTCTGTCAGCGCAAGACCTAGCACACTGTAGACATCAGAATCAAAAGCCCGCAATCCCTGTGACTCGAGTGTCTTATTGAGGAAACGAGTCAAGGCTGCTTTATCCAGTAAATCAGCAGCACGCATCTGTGGCTGTTGTCGTTGCTGCTGTGGAGGCTGTTGCTGCTGCCATTGCGCTTGCATCCATCGTTGTTGTTGTATCGCTGCAGCATTGGCAGGTAATTCGAAGGACACCATGTTACGTTCTTCATCCTGTAAGTTGATGCCGACATGAGCAAACATGTCATTTGGATCGCCTGCATCGAGCCCATCGTCTCTCCGTTTGCCTGTTGCGGGCGTTCCTGCGTACAGGCCACTTGCACCAGGTGGACCCATCAGACCTGGCGTCGGTGGGCCAGAAGCATAGGCGTTGCCAGTCGGTGTTCCCGGTGTCGCGCCATTTTTGAGTCTCTTTGCTGGATTTGCAGAGGCGCTGGTCATGTTAGTGGTATGCATGAGATATAACAGAGCTAGCTCACTCTTCTGTTGGCCTCTTAATGGCAGACATCCCAGCAGCAGCTCTAGCTTGCGTGTTGTGAGAAGTGTTTGAGGGTGCGCTCTCGTTCTTCTGCGCTGGATTTGACGCGACTTGGCAACAGACCACCACTCGATGTCTACAGGCATGTATCTAAGTAGCTGACTATGCTACTTGCGGGCCTCGACCATGATGATGTGATAGCCGAATTGTGTCTTCACCAGGCCAGAGTAGATGGGCTTGTCTATGGTCGAAATGGCCAATGCAAAAGCTGTCTCTTCAAACGGACCTGCCATCGTATTACGCGGCATCCAACCTCTGTTTGCTATTAGCCTTGATTAGATAGCAGCAAGCAGCATGGTCCATACAAATCACCACCCGTCTTGGCCTTGTCTTCTGAAAAGGCACTCGCTACGACATTGAATTTATCGCCTGCATCGAGCCGTTCAAGGGCCTGTAGTGCTTTACTCTGTTTCTCACAGAGGATATGCCGTACTTTGATGGACATGCATGATTTGAGCTGTCCCTTCTCTTGCTCCTTCTTCTTGGCCATGCCAGCTGATGAGTTGAGCTTTGTGAGAGAGAGCGAATGTTTCAAGCACAGACACCACCACACACTCGCTGGTGTCGCACGCGCACTGGCGTAGCTAGCTAGCTAAACAGCATCTACTGTGAAGAGGCTAACTCTGCATAAAGATGGCCAAGGCGACTATTCTTGTCCTGGTGGCAGGGATGCTCCTGACTGGCTGCTTAAATACGCTACTCCTCAAATATCAAGGGCTCAGCTGTAATCAAGTACAGAGGCACGGTGCATTCACAGGCTGCGCGTCGTTTCCCATATGGCAGAGTTTCTTCATGTTCATGGGCGAAGCGCTATGCCTTGCCGTCATTGGTATTGTCAGGATCTGGCTCTGGGCAAGAAGAGATCGTGGCTATGTACCGATCGGTGTGTCTCCAGTGCCAGAAGATGAAGAGCACGACACGGACTTGGCAGACTCAGTGCTGCTTGCGAGTATGCAACAGGACTCACCCAATCCGCCGCTCGAAGGTCTAGCGACGCTCTATCTCGCACTCCCCGCGTTCTTTGATATTTGCGGCACGACCATCATGTCTGTTGGCCTACTATTGACCACAGCAAGTACATTCCAGATGTTGAGAGGCGCTCTTGTCCTTTTTGTGGGCTTCTTCTCAGTCATCTTTCTCAAGCGTCGTCTTCTGCTGCATCAATGGACTGCACTCGCTCTGGTAACAGCAGGTGTCTTTCTCGTCGGACTGAGCAGCCTGACGGGCAAGCATGAAAAGTCGAGCAAGCCACAGCATACACTGCTTGGTGTCTTGCTCATCACTGGTGCACAAGTCTTTAGCGCCTCACAGTTTGTGCTTGAAGACTATATCCTTTCTCGATATGCAGTCGAGCCGCTTAAAGTCGCTGGCTTCGAAGGTGTCTTTGGTGTTATCCTTACAACAACAGCTATGGTCATTGCCTATGTCTTCTATGGATCAAGTGCAGGACAAGATGGGACGTTTGATATTGGTTCAGGGATTATCACCATTCTTGAGCAACGGCACATCTGGCTCTCGTTTGTGTTATTCGCAATCAGTATTCCTTCATTTAACTTCTTTGGTTTGAGTGTGACGAAGAGCGTCTCGGCGACGAGTCGAAGCACCATTGATGCATGCAGGACATTATTCATTTGGGCTGCATCATTAGCATTGGGTTGGGAGAGTTTTAAGGCGTTGCAGCTGCTTGGATTTGCTGTTCTTGTCTATGCGACGCTCTTATTCAATGGCGTCGTTGAGCCTCCGCGGTTCCTCCTGCAGAAGCAAGACGGCGCCGTGGGTCGTGGTGGTCTGGTTGTCGAGGTGGATGCGAGTCGGCGTCATATCAGCGAATAGCACACAAATCAATTGACCACCCCTACAATATATACAAACATTGAAAGCATCATGTCTTTCGATACAGCGCGCGTTCAGGCTGCTTCAAGCAAACATCCAAAGCCAGCGTATACATTCAGCTATGGCACCTCTGGCTTCAGGACCAAGTATGAACCCTCCATTGAGACGCGACGCATCCAGTAGACTGACTGTAAAACAGAGCTGATCTCCTTGACAGCGTCGTATTCCGTGTCGGCATGCTGGCTGTGCTGCGGTCAAAGAAACTGCATGGCCAAGTAGTCGGCGTGATGATTACAGCTTCGCACAATCCCGCTATTGACAATGGATGCAAGATGATTGACCCGAATGGCGACATGCTCGATATCGCATGGGAGCCGCATGCCAATACGCTTGCCAATGCAGCCGACAATCAAGTTCTCAAGACGTTGGAGATGCTGATTGACAAATTCAAGATTGATATGGACGTGGAAGCTAAAGTCATCTACGGTGTTGATACGCGGCCATCCTCGATACCCTTGGCACAGAGCCTCGCTGAAGGCATTGTCGCTCTGGGCGGCACACCGCAAGACTTTGGACTCAAGGCGACACCGCAGCTTCACTACCTCGTGCGATGCGTCAATACGGAGAATACACCAGCAAGCTATGGTGAGCCAACGGAGCAAGGCTATTACCTCAAGTTTGCAACTGCCTTTCGTCAATTGATGAAGGGCAAAGCTAAAGCAGACAAGCTCTACATCGATTGTGCCAATGGCGTCGGCGCACCTAAATTGAAGGAGTTCAAAAAGGTCGTGGGTGATGATTTATTTGATATTCAAGTGGTCAATGACAAGATTGACGATGCAACTGTGCTCAATTTGAACTGTGGTGCCGATTACTGCAAAACACAGCTCAAGATGCCTGCTGGCATGAGCGTGCCTGCAGGCACTCGATGTGCTTCTTTTGATGGCGATGCAGACCGTTTGGTCTACTACTACGTTGACCCAGAGACTGACAAGTTTTGCATTCTCGATGGTGACAAGATTGCCACGCTCGCAGCAGAATTCATCCAGGATTTGTCCAAGCAAGCTGGTGTCTCGCTTGGTGTTGGTGTCGTGCAGACAGCCTATGCAAATGGCGCATCAACAGCCTATCTCGAGAAATCACTCGGTGTCCCTGTCTTGTGTACGCCTACAGGTGTCAAGCACTCGCACCACGCTGCACAGCAATTTGACATTGGCATTTACTTTGAATCAAACGGCCACGGCACCGTCTTGTTCTCACAAAGCACATTAGCAACGCTGCAAGCCCACGAAGCACAGAGCCCTGCACAGCAATCTGCCTTGGCGTGCTTGCGAGCCATGTCAGAGCTCATCAACCAAACAGTTGGTGATGCCTTGTCTGATTTACTCATGGTGGAAGCCATCTTGGCACATAAGGGATGGACTGCCGCGCAGTGGGATGCATGCTATACTGACTTGCCTAATCGGTTGATGCGCGTGGTGGTGAAGGATCCAAGCATCTACAAGACTACGGATGCTGAGCGTCGTTTGACAGAGCCTGTTCAGGTGCAAGAGAAGATTGATGCTTTGGTGAGCAAGCACCCGCATGCACGCTGCTTTGTTAGGCCGAGTGGGACGGAGGCGTGTGTTAGGCTGTATGCTGAAGCTCAGGAACAGGTGCAGGCAGATGCAATTGCCCTGGACATTGCAGGCTGCTTGTGACGCGATACGAAGCTGTAAAGTCGCAGTGGATCACAAATGTCTTACAGGCCTCCTCCCTTGCAGGCAGCCTGTGAGCATGCAAAGAAGGGAATGATGATGAATGTGTGAGGGAGATGCGCGGTGAAAGTAAAAGAAGTTGAGGATGCAACGAACCAGCCCATAGACAACACAAAACACCATACAGCAGATGCAATGTGGACGCCGATAGAGACCGATGCAGCAGACCTGATTCACGATGTCTCCTACGATTACTACGGCCGGCGCATGGCCGCATGCTCATCCGACCGCACCCTCAAGATCTTTGACGTTGATGCAGCAGGCGCCTGGCAAATGACAGATTCATGGAAAGCAGCCGACGCTTCCATCCTGGAATGCGTCTGGGCACATCCAGAACATGGTCAAGTCGTTGCCTGCTGTTCCCTCGATCGTACCGTGCGTATCTTTGAAGAGACGGGCGGCGAGGGCAAGCGCTGGGTTGAACGCGCGCGACTTGTCGACGCACGCGCTGCCGTTCATGATATATGGTTTGCTCCACAGCATCAAGGTCTGAGACTTGCTAGTGTCGCTGCAGACGGCATTGTACGAATCTATGAAGCGCTTGAGCCCAATAATCTGAGTCATTGGACGCTGATGGATGACTTTTCAGTGCTGGACGGTAGTGGTGGAGAGGACGACGGAGAGATGGCTGTGGTCAAGATGCCGCCGCGTGAATCAGAGGCTTCCTTTTGCTTGACATGGTGTCCGTCGCGCTTCGCTCAACCCAGTCTAGCGGTGGGCAGTATGGACACGGTGCGTCTCTACGTACAAGATGGTGCTTCTGGGAAATGGCGACCGGCAGGTGAGATTTCCCATCCGGCACTGATACGAGACATCACATGGGCGCCGAGTATGGGCAGGTCATGGCATCAACTCGCAACGGCGTGCAAAGATGGACATGTGCGTATCTTCAAGCTGGTAGAGTCGGAAGGGCGGTGGCAGACGCAGTGTATTGGCGACTTTGATGATCACGGTCAACCCGTCTGGCGGGTCAGCTTCAATGTCACAGGCACGATTCTATCATCTGCTGGAGATGATGCCAAGATACGGCTGTGGAAGAGCAGCTATGGCGGTCAATTTGCATGCACAAGCGTCGTGTCCATGATACAAAGCTAGTACTTGTAGACTACTAACACGCTGAAGCTTAGTTGACCTTTTATTCTGTATACGCCTTGAAGCTATACGTTTACGAAGATTTGCCATTGATCTTAAGCAGCTCGACGTCAAACTTGAGGTTGCTGCGAGCAGGGATGACGGGAGGGAATCTACCTTGTTAGCATGCTGCGTCACGTTGTATGTGATTCACTTACCCTCGTTCACCGTAGGCAAAGTCGTGAGTGATGTTCAAGATGGCCTTCTCGCCGATAGACATCTGAGGCACACCCTCGTCCCAGCCCTTGATCACCTGGCCAACGCCGATGGTGCACTCGAATGGCTGTCCGCGGTCACGGCTCGAGTCGAATTTGCTGCCATCGTCCAAGGTACCGGTGTAGTGGATGGACACCTTGTCTCCCTTCTTGGGGTAGTTCTTGCCGTCGCCTTCCTTGAGTGTCTGCTTCTCAACACCCATATTTGCTGATGTAGTGGTGAAGGAACGAGGATGGGCAGCAACTGCTGCTGGTGATGACGAACCAAATAACGTGACTCGCCCATTGACAGACGCCTCTCGAGCAAGCTGCAGGGAGGGTCGAAGGACTTGTTTGAACATGCTGAGAATCCTGCTGTCGAGTGCTCGAGAGGTACAAGTGTCCTACAGACAAAGATGATGCACAAGGATGTGTCGTCCGTGGTAGAAGATTGCAGCTTGGAGAAAGGCGACCAAGAGCTATTCTGCCAACCCCGTCATTGTTACGCCCTCACATCATCCAATAGGCCAGACAAGTGAGCTGGCCATCATGTTGGCTCGATGCCACAAGCTTGGTACATAGGTCAAGCTATCAGGTCGTTTCCTGGCACATGCTCGCAGAATTGGCAGATTGAGTGCTCACTCGATAGTGGCCGTGGCTCTGCCGGTACTATGGACACACTCGCACTTCCTCGTGTAAATTAAATCTCACAAGCTTAGGTGCTTTGGCAAGGCATGGCCTTCAGCGATGTTCAGGCAAAGTGTTCAACAATGGCTTACATTGTATGTAGCAACTTTCTACACAATGAGGCGACAAATTCAAGCTGCTCCGTGCCTCCAGGCCATTTCAAAGTACGTAGCGTGCAACAGAGGACTTGAATGTTCGCTCACAATCGACCCATCAGCGTTGGACTATGTGTACGAGTATGGCGTCCACTCATCAATGTCCATCGGCACCGTCTCTGCTGTTTCAGGTACTACTACGGACGTCAGCAGACTCGGCCGTACCTGAAACTTGTCTTCTGACCTCACAGACCAATCTTGATTGATCCATTTGACGGTGCCCTCCACGAATATGCCGTCTGAGTCGCTTTGCCGCTGGTACTTGATGATGCAAAGCTCTTTTTCCTCGACTTTATAAACGTATGGATTTGACCAATAATCACAGGGAATGTCTGTGTAGCTGAACTGGGTTCTTTGGTCATCATGTTGAGCCCTCCAGGATGTCACCTGCAATTCGAATCTGTTGACAATATTGTTCAAGATGCAGCTGTCCTGTGTGCTGGTGGAAGCACCGTGTTGAGCCGTCAAGTCGCCTGAGCTGCTTCCGAACAAAGACCCCGGCGCGATGGTCTCCTTCATTGTGCGATGAAGTGCCACACTGAGCTGGCAAACGCAAGATGCTGCCTCTGCACCACAACTGGGCAGTTTCTCCGCCGTGTAGGTTTTGTTGTAAAGGACAATATCCCAGCTCATATCACCAGTCAATTGATAGAGATGAGGAAAAGGCAGCTGTCGCGGCGCTGCAGCAGTTGTGTATTGGCACATGTCTGGACCACTCTTCGCCGAGTCTCTGGCAAAGGTGTTGATACGCCGGTCACAAAGTGCTTTGCATGATCTTGCTGCTGCTTAATACATGAATTGCATCTCTACTTGTCGACACTGTTGCTGCTCAGCATAGACAATCCTGAGCAGAGCGAGATGTATCGTGAGATACCAGAGTATGTCCGTTTATGATTCAATGAGGACAGAGAAGGCCCAGACGATGCTCGAGAGACAGCTGTATACGTGTTGATGAGGGGTTTCCGACACCTTGCTCGTTTTCTCGAACGCAGCAGAGAGAACTATCCTGAGCAATGATACGTTCTGCACACGCAGCAGAGAGATACGATAGCCCGGCAAAAGGAAAACTAAAGCTGTCGTCTGTGCCTCGTCAGCAGCACTTGCAGCGGAGGGAGACAAGTGTCAGAGCAAAGTAAGGAGCTCAGTCATAGCTGCTACAGCCTGTAGGTATGCGGGCTATGGCGTCGAATTTCAAGGCCAGTGTTGAGCATTGTTCAGGAGAACGTGGCATAGGCAAGTGTGACAAAATATCTGTGGTCGCTGCAGCTGAGGTCGGTACCCCTGAATTTTGTCATTGCAAATGCCAATAACCTGCAAAAGGACGTCATCCGACTTGATGACGTCCCCCTTGTCCGAGATTGTTCGTGAAGCTACTTCAGTCTCATGGGCATGCCCGATGATGGTTTCATGGATGGTCGAATCGCCCTACGGCTCTAATAAAACCACAGGCCACAGCTTCGTCAGCGACAGGGCAAAACGGACCAGCACCATCTCTTGGCTTTCTTAGACAATAACCGTCATACGGCTCACACACAAGGAGAAAGCGTGGAGCAAGGCTATTAGGGCTAACAGATTGGTGGGCGAACAAAAGAACGCATTGAACTGCAAGGGACGGACGAGCAGAAAGAGAGAACGCCCATGCTGGAGACGAGACTTGAACAGAAATGCAGGTGTAGATGATAAACTGTAGCATGGTGAACTAAAGAATAAGTC
Source organism: Protomyces lactucae-debilis (assembly GCF_002105105.1). Taxonomy (NCBI): domain Eukaryota; kingdom Fungi; phylum Ascomycota; class Taphrinomycetes; order Taphrinales; family Protomycetaceae; genus Protomyces; species Protomyces lactucae-debilis. The sequence continues at coordinate 181,598 of NW_024467999.1, read as the reverse complement.
TGCAGGAGGCCCTTTATATCTATCAGACTCGAGCGAGGAAGCTGATAGAGAAGAGGACACAAGATAGAAAGATGCCGGCGCGGAGATGTCAGATCTGCGAGATAGAAAAGAGACGGATCAGGGGACAATGTTGAAGACGTTGTTGAGAAGACAAAAAGTCAGATAGCGAGCAGAAATAACGCACTGAGCGGTGTCGATAGGCGAATTCTTTGGAGCAAAAGACAATGCGGTCGCCAGAGTATGTAGTGGTGAAGAGTGCGCACATTACAACCGCCGCTGCATTCAGTCCGACAAATGTTCCACTGTGTAGATGTACTTCTATTTTGTATCAGATGTGCTTGCCACTGAATTAGCGAGGTGTAACCTAAAGTCGGCGAGGTGTAACCTGAAATCGGCGTGAAGACACCAGTTCCCCGTTGGAATTGTACTTCTTGAGGTCGCTAATCATGACAAAACCGTCATTGTGCCCCGTGTGACCAAATTTGATAAGGTGAAGGCTGCCATGCTCGAGGAATTGGACAGGATTGGTCCAAGTGCTACAGGCAATGTCTGCCTGCCTGAAGAATGTGTGTTGGCGATTTTGGTCACTCTGGTCACCTTGATCATCTCGGTCATCTTGATTATCCTCCGCGGCTGAAACAGCAAGGAACTGAAGACGGAGGTTACCTTGCCGCCTGCTTCCAAGGTCATCTAGCTCGCAGCTGACCCCCGAAGCAAGAAGGCCTGCAAGAGAGCCCGGATTTGAACTGCTTCCATAAGAAGGTTCAAAAGTGATGCTTTTGTATGTACGATGCAGCACAACACTGACTTCACAGGTACATTGGGTCAGTGGTATCGAACGGCAGGGGCCTGCCTGACCACCCGAGTCGAATCCACGTTGTCTGTAAAGAATGATATCCCAGCTTACCCATCCATAGGGATTGTCAAAAGTGGGATCGGGAAAAGAGCCCGTGACGTACTGGCAAATATCTGGGCCAGCCTTTGCCAAACGTTTAGCAAAATCCGCGATTAACTCATCACAAAACTCTCCACAGTTGCTCCAGTGGTCGCCGGGCGGAAGTGGTGAAACCAATTTAAAAAGATTCTCCGATTCACGACATTCATGAAGTCCATCCTGCTGCGCAAGAACGCATCCGAGCCCAGGTAAGGCTATATGCATCACAAATTGCCAGAGCATGTCGATTCTGTCTTCTGTCGTTGATGAAGGTCCGAGTCGAGATGAGGCGCGATCGTATTAGTCTGATTGACTGAAACAGGTGAGAGGCGCTCTGGAAAGGCAGAATGCAGTGAACTGAGGGCTGTTCACAGAGGGCTCGGCCTCAGCGAAAGTAGGCGATACGGTGTTGTTCTGCAGTTGCTAGGTAGGTGTGTATACGAGACAGTCTGTGATGAGCAAGGCTAACGTGCACACATCACCCTTTTATGCTCTATAGAACATCTCACGCCTGCACTGACAGACTCCTGGGACAACACATGCTGACTCCTGATCAACATATGCTTGGCGCCATGGCCAGTGTCGGCCTGCTTCGGTGCTAGAATCAGGCAATGAAACGCAATCTATAGTCTCTATTCGTGGCACGGCACAAGAGTCATGAAAGATGCCATCAACTTGCTGATCTTACTGATACTTGATCCGCTCGCGTTGAGTTTACGCTGTGCTGTCTGCAGCCTCCGCACTACTTGACAGGCTGGCATAGTTATGGCAGAATTAGAAGCATGCTCTGGCCTCCTGTAGCGGTAGCTGCAGAGACAATTTATTTGCATGTCTTCGATGGCACCTCATTTCAAAAAAGGGAGATGAGTTTCAGGAGTGTGGCAACTCCCATTTCAAAGTTGAGCATTGCAGTCTATTAGTGACAGTGGTACCAGAGGACTTTTTGCAGCCATGAGCATAAGCCATTATGGATTACTCGCGAGAGAAGTGGAGCAAATCGATGCGTCACCGAATCCCCAGTGCTGGCTTATCACGTTCTGCACCCTTCAGGAATATCCTGGAAAGTCAAATGCAGCCACAGGTCTTTTGTTAGGAATTCAAGTGCATCCCCTGATCACTTGCTTCCGCTGTTATCTCTCTGCCACGTCAGCGCCCATGCACGTGACCTTTAGTTTAGTCTTAGCTGGCAAGAGTGCTATACTTTGTCCCCTATTCGAATCAAGTCTTATCTGCAGCTGCCCTGCGTGCCTGCAGCTGTGTCTATCACCTACGACTACAGCCTCGCATATCCGCCAATTTCGATTATCTTTGCTTGGCGGGAATTTGTTAGAGATATCAGGGGATGCTGGAGCTGTGACTGCTGACACGTGTGGTCAGGGGCTACTCCTATATAGGGGCACGCTGACGTGTTCATAGGAGAAGCAAGTTGCCAACCTAATAAATTTGACAGAATTGGCCACCCCTGCCCCCTGAACTTTTGCAAAAAGAAATTTGAGATGGTATGCCGTGCGCACAGGGGCCGGCAAAGCGTCGCGTTGCCACAAGGCGCTTTGAGAACTGCGATACGCAGCAGCCTATCGGCAATGACTCGATGAGTGTCAGATCCTGCCCGTTTTCTGTCGTGCGATTGCTATACACTTGAGGAAGATAACTCAAAAGCCCAAGGAAGAACACAAAGCAAGGCTTAGGAACAGCCGCTAGAAGCTCACCATACTGCTTGGGCTTATATGTCTGCTCCAAGGGCCTGACAGTAAAGATTTTCTTTTCTAGCTATACTTCTTACAGACGCAGAGTGGTAGACACTCATCCATTTTCTACTTAGAAACGGAATTGCCATTCATGCCTTATCGTTTGCCTTGAATTGACCATACGTCGTCGATACAACGTCGTGAAATCCTGCAGTATACTCCTCACTTTCCTTACACGCGCTTGAGCATCACCGGGCTCTTGCAGTGCTGTTTGTGCTTTTCCGAGAAGTCCCGTTTGTTCATCCGCTGACACGGAACCAGCCGGTAGCGTCGACAATGCTGCTTCAATCCACAAGAAAGTCGCTTCTGGCTGCCATTCGAGGAGTGTCAGGAGCACACCTGATGCATCCGTGATGCAATCGCGTGGGAAGGTATAAATTTGTCCGACAAAGACTGCCGTCGCTAGTGCTTGGCCTTGGGTCATCATGAGTTGTTGGAGTGCTTGTCGTGCTGGATCTGAGATGGATTGACCAGATGTTGGTGGTTCCGGGAGCAACCAGACACTCAAGTCTCGCAGGAAGCGGAGGACAGCTGTCAATGCGTCTCTATGCTCCATCGACAAACATGCCAACGAAGCTTGCATAAAAGTCGACAGGTAGGCAGATTGAAGGAAGCGATCTGGATTGCCCAATAAGGCATCCATGGATAATCTGAAGAAATCCTCGACAACATCCGGAATACTCTCTGGTGTGGTTGTGGACAGAAGCTTAAACATCCCCACAGACTGTCCCTCAACAAATGACCAGACTGCATCGACCGTCTCTGGCGCATTATATTCTGCATCTGCAAATTCGCGAATACAAGCACCAGACGCCCATAGGTAGCATCCTTGCTGATGTGTTGCAAAGCCAGCAGCAAGTTTTTCAGCCATGACAGGTAGCAATGGGAGTGCATGACGTCGATAATGACTAACAAACTCCTTCATGAAGCGACAGGTTCGTTCTGCAATCAGTGGATGACTCCCATTGCGATCAAGTAGCGTGGATATGGCTGGCCATAGCTCACTGAATGCCGCCACACACGGATGTGCATCGCCTGCTTCGACATAGGGATCAACAGTACAGCAAAAGACAGTCAGCAACTCGACATCATCTGCCACTTGTTGTAATTCAGCAGCAGCCAATCGGTCCTTGAATGGCAGTAAGAATGGTTGTAGCGACTGTTGTAGTGCTTCTCTAGGTTGTGCAAGGACCACGTGTCCAATCGCTTCAGTGGTTTCTAGCTTTGAATCAAAGTCAAGTTCTGGCAAGACTTGCTCGTAAAAGCCATGCAATTGTGCGATGTGTGGGACGAGATGCGTGCTGCAATCTTGGCAGAAATGTTTGAGTGCTAATGCAGCAGCTGATGTCACGTCTCGATCGGTGCGCTTGAAGCCCGAAGTGATGTAGTTCAGTTGCGGTAGAAGGACTTCTGGATGCCGTGCAGTCCATTCTGTATAACGTCCGAGAACAAGAGTCGCTGCATACCTGATCTTAGGATGTTCAGGAAGTGACAACAGCGTCTCCATAATTTGTGGCAACACTTCTTCCTCATCTGTACTGATCTCTCTCGCCATGGCACGCATAGAGAATAGAGGTGCTTCGACTTGTTGCCATTGCGCTGAGGGTGACGCCAAGAGTTGTTGGACTTTTGTGAAGGCTTTGCCGAGACAGATGGAGCCACCAACGACATTACAGCAGTCTTTGAGGACATCCCCCATTTCGTGCCTGAATGAGCGGAATGTCTCTTCTGCTTCTTTGTCGCCGTTGAATAAATCATCATCGTTGGTCAAGGGGTAGTGTAGATGCGCAATGAGGATATCGACAAGCCCAGCATAGATGGGTGCATAGACTGCTTTTGCCTCTGCGTACCGTTCAGATAGCAACGCCTGCTTCAAGTCGTACCAGAATAAGAATGTGAATTTGACGATTTCCAAATCTTCATCCACGGCGGCAGCTTCTGCGATTGCTTCAACGAGTGTTTTGAATTGCTGTGGTTGTCGAGCACACAAGATGACCCAAGCTTCTCCTGCTTCGGAGAATAATCGTGCGTATCCCCTGAATGCATCCGAGTCATCTTTTGAGGCTGCGAGACGTGGCCGTAGTGACATGAGTGAAGGAAATAGTATCTCAATACTCGCCACGACTGTCGAGTCATTCACCTCACTCGTCTCTGCGAATACTGCACATAGAAAGTCGACTGCAGCTTCAAAGAGGTCATCATCGCTTAGTGCCGAAAAGGCCAATTCGACCAATGGAGAACGAATCATGTCAATCACGGGAATCTCTCGAAGCCATGTTTGTAGACATGTCAGAAGGAGTGGACTCGGTCGACGTCCTTCTTTTTGTGTCATTTGTGTATAGACACACAATAATTCCAAGACTGTCTTTGCATTTCCCGTCAAGAGCTGTTCGACTCTTTCTTGCAGTTGTTGCTGGGACAGTCCCAATTTACGGTCTTCGCTGAGTTCTTCTGGTAGGATGGAGAGGAAGAGTAGTAGCGCTTGCCATGAATCTAAGTCTTTTGATAACACTTGCATCATATCTTGCAGCATGGTTGTCCATTGAGAGAGCTGTAGTGCAAGTGTAGCAACAGCCACACAAAGCGCTGTCAGAATCGGTTTGGGCCCTGTGGCATAGCGTACAATAAGCTGCACCAGGTTATCGCGGAGTGGTTCAAGTGCTGTGCTTGGCAATTGATGCGAATCGAGTGCGATTTTCATACGCAGTGTCTGAGCAGCGAATAGTTTCGCTTCAACAGAGGCATCCTCCTGTAGAAGGGAGAGTGCAAGTTGCCAGGCTTCTTGCTAGATGGTCAGCCTTATACAGTCTACTCAAGCGTGGTCTATTACGGATTTTTGAAAGTCTTCCAGGAACTTGCTCGCTTGTTCCTTCTGTGACCGTTCGCTGTTGCCATAGAGAGTCTGTAATGCCGCTAGCAACGGGCCTGGCTGGTTCGTCGTCATGCAACAGGTCCCTTTCGTGTATGAAGTGTTGTCTTGACTGTCTTTTTCTGTTTGAGCAACGACCACCGCCAGCTCATCAACTTGCTGCTGCTGGAAGGATGCGATGAGCAAGGCAGTCGAGGCGCAAGAGGACAAGGAACAGCCTCCGCTACCGCCGCCTCCAGCGTATGATGGTCCTCCACCAAGTGTCCCAATAAGAGACACGAAGCGACCATTACAAGACTCTCATGACGCGGCCAGCTATGCTGCAGGCCCTTCCAGTGCTTCTACCAGTACAAGCGCACGCTCCTATGGATCCAGTGTACCACTCACAAGTCTCCATCAACCAGCAACAAATCTCACCTCCCGTGCAAACCGACGCGACATCACCCACTCCCTCTCATCCCTGTATCTCGATATCCTCACCCATCCGACACCAGCAACCTGTGATGTCTTTAAGACTATCTTGGATACCTGTGTTCGTGCAGGTATCTCCTTGAAGTCCATCAGTAGTGTGATACAAGGAAGAGATCCGATTTATTGGATGACGGTGGATGCGTCGAAAATGCCAGGAACGTTGCAAGTCTTGCTTTCTCAACGGAATGCATTGGTTGCGCCGACACGCGGGATGTTACGACAAGCGGTTGCAGCAACGTTGGTGCATGATGATTTGCAGCTGTATAAATTGATTCGAGCACGGATGAAGCAGGATGCGCCATCGACTGTGCGATGGTTGGAGGAAGAATGTGATGACGTCTCCTTGATCCTCACTGAATCGCCAAATTTGGGATTCCTAGCAAGCATCAAATGTGTTGAGTTTGGGAAACGATTACAAACGCAGCGAACGGTGGAAGTACGGTTTGTGTGTCGGCATCGAGAATGGGTGCTGCAACTCGGTCAAGATGTGTATGCGGGGTTGGCCGCCATTTCCACACCAGCAGGATCACAGAGTAAAGAAGCAGGTATCAAATTGATGATGCAGAGTGGTGAGATGATGGGATTTCGAGCACAGATACGACTACGCCATCCACAGGCATCCATGGAATCACCATTCATTGCACTTGGCAAGATTCAACAACCACGAGAGCCACAACCAGATGGCAGTGTTGCGTGGTGTGGACCTGTGCCATTCAATAAGCATAGAGATTGGAAAGCCTTGGTGTTTGGTGAGAGTCCGTTTTTTGGTGTTGCTGGGATGTTGGAGATGCAGTTGCATGTACAGGCTGTCGAGGAGCAAGCGGGTGAGTGTATAATACAGTAGATACCATAGGTATTATGATCAGTCCTCCCACCAGCTCATCAGACCAAGACCGGGCGTTGCAGCACTGGCTTGCAAGGCATAGGGGACATTACTTGCCTGGAGTGGATTTCGCTGTGTGGGTGTACAATCAATGAATTGTTCATGCTCGACCTTGAAGCGAATCTGTTCGTCGTTGTCTAGGTAGAGCTTGTTGCCGTCTGTTTCCCAGATCCAGATGTTTTCAGAGAGGTCACTGGGGATTAGTGGAAGACCAAGGGAGAAAGAGTAGCATACAAGGTTGAGCCTTCTGGCAGGTGATGACTGCTGATTTGGATATCATCAAAGAAGCCCAGTGTGATCTTCAAGCCTGATGCATCCTGTGAGGCAATCTTGCCAGTCAGGACTTCCCCTAGAAAGGGTCTAAAGACAATGACTCGAAAGACAACCGTCATATAGGCACTGCCATTACCCGGTTTGACGATGCCGTCTGATTGGGAGAGGAGGTCGAAGAGGCAGATTGCGAGTCCTACGTCCATGATGACTCTGTTTGCATATTTGGCATTGATGGCGGAGGTGAGGGCGATGGCTGTGTCTGTGTTGGATGTGTCTGGAGCGAGTTCAATGACATCTTCTACTTTGGAGAGGACAAAGACCATGCTAGTACATGGTAGGGAGCTGATTTAGAGTAGAGCAGTGGTAGTAGTAGCCAATTTTGAGCAGCAGCAGCAGTAGTAGCAGCAGTCAGAGTATAATTTAGTAGCAGTAGCAGCAGTAGTAGTATAGTCTAGTATAGTCTAGTATGTGTAGTAACAGCAGTCGAGTATACGGCACGAGAAAGAATTGCGCAGGTGAGTTGCAAGGAGCACAAACTACACAGACAACACAGTGAATACACCTTGTGCTCACCTTGTACTTGTGTATCGAGTAGACCGCATACTCATTCACAACCAATGCCGCAACTGCAACATCTCCGCCAGCACACACCAGCACACTAAAGCCATCATCCACAAAGGCGCATCAGAGAACAACACACACACACACACACACACAGGCAGGGCTCGGGTCTATGCCTGACGCCGCCGCACCGCCATTCTCACAGTCGGCATCTGCAGCCCCTCCACCCTCAGCCAACTCCCCTCCCATCATCCCGCAACCTCAAGAGCAAGCGCCAGAAGCACTCAACGAGCAAGGTACATCCCCGGCATATTCAATGCTCAACGAGACCCACTTACTGACTCAAGTTCTTTGTATCTGCGGATCCGACATTGACGATAATGCAACCATTCAATGCGATAAATGCGGCAGATGGCAGCATATGCCCTGTGTTGGCATTGACCCACTCACAGATGACCTCGAAAACCTCACTTATTACTGCCATGTGTGTGATCCAAGACCACTCGACGTTGCTGCTGCACAACGGTATATTGAGCGCTTCATACAGGAAGAACGACAGCCCATCACTAAGACCAGACGCGCAGGAGGTGGTGGGCGTGGTAAGGGACGTTCTTCACGCGGTGCTGCACATGGCGCACACCCCTCAACAGCCTCATCAACAATGCACCAAGAACGCACACAATCACCGCGACAACCGCTCTTTGAGCGTGGCTTGACATTGACTCATGCGCGCGACTACAACCTCATGGAAGAATGTATCGTGAGTGACGAAGCAGGTCTCTACATTACGAGTAAGTTGGACACATTCGCCATTTGTCCAGCAGATGCCGTTCCGGATAACTTGTCAACAACTGTCAAATCAATCGGTGGTGCACATGTACGGTATGGCTTGTTTGCAGATCGTCCAGCACCCGCAGGTGCGTCAGTCGGACATCTCACCGGTATTGTGGAATTACAAAGTCAGTACATCGCAAAAGAAGAGAACCTCTACCAACAACTCAAGGGACCCCGACAACATGTTGTCTTTGTGGATCAGACCGTCTTGGCCATTGATGCACGGGTCTCGGGAAATGTCTTTCGCTTTTGTCGCAAGTCGTGCAGGCCGAATTGTAGTATCGTGCCCTTGGCTGTTGCACCTCGTTCAAAATCAGATTTACGCGTATTACGATTCACTGTGGTGTTGAGTGAGGCTTTGTCCGTCGGTTCAGAGTTGACGGTTGGGTATGGATGGCCAAATCCTGAGATTGAGCGGATACCAGGCTTGGAAGAGGATGTTGCAGCGCAAACACGATTTGCACAACAGGTACAGGATGTATTGGGGGAGTGTGCGTGTGGTCAAGGGGCGCGAGAGTGTCAAGTGGCGCGATACTTACAAACCGGTAATGGTGTTCCGAAACGATCACCGTCGGCAGACTCAAGAGGTGTCTCACCGGCGGATCGTGCGGCGTCTGTTGAAGCAGGTGGATTGTTGGATGCGCCATTGTCGCGTGAAGAGCGAAAGATACAAATGGCTATTGCACGGATGGAGCAATCAGATGCCCAGGTACCGAAAGCGAAACGACGGCGGCGGAATACAGGTGATGAACTATCACAAGCGACTCCTGCTGTGACTGCGGCTGCACCAGCTCACAGACCGACGCATAGTCGTCGTCCATCTGGCTTCAAGGATGAAACACCCACGACACCCACGACAACAATCTCCGTCACACCTGCAGTCATCCAGGAGATGCTCGAAGAAGGTGCGAAACCTAAACTGCTCCAATCACCAAGCCCACCAACCCCCGTCAAGCCACGTGTCCGACCAGCAAAACTAGCGCGTCTTCCACGATCAAAACGCGCAACGTTGATTCGGTCACCGAGTCCAGATGAAGCCATGTTGACGATGCCACGAAAACAACGATGGTTGCAAATGTACCTCCTCGAGCAAGAACGTGCAGCAGCAGCGAAACGTGCTGTTGAGCAGCAAGCGAAGGAAGCAGCAGCGCGCATTGAGCGACAACAGCAACAACGAAGGCTAGCCGCTGCGGCTGCTGAGCGAGAACAAAAAGCAGCAGCGGCGAAGAAGGAAGAGGAATTGAGGGTGATGAAGGAACGTGAAGCGAAAGAGGCATTGCAGCGTGCACGGGAACGTGAGATTTGGGGTGACTTTGCAGGAACTCCGGGGAGTACTCCTGTACCGCCCATTGCAACGGCAGCGATACCTGCTGGTGTTGTACAAGCTACTATAACGAACGGACCCTCGGACGTGGTTGCGGTGAAGCATGAACCTACGCTGGCGCCTGTTCGACCAACTGCTATCAATACAACAATGGGACCACCTCCGCTACCCAACGACAAACCTGCGTCTCCTGCAATCCCATCTGCGACCGCACCACCAGTATCGCCTGTCTCTACAACGCCTACCGAGAAGCCCAAGCCGCCGACGCCACCCAAGATTGTGAGAAAATTGAGTGTCAGTGAGTACTTGAAGCAACGCAAAGAAAAAGAGGCTCAGGAAGCGTCATCGTCACAACCAGCAGCTGGTTCTGCAGCCTTGAAAAAGGAGGAGGAAGAGGGTGATCAGTCGGATGGTGAAGTTGTTGATACTGCACAAGATGTTTCTTCTGCTGCATTGCTTCGTCGGCCGTTGTCGCCACCGCAGGGACCAGCGCGATTACCCATCTCACCGCCACAAAGGGATCATGCCTATGCGCCGTATGGAAATGGTCCACCTCCGCCACTTCGACAGGGTCAATCTAGACCTCCTCCAACCAATGGTGCCGGTTATGGTGGATACCCTCATCCGCCTTCACCTGTTGGTCCACCATTACGGGCGCCTTATGGTGGGCATCCACTTCCCCCACAGCAACAGCATGGCGGTAGAGGACCACCGCCACCTTCTTCAGCTTCTTCAGCTGCCTATGGGGCAATTCCACCAACAGGTCCGCGTGGACATGGCAGTAGCTCACGCTGAGCGATGGGTCGTTGCTCTTTTTCAAAAAAACCAACCTTCGTGGATTCGTCGGTCATGCATTTCCTGTTCCATTACCCTTCTTTCTCTTCTCACGAACTTCGTATGACGACGCACGCGCACTTGGCGTAGATGTGTTCACATTCTTTGTATATCTCCAATCTCCTCTGTCTTTGCTCCGTGTTTGTCTTTGTCGTTGCTGTTTTGACGACGTTTGTTTTTGCTGTAAAAGGAGGAACCAAAACACTCCACGTCTTGATGTCGCTCTTGCCGTAGCTCGCATCATGGATACCTTCCTACGGCTAAGACCTCCGCTGGCATCTCATACAGGCGAAGTGCCGTTCTTGAGAGTCTCTTCAGATAAGCCAGAGACCACAGTGACGCTGCAAACGCCGCTCAGTCATTCTCGCAGTCGCGCTTCAAATGATGCTCAAGTATTACAATTTTCACGCGTCTTGCAAGATACTTGCACACAAGCTGATGTCTTTCTCACTGCCATACTACCAAAAGTACTTGCTTTCGTTCAGGATGGCACAGATGGACTTGTCTTTGCCATGGGCGTGACGGGTTCTGGCAAGTCTTATACGATGTTTGGAGACGATGGCATAGCTGGTATTGTGCAAATGACGATATGGGCACTACTCAAACTCACACGTTCTCTTTCTGACGACATACCCGCAGGAGGCGAGGCTTTGGTGGACAGATTGGAAGCGATTCAGAAAAATACCCTTGTGCATGGCGCAATCACCATGACTTTGGCAGAACTCTACAATGAAAAGTTCTGGGACTTGTTACATCCGGGTACAGCACCTCTATCCCTTAAGCGCTCAAGGCATGCAGGTGTTGAGGCTTGTCAAATCGCAGGCCTAGACCACCTTCCCATCAGATCAACAAGCGAGACGTGCCATACAGTACAACAAGCATGTCTGAATAGAAGAGAATACGCAACACAAGCAAACAACACCAGTTCTCGCTCTCATGCAATCTTGACATTCCACCTGAATGGCCATGCATTGACGCTGGTGGATCTGGCTGGTTCTGAGAGACAAAAACAAGCCGGGACACACGGTGCGCGACTAGGCGAAGCTGGACGCATCAATCTGTCACTCATGGCAGTGGGACAATGTCTCGAAGCACTGAAGGTACCAGGAGAAGGTCGGTTTCCAGCCCGTCAATCAAAGTTGACTGAATTGCTGTTTGATGGGCGGTTCTGGTCCAGCAGCTCTACTGCTATCAAAAAGGTGGCGATGTTGATGTGTATCGATCCAACACGCTTTTATGATGAAAATGTACAAATGCTCAAGTATGCAACAGATGCCAATCAAGTTCGAGCGAACAGTCGTCTTGGCAGGCCCAAGCTGAGCAATCATGCCATTCAAGGAAAGGAACTTGAATTAGTCGAACGACTTTGCAGATCTACTTCACAACAAGAGTCGACCCGCTCGCGAGGTCAAAGTTCTTTTGAGATTCGGCAAGATAGCGACGGCGAGGAAGTTGATCAGACGTTGGACTATTGGCGTGACCTCGCCACTCACCTGCTTGCTGAACGAGTCACAGTAGAAAATCAGATTCGTGAGGAGCTCATGGACGAGGCAGAGCGAATGATGGCAGCGATGGAAAGGAGGCATAGGCAGGAGCTTGCCGAGCTGAGAGACATGTACGAGAAGCAGATGGATGCCAAGGTGGATCTGCTTGAGGCGAGTACAGCATCGCTTACGTTGCAACCAGTACAAATCAACACGCTCGACATGAAAGGCGAGCATCGAATCAAGAGATAGATAGTTATGCTATACGAGAAAAAGAATCATTCCAGCGTCTCACGTTGAACTGGGTTTGCCATTGTCTTTCTTCTTCGTGTCCATTGTAGCAGGAGCTGGCGACTGTTTGCCTGCCAAGAGTTGGTCGATTCTGACTCTGCCATCATTCAGCTTAGTATGTCCAGCAAGAAGCGGATGACCAGTGTCAGTGGTGCATCGTGATTCACTGAGCCCCGCTGCTTTATGATCAGCTGGCGGCGATGGAGGCAAGTCCCCCAGAAGGGGCGCATCTGCAGTCTCCTGTCCATGTGGCAGGCTGACGAGCGATACAGGTGTCGAATGCTCAGTGCCACTGCGAGGCGACTTGGATCCTTGGATGACCTCATCATAGGTAGGCAAGCGTGAACCTTCGTTGCTACCAGAGCCTTCCAATCGCAAAGGTGGGAGTTGTAGTTGCATGGGCGGTGGTGGCGGCAGAGGGAGCGTCATTGTTTGATGCACAGGTCTGCCGTGATCCTGTGGAGTCCTTGAGCTTACATACTGCTCAGCTGGCAAGCGCATATTTCCAGCATAGACTAGATGAACGTGCCTTGGCACAGGATACGGCTCACCACGTCGAATGGCCTGCCGAAGAGCTGGCACTGCGTCCATCATAATTGGACCTGCGTACGTGGGTGCCGGTTGTGGAGGACGTGGTGCGATGGGCTGATGAGGACGTTTTGCTCGCGTTGGACGCACGACGCGAGCCTGCGGTTGTTCAGGAGACACAGATGAGGCTGGTCGATCGTGAGGGTCGTTGTAGTGTCCAGGAGATCGGCCACGTACCACCAAAGGGTCACTGTAGCGAGCGGCAATTTCCACCCAAGCACCAGGCAGATTGTTTCCAGTAGCATAGGCCATCAGACTAACGCGTAGAGAGAAGTACTGTTGCTGCTCTTGTTTCTTGCCATTGTTGGCAGTAGCCGTGCGGAACTGGATACGGTCCCACAGAGTTTGAAACTCGGCCGCTTCAATAGGTCGGAATTCTGGCTGGTCTTGAGGGCCTTTGTCTCGCTTTGCAGTGTGCTGAATCAGGTCAATAGGCTCAGGCGGGTCCCTGCAAGTGCAGCCGGACAATTTGAATCCAAAGTGCTCCAATGTCTGACCATTGTACAACAGCAAAGGCTGGGGTAAGTCGACGAGTTGCACAGACACAGTGATGTAGTTCCTGCTGATCAGCACTTGTACCATAAGCCAATTTCTTACCGTCGATAGCACGTCCAATCACCTCTGGCGCGGAAGAATCCGCGGCTCAAACTCGCCTGAAACGACACATCCTGCTGCTTGCCCTCTTGGTCGTAGACGTGAACTTGGTAATAGATCTTGGAGAATTCCGGAGCACCAGCTTCACGTACACTGCCATGACGTGCAGCGCCGGCCATGATAGGGTCAAGCCTGGAAGGACGGACAGGCTTGACGGCTGAATCTTCATCATCGTCGCTGCTGGCCTTTGATTCTTGCACTTCAGGGTCGCTTGCACTCGGGCTTGCTGTACCCTCTTCGCGGCCCTCGCTGTCGGAAGAGCTGGGTACAGCTAGGCTTTTGGATTTTCGTGGTCGAAGCTTGTACTGCAATGGCGCTGCCTTGGTTTCTGTTCGAATGACAGGCATGGTTCTTGCAGTCCACTTTCCAAGCCGCGTCCTCTTATGAATGGAGAGCGCACAAGTAGGGAGCGGAAATCGGATACGGTTGCGCAGAGCGACTTGCCTCCTTACACAACCTCATGCCTCCTGAGTGATCACAAATGCACCAAGCATAGGTCTAGGCCATCTGCTCAGCGGGCGAACCACATAGACTGTTTGTTTTGTTGTTCCGCACGTATGGCAAACCAAGAGACACAGCGCGTCATAGACTGTTTCAGTGAGTCTATTACGTACCTGATGTTGTGCCACAGCCTTCGTGAAACACATACAAAGCTAATAGCTGCACAGTACAGTTTCATGGCTTGAAGAAGCGTAATGGAAATCAAGCGACAAGGGATTGACGCGCATGGCGTAGCCACGGCCTCATGCGCGTCAAGTTGCTCCCGGTTGCAACAGTAGTGCACAACTGCTCAAAGATGCAAGTCTTCTCGGAAACAGCGCTAGCGGTGAGTGAGCTGTCATGCGCTCAGCTTGCGCTTCACAAAACATGCAACAACCAGCTTCGAGAGTAGAGCTTATACCGGTATCAAGATATCGAGAGCTTAGTGGGATCCCCTGATTGTAGCAGGGTAGCGCCAGCGCTGAGTTGCTGAGGTTGTTCTCCTGAAAAGCTCCTTGTGTGCTAGGTAACATGTGCTCTCCAATCTTAACCACAGCATGCATATGACCAATGTCCGGCAGCAAGAAGACGCGGCCTGGGCACGGCCACATCCGAGATCTAATTTGAGATGTGTGTGTTGCGCTAGAAAGGATGCGGCGTCACTGCAAAACACAAAAGGCCAGACAGCTTTCTTATCTGAATTGTAGCTGGTCGACAACACACCTCTTGCCAGTCCTGTCCTTTAGCCAAACAGGCCTTTGTCGATATGCTCATACAGGACAGCTTTGTCGATGTGAAAACGTCTTCCAATGACATGCGTGTGCATCTGTTCACACCAAAGCTACAAAATGGCTCTACTGCCAAATTCCCTGCTCTCATCGTCTTCAGCGAGATATACCAGGTAACTGGCCCAGTCAAACGTCTTTGTCGTCGTCTCGCAGGCGAGGGCTTCCTTGTAGCCAGTCCATGTGTCTTTCATGAGTCTGAAGGTGCTCGCGAGATGCGGTATGATGCCGAAGACACCAAGCTGGGTAATGAATTGAAGCTCACCAAGAAATCGGAGGCCACCGACGAAGACTTGCGCTTGACGGTCGATACATTACTTGCCTTGCCACAGTGTAATGGTCGAGTGGGAGCTACAGGCATCTGCTATGGCGGCCATCTTGCCTTCCGTGCATTCAAAGACCCGCGAGTGTCTGCCATTGTAACCTTTTTTGGTACAGACATCCACTCAGGCACACTATCGCCAAATGGTGATGATTCTCTGAGGCTGGCGAAGGAAGGACACATTGGCAAGGATGTCGAGATGCTGCTTATCTTTGGCAAGCTCGACAACCATGTCCCGCGTGATGGTCGCGATCTAATCCGCAGCACACTCGATAACGCAGGCGTTCGCTTTACCTGGTTGGAATTGGCCAACGCACAGCATGCATTTGTTCGCGATGAAGATGAGAAGGGCCGATATGATCCTGCCATCACACAATGCTGCATCAGCTTGGCATTGGAGCTCTTCAGCCGTACCATCTGTCTATGATTCGTCTAATCCATCTATTTCATTACAGCCAGTAGTCATATGGCTTCTCCTCATAAGTAAAGCCGTACAGCTGCTCCAAGAATACACCCACGCCCCCCTCATCGTTGCTCAGGGTCCGATGGGTACTCGCTTCAACAGCCGCTGGCATTGCGTTGGCCATGGCAACCGCATACCCAGCAATTTCAAACATGGAAACATCATTCTGGCCGTCTCCGAATGACAGGACGTTTTTGGCTTGAATCTTGGGCTCGTGCAAGTCGAGTATCTTGGCAAGTGCAATACCTTTTGAGCCAGTGGTAGGGATGAGTTCAATGCAAAAGGGGAGCGCCTGTACCATGGTAAAGGCATTGTGTGCATACTGTTGCGTCAGCCATCCACGAGACTGTTCAAGCTCAGGCCCAGCTTTTTGACAAATAGCAGCTTTGATGATGGTCACACTGCCATCCTGTATTTGCTGTACAAAGGATTCATCCACAGAGACGACTGACTCGCCGTATCCCCGTAATTTGTCACCCCAGATCGGACCATCTGTTCCTTGCACTTCATAAACCTTTTCGCGATCATAGAAAAAAGTAGAAATGCCAGCTGCTGAGAATTGGCGGTACAATTGAATGAGTGTATCCTTGTCGAGACCGACCTCTGAAGCAACAACGCCACCTGGGTTATAGACAACGCACCCATTAAGATGAGAAGCCCGAAAGACATCTAAATTGAGAGGTTCCCGAATCTCTATGACACTCGTCCGTTGCTTGCCTGTCGCTATGACGATTGGCAGCGAAGGCCTGTTTTTACGAAGCCATTGGAGTGCATGGAACGTTCTCGGGTGAAGTCTGTGGTCCGAGTCGAGCAGAGTCCCATCAACGTCTGAGATGATCATATGAACATCAGCTTCTGCTGGAAGGGCCTGAGAGCCCATAACAATGCTAGTGTAGGAATAGATGTAGCTTCTAGGTCGCGGTCTGTCGCGTCTTCAACTTTTTTATCGGCTGATCAAACTACACAACTTAACACAAGGCTACCGGCTGCAGCTGAGCAGATTGACTGGCCAGGAGATGCCTGCCATACCCACAGAAACAGGGCTGCCTATCCCCGGCAATACTCCACATGCCATCTCCGTCACTCTCCCAACATGGGCAGCCAACGTCGGCTACGAAGAAGGCGCAGATTGGGTCGTCAGCAAGATGCAGTGTGGCTATCCACGCTTCTTTATCGCTAAAAACATCGCAAAACTCGCTGAACGGTGCGTGACGCGCTTCGGTAAACCTGGTGAAGCAGCCATGTTGTTCCCGAGCATGGCATGTGCCGAGCGATGCCGCCTGTTCATACTCGACAAGTGCAGTGAGGCAAAAGTGCGTGTGGCAGAATTGCATGATCTATCACCTGCACTGCGTCATGCTGGTGGAAGTTCATTGTGTGTGGTGCTTTATGAGGCCTCTCTCTTCCCCTTGGCCAAGCAGTACTGGCAGCACACAGGTGAGGGCATCTCTTCAAGGCAAGCGGACTATTATCTGCGTCAAGTAGATCAAGCACAACCAAAAGATACTGTTGAATTCAAAAAAGGCGGAAGCAACAGACACTACAGCCGTCAGCCGTCCACAGACAAATCCATTACGCGGCATAGCAGCTCAGCAGCCGCTGGAGATGCGGAAACGCTCAACCGCGACCAATTGACCTATCTTGAAGAACGCTACGGCCGTAATCTCAATTTGCAAAGTGTGGAGCAAGCAAAACTTGCTGTGCGACGGCGGATTGCTGGTTCGTTAACCTTGACTGATTCGCCCGAAGTGGCACTGGAAGCTAAAGAAGAATCGCCTGCTCACCAGCGCGTCGGTGTCGACGACGTTTACCTTTTCCCAACAGGCATGACATCCATCTTCCATGCTCATCAGCTTGCTCTCAGCGCTTTACCGGACGGCTCTCAACGCAAGTCTGCTTGTTTCGGGTTTCCATATACCGACACCCTCAAGATTCTCGAAAAATGGGGACCTGGTGCACACTTCTTCGGTCGCGGCGATGCGCAAGATCTGGTCAAGCTCGAGGCTATGCTTGCAGGAGGCGAGCGACTATTGGCTCTTTTCTGTGAGTGTCCCTCGAACCCATTGTTGCGTACACCGCCACTCAAGAAGCTCCGAGAATTGGCAGACCAGTATGGCTTTTTGATTGTCATTGACGAGACAATTGGCAATTTCATCAATGTTCGCGTTTGTCAGTATGCAGACATCATTGTCTCTTCCCTGACAAAGGTCTTCTCTGGAGACTCCAATGTCATGGGTGGTTCATTCATCCTCAGTGCCAAAGCACTATTCTACAAACAACTCAAAGATCAACTCACCAAGACGTACGAAGACAACTTGTGGGTCGAGGATGCCGTCACGCTCGAGCGCAATAGTCGTGATTTCATCAGTCGTATTGAACGCATCAACCAGAATGCAGAAGCTTTATGTGAGCTCGTGCTGAAACAAGACATCAAAGCGCTGCACTACCCAAAGTATGGCGAAACAAGCGCCAACTATGAAGCTATCAAAGCGCCTGACGGCGGCTATGGTGGCCTCTTGAGTATTACTTTTGACTCTGTCGAAGAAGCTGCTGTGTTTTACGATGCTCTGCATACCTGCAAAGGTCCATCACTTGGCACAAACTTTACACTGTCATCGCCGTACACGCTATTGGCACATTTCACGGAATTACCGTGGGCCGAGACGTGGGGTGTGGATCAGGCACTTGTGCGTGTCTCTGTTGGGCTTGAACCGACGGGTACGTTGCTAGAGACATTTGAGACTGCATTCAAAGCACTCACTGCGTTCAAACAGAGCTCAGTGGCGTAACGTGACGCTTTGGGCGAGCCTGTGCGTACAACCATCTGAACAACCCTATATCCTGTCCTTCCTTCCTCCACTGTCCTCGCTATGCATCCTTCATTCTTCACAGCTACATTGCTCGTCATCTCTTCAGTGTGGGCTCAAAACACATCACTGTCCTCTTGTCTGACCAGCAAATGCCCAGCATCAGCACCATGCTGCACACCTTACGGACAATGCGGGACAGGGTCGTACTGCCTAGGTGGCTGTGATCCACGACTTTCCTTCAGTATTGCTTCATGCATGCCTATGCCGATTTGCAAATCGCAGTCGTATTCGTTCTCCTCGCTTGCTCGGGTCGATAATGGATCTGGGTACTTGGGAGACGCAGGAGCCACGGATTTCACGTCCTCTGGGCCCATTCAAATCAGCGATGGTGTCATACAGCTGAGAATGCCTGCCGATTCTGTTGGTAGTGTGTTGACAACGACGCGGTATGTATGGTATGGCAAGGTCTCTGCAACGCTGCAAACGAGTCGTGGTCAAGGTGTTGTATCGGCATTCATAACCATGTCGGATGTCAAGGATGAGATTGACACGGAGTGGATTGGTGGTGATCAGAAGAGAGGGGATGTGGTTTTGCAGGAAGCGCAAACCAATTACTATTGGCAACAAGTGCTCAATTACACCAATGGTGGTATTGGCAAGATCAATGGCGATGCATCTGCGTCGATGCACACCTATGCGATTGATTGGCAGGAAGATCAAATTACGTGGTCTGTGGATGGAAGTATTGTGCGTGTCTTGAAGCGCACAGAGACCTATAATGCAACGAGCAAAATCTTCATGTTCCCACAAACACCAGCGAGAATCGGATTGTCTATCTGGCCTGGTGGTGGTCCAACACAAGCACCCGGAACGGTCGAATGGGCGGGTGGACCCATTGATCAGACATCGCAGGAGATTCAAGAGCAAGGGTTCTTTGCCATGTCTGTCAAGTCTCTCACTGTTGATTGTGCACCGCCTCCTGCCTCAGCGGGAATTGTGCAAGGCAAGACCAGTTATCGTTGGCGCCCTGATTCGACCTTGTTCCTGGCTCGTGATATTGAGTTGACGAGTGACACGACAACACTTGCAAGTTTTGTGGCAACTGGACTGAATCGTACGGCTGTCCCTGTTTTGCTCGCCACACCTTCAACTATCTCTGCACCCACTTTTGTCAACAGCAGCATTGCTATCACTGGTGCTGCTGGGATCGGCAACTCCCCCATCCAAGCCAATATCGGAACAGCAGGTGGCGATGCTCAGCGTGGTGATGGTATCTCAGGAACGCAACCGTCTGATTCCATTAGTACACGTGTGACAAACACAGCAAGCTCGCAAAATGGGGTCGGCGGATTCTCTCAAGGGAGCACGACTCGCTCCAATGGTGCCGCCGCTTCCGTCTCACGGACAATCGACGACTCGCTTGTCCTGCTGCTTTTGGTATTTGTCCTTTTGTAAGGATGATTAGGATTAGTAAAGTCTATATGGTCTAGTGCCTATGCAAATGATTGTCGGTGTAGTGAACGTATGGGCTTCTAAGGCCATGTTTGTTGTGTGTTATCGTTGGTTGATGAAATCCTTTCAAAAGGCAAAGCTGGCGCCTTCACCCGCCATAGCGACGAAATCCTCAAGATCCTCTGGTGTAACGTTGTACACGACCGTTGAATCGCGAGGCCCTGATGCTTCCGCCGCTTCGTTATTGCTGAATGGCGCAGTGACCTCCTCTGCAGAGTGTAGTATTTGTCTGTCTTCTTGCAACGCACTCGGCTCACTTTGCAGCGGCGCAACAGCAGTGGGTGAAGGGAGTGGATTGACAGGGATGGTCTCTTGAGCTGCAGAGGGAGAAAGCGGGTCTGCATCCATACGAACCGGCAGCTCATCCCAGACAGGTGGACGTGGGTTTCTGTGCATCGGCACTTGTTTACGTCCGTTGCTACGTGTCGGGTAGCTTGGGAGATGTGTCTCTGGCGTGCTGTATACAAGGGCCTGATGGTAGGCTGCAAGCGCGTCTTGTTCAAATACTCGGGCTGCGTCTGTGACATCCTGTACGGCGACTGTTGGGAAGACGCCGTTAAAGACAAAGAGGCAAGTGAGTGTTGCCAAGGCCGATGCGGCAATGAGTGTGCGCTTCGAGGCAGGCATGGCGGTTTTGGTTGTGTGGTCGTGAAGTGTGTTGGACGGTTGAATGAGAGTCGGGCCCTTGTGTAGGGGATGTATATGGTATGTGCTTTGGTCACGTTTGGTGTCTTGGTGTCTTGAGTCTTGATGTATACAAATCCTGCTGCGCTTGGAATGTTTTTTTTGTTTCCTGTCAAATCTGGTGGCGCATCATTTCAGCCAATTTGTGACTGCTACTTCATCCCGCGCCGCTCCCGAAGCCGCAGAACCACAGTCACATACACAGCTATTATGTGCTACACTCTACGCACCTAGAAACTATCGACGGTCACTCTCTTCCTTGATGGTGAAGTGATCGGCCCACTGTTTCGTCAATCGCATGCACGGCTCATCCACCAGCCGCTCAAAGATATCAGATAGCCAGAGGATAAACGGCATCTGAATCATCAATCCCAGGAACGTCGCAACCTCATACGTAGCCCAGTGTGCCGTCCGTTCATCACTGAACCGACCCTCTGCAAAGTTGCCAACGCCAAAGACTGTCCACATGGCAACAATGAAGGATTGTCCAAAGGTGTAGAGGAAGGGTCCGTGAATGAGGTAGATGGAGAAGGAGAGACGACCGAGATACTGGCAGAATCCATTCTCAAACAGCCGCTGAATATTGCGGAGTCGAAAGATACTGGAAACAATCAAAAAGGCACCAATTGAGATGAGTGTCCTTTGCTTGTCGCGATCCGTGTTCTCAAGTCCAGTAAAGATGGGCATACGGATCCAAATGTCAGACCACCAGTATGCCTTGTTTTGAGGGGAGTGATTTGGCGCAGAAACCAGGAACAAACCAACAAGCAGATTGAAGTAGTAAGTGATGGTCTCAAGCGGACCAATATCGTGCCAACTCAGTTGATCCTCCCTATCAAAGCCCAAGGCACTCGTCTCGAGATCCTTGGAAGCCTGCTTCTGGAAATCACGAGGCGGGCCCATTATGTGGCATGCTTCAGCCAGCAAGATGCCTGCACAAAAGAGGAACGGGAAGTACTTGATTTGCGTGAGGCAGTAGATGCACCATAGAGAGATGAGAATCATGCGAGGCGCTACATTGAGTCGCGATGTAGCCAGCAACACCATGATTGCCCAGAGCGAACCATGCAATTCAACATTGAGTGTCCAAGAATGAGCGTGATATTTGAGCCAAACAATCATGTCCCAGGTGAACGCATCTGGCAAGGTTGGCAGATCAGTGAACCAGTCCCAGAGCTGTGCGAGCAACGTTGGTTTTGGCGGAATGTAGTACGTAAAGAGGCCTGTGCTGTTATGTATTGGCAGCCGCACAATAAGACACACGAAAAAAGTGATGACAAATGCAGGGAGGCAAAGTCTTGCAGGTCGCCTCAGCAGAGTAGACGAAAGGTTTGCATGCAGGGCGTCGAATTTACGCTTGTGAATGAGCTCGATGGGCTTGTAACTCAGCACAAATCCTGAAATCAAAAAGAAGAGAGCGACGTTTGCGTGGCCCGAGTTGAAGAGAAGTCGGATAATGGGTAGTTTGATCCATTCTCTATCCACAAAGGGATCATCAATATGTCCAAAGCCATGACTCGCTGTTGGATGGGAACAATCCGCCCAGTGATGTACGACAACCATAAATGCCGCAACACCACGTAGACCATCCAACCAGGCTGTAGGACGGAGCTTTGCCGGCGGACGAGAGAAGATGGCGTTGTGGAAGTTGGGCCGGAGCGCATAGGCGATGCGAGAAGGTATCATTGTGCGTACACTTTGGGTTGGTGCAACGGTGACCCAAGGGTCCAAAATGTTAATGACTCTTCGGAGAAGTTCTGTGAAATCTATCCGCTGATTGTCCTGCTGCTATTGGAACGACCGGGCCTACAGCTGAGAGGGCTGACGCTGTAGAATACAGGCTGATGCTGGTCACAGTCGAGTGTCGCCGTTTGCTTTTCTGCGCGTGAGGAAGCGAAAGTGGAGAAAGAGACCCGACACGAGGCCTGGACTACATCAAAAGTGCACAGATCCGACAGTCTATTCTGCCGGGCTCTATCAGACTGGGCAACTATATAGATATAGCTAATTGCTTGCCACAGCAGCACCCTCTACCTGGAACCGCACAGCGAATGAGAAGTAGCGGTTCATGAGATCCAAGGCCGGCCTCGGCAGTGTCTTGCTGGCAATCACATTCTGCACCTTGACAAGTCCCTCATCATCAATCATACGCCGCATACGTCGAAGTAGCTCAGGCGAGTACTCTTGATACCATCGGTGCTGCTGCGTCGTAGACTTGACCACGCAGGTCAAGGCATTCTCATAGTCACTCCGGTCTTGATAAATCTCCAACAAGCGACGCCAAGCCTTGATGCTGAATTGTTGTTCCACTGCAGCTTGATAGGCTTCCTCCGCCTCTTGCTCGTGTTGAAGACGCCATGCCAAATCACCGAGAATCTCCCACTCAAGCCCCGTCTTGCGGTAACTCAAGTTTTGCGATTTGAAGTGCGTTGATTCTGCACGCCAAATGGTGTAGACGCGAAGATCTTCATACAGCACCATAAACAAGTTGTCGAGCCAGCGCTCACACAGGCGTTTATCCTGGAAACTGGGTTGTGGTTCAGCTTTGATTTGACTGCCTTCTGGCTTTTCTTCCTCACTCGCTGTGTGTGCAATCACAGGCTCAGCCAAGGTCACCTCATCTGGTTTATCTTCATCATCATCTGCGTGTGTTGTGCCATTGACAGAGACACTGCCTGCTGCAGGTGCCTTTTGTGAACGATACTCTTCTTCCATCACAAAAACTTGTGACCGTGACTTGAGCAAAGCATCCCAACCAACTTTTGTAACAAGCTTCGTGAGTAGCTCATAGGCACGTGCAAATGTTCCACGAAGTGCTGGTGCTGGTAGCCGCAGGAGTGCTTGATCGGCATCACTAGACGCGACATTCACTTCATTGGCAATCTCATCCGTGTCTGCTGCAGGCGGTGTTGGCAATGACGCAGTCTTGGCAACAGGAAGTCGATAGTTGTCCTTTTCGTAGAATGTAAACATTGGGCAGGCATTGAGTGTGAGGAGAGCCTGCTCATACTCGTCGAGCAGAATGTAGACTTCAGTCAGGCGAGCCCAAGAGCTGAATTCACTAGGTGCACAGTTGACGGCGCGTTTTGCGATTTGTAGCGCGAGATCGCCGCGGCCTTTTTGCATGAGATAGTCGCACTGAACATCCAAGAGCGCATAGTTGAGAGGGACTTTGAGCAAGGCATCGCACATGAGGTTGACGGCTTTGATCTCCTCGTCCATGTCCAGATAGGCCTTCACCAACAACGTAGAGACTTCTGGATTGCGCTCTCGCAGCTTCTCAAACAGATTGACAGCGCTGAGTCCGCGACCTGTGTATCTAAAGTACTGCAGCAAGGCAGACGTCAAGTGATTTGTCGTTGAGGTTGCAATTTGCACGTCTGGATCGCTGCCAAGCTGCCAGCCATTCTCAAACAACTTTTCAGCAGCTTCCAAGAATCGCGTCTCGCTGTCGAGGTCTGGTACAGGGTCGAGCTTTCGCCAGCCCGTCAGGCGATACGTTGCATCGTCTGAATAAAGAATCGCTCGCACCACTGCAGACAGGTACGTCTCTAGCCACATCTCGGCTGTTGGATTCTCGTGCTTGGTGCCCCGATCATCTATACTGTAGGCCTCCGTCTTGCCTGGGAATTTCACCTCGACACGCATGTCCACGCGAGAAAAGGCATTGTAGCAGCAGTAGATACCTGTAGCGATGCGCCAACCACCAGACTTGCCACTGTACTTTCCTTCACCGAGTGCATACGTCAATGTATTGAGATAGGCAGCCAGGGATGCAGAGGAAGAGGCATCCACACCCGTAACGAAATGGTAAGACCCCACATCTTTTGCATTGGGTCGCCCACTGGACTTGGCGAGATGCACGAGATCTGGTGGGCCGAGTTCCTTGAAGGCTGCACTGCTCTCCTGGCGTGCGAGCAAGCTCTCCTGTAGGTTGGTCTCTATGAATTCTGGCGTGTTTTTGAGGAACTCATTCTGCGACATGCTTGCGCCGGAGTGGGAGCAAAGTCGATGGAGCCTAGATCAGAGCGACAGAAGGACACACGCTGCGGATTGTTGGCACTGCAGCTTGACGAACGGTGATGACGCTGCTGTGCTGTGTGGTTGTGTGGATGCTGCTGCTGCTGTTTTGTCTTTGGCGCGATCCCGCATCCAGCGAGCGAGCCAGGGACACACATGAATGGCAAGCACGCCCAAGTCATGAGGAAGTATGCTGACCTACTAGAGCTTCAATCCAATCAACAAGCCAGAAGAGACTGAGCATGAAATGTACTGCTCCCTACACCATGGTTTGCCAAGGCTAACGCGACAGCGAGGAACATATTCGCGAGGTCGAGCTCGAGAATGCAGTCAAGCTCTACCAGGAGGCCCTCAAGGCGCATCACAGAGGCGATCTAGACGATGCAGCAATCGCGTATGAACAGTTGATTGCATCGTCCATCCTGCAAGATGCCGACAAGGTAGGCAGCTAAACAATGTATCAAGGGCAACAGCTAATCACACGCGCAGCCTACAACAGCATCTCGGCGTGAAGGGCCCGATGCACTCCAATCGAGCGCTGCAAAGCTCCCTGCGCTGGTCTATCGTAATCATGCGACGCTACTCTTGCAACGCTTTGAACTGCAGCAACACCCGCAGGATCAGGCCTGTAATGTCTTTCAAAACGTCCTCGCCTCGTACGCGACTGCACTGAGTTTTGACCCGGACGATACGGTTCTTTGGAGACGTACACTGGAGATAGGCGACAAATTGAATGATGTGCGCGTCAAGCGTGTTGCTCTAGAGTCTTTGCTAGAGAGCACAGCGATAGCAGAAACAGCGACGCGTGGTCTGTTCTGGCACAATGCTGCTGATCCATATGCGGAGGAGGTACGCTCAAAGCTGGTCAAGCTGGTGGACTGCATTCATCAAGTCGGCGACGCAGAAATGTCCGATCGTCTGGTCATCAAGTCAAACGGTGAAGAGCACGATCGCCTTGCCAATTTCACTCCTTTACAATTACGGGACATGTCTGCTCTGTCTATGGGCAATTTGCTGCTACAGCATTACAGTGAGCAAGAGTCACTGCCGCCTGCTGGCGTTCGACTCTACAAAATGACAAGACCAGAAACGGCGCAACTTGCGGAAAGTGCTCAATTGGAGTCAGATCAGCCTCACGCCAAGTTACACGATATTACTGAGGATGAAGTTGCGCCCGAGGAGCATTTAGCCCTTGTGACGACTGAAACACCTGCTGCCGATGACCATCCCGATTTGGAGCATGCCGAAAACGCGGAGCAAGCAGCTTCACCAGATAAACGGCAACGAGAAGAGGATGAGGTTCCCGAGCAGGAGCTGCCACCAAGTCCGAAGCGCGTCAAAGTTGCCATGAATCTTACTGGCGCTCAAGGGCAACTCTTCTTTACAGAGTGGCTTCATCGCTTGTTTGATCCAATTGATGTTCACTTCAATGACTTTCTTGCTCTTGATGCGAGTCCGCCGTTGAATGGCGATGACACGACTGAGTCGCCCACCAGTGCATATGAGGACTTGAAACAATTCCTCTACAACGACTGGTCTGAACCGCTCTACGAAGCCAGCAAGGAAATGACGCATACTGCTGCTGGAGACTCATTCGCCGCGAGCATGATGTTGGCTTTTCCAGACATTAGAAGAGTGGAGCAGACTGAAGGCTCGATGCCGTCAGCACTTTTGCCTCTGCTCGATCGTGAACCAACACCTCTTCGAGCTTTGGGTGTCTCTTGGTTACACGGGCTACTTGCGTCAGAGTCTTCCTCGTACCTAATTGGGACGTGGTCTACTCAACTTCTCGCCGTGGTGCGCAAAATTTCCATGGCTGATGAATTGCTTCTACTGCGTCAAGTTAAGCAGGCTCAATTCTCAGTCGAACGAGGTCAGAGTGATTCGACAGATGCCATTTACTTTGCACAGGCTATCCTTGAGCTGCGCTTGGATCAATTGGTTGAAGAGCAGAGACTAGCGCTCGTCGAATCTGATCGACAGGAATGCGCTCATGACATCTTGGCATCAGCGCAGCGATGGTCGGGACAGGTTCGCCTCTTGCTTTGCCTCTCGCCAGGACGTGCGAATCTGGAATGCCGCTTTGCTTGGGCTCGTGTACTCCTAAGTCAATTGTCTGGTGCCACGCCAGAAGATCTCATCGACGACTTGACGAGCCTCCGCGGCATGATTGGCGAGACTAGAATTGTGCTACCTAATGTCGCTGCAATGCAGCATGTCGACAGCAACACACTCGATCTCGAAATTCAAAAGTTCAAGACAATGGGCTTCTTTGACGAGATGTTTGGCTATCATGCGACCGGTCATCATGAGCGTCTGCTATCCGAGCTTGAGCCAATCTTACTGCCGAATGGCGAATTGTCTGGAAAAGATCTTCTCGTCTCTCAGTACTTACAGCACGCTCCTACATCCTTTCGTTCACAATTATGGCAGTGGCTCGCTGATGCGTGCTTTGCTCAAGGAGATCAAGCCAAGGGCGTTTACATCTCGCTATGTTCACTTGAGCAGCTCAATGCCTCATTATTTCAGCAAGACTACAAGACACTACTGCGGCCAGCAAGGCAACAGGCCGTTTTGCAGATGATGCACCGATGTGGCGAAGTGGTAGGCCATGTTGCTCATCTTGTCAATTCACACATGCTCGACACACTTACATTCGAGCAGTGTGTCCGCTGCATGCAAGCATTAACAACCTTTGGCACCTTATGTATGGTTGCTGCCTACCACGATGATTACATGGCAGAGAACGATGATGCATTGAGGGATGGCGAGGTTTGGGTCGAGTGTAGAGACTTGCTGCGTCGGCGGTTCGTTGAATTCTGGGTCATCACTTACCGATTCTTTGCTCGAGCTTTGGAAGCGCGCAAGGTTGCTGATGCAGGTGTACAGCTTGGCGCATTGCTCAGCACACTTCACGAAGAGCTTGGCACGCGTCGATACTGTTCGTTGGCGGATGGACTGTTGCTGGCGCTGCTTGAGGATGAAATCTATCGTCTCAACCGCGTCGAAATGGAGAATGACCTTGTTCAGGTATTTCATTGTCGGTATGACCTTGGCTTTGTTGTTGGCAATTTCTGGCCATGGGAGCATAGCGCCGTGCCCATTGAACTGTCTTTAGAGAGTGCTGCGCGCATTACACCATTCTTCTTTACCATGGTTACAGAACGCAGTCCTGGACTCTGGCTACCAAAGAATGATTTGCGTTCCGCCTTGCAAAAAGTGCACGACAAGCTATGGCCACCGTTAAAGTTGGATGAGATGCGTCTGCGCAACGAAAGCATTCTAGATGCGTTTTTGGACAGTGAGATCGTGCCCAAGGAGTTTATGCAGTGTTTGACTGGCGGCGTATTGCTCCCTTTCAAGGAAGTCTCTCAGCCCTCAGACGTCTCTATGGATGCATGGACTGGCTATCGCGACATCAACCTCGTTCTTGCTCGGATACACATGAGTTTGTACAAGACTCGCAACAAGCAAACACCAGGCAAAGGTTTCGATGAGTTGGACTCGGCGCGATACTACCTTCACTGGGATCTCACATTACAACCTGGACGCGTGGAGAGCTGGCGATCACTGGCGTTTGCATACGGCGCTCTCGCCGACCATGAGGTATCGTCTGATGCCGAACGCATCGTGGCCAATAAAAAGACCATTTGCGATTTACGGAAATCAGCTCTCCTTTGCTCGATGATGGCTGTCAGTATTGCCATTCAGCAATCTAGACGCGGCGAAGAAGATAGCGGTTTGACTGAAGTGGGCTTTTGCGACCTTCTCTACGAGTTTGGCTTGCAAATCTACAGTGCTGCGCGCGGCCCATTTGAGATGTGCGTCTTTGAGCGGCATGCATCGCGTTATCTCCAGCGAGGCTTTGAGTCTCCCCGAGAAGAGCAAGTTGCTGGCGTGACGTTGCCCATGGCTTTGCGTGTTGCGTGCAAGTGTTTGTCGAGGGCATCGAGATCGTGTTCAGTCAAATGGACGTGTCATCTCTTGCTTGGCAAAGCACACGCAAAACTCAATTTACCACCGACCGTTGCGCTGGATGACTTCGTCAAGGCCATTCAAGAAGCACCAGAGCGAGGTTCAACCTCTAGCTTCTATGGACCTTTGATTGAGCCCGACTTTCGTCTCGTGTCCAGTGTGGCCAAGTATGTACTGACGGACGATGTGTCGATTCCTGTGGCGATTGAATACCTCCGAGACACGCCCTTCACTGCAGATCTCTTGCCATTGACGGATGAGGAGGTTTTTACAAAACGCGATGTGATGGAAGTCATTGTTAAAACGCTTCAAGCGATTCGACTTTCAGACAAGAAGCAATGGCATCATCGCCCGATCCACAGACAAGCGCAACTATTACTGGAAGGCTATGGTTCATTTGAGCTTGAGGAGGATGTCAAGGCAACACCACAAAGACTGGCACAAGCATGCTTGGAAAGTTTATTCACCGTCAAGGGATCTGGCGGAAATCTGCTCAGCATCTGGCGACCAGAGACGGAACGACCGGGTCGGCATTTCGTTTATGCGAAACGCTACACCATGATGTATGTTGACCTGCTCGTCAAGCAAGGCGATATCGAAGGTCTAAAGAATTTTATGAGGCGTGCGCGTAAAGCGATGGCCAATATTCTGGATCACAAGCAAGTATGGGAGGAGATGTGTATGCAATACATTACAATGATGTTGGATGTCAATGAAGTGGAAAACGGCCTACAAGAGGCCTTTTTGGAGTCATTGATGAGCGATGAGTTTGTGCCGGCGGCGAAACGCTTGGAACAAGTCGTCAGCATCCCAGACTTTATTCAGCCTTCCCTCTTTGTCATGCGCGAGTTGTATGACTTGCGAAAATTGAACGGTGGACTTTATGAAACGGCTGAAGTGGATGATGTGATTATTGATTGCTATATCTCGCTCTACAACT
The DNA here is from genome assembly GCF_002105105.1 of Protomyces lactucae-debilis. Taxonomy (NCBI): domain Eukaryota; kingdom Fungi; phylum Ascomycota; class Taphrinomycetes; order Taphrinales; family Protomycetaceae; genus Protomyces; species Protomyces lactucae-debilis. The sequence goes on along the minus strand of NW_024467999.1, from coordinate 151,859 downwards.
TTGTGGATGACATGACTGATGCAGAGCTGGGCATTGAGGACAACAATGAGAACAACCAGGCAGATACACTAGGTGCACCTCCTGCATCGCCTAGCGCATCGACTGTTCGGCGCAACAAAATCAAGGAAGCCAAAGTGGTGAAGATTACGCGCAAGGAGGTGCTGAATCGCGCTTTCACCTTGTGCAAGCCGAAAACTGTTGTGCCTATGGACTCGCGAAGGCGCGAGGCACGTACATCGATGCGTTTGGCTGATGGAGCGAATGAAGCGGAAGAGGAAGAGGTAATGGCGCAGCATGATCTTGGTCTGCTTCAAATTGGGGAGACGGTTGAGCCTGTCATTGCGACTGAGCAGGACGTTGCGGCTTCATGGCCTGACGAATCCATCATGAATGACACCTCGCCGCCCGTCACTGCAGGTGCATCAGCAAATTTGGCCCCTGTGGTTGACATTGAGACGACTCCACCGGCTTCTGCAGGTGATGCTTAACATGAGAAGATATCTTGCCAGTGTTGCCACTGTGTAGTTAGGCCATCTGAAGAATAGATCTGCTCGAGGTTATATTCTCCCGCGTGGCGAGACCTCGGGAGGAGCTGTCAAAGAGTGCGGGTGAAACCGTGAAACCGGTGACGTTTGCGTGGGCTGGCCTTTCGAATTACGGTGCTGCCGCTCGTGCGGGCAGTATTGACTGTACTCTGTACATCGTACACGCGTTTTAAGATGGACCTCGAGCGTAGGCCGGTACCGAGTACAAGGCGCTGGCAATTGCAACTGCTAGCCTCAAGCTCAGTACTGGGTTGATCGTGTGACAAGCAGGTGAATAGTCTAGCATCATCATAAGTAGGAGGTCAATTGATATTTATGCCACTAGTATAGTTGCTAGTACCATGTCAGCAACCTGAGCATAGTCAGCCTAGTCAGCATAGTCAGCCTAGTCAACGTATAGCTTGACTATATCTTGATCTTAGCCCACGCTGTCTTGGCCTTGACTTTGCCTGAGTCTCGCCCGAAAATAGCCGAGCCCTGGATCGCAAACTCGAGGGGATCTGATTGGCCAGGCGCGATCCCAACACCTCGAGCCAGGCGACGACGAGGCCAAAGGCTCAGGGACACGCAGCCAAACAGGGCCAGCAGGGGACAGACCAGGTGGCAGTGTGGCAAACTCGAAGGGACGCGACCGTGTATATAAGAAGGCGACAGGGCCCCTCAATTATATAGTCATTCGCCATATCTTCAAAGATGACCGATATCAACCAGGTCCCTAAGCCTATGGACATCACTGAAACCCCTGTCGATGGCGGCGTCGACAAGCCCATTGACAAGGATGCTGGCATTCTTGCTGGCGCAGGCATTACAAAGGCCGCACCCGCACACATCATTGACCAGCCATGGACCACCAGCAATTGGTACCAGCACCTCAACTGGCTGCACATACCACTTCTTGTCGTGGTGCCAATGATTGGCATTTACGGCGCATTGACAACTGAGCTGCAGATGAAGACGGCCATCTGGTCTGTGCTTTACTACTTCCTCACTGGCCTTGGCATTACCGCTGGATACCACCGATTCTGGGCACACAGGTCTTACACTGCTTCATTGCCCCTTCGATTTGCGCTTGCTGCCTTTGGTGGCGGTGCCGTTGAGGGATCCATCAGGTGGTGGTCGCGCGATCACCGTGCTCACCACCGATACACCGACACAGAGAAGGACCCATACTCCGTCCGCAAGGGCTTCTGGTACTCCCACCTCGGCTGGATGATTCTCAAGCAAAACCCAAAGAAGATTGGCCGTACGGATATCGCCGACCTCAACGCTGACCCAATTGTCATGTTCCAACACACACACTACGGCAAGGTTGCTCTCTTCATGGGATTCATCTTTCCAACACTTGTTGCTGGACTTGGCTGGAATGATTGGCGCGGTGGATACTTTTACGCCGGTGTCTTGCGTCTCGTCTTTGTTCACCATGCTACATTCTGTGTCAACTCACTTGCTCACTGGCTCGGTGACCAACCATTCGAAGACAGGCACTCTCCTCGCGACCACATCCTGACTGCTTTTGCAACATTGGGAGAAGGCTACCACAACTTTCACCACTCTTACCCATCAGACTACCGCAATGCTATTCAATGGTGGCAGTACGACCCTACCAAGTGGCTCATTCAAGTCTGCAAGGCTCTCGGTCTTGCTTCTGATTTGAAAGAGTTCTCATCCAACTCTATTGGCCAAGCAAAAGTCATGATGGCGCAAAAGAAGCTCGATCGTCAACGCGCCAAGCTCGACTGGGGTATCCCTGTTGACCAATTGCCAGTGTGGGAATGGTCAGAGTTCCAGGCTGCTACGGCCAAGGATGCTGAAGACCGCAAAAATCTCATTCTCGTTGCTGGTATCGTGCACGATGTTACCAACTTTATTGGACAACACCCAGGTGGCCAAGCACTCATCAAGTCACAGATTGGCAAGGATGCAACTGCTGCATTCAATGGTGGTGTGTATGATCACTCTCTCGGTGCACACAACTTGCTCGGTTCCATGCGTGTTGCTGTTGTGCGCGGTGGTATGAAAGTGGAAGTCTGGAACACAGAGCGCAAGGAGGTTGCAAGGGATAGCAATGGCGCTGTCATCAACCGCTCAGATTTCTTGCCAACCAAGGTCTCTGAGCCCGTTGAGGGCAACCGTGCTGCGTGAGTAGTCTTGCTGAATTGCACTTGCTCTCTTCCCTTCTCCTCTTTTTGTATTCTTCCATACCCACTGATGACCAAGCTTTAGAATTTATAGAAAATCTATTGACATGTACACGCTTCCTTCTCCCCTTGAATCTTGACATGAATTCCTCGCTCGGCATTGGAGGTACAATTCAGATGGGCGGATACGGACGACGACCGAAATTGGTGAAGGTGGAGACTTCCAGGAACAAGACATAACATACAGCGCTGGGTAGCTCAGGACTAGCATGTGGAGGGCAAAGTGTTTCTTTTTTCTTCAGCATCAATGCATGCGCGTTCGCCAAAACCTACGCTACAGCGGCCAAGAACCCCCTTGAATGGCTTAAGGCGTCATCTCAGCAGTTCACTATGGCGATGGTGCTTGCAGACGATGCAGTGGCAGTTGATGGAGGAGATAATGATGATGACAACAAAATCAAACTGAACGGCAAGGATGATGCTAACGACGAGCAAAGACTACATGAAACGACACAGAGCTTTGAGCAAATTACTCGTTAACAGGGCATCACAATGGTTCGACCTGTATCTATCAGCATCAGCAATATGACAAGCTTCATTGAGTCAGCCTCGTCATCATCATCTTCCCTATCCTCTAGTGCATAGTTCTCGATCTCTGGTACGTCAGAGTCATTTTCCCTTGCCGGTCGTATAGGGGCTGCGGGCACACAGCTCTCGATTGTCGAGTAAATTCATCAATGAAATTCAGTCTGTTCTCATTGTCTACCTCATGGTAAGAAAGCCTGGCGTGGTATCAGACTTGCTGAGGAAGGATAATCATCGCTACTGGGTCAACCTTCAGCGCAATTTACATAGCATTGAGCTGGATCGCACGAGCATTTGCAGCATGAGAAGCCTAAGTAAGTAGCACGACTTCAGGAGAGCACAGTACTGATCCTCTTGCTTCTGCTGTAAGTACATAGTCGTCGGCGTGCTTGTTGCGAGCTCGAGCTTCATCTCTGCCTCGGCTCGAACTTTTCATAAATCCGGGGCAGCAGCAACTCCACCACAGAGCCGACAGTCGTACAACCACAGCTTCACCCCCCATCTACCAAACCCAAACGCAACGAGCCATGGGTGAAATCAGATTCGATGGAAAGACAGTCATCGTATGTCTGCTAGCAACTTCCGCATTCGCTAACATCAGGTGACCGGAGCTGGTGGCGGTCTTGGAAAAGCTTACTCTCTCTTCTTCGGCTCGCGCGGCGCCAATGTCGTTGTCAATGACCTTGGTGGTTCTGCTAAAGGACAGGGTGCAGACTCTCGTGCTGCAGACATCGTGGTCCAAGAGATCATCAAGGCTGGCGGAAAGGCAGTCGCCAACTACAATTCTGTCGAAGATGGCGCCAAGATTGTCGAGACTGCCGTCAAGGCATTCGGTACCGTCCACATTCTCATCAACAATGCTGGTATTCTTCGAGACAAAGCCTTCAAGAACATGAGTGACGAGGATTGGGATCTCATCAACCGCGTGCATACTTTCGGAGCGTATTCCTGCGCAAAAGCATGCTGGCCTCTGTTTCGAAAGCAGCAATTCGGACGCATCATCAACACAGCGTCCGCTGCTGGTATCTATGGCAACTACGGGCAGGCAAACTATTCAGCGCAAAAGTATATGCTCTTCTCCTTATGGTCTGCTAGCTAACGTATCCAGGATGGGTCAAATTGCATTCACGTATACCCTTGCCAAAGAAGGTGCAAAATACAACATTCTCACCAACTGTATCGCCCCTATCGCCGCTTCTCGCATGACGGCAACAGTCATGGGCGAGGAACAGCTCAAGCTCGTTACGCCAGACTTTGTTGTTCCAACCGTGGCATTTTTGTGTTCTGAGCAAAAAGAGAATTCCGGTGGTCTTTATGAGCTCGGTGGTGGTGTCGTCTTCAAACTTCGTTGGGAGCGTGCTACTGGTGCTTTGCTGAAGCCCGATGCTTCGTTGACGCCTGATGCTGTCCTTGCCAAGTGGGATGATGTCGAGAACTTTGACAAACCAACATACCCCACTGGCGCAGCTGATATGGACTACATGGGTGTCCTTGAGCAATCCAAAAACATGCCTCCCAACTCTCAAGGTGACACAAAGGTCAACTTCAAGGACAAGGTCGTCATCGTGACTGGTGCTGGTGGTGGTCTCGGTCGCGCCTATGCAATCTTGTTTGCAAAGCTCGGCGCAAAGGTTGTCGTCAACGATGTTGGCGACCCATCCAAGGTTGTTGAGGAGTGCAAGAAGCTTGGTGCAGAAGCTATTGGTGACCGTCATTCTGTTGAGGATGGTGATGCTGTTGTCAAGACTGCCATCGATGCCTTTGGGACCGTTCACGTTGTCATTAACAACGCTGGTATCTTGCGAGACAAATCCTTCTTGGCCATGACGGATGAGCAGTGGGAAATCATTCAGGCTGTGCACATGCGCGGTACCTACAAGATGACTAAAGCTGCATGGCCACACATGCTGAAGCAAAAATACGGTAGGTTCGTCAACACCTCCTCTGTGTCTGGTCTCTATGGTTCATTCGGACAAGCCAACTACTCAGTTGCCAAGATGGCAATCCTTGGCTTCTCCCAGGCTGTGGCAAAGGAGGGAGAAAAGTACAATATCCTCACAAACTGTATCGCACCCAATGCCGGAACCAACATGCTGCGAACGATTGCCCCTGAGGAAGTGGTGAACGCCATGTCTCCAGACTTTGTCGCACCACTTGTCGTGGCACTTGCCTCGGAAGAGTCTCCTGCCAACGGCAAGGTTTATGAAACTGGTTGCGGCTGGATTGGTCGTCTGAGATGGCAACGCACTGAAGGACACGGCTTCCCAGTGGATGTCAAGATGACTCCCGAGCACATTGCAGAGAAGTGGGAGGACATTACCAGCTTCACAAAGGGCGAGCCTACCAACCCAGAGAGCTCGCAGGAGACCGTCATGGCTTTCCTTGCGAATGCCGACAACCGTGTTAATGGTGGTGGTGATGAGGAAGAGGATGACACGCCACTCGGCAAGGTCAACAAGGCTATTGCTTCGCCTATTGAACAGACCAAATTCACCTACACTGAGCGCGATGTCATTCTCTACAACTTGGGCATTGGTGCCAAGAAGACTGAACTCGACTATGTCTATGAGAATGCAGAAAACTTCCAGGCATTGCCAACGTTTGGTGTCATTCCTCAGTTTGATGCACAGATGGGTATCCAGTGGGATGAATTCCTGCCAAACTTTAGCCCTATGCTCTTGTTGCACGGTGAGCAATTCTTGGAAATCAAGAAGCCTATCCCAACGGCCGGTACGTTGACGATTGACACGCAGCTCGCTGAAGTGCTCGACAAGGGTAAAGCTGCTTCAGTGGTTGTGCGTACCATCACCAAGGACGAACAAGGCGATGTCATCTTCAACAATGAATCAACCATCTTTGTCCGTGGTTCCGGTGGCTTTGGCGGCGAGTCGAAGGGTGCTGACCGTGGTGCTGCAACAGCTGCCAACAAGGTGCCTGCACGCAAGCCTGATGCTGTTGTGGAGGAAAAGACGACAGAGGAGCAGGCAGTGTTGTACAGGTTGTCTGGTGACTACAACCCGTTGCACGTTGACCCTGCATTTGCAGCCGTTGGCAAGTTCCCACAGCCCATTGTGCATGGTTTGTGCTTCTTTGGCTTTGCTGGTAAGCATATCCTCAAGACGTACGGTGCCATCAAGAGCATCAAGGTACGATTCGTGGGTAGTGTGTTCCCTGGCGAGACTCTCAAGACGGAGATGTGGAAGGAGGGCAACAAGGTCATCTTCCAGACATGGGTAGTTGAGCGCAATGCCCTGTGCATCTCTGCCGCTGCTGCTGAGCTCGAGGACGGAGCCAAGCCCAAGCTTTAGTCTGCTGTTTGTCTAGCTTCCGTGTCTCTAGCAATCTGCTTCATTGTCCCTTCTATTCTACATATATATGAATGTAGCTTGTAGTGTCTGTTCCTGAATCCCTCGGCCGAGTCCAGACCCGCAAATGGTCCCACACTGTAACACAGCGACCACACAACGCAGCACACTCACCCCTCATTCCTCTGCTCAAGCGATCCCTCTCCTGACCAGTCTGACATACACTGAGGAAGCCGATATAGTTCAAGGGCTGCCGGCGCATCCTCAATCCTTCCTGCCCTTAAAAGAAGCGTTGCGACAGGCGTTTCAAGTATGGAATTGACCTTCATCACTATGCACAGCGTCGCAGCTGATGCACGCCTTCTCTATGCCTCCGACAGCATCACTGACGTACTCGGCTACGAACCAGAAGAAGTCATTGGCAAAACGACGTTTGATTTCTTCCATCCAAATGAAGTCCCACTTGCTCGAAATGAACACCAAAACGCCGTTGACTTGGATCGCGCTAGTGTCTTGGCATATGTACGAGTCCTCAATAAGCAAGGTGAGTGGATTGGCTGCGAGTGTGTGTTTTCTATCGTCTACGATGTCATTGTTGCTGCAACAACAGTGTACCATCACGATTCGCACAGACGAATAGGAAGAGCCCTTGCAGCGCCCATTATTCGACAAGCTTTTTCTGCTAGCGTGGGTGACCCACGTTATGAAATGCTGGTGCACTTGTCGGAGCGATTTACGAGCATCGCGAGCAATCGCAGGAAAGAACCGCGTGCTGCCTTTATCCTCAATCGATTTACGAAAAACTTGACCATCTTGTATGCCACCTATGCGCTGGATGAGTTGGTGGGTCTCAGGCCTGATCAAGTTGTTGGGGAATCGCTGTTGAGTTGCGTGCAGGCAGATTGTCTGGATGGTGTCCTTGAAGCGATTGATCTAGCCAAGACTAATGACTCGGTGGCTTACATGCGCTTTGCCTGGAAATCTCCTCATGCTGGCAGTTCAGAGCACTCTCCTGAACGCATGCTGTCGGCCAATTACTCACCGGCTGGAAATGGCAATGGTCATACCAATGGTCAAAATGGAACTGGCAGTTCTGAGGAACCAGGCACTCCATCGGATGTCGGTGGTTCAATGTTTGACGATGGCACAGTGGATGTCGAGGCCGTCATTAGCTGTACGTCAGACGGCATCATCCTTGTTTTACGTCGTGCATCTACAGCACTTCCAGCACGTCCACCAAAGGGTCTCTTTGCTGTTCCTTGGTCAACGGTTCCTCTGTACCCAGCACCACCACGACCTTCTCACATGATGTACGAGACGGAAGGTGTACCTGCTGACGATATCGCTGCTGGGTCCCGCGAGAATCAACATGCACTAGGTGTCATACAAGATGTGGCCGTGCTTGTTTGGGGTCTGCAAATCAACGAAGAGATGGTGGCTCGATTGGCACGGGGTACACCTGTAGGCGATGGTGCAAGGCCTGCAGAGAGCCTACTGGAGGAACGACGCAGCAACCGACGGGATGCACGCGCCAGGGCGATGGGTTCGTCCGAGGCAGAGGGACGCCGCAGTGGATCACCGGGCCGACTGCATGGTCGTCGGCGTGCTTCTGGCGTGCAAGACGAGTAATGCTCATTTGAGTCTTTCACGACACGAGAAGCGGTCTGTCCTTTGTCTCTTTACCGTTGGTGCATCCTGCTAGCATATACATTACTTCCAACTACTACTACATGTCTTGTTCACCTCTTGTGCGACCTCCTGCCAAATCTCAGAATTCTCCTCGGGAAAAGTGACCAAGCAAGTGGCCCACGCCAGACACACATCCTGCGACAGGCCTGACGCTTGGCATGCATCTGGAATGCAGCGGCTGCGATCGCATCTTCACAAAGACGTATGTTTTCTCATGTCCTTCATCCTCCGTGCGCAGGAACCCGTCTGCATCGCGACGACGACAAGCTGCCAACTGCCCCACCGGAGAAAAGGCCCCCACACACTTCGAGGCGTCATCTTTGCACCGGGCCATCCAGTATCTGCGCTGCAGGGAGACGGACGAGTGAGCAAGAAGCAGATGGCTAACGCTTGTCACTAGTGAACATCTTCGACGACACGAGCGATCCCATACAAAGGAAAAACCATTCGTGTGTCATATATGCAATAGGGCCTATGCGCGCAGTGATGTGCTCGCTCGGCACTTGAGGATGCATGCGCGCAAAGAACAAGACGCAGCAGAGGCAGAAGCAGACTCAACGAGTGAGAGTGCGCCGACAATGACAGCGAACGCTGCGTCGAGTGCAATGATACAAAATAAGAAGAAGCGTGTCAAGATGGAAGCACTCGTACAGGCTGAGCCCATTTACACGTCTCCGTACGACTCACAGCCTGGCGGACAGAGCAAGACGTCGACAACAGCGACGACACCGGCGATGCGATCTGCTATCGATAGTCCCGTCTATCATGCCAGGCAGCCGCCCACGACGACCTATCCTCGATTATCCAGCACGCAACCGCCACCACTGCAACCTGTTCAAGCTATGCTCGATGAGGCCGCTGCCTCGCCGCATATACCGGCTCGCTCCACCTACAGCTTGTCGGTAGACAAAACTCCCTATAATCGAGAGACACAGCTTGATTACGCACACCTGGCTAGTATCCCGTGGCAACAACCCCAGTATGTCAATTTCCCACCAGACATCAATCATGGCGTCGCAGACGATGTCATGCAGCTACAAGGGTCGCTTGACCAATCACGACAACAGCTCAGATGGCCCGCACCCTCTGGAGAGTCTTTTGTTCGAGGGAGCGCACCAGGTATTCCTGAACCTCGCTCAAACATGTATGTACCGGTGCCACAGCCATACTACAATGGCGACTCACTTGATGTGTCGACACAACCTTCCGAACCTGCCATGAATCGCTGGCTCATGCTCAACCAACACAACAATCCCGTCACGAATCTCCTCAATATCAGCAGTCAGCCAAATACTACTGCAAATTGGGGCATTCCACCACCGTCAAACAAGGGTAATGGCAACATCAATGATGCTCGGTATGCGAAAATCGAGCAGGGATTCTATGGTCGTCTCTTTTCACATGGCAAGTGGGCTATTGCAGAAAAGCGTTGGTACGATGTCTTGCATGGTGGAACAGAAGATCTCTTTGCCAGTTGCGATCCAACGTGTGAGTTGCCACTGGTTCCTGGTCAACGTGCTCGTGTGAGTGAAGCATGTCGATTACGCATGATGCGCGCCTTGTTTCCAGAAAGTCGCAATCCTTACGATCCTGCATCAAAGCTGGATTATACCGGTGATTTGCTCAGTGGCTTTCCAACGTGTTCTGATTTCGATCAGGCGCTCGATACGTACTTTGAGCGCTTCACAAAGGAAGCGCCCTTCTTCCACATTGGTGTGTTTAGCATCTCAACGTGCGATCCACTCTTACTAATGACCATGGCGTGTGTTGGTTTCGGGCTTGGACAGACTGAATCCGGCAATCACTTTGTACAGAGCAATTTTGATGGCCTCAAGAATCGCATTATGGGTGATTTGGAAGGCAAGCTCAATGGCATTACGCTGGATGCGATTTCAGGTTTCGCAACGGCTTTCATCTTTCTCAAGCTTGCTGCGTTATTTGCTGATCGCGACCATTTGACGCCCTGTCAAATGATGTATATTTGCATGGTGAGTATTGCTCAAACGCACGGCATCTTTACAGATTATGGTCGAAAAGTCACGTCTGGTTTGTTTTCTCAATTCTCCAGCGTCGAGACAACGTGGAAGGCCTGGGGTCGTGTTGAGTCGTTGAAACGCATCATTGTCAGTATGCTGCGATCAGACTCTGCGTATTGCACGTTTTTGCGCACAGCGCCTGTCATTCGTGTCAATAACATCGAGATGCTCCTGCCGTGCGATGATTTGCTATTTGATGCACCGAATGCAGATGTGTGGTGGGCAATTGTTCAGGGTGAGGAGCATCCCATCATCATGCCAGCCTTGTCATCACACAATTCTTTGGACAAGCTTGTTGGGCACACGTTCCTCAACTACTACTCACTGCACACAGTCCTTAATTACCTGTCGCTACGAGGTGCTGATGCTGCTCAAAAGCTGCAAGACTACCAATCCATCCATCGCGAGACAGAGCCATTCGTGCCAGTCCCCTATGACTTGTACATTCGTGACGAAACTGGCAGGAATATGGTACACCACTTGATTTCCTTTATCGACAACTTCCAATCACTGCTCCCTTCCTTTCCTCAAGACTGGCAACGCACGAATTGTCTTGTTTTTTGGCATTACCTCTGTCTGTCACTCACGATGAATAGCGACTTGCTTGAAATCACAGCGGGTCGGTCAGGTGGTCAAGCAGCGTCGTTTGCAGCGCGTTACACCAAGAAATGGGTTCAAACGCCTGCTGCACGACGCGCTTTATTGCACAGTGCACAAGTGTATCAATTATTGGCAAACAAGCAACAAACGGATATGCGAAGTATCTATGCGTGCTTTGCAGTCTTTCAAGCGGCCCTGGTCATGACGTTGTATGTATTTGCGTCACAACCAGCCAGTACGAATGGATCCGGTACAAAGATGTTGAACGGCTCGGGTAAGCAAGACGTGTCAGCAACTGAAACAGCTGGTTTTGAGCTGACTGAACCGCTTGACTGGGCTGGTATGGGTTCCGTGGGCCTTGATCATGCTGCAGCACTGAACGGCACGCCTGCTGCACAATGGATTGCGGTGGGTGGACCCTGGCAGTTCAGTGGGAAACGACTTGATGGCTTTGCTGGAGCGATTTATTTGTTGGACATTTACAGTGATTTGCTCAAGACGTGTGGCAAGTGGAATTATGCTTCGATGCATAAGATTTTGGTTTCCATGAGGGATTTGTTGACTCGGCAGTAGGAATCAGATGTTTGCTGGATGTATGCAATGCAATTGCTATGTACAGCGTCTGCCATCTCAAGTCTGCGGCCGCATCAACCTCGGCAAGTCGAAATGAGCGCTGCGTCATGCTCCATCTGCTGGATCTGTGAATGAGTGGGATGGAGCAATTCAACTTCCGGAGGCGATGGATCATGATTCATGTATCCTCAGGCATGACTGGCATGGAGCAGGCCATCCGTGCATGCTATCGTATGGCCAGCAAGAGCATCGTATCATCTATATATGCATTGACTAGCCTCCATGACTGGCGCCCAGACAAACTGTCACTCGCCGTGTAATTGAGTGAGCACTGAGCAGATGAAGTGCATGATCACAATGCGGTGCTATTTTCGAAGAAGGCCCGTACGGAGTTACTATCTCTACAATGCTACCTGGCAAATACAGGCAGGGGAGGTGTTGTGTATGTGTGGATCTGGGTCGTGATGATGGCACTTCAGGCTCTTCCGCTCTCTTTCTTTCTTTCCCTCAGCAAACATCTCGACTGCACACCACCAACCAGCCTATATCAGTGCGCACAACCAGGTCCAAGCAAGGGCCCGGCTCCAGACAAGGCGCACTCTCTAGCATCCACTCCTACACCCTCGACATCTCTTTCCACCTGCTCTCCCAGTGTGCGCGACCCTCTTCTACGCAGCGCTCCACCCCGTCCTCTTCTCCGCCTCACAAGAGAAAATCCTCCCGCGGCCTGAACAAGCGACGACTCCCTTCACGCGCTCACCTGAGAGCCTCTGCAACACAAGCACAGCATGCTCGGAAACCCCTTCTCCAGCACAGCAGCACCCATGACCGATCCAGCGTCCCCAGCGCAACCTGCATCCACCAACGGCACATCCACGCCCACCTCACAACCCGCCACCCCAACAGAACTCCCACGACCGTATAAATGCCCGATGTGCACCAAGGCCTTTCACAGGCTCGAACACCAAACGCGTCATATCCGAACACACACAGGTGAGAAACCGCATGCTTGTACATTTCCTGGATGTCCAAAACGCTTTTCACGATCGGATGAATTGACGCGGCATGCACGCATCCATACAAACCCAAATGCACGGCGCAATAATCGAACGGGTGCAGGCAGTGGCACTGCATCCGGTGCAGCGAGTGGCAAGTCCTCTAGAAATGTTTCACCGGTCCACTCGCCGCCGCATTACAATGCATCTGTACCAACGCAGCATGGGGCTGGTAGTCAAGGACCGAGTCGACGTAGCTCAGGGCATGATTTCGATGAAATGCACGTCTTGGCTGCTGCAGCCTCTCAACAACTCGAGCAAGAACGATCCAAGCAGAATGCAAGTGCACAACAGCAGCATCACTACAATACCTATCAGCCCGCACAGTATCGTCATGCTACATTTGCATCGCCTGTCGGTCATCATACTGGTGGCGGGTATGGCAATGGTCTGCAACTTCCCTATAATCGACCCAATCTCAGCATGTCGCGACAGCACTCCAACGAGGAAGATGATCGCTATGATGGACATCGTTCTAAACGTTCAAGACCCGGTAGTCCAGTGCTGAGTACAGCGCCTAATTCGCCTGCATTGTTGGCACACCATCATTCACCCACACCGGATCATACGCCGCTTGTGACGCCTGCGCATTCACCTAGGTTGCATCCAAGGGAATTAGATGCGTTGCATGGTATTCATCTGCCATCTATTCGACAACTCTCACTTCGTGGCACACCACCGACATTGGCACCGCTCGAGGTCGACCCATTTCAGCCTGGTAGTGGGTATAATTCACCCAAGGAGTATGGTCGACACCATCATCAACAACAACCCGTCAACGCTATGCGATTGAGTGATATTTTGGAGAGTACGCAGCAGAGTGATCGGACGTTGCCTGTGCCACGGGTGAGTATCCATGATTTGGTGAGTCCACCGTCTGGACAATTGCTTCCACAGCAACAACAACAGCAGCATCTTCCAGGAAGTGGGAGTGCGTCGAGTGGTGGGCCTAGTGAGGGTCCTGCCTCCCGTACCGCGAGCCATACCAATTTGAGGGATCTTGCTTGATTGTCGATTTGGAGGAACGATAGAGAAGCGTTTTCAATTTTATCATAGACTCTGGGTATGAAGTAGCTTTCTATGGCTTGTTACAGTATTCACTTGCTATGTATCCATAGGATCTGATATGATCTGATCTCATCTGGTGAATGACGTCTCTCATCTCGCGACTGACAACCAACCCCGCCAATGTCAACACACCCAAAGTCGCATGTCTCTACAGGCATGGACCGCTCCCTAGAACTCACGTCCCTCGATGAAGACGGTCGCCCACTAGAGCCAATTGTACTCACACCCTTTTCTGTATTCTTCTCCGCTAACATGGTAGCCGCTTGTGTTTGTGGAAGGTTGGGCGGCTGGTACCTCTGCCAAGATCTTTGAAGGTCTTGATGCTCTCTTGAATGAAGGGAAACCGGAAGGAACGCCTGACAGACGTCTTCTCGTTGTCAAGTAATTGTCATTGACATCACCTGCTCAGACTAACAAAGATGTGGCAGTTTCTCGTCTCTTTGGGATCGTGCCATTGAGCTCTACTATGCACTGAAAGGAGGTCGATGCGATTACGGTGAAGCACACGCCAAGGAACACGGTCATGCGCGGTACGGTAGAACCCACACAACCGGTCTCTACCCGCACTGGTCACCCGACCAACCCCTCCATTTCGCAGGCCACTCCTTTGGTGGATGCACAATCTATCATCTTCAGCAAATGCTAGGAACTGTCCTTCCAGGTACACCAGAGATGATACGATCGATTGCTGCCATTTCATCACCGTTTCGAGGAACACCTCTCGTTGCTGCGCTTGGTCAACAATCTGGACCGCTTGCTGGGCAGAGAACGTTGAGTCTTGGGTATATGCTGAGTTTAGGGGTGCATCTCGCCAAGTCTGCCAATGTCGTGGCAACGGGTCTCTATGATTTCGGAGGAGATCAATGGATGCAGACAGATGAAGCAGCACTAGACTCACCGGATGCAGAACAGACAGTGGGTACCGTGGCAGTAGCAGACGCAGACGCGGAAGCAGAAGCAACGCCAACACGACCGACTCTAAAACGACATCCATCACAGCAAGCCACATCACTCATGCAATCTTTCCTCAACTTCTCCAATGGCAAAGCAGAAGGTCTCTCTCGAGACTCAGCAGGTTGGTGCATGCTTCCTGATTCCATGGCACAACTCAACGAAGGCACAACATGCTGTGCAGAAACGTATTATCGATCCTACACAGCATCGACGGATCCACCATTACTCTTACCACCGCTCGTTGTATGTCATTGGCTCGTTGCTCGTGAAAAGTATTCGTCTGCACGACTTGAAGCGATGCAGTTTGAAGGTGAAGAAGAAGCATGGCGACAAAGCGATTGTTTGGTGCCTCTGGCCAGTCAAGCGCATCCGTTTGCATGCTCAGAAACAGCCTGTCTGCACCTCTTACCTGAATTGCTCCAAGGCAAAGGCATAAGTCATGAACCACCACCTGTCAAGGGGGTCTGGACAGTCAGGCATTTTGAAGATACTTCACATTTCGGACTCGTTGATTAT
Source organism: Protomyces lactucae-debilis (assembly GCF_002105105.1). Lineage (NCBI taxonomy): Eukaryota > Fungi > Ascomycota > Taphrinomycetes > Taphrinales > Protomycetaceae > Protomyces > Protomyces lactucae-debilis. The sequence continues at coordinate 136,795 of NW_024467999.1, read as the reverse complement.
CTCTGGAAACTCGGGTTGAGTGAAAAGACGAAGGAGTTCTGGCAGCAACATGGTGTTTGGTTGCGTACGGTCGATGCATTGGAACAAGGAGCTCAAAGCACGGATCAACACACATCGAAGCGCACAAAGACAGGTGATGGGCCATTCTGTCAGGTCCGCAGTAGTCCAGCGATTGCCAAGGCCATGGTGGCAGCATTGACAGGAGATCAAATTGACGACACGATCCCACATGCACATCCAGACACGGTCTTGATTGCAGATGCCTAGTAATGCTCGTCTAATGCCATTACAAAATGTACAACAAATGAAGATAGACAAGGGATTGAAGCACTCAAAACATTGAATTTGCATACGCCATCGGTCGTACTGCTGGATGCGGACTTGCCTTGAAACGTTTGAAATCCATGCTGAGCTGTTCCTTCTCTGAGCGCTCGCCTTCCGGCTTCAGGGTGACGTTGATGTAAGCGCCATCGTTACCCTGCGAATCACAATAGTTTGGTGCAGAAAAGACAGTGATACAACGACCGTCATGTTCAACTTCATACCCATCCATACGCACTTCATGAGAGCGAATAATACCACGCAACCCATTCTTATCGCAAAAACGCGCTGTAATGTCCGGACCGAATTGCAGACCCACGCCACGTTTGGAAGGTCCACGACCAGGTTGTGGTTGTGGATCTGTCCAGAGCATCTCCATCATGAGACCTTCATGCCCTGGTTGCTTCTTGCGATGCCGATTGATATTGCGCAAATCATCCAATGTGACATCGTCCCTTGAAAAGAGACCACCATGCAGCACCAGGTACTCGCCATGCACCAAACACGCAAGTGGCAACAGTGAGAAACTCTCGGAAAACAATCGATAAACACGTTCATTGTATTTGGCTTTGCATTCACCCTCAAAGCCATACACTTTATTCATATCCTGAGTTTCGTGATTGCCCCGTGAGATGACCATGTGGTTTGGCATGAGCCACTTGTAGCAGTACAAGACAAGTGCAATCTCTGTTGACCAACTGCCACGATCGACGAAATCGCCGTTGAAGAGGTATGCGTGTTCTGTGCTGGGAAAGCCATTCGTCTCAAAAATGTGACACAAGTCAAAGTATTGGCCGTGCGTGTCGCCACAAATCGTCAGTTGCTCATCTTCAGCAAGACGATGGTCCGTCATTGTTGCCTCTGTCGTCAAAATCTCCTTGACCGCCACAATGATCTGGTAGACGTACTTGAGCGCAATCTTCTTGCCATCCTTGAAACGCTGCATCATGTCTGTGATGAATTCTGCAGACATGCCCTCTTCTGGCAGGGCAACACCATCATAATCATCCGGTATCGCCATATTGGCAATATCCAAACCCTCAGCCGCTGAAGGTGGGTCATCCACTTCAATCGCCTCTTCAAAAGCAAGCCGACGAATCAGCTTGTTGCATTCCTGCATGCGGACACGCGCTGCTTTGTCGTTCGGTAAGAGCTCACACACCTTTTTGAAATCCCGAAAGGCATCCTTGTGTTTTGCAATGGACACGTAAGAGACTGCACGTCTGTAGTATGCTTTCGCATACGTTGGTTCGAGCCTCACGGCCATGGTCGCATCGGCAATAGCAGAGCCAAATTGTTCAGTGGCAATCTCCGCTTGAGCCCTATTCGCCCAATACACAGCTCGCGTTGGGTTGAGATCGATGGCTTGCGTGTAGAGTTGAATAGCACCTATAAAGTCCTTGGCAAGCAGCTTTGTATTGCCCTCTGCCTTGGCTGATTCTGCAGCATTGATAGACTCTTCTGCGACTTTGATCTCCTTGGAGAGGACTTCAGAGAGCTCCGAGAGGTCAGGAATCGCTTGAGGATCGCTGCTTGAGAGGATTGGCGAATTGACTGTCGAGACGGTGGGTGATGCGAACGCCGGCTGGATGGATTCTTGAAGAGAGTCGGATACCTTGCTCAGGATGTCCGAGGCATCTTTGCTCATCTTATGGGCTCAGAGGAGGCCGTTCAAAGGATTTGTCTGTCGGCTTTGGTCAAACCTTTGGGAGTTGTTTTTTTGTGTCAAATCTCGAATCGTCGCGCGCCTTCAAAGGGCAACGAGGCGGTGATCGAGTCGACAAGCTTGAACGAGCAGCTGCAGCAGATTTGAAGAAGCTTCGAATACGTAGAAAGAGACATGGAAGGCAATGAGGTATGGAACAAGCAAAAAGCAACTCCCCAAGCGCAAAACGAAAGCAGGGCATTTGCATGTTGTGACAATCCAAAAACAGAGACATGGCAAAGAGGACAACGAGGCCAATCATTCGATCCGGCCAAACACGCCGTCTTCCTCCATCTTCTCCCGCGTCTCGTCTTCATCCATACTATCGTCGTCACTCGGTATAGCATCTTCATCCACCATGCTCGAGTCAATAGGTGAGCCCTTGTTGCCAAAGTTGCGCGACATGCTGCTCTCATCCACACTAGATAGTTAGCTTGGTGCCTCATGAAGAGATTGACTGACAAGGTGAATCCTTGGAAATTAGCCTGCATCCCAGGACTGAGTGGCGTAGCAGACAAGTTCCCTTGCTCATTCACCACACCATTCTTGTCGACCTTTGCATTCGTGAATTCTTCATCAAAATTAGCGGTATCCTGGTCATTCGCCAACACAGGCTTGAAGGGCGGTGCAATCCGTTTTTGAACAAGTGCCTCCCAATCGATATCAGCAAAGAAGGCATGTTCCCTTAGTTCAGCAGCATCGCGTGTAGCTCCTAATCGATGCGCTGGGTTACGGTTGAGAAGTCCCTTGACGAAATTACGACCTTCAACCGACAAGGTGTCCTTTGGGAAACGAACTTTGCCAAATGCGATGTTCTTGTACATTTGCTGTGTGTCTTCCGCATAGAATGGACTCCAACCACAACACATCTCAAAGACAAGAACACCAAGAGACCAAAAGTCAACCAGCTTGGTGTAGCCGGAGTCATCCAGCAGCACTTCAGGAGCAAGGTACTCAGTCGTACCGCAAAACGTATTGGTCGTTGCGTTGCTCGTCAAATTAGCCTTGCTGAGACCAAAATCGCAAAGCGCAATATGACCATTCGCATCGAGCAGGATGTTTTCTGGCTTCAAGTCGCGATAGACAATATCGTGTGAGTGCAAGTGTTCAAGTGCCAAGATGAGCTCTGCAATGTAGAACTTTGCTCGTGGTTCTTGGAAACTGCCTTCCTTTTGCAAGTGCCAGAAGAGCTCGCCACCAGACATGTAGTCAGTGACGAGGTACAGATCGCTGGGTGTCTGGAAGGAGAATTTGAGACCCACAATAAAGGGCGATTCAGTCAATGCTGTGCGGACGAGAATGTTGCGCTCACCAACGGTATGAGCCACCTCCTTCTTTTGCACAATCACTTTCTTTGACAACACCTTCATGGCGTAGATGCGGTTGGTATCACGCTTGCGGACTTGATACACCTGACCAAAAGTGCCCTTACCGATGAGCTTGAGAATTTCGAAATCATCTGGGCCATAATGTCGCTTCTCGACTTTTTCATGGTATGTTTGAATTTGAATCTCACCCGTGATCGTTTCGCCTTCCTCCTTGCGACCTTCGAGCTTGTACCACTGCTCAGTCGTCTGTTTTGGTTCGAGGTTTGGGTGGAAACGCACATGTCCCAAAAATGTTTGCGACTTCTTGTCATACACAGAGACATCCACTTCTGAATCACCAATCTGTACATCAAAACACCCATCTTGCATCCAAACTGGATTGGTGGCTAATTCTTGCATCGCTGCGCCTTGCAATTTAGGCCGACCGGATTGCATATTGTTGAGGGAGGTGCTGGAGGATTGTCGAGATTTGGGGATAGCCAGACCGGCGCTTGGCATATTATCTTTTGGTTGTTCCTTCCAGGGGCCTCCCGTGATGAACTCGTTTGACTCATACGTACAAATGACGTAGGGCGTGGACTATTTCACAGTGTTAGTATTTGTACAGGGAACAAGAGAATTGCTTACATCGGCTTGTGGTACATGAAGGCCACGACCCGACATGATGGTCACAACGAGTCGGCCCTTGGGCGGGCCAACTGGGATATTGGCCGGGATGAGGTTACTGCCCTCGGACATGGTGTTGCGCGGTGTACTAATGGGCGTGACCTGGAGATGTGCACTCAATGCTGGCAATCTGTATCAAAGTGTGTTAGCAAACCTGTTGTAGTGTATCATCTGCACGGCCAATCGACCGATCTTTACAGATGAAGAGAAATCATACCGGCCATCAAACATGCTCGGCTTGGGCGTCGCCTGTCCGCTCCGCATAGATTGTTCACGTTTATCCTCATTCGAACTACGCTGCGATGAAGATGCGCGTGAATGTTGAGACATCTTATCAAAATAGCCACTTTGTTGGGCTTGTCCGAGGATATTGCCTTCCTGAACAGTTGAGAGGGTGGGTGTTGTTGAGCCCGAGGCTGTTTGTTGCGTTGCGCTGGCTTTGCTGCCAGACGAGGTCAAGTTGAAGAAGGACTTCATTGCGAGGATCTGCCCATAGACCGGTGTGCAAGGTGGCGGCGGAGTCGCTTATAGATTTGGAGATTGGCCTGCAGGAGCCGCGGAGGAGGAGGAGTTTCGAGGAAGAGCAGATAAGGTAGCCAGATCTGTTGAAACGAGCCGGAGAGTGATGGATCGAGTGCTACAAGTCGTTTGCGAAGACCCGATGGAGGTTCTCTTTTTCCCTGTGGGTAGGAAGAGAGTGGAGCCTAATCTGCGATGGCCGGATGCGAGATCTGTTTGCGCGTTGGTGGAGGTAGAGAGATGAAGTACAAAAGGGCGGGTGGATAGTATGCCTGTAGGATGTTCGTGCTGCCTTGCGGACGGAGGGGCCCTTGGATATGAGGCAGCGTGGGTGAGTATTGGGTGAGTTGTTGGCCGGTCGGGTGCTGCTGCTGTGTGCTTGCTTGTGCTCAATTCTGCACTTTTGGGTCAGCGGGAAAGAAAGAAAAGTGACGTTGGAGGCCATTTCTTGGAGACATCTGGCACACTACAGAACAGCTATGACAATAATGACACACTCTGAATCAGCACACTATTCAGTCTTCCCTCCCGCCTCATGTCTGGCATGAAGCTTTCGCTCAACAGACTATCGAGTCGGCCTTCCGAGCCATGCCTTGAGCAGCTCGAATCACCTGACCCATCATCTGATATGGACGGAGGGTGAGAGTCTTGTAGAAGCATTTCAAGACGGCGTCGGGTCTCTTGCCCATTGCTTCGACCATCAACCGTCAACTGGGACTATGCCACTGCAATGTCAACATGTGAGACACGCTCGTTTTCGCCACCAATTTTGTAATTATATTCTGTGATGACAGCCGTTGATCAGTCTGTGCCTCCAGTTGAGCACTTCTGCATTCATGAAGCGCTAGTTACAAGGCTCAACCTGATATAGGTGCCAGTCATTGGCCTGGAAGGATTTCAATCCTCACTGACAGTGCCACAATACTCAAGGTCCAGTCCTGCCAGACTCAGGAGTTGACAAGAGACTCGCTGAACCAATTTGTATGACATTCTTCCGCTTATCATAAAAGACCATAGCATCCGCATAGCTTGGCAGAGCAGCCACCACAGCAGGCACATCATCACCCTTGACAGACGCCAGGAGTGCGTTACATAGCGAGCAGGAGTGTTCGACTTTACTGTCTTGCGCAGCAGACACTGTACTCACAAGGGATCGGGCGCGAGAGGCCAGATTCTTGCGACGCTGGATGTGTACTGAGGTCGTCTGCTCTTTATGACAGCTAGGACAGTGTACGCGTTGTGGTGAGGATGGCGCGCATGCTTGATACGCAGGAGCTGAGGCAGGTGTAGGCATGTGAGCTGCAGCAACGCTTTGCGCGCCCGTCATAGCGAGCGTCCAGCAGGTCAATTGAGCAGAGTCGAGCTTATGGACGGATGGTTAGTTAATGCACTGAGCTTCTGACAGAGTTACTCGAGTGCTGTTCGATGTCCGTGAGAATTCCCAGAGTGAAGCGCGACTGCAGCACAACAAGACCAAGCTACACAAGGATAAGCAAAGAGACTCGACTGCCAGGATGGATGAGACTCCGCTGGACAGCCCCATGGCAGATATTCAGGAAAATTCACAACGCGGAACAGGCATAGATGACGCTGCTGCCGCTCTTGAAGAAGAGGAAGAAGCAGCCGCCGCTGCAGCAGCCGAAGCCGAAGCTGCAGAAGACGACGAGGACGAGGAAGGTGATGAGGAAGACGAAGAGGAAGTACCTGCAGAGGAAGATATTTCCGCAGATGGTATCGCACCGCCACCATCGCTTCGTCGACGCGCTGTAGGTGCTCAGAAGCGTGTGCTTGATGACCTGAGTGGTAATGAAGACGAAACGGCACCTGCTACGCCCACTGCAGACAGCAATACGCGAGAGGGGACGCCGCTATTGAAGAAAAACAAACGCGGACGTCCACCGACTGTGAAGAAATCAGACCGCATCAGTCCCAATGTTGTACCGCCAGATGCATTGCAGTATCCGCTGGATGTACAAAATGACGAAACAGTCCTCTCCCATCATGATGTCGATGGAGAACAAAAGGTGGATGAGAATGGACATCTCTTTGATGGTCGCGAGTACCGTGTACGTACCTTTACCATTCAAGGTCGTGGACAACGACTGTACATGCTCTCGACTGAGCCTGCGCGTTGCAATGGTTACCGCGACTCTTACCTCTTCTTCATTCGCCACAAGACACTCCACAAGATTCAACTCGATGAGCAAGAAAAGGAAGACCTCTACCAACGTGCTCTCATCCCAGCTTCTTATCGTTCCCGACAAATCGGTGTCTGCACAGCACGTTCAGTCTTTCGTGAATTTGGCGCACGCATCGTCATTGGTGGTCGCCGTATCATTGACGACTACTGGGTTGCTGAGTACAGGAAGCATGGCTACAAAGAAGGTGAACTCGCCGACCCGGAAGACCGTTTGCCACCACCAGGAATCGAGTACAACCGTAACCAATACGTCGCGTGGCACGGCGCTTCCTCAGTCTATCATCAAGCGCCTGTTCCCTCTCGCTACGGAACTCGTGAGAATGGTATGGTGACGCGTAAACAACGCACAGCTGCCATCAATGAGAGTAATTGGATTCTTGAACATGCACAAGCTGCATCACGCTATAATGCAGACTTGGTGGGCGTTCGAGCGACTACTTGGCGGGGTGTGTATGAGCCCCATGCGAATGCCATGTTTTATCCTGCATCCACACAGCCGGCAGGATTTCATTGGGAAGAAGCACCTGCTGAAGAAGCAGAGAAGACGCGCTATGGACATGTTGTGGTTGAGGAACGCATGATTATACGTCCTTCCATCACAGGTGCTTCCGTGCACCTTCTAGATGTCGAGCAGGACGTGCTTGATGTGTTGCCAGATGACATCAAGCAGGCTGTGGAGCAACAACGGCAAGCAGAACAAGCTGAGCAAGATCGCTTCAAGGGCCCACACTGCAAAGCTCGCCTGACAATATAAGTGCATGTTTGTAACATGCATATCTAGGCTTAGCGCTGTGTAAATGACCAGCATGGTAAGGAGCGTCTCTGACCAGGAGCAATGTGATTGAGCGACATGCAGATGCAACAAATTTCGGTCGGCTTTGACGGCGGTGGGTGGGTGTCTGCCAAGTATGCTTGGAAACCTGTGATCTTTCTATCGCATTGGATACAGATCAAATGAACCAGCGAATGCACCCTTTTGCAGCGCCTTGAACGGCTTCATCGTTGCGCTATTGCTATCGCGTTGCGGCAAATGATCTTCTTCGATGACTAGCACTTGTTGCGCCTGTAGTAGCCTTCCATTGCACAAGGCTTCAGTGTATGAGAATCTAGTCATTTCTCAGCTGTCTATACGGACGCCTAGCAAGCCTGCTACTTCCTTTGTCCAGCTTCTGCACCCACTCCCACATTATAGAGTCTGGTACCTCCGATATCAGGCCTAGGATATCAGGCACCAGCCAGTGCAATTACAGAGGCAAGGCTCAGCAAGACATACATTGCATCCAGACCAGGCTCAATACGCCATACATCTCCTGCAACAAGGGCAATCAAAAAATAGGTGCCAGCGCACGAGGTCAGTGTGCCCCAAGCCTCTGACTGGAACAGCCCCTAATATCCCAGCACATCTCCCTTCACTGGCCATACATCGGTCTTTGACATCCTGCCATCGATTGCTGCTATGAGCCCGAGCGTGTAAAAGTCGAGCACCCATGATTGCGTTTCCTTTATTAAGGAGCCAGCAAAGACGCAATATTCAGGCTCATGGAGTCTACGGTCCGCAGCAGATGTTTGTTTTCATTTTCCGTAGAGAGTACCTCAAGGTTTGCTGTCCGCAATAGATGCTTGTTTTCCCTTTTCCGGATAGAGTACCTCAGACTTTGCTGGCCTCAGCAAATGTTTGTTTTCCATTCTTCGTATAGAACACCTCAAAGTTTGCTGTCGGCAGCAGATGTTTGTTTTCCATTCTCCGTGTGAAATACCTCGAAGTTTGCTGTCAAGACGAGACGACGAGAATGGAGAACAAATATGTTATGCGGACAAGACCTACAAGGTGATGTTTGCCGTTCACTGACTTGACCAGGGGAGGTTATTTTTGTTTGGTAAACATGCTCGCAAATGTGAATAAATGCGGTGCCCCTGAGTACTGGGAATGTATAAAGGCCCGCTGCGAGCAATGATCCAAAGCACTGCATCAGCCATGCAGTTTCAATTTGCCAGCACAGTACTCTTGCTTGCGTACGTCGCTAATGGCTTGGCCGTGTCAGTCAAGCAGCCCAACGAGTTGAATCCCGCGGCCAGTATGCCCAAGGGAGACCCGTGCCGAAACAGGGAACCAGTACCCGGTTGCGACCCTTCGACAGACAAATGCTGCAACAAGATCGTTGTAAGTGTATCATCTGTTTCAAATCTCCACTAATCGCTCAGAATAAGGGTGCACCCATTACCAAGTCACACTCAGCAGGGCCTCAATAGGTCGTGTTACGTATTGACAGATCCTGGTTTCAGATGCCTAATCACCTAAAACCCCTGGTTACATCTCGCGGCTATTCTTCTGTGCACAACCACAGCGACCGATCTAGACCTCGTCATCTAGATCATAGAACAACTCATTCGGCATCTTCAACAGTCGCTGTTTCCTTCCATTTGGAAGCATAGAAAATAAAAAGTATTGAATTGTGCACTTTTATGCGTGTGCATAACTCACCTTCTGCGACTTGGTTGTGCGCTGCATTAGTTATCCTGGTATCTCGGAACTACGGGACGCTTCGTGATACCGCGACGGTTTCGAAGAGTCATAGTCCTTCCTTCGCCCACCTGGCCCTTGTAGCTCCGCCCGGTTATACACCACAGGGTCAAGGAGAAGTGGCTAGAATCGAGAAAAGCCCAATTCTCGTGACTCATCTTTTATATGACTGCGAACCTTTGGTCTCAGTATGCCTCACCAAGAAGAGCTCTAGCGCTGCGCACGATGAGAAACACTTGAGACGATTTCCGGAAACATAAAATCTTAGTAATATAATCATTCAGCTCTGTCCATATCATCGCGTTTCCGCTTCCCACTTGCAGATCCACCGCGACCACCAGCACGACCAATCCCCTCCCCACGCTTACCTCCCTTTCGCGCTTGCAATTCCTTCATATCAGACACACTCGCTCGCTGTGCATCGGCAACACGCTCAGCCAAGATCATGACACCTTCCTTGTCTGCATCATACAACGGCATCTTCGTACCCAATGCCGCTTCGATGCGCAAGTATAGCTCAAGATCATACTGCGTCACAAGCGAGATACTCTTCCCTGCTCGTCCAGCACGAGCCGTTCTACCAACACGATGAATATAACTCTTGGAGTCTGTTGGAATATCGAAATTGATCACTGCATCCACCAATGGGATATCGAGACCGCGAGAAGCAACATCAGTCGCAATCAAGATACTGCGTGCACCTGACTTGAACTTGTTGAGAGCACCGAGACGTGCGCTTTGTGAGAGTTGACCGTGTAGCGGTACTGCTGGGAAGCCCAAGTGACGTAGCAAAAAGGCAACACGCTGTGTATCGTTGCAGGTACGTGCAAAGATGATTGTGCTTTGGCCAGCGAGCTCATTGACGAGATAGACGAGGTAGGCATCCTTGAATTTGAAAGGAATGAAGAGGTAAGATTGCAGCAACGTGTCAACTGTAGAGTACTTTGTTGACACTGCCACACGAACAGGATTGCTGAGCGAGGCGCGCTGTAGTTTCTCCACTTTACTCGTCATGGTTGCTGAAAAGAGGTACGTGTGTCGCTCCCGTGGAATGATTTTGAGAATCTTGTCAATGATGGGTCCGAAATCCATGTCGAGCAATCGATCTGCTTCATCCAGCACAAGGTACTTCATTGTTCGTAGTGAAAAGCCTTTGGTGTTTTCCAAGTGATCTTGCAGTCGACCTGGCGTGCATACCAGAATATGAGGCTTCTTGGCAAGTGCAACGGCCTGCGACACCATATCCATACCACCCACAATCACCACCGACTTGAGTCCAAGACTCCCACCAAGCGCTTCAAACTGTTCCGATATTTGGTATGCTAATTCTCTCGTAGGCGCCATGACGCAGGCAAATAAAGGTGATGGTTTCTCCCAAAGTGCTTGAATGATGGGAATCGCAAACGCCGCTGTTTTACCAGATCCAGTCTGCGCTAGTCCAATGATATCTTTTCCCGCAAGCGCATGAGGGATGGCCTCTGCTTGAATGGGCGTCGGCTGCTTATACCCGACTTTTGCGGTCGCTTCGCATAGTTCTGGCAAGACACCGAGTGATTCAAAGGTCTTTGCCGGTGCATCTTCTTCGACCACTTCGATGGTGCCTTTGGGATGTTGCACTGTTTCGCCCTCAGACTCGCTGTCGGAGGAGGATGAATGCGCTGAGCTCATGGTTGTTGTGTGGATGCGTCGTGCTTGCGGTCGCTTCAACTTTTTTCTCTTGCGGCTGAGGTGGCGCAGAATGTCCCATCTGAAGCCTAACTCATGCTTGCCGTCTACACAACTCTTTTCTTGCACAAGTCATCCGTAACAGGCTCTAGCTCAAATAGAGCTCATAATAATGAGCTGGCAGAGACCAAAAAGTCTAAATTCCCTCAATGCCGCCTTGACTGTGTCTAATAATAAGCTGCATTGCGCCTCATGTGCTCTTTAGTCTCGTATAAGCCCCTGGAAGTCGGCCTGGTTGTACTTCGTGTGAGGCAGGTCGTAAAAGCGAGCTCTGATCAATCGCATCCTTTGATATCAGGAGTCCAGACAGCACGAACAATCATCGCTGACCAGAGCACAAATACTTAGCAAAGATACCGACTCGCGGTTTAAGCACAACAAGCGGACATGCAACTTTAGTACATTCGCTTATACGCGCTGAGTCTGAGACCCTTTGGGTCATTTGCCATCTTACGCGAGCGCTGGGCTAAAGCAAATTGCGGCAGAATTTTCATGCGATAACAGCATGGAAAACACATGCATCTGTACCCCTGATTATCACGCAACGTGCCCATCGTGTGCACTGAGTGAATCACTGCCACTGACAATCATGCTTTTGCGTCTACTGTAGATCCGGGAGCCTAATTTGAGACTCAAGCTCCTGAAGGCTGCAGCACCCTGCGGGACATGATATAAAGGTTGTCTTCCCCCGGACTGCTTCAAGTTGTCTCGACACATCGGTTCACAATCGCAACCTCTACAACCCGTTCGCTTCTCGCGGAACTACGGAGACCAATTAACGATGCTTCAGCAGAATAGCTTGAGCATGATGGTGTTCCTCACTGCTTTCGGTGCTGTGGCTGCAGCAAATATCGATCCTTGCGGCGCCTCAATCAGACATGGATACAACTACGCAACACAAATCACGATCAAGAAGAATTTGGCCAAAGCTACGGGCGCCAGCTACGATGCAAATGCATGCAAACTTCAATGTCAGTCAAACTTTGAGATGTCATTTCTCCAGGCGGCGGAACGGGGCTCTTTGACATCGTGTCAGAAGGAAGATCCTGCTTGCTTGAACGTTGTTGCTGTGGTCAACACTGACAGCTGTGCATGTACATTCGAAGTTATATTAAGCGAGAGCACTATTTCAGGCCAGCTGGACAACTATTGCTCAATTAGCAGGATTTCAGACAGGCTTTACCAGGGCCTCAAAGTGGAAAAGAATCCTAATGGTGTTGCGCAGAGGCGAATATGCTGGCAACCTGAAAGTCACTGCGACAAAAAGTATCGCAAAGGCAAATGAAGGGCTAGCTCACAATAACTACATCTGAGTACAGCAATGACTCATAGTCATATCCAAGTATTTCTACTTGCAAAGCTTCTCAATGAAACGAGACCCATACTCTCCGTCACCTGAAATTTGATATAGTACATCAGTCGTCGTCAGACTCAACAACAGCCATTCGTAAGACCAGCCAAGACACTCTGATTGATTGATTGCGACGACGGTACACAGTCATTCGCGGGATTCTGATCAAAGAAAGATGTTGGCTTCAATGACATCTTGATCACCTCTGCTGGCATGACAGGAAAGTCCTCAGGTCTTGGCGAGTGTGATAAGGAAAAGGTATGCCACAAGACCACATCATCACCCAGTTCCGTGTCTAGCTCTTCATCTCGCTTTGTCCATTCAAACAACCCTGTATCCGCAATTGACTGGTTGGTGAACTCTCCAGCAGCATACAACTCGCCATCTCTGTACTTTGTGATGCAAATTGGATGCTGTGCGAAGTATGCACGCTTGAAGGAATAGGAGTTTGGGTGCATCAACATCATTTGTGAAGCATGAGCGTGCAACTTGTAGCCAACAGGCTTGCCGCTGATCTTATTGAACTTTGTCGGGTTCTGGACAATGAATGTGCGTGCCTTACTGATGTCCAAGTCTTGGAAGCATGGGCGAGAAAGTGTTTCGCGTTTATTGATGTAGCCAACGCCCCAGGGATTCTCTTCATCCAAAGGCATCGCGACAGATTCGTCCTTGACGATGATGTTACGATGTCCATCAACTGCCGGGTCGATGCGAACGTTGAACAAGTGCTGATGATTCGCTGCCATGGTGCCCTCAGAAACTACAGTGCCAAAGCCCAGCTTCTTTGCGTTCGCACGACCTTCTTCGGTCGTACCATTGATGAGGTCTTTCTTGATTGGCATTGTTGACAGGATACCAGTCGCTCGCATTTCCATATGTATAGCACCAGCCAGATCCAACTCCCAAGCGAAGATGTATTCATAGTTACCAACTGTCGCAACCATTTGGATGACAAGCTTGCGGTTCCTGACCACCTTGGCACGTTCATTTCTGTAGTTGGTGTGCTTCCAAAGGATACCATCATCAACTTCATGCATGCAAATGACATTCGGCATTTCAACAGCCTGGCCCTCTCCATTCGACACAAAGCCAGAAAAGTAGTGGACGGTGCCGAGACAGTCACACCCTAGACCGAGCTTATTGGCAGTCAGACCCATGCCAACATCGCCAAAGTCGAACGCTTGTTTGCGATGATAAGGTGCACGCGGATCACCGTACGGCACAGTCATCTCATTGACTGCTGCGCGATAGAGAACCTGCCGACCATCGTAGCTGACATTGTGCAGTACGAGACCCTCGCGCAAGGTGATGGCCACACGGAATTGCCATTTCTGCCAATGGACTAGGTGACCATCGACTTGAAAGGAGACACCAGAAGGTTGCTTGACGAGTAGCGGCTTTAGATCTGTGCGATGAGGTACACCAGTCAGATCAGCATGATATTCGCATCCAGATACAGCCTCCCAAGGGTCTTTGCCTGTGCTTGTTGTATGGTCCAGACCAAGTGGCAAGCGTATGATTTCCACCAATTCGTGCGTATGCCCATCAAAGACCGGGGAAAAGTCAAGAGGTCGTGCATAGTGATTCGACTCGTTTGCCTCGTCTGCCTCGTCTGGCACATCCAACGTGACATACATATAGCATTGGAAACGACGTCTGTTGTTGGTATCATCCTGTGTCCCATACATCCAAGGGTCAGTCGCCACCTTATATCCTTTTGGCAATTGCAGTCGCTCAATCTCCTTGAGGATTGCCGGATTAGCCAAGCAGACCTGCTCCATCTCAATCATTTCCTCTGCATGGATAGGCGCTTGAACGCTCTCGGGCAAGATCTCGTCCTTCTCAATCTGGCCGGACGTCAAATTGACGAGCAGCTTGTGGAGATCAACGTCACGGTCAGACTTGTACACCCACAAGTACGACTTCATACGCCTCGCTGGCGCAGCAGGTAGAGACTGGCCCAGTCGCTCTGCATCGAGATAGGGTATCAACTCTGCTTTTGCTGGCTCGCTGAATTCAATCTGCTGAAAACGAATCTTGCTGTTGCTAAAGGCCTTGCGGAGGAGCTTGCTCGTTGCTGCGATTTCATCGCATGTCAATGGGTCCAATGGATGGAGCTGGGCAACAGTCATGGTGAAGTAGAGATTCAGACGACAAAGAGCAAGCGAGTGGTCTTCTGTAGCATCGAGCAGCAGCTAGAATAGGAGCTTAAGCATGCGCAGTTGTAATTGCAGTGTTCCACCTAAGCGCGGTCTTTGATAGTCGGTGGGTACAAGTTTATCTCGTCAAGCCACAAAAACGCGAAGTGCGAGAATGCGAATTAGATAAGCGAGGGCATCTGTATGCGTACTGCGACGACAACTTTGACCCACTTCACCTGCCACCGGGTCCTGGTCATGAGCTTGCTGAGTATCACACCCGTCTTGCAAGTCAAGAACCTTGCAGCCTCTAGAGTATTCTACCTCAAGCTTGGCTTCCAGATTCAGACTGGTAGCGCTACACATTGCATCCTGTCCCTCTCATCTTCAAAAGGATCGCCCGAGATCTTGCTTCAAGAAAGCACACCAGAGAATTTGTCAGAATCGTCTGCTCCATCCGTCACACTACGCATCAAGCTCGATGGTGAACACGGAATTGATCAGTACCGCCAACTGCTCGCTGAATTGCAGCCTTCCGAGATCATGGTCCGCGGCTGGGGTCAACAGCACTTTATCATACGAGACCCCGACGGCCACGTTATCGAGGTTTCGCAAGCAAAGCCAATCTACCAGGGCTAGATACCGCTGGCCACTGGAGCACTCTCAAGCAAAATGCTCGGCAATCTGTATATTAGCTGTGCACATGCAGCATTGAAGCCTACATTCTTTGACAATGCATTGCCAATCTTCTTCCTGCCAAACCCAGCACATTGCTCAGCCATCATCTTCTCGCGTTCCTGCTGGGAAGAACATTTTGCATAAGCCTGTAGCAAGAGTGACAAAGTAGGAAAGTGCTCCTGGATTTCGACCGCCTTCTCGGCAGAGACGCCACGAATACACATGAGCATACGAATCCAGATATCACCAACACGCATATTACTTGATTTCTGATTCAAGCCATCGAAAGCGTCGTAGCTTAGAAAGTAGCGGGTGCCAGGTTGAGTCTTATTGAGGTGTTCAGAGAGTTGGACAAACGCACGACTGTCGACCATGTGATCCGGCAATGCCTTCAGTGTCTGACCCTGTATGTCAGTCTCCACATGTTGAAGCGCAACAATACCTCATAAATAGACTTGAGCTTCTTGGTCATCGTAGCCAGGTAATTAATGGTCCCATCAAGCGATGGTACGCGCTTTACGAAATGCCCATCTGCGACCTGCATTGTCGAAATAGCAGTTGTCATGGCCTCTGCAAAGAGCTCAACATTTGCAGCATGCGATTCTTCAATGATGTAGATGACTTGCTGCGCACCACATTTTGCCAGGCGAAATCGTTGCTCTTGCCAGCGTCCGTCCTTGATGGAAGCTGCGAGATCGTCCATGCGCTTACGCTCAACAATCTGGTCGAGCACAAATTCGCGACCATCGTTGCATTTGGCTATCCATAGCGCATCGCCTACCTTGAGAGAACGTTGAATGAGCTCAATGTTACTCTTATACAGAGATGCCTCGATAAAATCACGGTCCTTTTGCGTTATGACTTCGCGATTGTCAATTACGAGTTGGACCTTGAACGAGCCAGCTGGGATGATGACAGGTGTAAAGGACTGTGTGATGTCAAAAGCAGCTGCATCAACGACTTGTCGAGTGGAACCGGCAGCACTGGACGCAGGTGCTTGTGTGGCTGTAGCGAGTCTGCGCTCTGCATCAGGCAAACGCAAGTTGAGAGAAGGATCAGCACTACTTCTGATGCGCACAGCAATAGCAAAGCCATCATCGGTGAGCGAGTACTTCTGTGGGCGTCCCTGTTTCTCCACAAATCCTTTCGCAACCAATGTCTTCATAGATGCCCAGGCAGTGTAGTAGCCTTTGCCATCACTTGCGACCTGGAAGGAGCCATCGCAATGGGGTTCTGCAAGACGAATGATTTCAGCCTGCGTCATGCTACGCCCAGAGTTTGGATCGGAAAGAGCAATAAGAATAGCGTATGGTCCACTGCGAAGTGCAGGGACATAAGGTTTCACGGCTCGGGGAGCTTTCGGAGCCTTGGTCGCCTTTTCTGCTCCACTTGTCCGTTTATGTCTCTTTGCTGCGCCTGGGCGCTGATCTAATTCACTCTCTTCATCCGTCGAGGGAGGACTTGGTACCGATGCGCCTGCTAGTGAAGCTGCAGCTACCGGTGCAGCCCGTCCAGGCTTCGTCGGCATCTCGGTACCAGTCTGCTGGCAATACTGCTGTAGCATCTTTTCCAAACGAGCACAGAGCGCAGGTCCTAGACCTTTGAGCGAGATGGCCTGTGAAGGATGGCCAATCTCAAAGGGACAGGCACGCATCGAGTCATAAGCCCTTTTGAGCGTATGAACACCCTTTGACTCTTGTTCGCGAGCGCGCTCGGTCCATTCTTTGAGCCATTGGCAGTATAGCTCGTTTGGCATGATGCAGCTGGTCGGAGATCATGCAGAGAAGGACAAGATGTGTGTGTTGACTTGGTTGAGCGCGTCGATTTGCTTTACGCGACGACACAAAAAGACAATTTCAGACCAAGACCTACACTCCATACAGGATGGCCTGGCTCAGATGCATGCGCTCGCCTGTCCTGTCAAAACATACTATCTTTATACAAAGGGCTGCATCACAATGTAGACGCTGCATCGCGACAAGTCCTCAGCCGACATACGATCCATCTACGGCTGCATCTGCACACGAGGACATGCCGGAGCTACAACCATTCGCGCGCGTGTCGCCCATGGACCCGGTCAGCAATATCAAGATGATACATTATACGCTTGCGTCAGATGCATCGCCTAGGCGACGGCAAATTGAAGCCCGTCGTGTTCGAGCGCAAAAGGAATGGGTTCGCTTCTGGACTCTGCACAATCGCGACTATGCACTCAAGCTCGAGGCACTCAAAGCGCAGTATCCACCCAAGGGGGAAGTTCCACCCGACACAATGACACATTTCTATCAAGAACACATGGCGACAACACGCGCGGACCATCGGCGGTTCAATGCTTGGTGGATTGGTGAAAACTTCGGTATGCTAGCGGCGAGTTTCAAGTGTTGGTTCACAGATCGGATACCGGAACGCAAAGAGCCGGGGTTCTTTGGGTCTCATTGATTACATTTGCAGTGTGTCAAGCAGCAGGGGTACTGCAGACTGTTCTACGGCATTACTGGTCTTGTAATAGCTTGCTCTTCATGAATCAATTACCAGCAGCTGCAAGCTACAGTCTAATCTCGTGAGCTGGCCGTCGTCAGACTTGACGCATGTATCGAGTGAATGGAACGAGGCGCCTCAGATGACTTACGAAGATGGGCCGAGGCTTGGATGCTGGTGTCCTTGTCTCGCCCTTGGCCCACGCTTGTGCGTCTGGCTTCTCTGGCTTCCTTGGCCGCCGTTTCATTGGGAAAGCCCATCTGAAACGTTTCATGGGATGCATACGCTGATAGAAGAGACTGTCTGCCATGAGTGCCATGCTGAAAGTGGTCGGTGAGTCTTGACCAAGATCGCAGCAGTGCATTGCAGGAAAGTGGTAGATGCGAAAGGAGACACGTTTTAATTGATGAAACACTGACAGCTCTGTCTGAAA
Source organism: Protomyces lactucae-debilis (assembly GCF_002105105.1). Taxonomy (NCBI): domain Eukaryota; kingdom Fungi; phylum Ascomycota; class Taphrinomycetes; order Taphrinales; family Protomycetaceae; genus Protomyces; species Protomyces lactucae-debilis. The sequence goes on along the minus strand of NW_024467999.1, from coordinate 118,732 downwards.
GGACAAATCAGGCAAGGACAACAGACTGAAGCCCAATCATGGGCCCTCCATGGTTTGTGCTCTCACAATCGCAGAGGTGGAGACCGCGCAGTATCTGATACCCATGCAGTCGCTTGAGAGCAAGCTGCTGCTGTAGCGCAGGTACTTTCAATAGCGTGGTGCCCAAATCTGGGCTCGCCGATGGGCTACAGAGCTGAGCAATGTAGCATTTCAGTATCAAGACAAGGACAAATCAGCACCGAGGAATGCAGCAGACAAGACGGCAATCGACATGGCCTTGACCAATGGCCCAAGACCATTTTGGCGTTCCATGGAGGGGCTCGTGGAAAGAGGTCTCGTTCACAACAATGGCATCAGCAACTTCTGTCACTCTTGCAATGAGCAGCTCCTTAAGTCTACCACGATCACACAATGCGTCACCAGATTGAGCTGCAACCATACATTGCCCTGCCGAAGTTGCTCGATTACTGCAAGGAAAATGGCACTCACTTGAGTGCTTACTCGCTGCTTGACTCGCAGGATAGTGACTTGCTGCAGGACAAGACTATCTTGTCTATTGCGGAGCGGAGAAGCACGTTGTCGATGCCGGTCGTATGCTCATTGCACGGGCCTTGGAGCGAGGCACTTCAAATCAGTAACGCTGTCGCGCATCCGCGATCACTCCAGGCACAGGATGTCAAGCTGTCTGAAGAGGACCTCAAGGGCCTCGCCAAGCTAGACAAGACCCTGCGCAAATCAGAATTGTAGACTAGAGACAACACATCTGTGGGCCCTATGCCTCTGCAGCTACCGCGCTGTGATATTGCTGCATATGACATCCACATGTCAATCTTGCTTATGAACACCACCTCTTCCAGCATACGAGGCTTTCGTATCTCTTGCTCTACAGTTGTCTCAATGCACTGAAGTAGACGGCGTGGAAATGCCACAACGGGCCAGTGCGAGTCATGCTGCTTGAAATTTTGGTCTCGACCGATTCATTTCTTGACGCTTCATCACTAGAACTACTGCATGCTCTGATAGTCTTTCGCTTTTCTCCCTACTTGCACGCTTCTATATGGTATTGAAGCATGTGGCTAAGCCATTCCGCACTGGCTTCGCATCCTATCAAGCTGCCTTGCTCCGTCGGCCTCTGACTGTTCAGCTTTCGTCTGGCACAGCTCTCGTGCTGCTCGGCGATTTCATCGCTCAAAAGCTGATTGAACGTAAGCCAGACTACGACTGGAAGCGTGCTAGTGTCATGGTCGCTCTACGTGGCATCTTTCATTCGGGTGCCATCATTGCCTGGTACCGATTCCTCAATACCCGACTCGCTATGCCTAATGCAACACGCAGTCGCCGCATGTTTACACATCTATTCCTAGATCAGGCATTCTTCGGACCTAGCAATGTCATCTTCTTCTTTGTCGCTTCTGGCATACTCGAAGGTAAGTCAAAAGACCAAATCAGTGAAAAACTTCAAGATCGCGGTCTCGCTACTGTTGCATCTGCTTGGTGTGTCTGGGTCCCTTTTCAAGCAATCATGTTTCGCTTTGTGCCTGCAGCAGATCAAAGGCTCATTCTGGGGCAGACTCTAGCTATTGGATGGAATGGCTACATGTCGTACGCGAATGCCAATAGGAGCAAGGCTCTCCAGGTGCGAAAAGGCGGCCAGACGCCGATGGTCCAGCTCCACACTTGACGGAAACTGAGACTTCCTGATCCACAAGCATATTGCTGCTTGGAGCCAAGTTATCTTCGGCACGTCAATCGCACACGTTAGGCATCCTTCGAAATGATGTCGCAATGGGTAACCTCAGACGGGCGAGCTTCATCCTCTTGTTTCTGACACTGTGACTATTCATTGCGCGCCCCTGACGCAAGGTCGGCATAGGGTCAAAATCCCGCACTCAGTAAGTTCAGGAGTCTTCGCTCCAAGAGATCTTCGAAGCTGAGCTACACTTCATGAGCTTTGTCAGTTGCGAGGAGACTAGACCTTTCAAGGTGCTAAGCACTAAAGCTGGACAGAGTGTGTTCATGCTGACGGCCCACATCACCATGATCGGGGTCTGTCCGGTGCACCAGGACTCAGAAACTTGTGACCTGTCTCGTGTACATCACAATTCGCGTTGCATCACACCCCTCTGTCGTCTTGTTGATATTTCCCAGGTTGAATTAGCCCACTATGCGCACAAACATCGGGACTTGTGGACAAATCAGCGTCCCATGTTTCAATGTGACAACGTGACAATCGTCTCTCGGCCTCATTCGGCGTATTCGGCATTGTTTGTCGACTCCTGAATCGCTTTTCGCATCTTATAAAAAGGGCATCGAATCCCTCCGATATGCTTCGAGCGAAGCCCGCTGTTAGCATCTGCCTCGCACATCAGTCCAACAGTCATGGTGCTTATGTCAAAGTTCAATGCTATCTTGATCTTGCTGTACTTAAGCAACTTAGTCAGATCGGAATGTCCCGCAAGCACACAGCTGGTCATCAAGAAAAAATTGAACGGGTACCAATTCAAGCAGCACCACACAGACTTGATACAGTATTGTACAGATTCATTCACCAATGCATATGCCGCAGGCAAACCATTGACTCGATGTCAAGCTACAGGCGGGGTGGTATGCACCCAAGTGCAATATGATCCTCAGATCGGCGAATGCACATACACCTTGACTCTCGGACGGCTTCTGAAGGGCGTATCAGGTGAATCACAGGACTATTGTTATCCAGCCACAATAAGAGCTCGAGTCCGGGCGCAGTTGCAGCTGCCAGCCGAGAGCAAGTCGCCGGCAGCTTCATGTGAGGCGAAAATTCTCAAGAACAAGCAGGATTGCGAAGGTATTTCTTCTCAGGACGCGGCACTCTGGTATCCGAAGTAGAAGTGGATGACCGTTGTATCACGGACCGAACTCTGATACTTCTTTCAATTGTCTCTCAAGACCCTTTTCAGATGCCTCAACAGCCCTTTCTTACATCTTGCGCTATTCTCCTGTGCGCAAGCACAACGGCCGGTCCAGTCTTCTCTGCTCGGTATCATGGAATTACCCATTCAGCATCTTCAACAAGTCGCTTGCTCTCTTCTGGCTCCAATTCCTATTTCTAATACACACCTCAAAACATCCTTTTGCGTTTGGCTCGTCTGGCTAGACGCTACTCTCAGTTTTGGGGGCTTGGTCCCTGTTCAACCTCGTAGACAGGTAGAATTATCACTACCTACCAATTCTTGTTGTTGAGTATCTCAGAAGTTGACCCGACCAGCTCTGCCTTGTACCTGATGCCAACGGTTCAGCTGCAAACGCATCTCCTAGGAGTCCGCGAGGCGACTATTGCCAAACCCTCATTTATTATGTAGCATTATGTCACCGATGTGAGGTAGTATCAGCTACCTGTGGCGTAGTATCAGTAGAGGAATCTCTTGCATCAGTCATGGAAAGCACAAGAATGCCTCACGACACCCGCAAGCTCGTGCGGCAACTTCACATTTGACTCTTTCCATCGAATGTTTCAACGTCTAGTTTATATGTTTGGCTTGCTCACGAGATCATCAGCAATCGTACACATTGCGGAACCGCACTTGCCGTCTATTCTGTCAAACTTCGTCACAGAGTCTCCCCGGGATACTTCTGCAAATGAGCGACAACGTCGAGGTCTCTGCACACTTGTTGAAGGACAAATGACGAGGACTCTGCGCAGATCTCTCACAATGGTCGACCTGGCCAGCCATCAACACTGCCTACGCAAATAGCGCATCTAGGGCTTCGTAGTTGATCTTCTTTGAAAGTTTTCGTTCCTCAACAAGCTGTCTCGCAGATTCAGCAGGGCTCTCTGGCAGATTGGGCGCCGACGAGTCTCGTGGCTTCATGCGACGCTTCTTCTTGCTTGGTGCACGAATTCCTTGTTTACGATCCGTATCAGCCTTGAGCTTCTTCTGCTCCTGCGCAGCAAGATAGTCCTTGTTGAGCTCCATCCAGACTTGAGTCTTGATTTTGATCGACTCTTCATCCAACAAGACTCCATCAATCTCATCGTCGTCAACGTCTGATAGATTGGAGCCCTCAGGATTGGCAAGCCGAGAGGCTTCTCGCTCAGAACGCTTTTTTGCAGCCAGCTCCCCTTCAAGCTCTTTGGTTTGCGAGTCTTGTAAGACACCTTCCATCTCCTTGGCAATCTCAAGCGACACAGCATCGTTTGGAATCTCAGAAGGATCTCCCGTCACTGGATCTGGTGCTGTAGGGTCGATAGGCAACACATCGGCCTGTGCTCCTTGCACTTTGGGTAGAAACGGCTTCTTGAACAAGGCAGGCGTTTCTTCCTCACGCATGCCAGCAAGTGCTCGTGCTGCCGCTTCTTCGTCTTGTGCGTTAGGTCTCCGGTGTATCCTCTCCAGCTCATCCGCATCCGCCTCTCCTTCTCCATCTTCTTCGTCTTGATCATCATCGTCGCCCTCTTCACCCGCAGCTCGCTGGCGCTTGCTCTTGCCCTTTCCAGTCTTCTTTGTTGGTCCAAAAGACGGTGGCATCTCCTCACGTTCAAGCCAAACACTGCGAAAGTCATCCACAGAAAGCTCGCCGGAAGGTGTCATACTGAATTCCTGCAGTCGCGACTGGACCGTCTCTTCAGCGACTTTGACGACATACACGATTTCCGCCATGGTGCGTCGATAATCATTCATACGCGCAGCAATAGCAAGCGCTGCACCACAGACACCGGCTGGCCGACGTCCACAGTCGAGCCAGTCGCGCTTCATACGCGCAACAAGTCGAGTGGCGTCGTGCGCCACCTTCTGGGTGTCATCACCAAACTCGAGCATGCCTGCGAATCTTGTGATGTAGAGTGATGGATCTACCAGCGGGATGCTGAGGTGCAGTACCTTTACAAACTTGAGAAAGGTGGAGCCAAGGACAAAGACGTTGATGTTGAGGACATCTGAAAAGTCGATGAGCATGTGCGATGTCTTTTCCATACGGCATGTGATATAGAGACATGAAGCGACCACGTACTGAGAGCGTCGTCCTTGAATGAAGCCATTGTTCACGGCTAGCTGGAAGAAGCGCACACCCTTCTCTGCGAGACGCTCAGAAAGACGCATGGCATTGGCCAACGCGTTGATGCGCTGTCTGCCCTTGCGCATCGTCTGATCTCGTGAATTCTCACTTGACTGATTCCGGAAAGGACCTGATATGCGCGCTCCTGTTGCGCCGTCGCCGATAAAGGCGCCTTGCACGATCGCGGCACCTGAGGAAGACTCGCCAAAGGTGATTTCAGAGACGATTGTGTTTTCTTCGATGACGGTACCGCATGAAGTGCAGTAAGTTGCGCCGCTGGAAGCATTGGACTCTGTCTGGCCAGAGCCGCAGTTGGGACAGACTGCCATAATGAGATCTTCTGTGTTTGATGTCAAGATGCGATGGATAATGGCGGCTGCAGGGTTTGTCGGCTTGTTTTGCAGTGTCGCTGGCCGAAGCTGGAATCCGCGAGGGACAGCTGCGGGTTCGAATACAGGAAAACTTTAAACCACGATACAGCTACGCAACACCCACCATGTCAGATCATGCAGGGAGGCTCACAGGGGCTGACAATGACGACTAGTCAATAATGACCATCGTCAAGCCATAGGAAGACTTTTGCTGGCATAGACGGCAGTGCTCCTTGATCGCTTGAAGATTGCAGCTTACATCTCCTAAAAACACGTACATGCTCAAATTTCAACTAGCTGAAGCAACATGGCTTGCTCACAAACAAATGCGCTGTTTGGCAATATTGGCTCAATGTGCCAGTAGACCACCGCTCTCCTGATAAAATTTGTGCTATAAGATAGCCTGCTTGACTTCAAATTTCTGGAATAGTAGATTTTGAATAGGACACGTATTGCACCTGCTTCTTGGCGGTCCACTACTTCCTCACACATCACCATCATCTCTCCAAGTACGAGACTTCGGGGTGGGCTAGCCGTCAGAGCGTCCCATTCGTATGATGAGATCCCAGAAGGCCATTTCTGCCTTTTTCAGCAGCTGCTTCATTCTGCTTCTACACCTTTTTTTGATACTCAATCCAACACAGAGCGTCTCGGCAGCCGCTTCACCGTTCACAAGAAAGCACCTTCAACTGAAGTTATGGAAGACCTTGAGTATCGCAGATTGCACAAGCCTGGGCTCCGTACCATGTTTGGGCTACTTCAACAGCCTCGTTCCCACAGATGTTGCGCTTGACACTTGTCAGCCTGTCCCAAAGGAGGGCTCATTGTCACCAGCAGCATGGATCTTACTAGCAAGTCGACTGAAAAGCAAAGATCAAAGCCCAAGCTGTTTTTGCTTCTACCAAATCACTTTCGACTCCCTCCAAAGTGGGACAGAGTGCTCTCCTTACCAAGTGCTGAAGCGGATTGAACATACTTTACAAGCTCGGGGTGCTAGGCCAAGCTTCGTGGCAGAAGTACCGAAAGCCTGGAACCTCACCAGAATTGGGCACTAACGAATGAATGGCTCCGCTTTGGCACATTTGCACCATGATTCTTTTCAAAGCCTATACCTTTGGCCGGTATCCAAAGTCAAGGCACACGGTCACTGTGGTTCCAGGCAGTTCTGATCACGTTGTATGTGTCCGGTACTCCACATTGTCAAAACAATCGGTGCAGCTTATAGTTATCTCCAGCCTTGGTCAGTAGGTATCATTGGAACTTTCAGAATTGCAGGCAATATCGGATACTGACTGTCTTCATTTTGATACTTTTGATCATTTACATCTTCTCTGCATGTCACTTGCCAACATCGAGAACGCACTCAGTCGCTATGCATGAGACTCGTGCTCAACAAAATTGTGTTTGAATTGGAAGCTTCAGATGACACGAGTCGGCAATCGTGACAAGTATACTAAAGCAATTGGAATCCATGCAGTCAATTCAACCATGCCTATGCGTAAACACAGGGGATTCAGTCTCCACCATAGCAAAGCCATCCTCTGCAGCCGACTCGGGCGGCAACTGAATGCCCGAACCAGGTGGATACATTTGTGCTTCATTGCTGAAGGCAGTAACACCCGTCTCACCCGCATGACGTGTTGCTACTCGACCACCACTTGTTGCCGCTGGAAAGGGTAAAGCTGCTGGTCCCACTTTAACAGTAGCGCGATACTCTTGGTTGATTTTGAAACCTGTCTGATCGGCCACCTTGACTTGTTCGAGTCTACCTTTGCGCACGCAATTGGCAATTTGCTGAGCAACGAGCATCTTGTAGGAACCATCTGGCATACTGTAATTGCGATCCACCCAGTCAATAATATCACGCGTTGTTGATCCATTGGTTGCAGCGAGTGTCTGGATGGCTCGAATGACAATTTGCTCCATGGGCGGCTGGCCAGGGACATTACATGCCTCATCTTCGGCACTGACAGGTGGGACATACTCATCCCCAGGACCATATTGTTGTCCCAACAATCTGACACGCTCCTCTGCAATCGCTTGCTCCTGCTTTGCATGGATTTCTTCAAGGATATTGCGTGTTTCTGGTGCGAAGAGCTTGAGGTGCGGTGCGTCCCGTGCAGCAGCCAGAATGATATCCACCAAGTGTGAGGTGGGCAAAGACGCGAGGTAAGTCTTCTTTTGTACTTCTGTCAAGTCGGCGCCATCGGAACCCATCTCCAGTGGTTTGTGTCCTCGTTTCTCATCACACGCACTGCAAAACCATTCTGCATCCGGTAGCGTCACCAGGAGGTTGTCAATGACTGGTAAGTGGCAGAGCTGATGGTATGGCTCATTGCAACCATCGCAAAAGACGATCATGTTGCTCTTCGGTGAATGACCACGCTCGCAGACTTTGCAAAAGAGGGAATCAAGCACTGGCTTCTTGGGAGGTCCACCACGACGTCTGCCACTCGTCTGCTTACTTGGGTTGAACTGCGATGGTTTATGCACCTTGCGTCCTGACTTTGTCTTCATGCCTTCCATGTTGTACTCTTCATCTGAATCATTCTCATCCTTGACTTCCGTCTTGCGACTGAAACCAGATCCACGTTTTGCCACAACCTTTTGCTTTTTGGCTGCTGGTGGCGTACTTGACGAGGCGGGTCTCGCTGCAGCCAATGCAGGAATGATGGGCGTTGGGATTTGCGGTTGTTGAGGTGGCTGTGATACGGCTGGTGATTGCTTTACCCTCATCTGCGCTTGTCCTTGCAATTGTGGTTGTGACTGCGGTTGTGTTGAGCCGTGGTTTTGGCTCTGATCATAACCATAGTGCTTGGCAGCTTGCATCTGTAGGTATGCGTATTTAGCTGCATCTGCTTGCTGCTGTTGTTGATCAGAGTTACTGCCAACAGAACCACTGCGATGCGATTGCAGTTGCGGTGGCGCACCATTACTGTGCATAGACGCGCTATGTGGTGAATTGAGCGACAAGCCACCGTACAGGGCAGTGTTCGCAGTGCTAACAGATCCATTGCTGCTGCCGATATGCGTGTTGTAGCCTTGCATCGACATAGGGTTCGCGACAGTCGGGTCAAAGTACGCGTTGTACTGTGTATCACGATCCTATAGCTCGTTAGCATCTTGGTCTTTTGGATGGTCGCTGAATTCAATCACACTCAACAGACGCGATTAAAGCAAACATACACTGGAGAGATGACCCGATGGCGCACCATATGGATTGTGTCCGAGCGATGACTGCTGCATCTGATGCCGGAACGCTTGCGCTTGACCAGACAAGTTCATACTGGCCGAGAAGGAGCCATTGTTGTAGGACCCACCGCTACCGCCACCACCGGCGCCCATAAACGGCTGCGCATACCCAGACCCATCCGAGGACTGTGCTACATTGGCTGTTGAATTGGCTTGATTACTTCCTTGCCCGGATTGCGACTCTGCACGACCATGTTGTGCTTGCTCGGTCGGTGGTCGTGGTGCATAATCGCCATAGGGACTGAAGCTCATCGTTTGACTTACTGAGACCAATGGACGTCGTACCGTGACGCTTCCTCGCTGCTAGAGTCCAGCTCCTGCGACTCACAAATCCCGAGCTGCTGATCAGTGGGTCTCTCACTCTCTTGTAGATGCCTCTGACTGACTTCCCTGGCTACAGAAGTCTGTCTCTGCTTGTAGCCAGTCTCAGTCTCTTGTTTGGCCTGGAGTGCACGTGCTTGGAAACTCGGAGTGGCAGAGTCTCAGAACAAGCAGCAGCAGGTCTAGCGGTGGATGGAGCACTGCAGCTTGCTTGTAACCTTCTATCGGCCATTGGATTGTATGCCAGTTGAAGGTCTAGTTGTAGCCAGAACCAGCATCTGTATATGTGACTGTCCCCGGAGACTTGCGATGTCGCCAGCCAATCACACGCTGCCATCTAATCTCTGCCCGGCTACCGAGTACTTATTAAAGCCAACTACACCTGCCTCTGGCTAGCTACCTCCAGTCAATTTGTACTCTATGACTTCTCTGCAAGGTACACTTGAAGGCGTTGTCCTGCTCACGAGGCATGGAGACCGCACACGCTTCTACCAGAACCCTGAAGCTGGCTATGCAGGCACAAACACGCACATCACACCCCTCGGTGAAGCTCAAACTTACAACACGGGCCAGTACATACGCTCACGCTATATTGATGCAAAAAGCTCGAGCCAGATCACTGGTATCTCAGTCGATACAATTGACCTCGCTCAATTGACGGTGACGTGTGATGCAGCGACTGAGGCGAATGTTATTGTCCTTTCTGCCTATTCCATGTGGCAGGGCATCTATCCGGCATCGCCTCTATCCAATGTGACCTTGGCCAATGGAACGCTTGTCACATCTCCTCTGGGTGGACAGCAGTATGTTCCCATGGAGACTGTTGAGTTTGAGCAATCGCCTCTTCTCGAGGCCTTTGCCAGTTGTCCCGCGTACACGGCCAACCTGAATGCCTTTTACAACAGTGCAGAATACACGGCCAAGTCTGCACTTGAAAAGCCCTTTCGAGACTCGCTCACGACAATTGTCGATGGGCGCAACACGACACTCAAAGACATGTACAACGTGTATGATTTCATCAATGTCAATCAGATATACAACGCCACTTTCAAGCAGGAATTGGATAATTCAACACTGGCAAAGGCATCTGATCTTGCGAATTGGCTCTCCTATCGTGTCTTCACAGGTTCAAGTATTTCAAGCATTGGCAATGTCGCCGGTCGCGGAATGATGTCGCAGATCATCGAGGCCATGGCGGATATTGCAGACACGACGACGCCTCGCAAGATTAAGCACTACTCGCTCAGCTACAAACCCTTCCTCTCCCTCTTCAACATGACTGGTGCCGCTCAATCAGCACCTGAGCTACAGGCAGTACCGGCGTATAGCAGCATGGCGGCGTTTGAGCTTCGCAACATTTCGTCAGAACTCTTCATCAATTTGGTCTTTCGCAATGGTTCTGATGCAGGGACACAAGCAGTCTCCTATCCAATCTTGGGACAGCAACAAATCAAGATGTCGGAATTCATCGCAACCTTCAACAGCTCTGCCATACATTCAACACTCGAGTGGTGTAAGGTCTGTAACCAGTCTAGCAGCATCAATGGCTGCGATAGATTGTTGCTCGCCGATCAAGTCGAGTCGACTTCAGGTGGCCTGGCTGGTGACCGTGCATCAACCAAATCGTTCTCGCCAATTGGTGCTGGCTTTATCGGTGCAGCAATAGCGTTGTTTGTTGTTCTCGTTAGCTTCCTTGGTTATCGAGCTTGGTTACAAAGCCGCCCATTCAAGCCATCAAAACGTCGTTCAGCAGCAGGTCTTGTTCGAGCAGGGTCACCAGTCAGTCTGCAGAGCTACCCAGTGACGCCAAACAAGAAGGGCGACTCTCGTTTCTCTACTTGAGCGTAAGGTCATGTATTGCTGACAATGTAGATGGCATAGCCATCCAATGCTTGCATGGCTGCTGAAGATGCATCGTCGTCGTCTTCTTCGAGGCGATGAACTAGTAATCCACGTGCGAGGAGTTGCTCGATGAATTCCAGGTGAACGAACTGGTCGCGGAGTTGTTGCCCGAGAATCGCTTTGCAGTCTGGATAGAGCTTGAGGATGGCTGCCACTGTAGACACGAGGTGTACGAGTAGATAGGATGAGTAGACGCAGTCGAGACATAACACATAGTCCACTTTGCTGGGTTCATCGTCATCGTCATGCAGAGCTCGCTTCTCCTCGGCCAGCAGAGAGACTATAGACGGCTTCACCTGTGTAGCAAAGTCGTCCTCCCAATTGAGCTCAAGCACCCGGATGTTATCTCTTCGCTGTTTTGACAACTTTGATTCATCCTCATCGATAGCTTCCCTGCGCTGTATTTTGACCCTCTTACCCACATCATCGCGTGTACAGCAATGCTTTGACAGCTGCCGAAGCAGCTCTGGATCAAAATCAGACGCGATAAAGAGCTTTGCATGCTGTGCCAATACCAGTGCCGCTAATCCCGTACCACCACTTCCCAACTCCAGAACAAGACTGCGCTGTGGGTCCAGCGTCAGATCTATAGACTTCCTTGACGTAAGATTGCCTTGTCTCGGGATACATTTCAGAGGAGTATGCTGTAGTTGAAGAAGCATCTCAAGTACAAGCGGTGTACTGGACCATACAACGCCGCCTGTCACGCCCTTGCCAGCAAGTGTGTACTCTGGCCGTTGCGATACAATGTAGTCTTGACCAGCAATGTTGAACTCGATGCGCACGTCCAGAGAGACGTGGCCTAGCTTTGACGGCGGTTGATGGAGAGCATATAAAACTGATGTCTCTTCATCCGCATCTTCGACAGGTTGTAGCACGATCATGACACAGGATAGCTGCAGCTGGCTTCTCTCAGTGAAGACAAGCCTTTGGCGCTGGATTGTGTGGTGTTCACCTTACACATGGAAGCATCATCGGGAAGGGGTCACGATCGGGACACTTTGCGAGCTCCAGACGAAATTATGCCGCTATTCCGCGAGACGTGCTCGTCCATATGTCGAGCAAACCCTACACAGCTCATCATGTAGGATGAGACTCGCGAGGCAGCGACGGCCAAGCAGTACACTGTAGACAGTCGCGCAATCAGCTTGCTGCAGATGCAAATTCTAGACACTCACGCTCAAATTTTTGAAGCGAGACTGTAACGACTGGGCTCGAAGGGGATTGACGGAGGTACGTTGGAAGCTGAGACGTCAGCACGAGGTACGAGGCAGAGCTGGTCAAGTCTACTTCGGAGACACTAGACAACAAGACTGTTAGGTAGTAGCAATTCTACCTGTGTACGAAGTTGGTGAATGAAGAACAAGGCAGCAGAAGGCTGTCCTTTTATCTTCATCAGACTAGAACTAGAAGCAAGAAAGACAAGAGGTAGAACCCATAAAAGAGTAAGGCAAGAAACAGGGCCAAAGTACCAAAGACTGTGGGCGACGTCTAGCCAGACGCGCGAAGAGACAAAAGATGTCTCAGATTGGTCAGGCGAGAATAGGAGACTTGAGCCAGAAGAAAGCAAGCAACTTGTTGAAGATGCTGAACGGGTTGCTCCATGAGCTAGATGGCGAGGTCTAGATCGGTCGCTGTGGTTGTGCACAGAAGGATAGCCGCGAGATGTAACCAGGGGTTTCAGGTGGTGAGACATCTGAAAAGACATCTGAAACCAGAATAGGACTTTGATCAGTCAGTCCGTGACAGAGACGCATCTGCCAACATTGAACGCGGTTGAGGAAGGAAATGAGTAGGTCTGATCTTATCTCTACATATAGTTTAGAGGCTCAGAAGCGACGGCTAGACGACCGGATGAGCCAAGAAATTCGTCGTACGCGTTTGTACGCCTCGCGAACTGGATGCTTGTATCCCAAGATCCCGCAAAAGACATTTCACTTATGGATCCGACAAAGCGGAGCCGGAACCTGAAAATATGATCTATGGCCTTGTTTGTATACGCGCGTGTGTGTATGCATGAATGTGACTGCACGGCCGCGAAAATCGAGTCCGTGGCATTCTCCGATGGACAAACAAATCAATGATCTCGCACTTGGCCTGGTTACTGTTTGTTGCTACTGACAAAGGTCTAGGCCTGCGTCTACGACGCGGCTGCCCCTGACTACTTGTTCCGCATGGAATTTTCAATAGAGGAATTTGTTTTCTGGTTGCCATGAACATGATTTACGTATAGACGCTATTTATAAAATCTTCCGACAGCAAGCTGTAGCAACTGAAAACTCAAAATCAAACATGATAAGAGATTTTTTTTTTTTTTTTTGAGTCGTGAGAATGTGTCGGGCGGAATTCAAGCTTCATGAACGCACAATTGCAATTGTGAATTCAAACGCATGCAAAATTTCTTTACTATGGCTGCGCACAAAGGATTAGATCAACAAATAGTCAAATGCCGTGCTTTTTGTTTGTGATCTCATCATCTGAGTGCTTCCGGCTCGCTCCGTAGCGAGGCACATACTATGGTTTTTTATAGCTGCAGTGAGTTTCCTTTCTACTTAAATCGAAATCTGCATTGTTTGGAAGCGCCGTGATTGATGGCAAATGATCGTACTGGTGCGGACTAGATATTTTGCAATTTGTAGAGCTAGCGGGCCCTTCGCCCAAGAATGACTTCATGCGCATAGGCAGCTGTCTCTCTGCGTGGCTGTGCATTATTTGCGGTTGAGCCTCGCGAGCTTGAAATGTTGCAGTTCGCCCGACTAGGGCTCAGTCAAGTTGACAAATCATCAAGGCTATATGCATGGCATTTTTAGCATGTTCTATGAATAGTAACCCCCTTGACTGCGTTTCTAAACATAGTATCATGGACAATTTTGTCTATGGTTAGGGGCACTATGTTGGGTCTAGACTCTAGCTTCTAGCGCAGAAATCCGATGTTAGTGATTCGGCAAGGCTCCTGAATCTTTCATTGAGGAAAGTTCTTAAAGACTCCCGCCTGCCCACACAATCTTGAAAATTATCAATCGCAAGACAACTCCTCCCATTCCATCACAAAGTCTCTCTCAGTATGCGCTCTCCAGACATCACTTACCTTGCCCTTATGCTATTGCAAGCTGTTACAGTGGCCGGTGACTTCCCACAATGCGACGGGGTTACTGGTGCATATTTCTTCCTCACTACGCAGTGGACAAATCTGTTTGGATTCTATGGAAAACACTGTACGGACCAGTGTAAGACCTTGTTTGAGAAGGGCCTGCAAAGCGCTGGAATTCCTCAAAACAAGGTTTCTTTTTGCCAGGAGAACAAGTCGAAGGCAGTGGTCAGAGTCACCTGGAATTTTATCAAGAACGGCCAGGCCAGGGACAGGAAGGGCGTGGACGTTTGTGTGTGTGACTACGAGATTTCGCTCAAGCAATTGGCTCCCCCTGAGAAGTGTGACCGCTCGAAGATAAAGCAGTTATTGAGCGACCATATGGAACATGCCTCAGATGATGAGACTGTTGGAGAGTGCCAACCTAAGGAATTGGGCAAAACTAATGGTCGCCAGTTTCTCCTTTACTATTCTGGCTGGTAAAAGAAAGAAGTCTTCATATTGAGACTCATTTCGTCTGCACCTTCCAACTTCCAACAGCATCTTTACGACACAGAAAGCTTATCCTTGTCGATCTACCTCTTGAGCTTCCACTTTGGAGAACTACAGCAATCCACGACATTGAGTAGCTCCCATTTGCAATCATTTTCTCATCGATCGACTGCAGCCTCACGGTCGTGGTCATCTAGACTATCATATCAATCTATCTCTTCTTCAATTTAATTGCAATCTGCCATCTGTCTGATGTCTTCATAGCTTTTCTGACTAATGAATGCGAGTACCTGTTTGAATCAAGCTCTCGACCAGATCGTCTCTATCGACGCAGCTACAAGCAATGCACACACAAAAGGAGGAAAAGTCAAATCTTGCTAACGCTGGTCTATCCAAATTGCAAAATAAAGCACATAATGAGCCAATCCACCCATCAAAAGCTAAACAATGACTCAAGAGGTGGGCCCATACCGAGACCAGCTCGTTCAACACCAAACACCTCATCTTCACCTGTTGAATAATCACCATCCATACTCAACGCACTACCACCAATTCTGCCAAGTCCACCAGCACCCGCTGCGGCCGTCTTGAGTTTCTTCCGTCTCCTCTTCTCCTTGCGAGACAATGAATCTGTGCCGAGTCCAAGGACAGGTACTGCTGATACTTTCCGTGTATCTCGAGCTGCTTTACTCTTGGAGGTGAGGAGAATCCATTCATCCTTGAGGGAATCCTCCTTGTGCACATTTGTACGGTTTTGTTGATGTCGACGAAACGCACCAGGTGCTGCAATGGTTGGTGTTAGTTCAAGCGGCGCAACACTGTGGCCATGAGCATCGGCCTCGCCAGGCAACAGGAAATCATTCGTATACATGATGTCATCCAGTGAAGTGATGGCTGCTGTCATGGCTTCTGACCGACGATACGCTTTCGCCCGTTTGAGTTTCGCATTGGCAATTTTGGACGCTTCTGTCGCTGCGGCGAGGGCAGCGGCAGGTGTCAACTTGATGCCTGTCATGCCAGACATGACGGGTGCGGCTTTAGGGAGCGGTGGTGTGTGCGCTGGTGAGTTCGTGGTGGAGCCATCAATCACTGCGACTGGTCTGGTTGTGTCGCGGGTCCAGGTGCCGAGCAAGGGTGCTTGATTGGGTGTGGTGAGATCTGTTGATGTATTGAGCAGATATTGACCCGCTGCTTTGGTGGGTGTTGTGTCGTCAATGAAGGAAGCTTGCTTCATGCACGATGTCAAATTGGACTTGACGAGTGCACGCGCAGGTGTCATAGGATTGAGCTTTGAATTGCTGCGTTGCAGCAGCAGCTCTGGTGCTTCATCATCCGTTGTGCTGGCATCAGAGTCGCCATCGACTTGATCAGGCATGTCCATGACTTGACTGGTGAGAAACAATGCCTGTGCCAGCTCTTCTTCGGCTATGGCTTGTTGTGCCATGGCTTCAAGCTCCATTTCCGTCTCAGAGTCAGAGTCACCGTTGGCAAAGAAGCAATCCCAGCCTATCCGCTCATCATCATCTCCGTCTTCATCGTCTTCTTCTTCATCGTCGTCGTCGTCATCATCATTTTCCTCGTCCTCATCCTGATCTGATGAGCTTGAATTGCCATGCACAAAGAATTCTTGCTCCAGCAGGGAATCCTGGCTGGGCTCAATATGGCGATTATTGGCGCTATTGGAGGCATCAATCTCAAAGAGTGATGCGCCATTGAGGAGTGCGTCAAAGTCTTCGAGCCAGTACTCTTCTGAGCGAGACCCTTGCTCGCTTGGCGTTGCGGCTTCTTGATCCTCCTCCTCTGGAGCATACGCAAAGGGCTTATCATCATCCATGACATGGAATTTGTGGCCTCGCATATCATCATCTTCACGCTCATGAATCAGTTCTGCGGACTCCATCCGTTCCATGTCATACTCATCCTCGCTCTCATCCAAGGCTGCAATGTCGTCAAAGTGATACTGACTCTGACTCCCAGGCGTCATAGACCCGCCATCAGAAGCGGGCGGTGAGTCTGGGAAGTCAAAGAGCTCACTCATACTCATGGCGCGCTTGCGTTTGAGAGGACTCGCCGTCTCTTGCTGAGCCGCGGAAGGTGCTGTCATGGTTATAGCAGCAGTTCGTTTTGCCGTCTCGGGCTCTTCATCCGTTTCCGTATCTGCGTCGTCCGAGTCGCCGTATACATTCATATCCATTGACTGACCATGCTGGACCGAGGCCCGCTGCTGAAGAGCCGGCGCCTGGTGGAGAGTTGGGCGTTGTGCATGGGTAGATGATTTTCTGCGGGCCTGTCTCGCTTGGTGCTGCGCTATAGTGAAGGCTTTGTGATGCTGATGGTGGTTCTTGTTGGACATGGCGTCTTGTCAGCTATGGAGCATGTAACGGGTCTTCTAGAGAGAGATGGTCTGTTCCCTTTTGCTTCTTGATGTTGCTTCCTGCTGCGATTTTTTGGGCGCAAGAGTCGCACGCCCAAGACGCAATCAGTGAAGGCCGTATATTGCTAGTGAGTGGACTGGATGCTTTTACAATATGTAATATATACCTATGGCAGACACACATGCTCCAGGTAGGCAAACTTGGGAACAACAGAGTGGCAGCGATCACACTGGATCCCAAATTCATCCTCATCCTCCTCGCTCGGCCACACCTGTTCTTCATCCTCCTCTTCATTCATAGCCGCACCTTGATCTGCTACACGCGCACGCTTCTCTATCTCGCGTGCAGCTTCATCCTCACGCGCGCGCTTCAAATCGCGCATCATTTCCCTCTGCAGTGTTCCATCCAATGCTGACCACACGGAATCATCCATTCCCTCGGGACATGGCAGGGGTTGATCCACTTCACCGGCTGCAGGCTTGAGGAAACTCGAGATGCCAGCCGTGGTGCGTTGTTCCTTCATATCCGCAACAGCGACATTGAGAAGATTGAGATCCCAGTCATCTAGACCCATCACCATCCGCTTAAACAACGGAAGAATCGTACCATCGACGAGCGAGCGTGCACGATGTTGACAAGACTTCGCCATATCATACACTTCAGCAGGAAGTGCGACACTTCTTGATGTGCGTGACCCCTTTTGAGGGCGTCGAATACCATCTTGAATTGTAGCATCCACGCGAAATCGAGGGGACAGACGTACATTGCTTGGGAACCGCACCCACCGACCAGCCTCAGTCAAGTCCGCATCCATACGCGAGATGAGGTCTGTTGTCAGATCCAGCAGATGAGCGTGTACCTCGTCCAATGTCCGGCAATGCAGAAAAGAATCTTCGACACTGATACTTTTAGGAAAGAGAGAAGAAGGCACCACGATAGACTCATCTTTGCAATGGAGAATATCCCACAACCAACTTCCCCGTTCTGAGCCAAACCAATCGATGAGCGTGGCCTTATCGACGGTGCTGCGTACTTGCAGAACTGTCAATGGCGTATGCTTGTAAGCTTCTAGCAGCATGTACTTCTCCGTGTCTGTGACTTTCATATCATCCTCTTCTTCAAGCAGCGGTACAGTCGACTCAGTTGCATCAGAGTGGTTGGCAAACTTGGCGTACAAGACTTTGAGGAACGTATAGCCAACACCAGCAATTTTTTTGAGCTCAATCGCATCCATGTACTCTTGATGCGCCACAGGAAACAGCGTCGTCTGACTCTCTGGCTTGTGTTCACCACCAACCAGCTTGGCTAGCAGCTTTGATGTCGAAATGCCACCAGAAGAGGTCAACGCAAAGGCTTCATAGATGCTCCCTCGCAAGTAGGCACAGAGATGTGAAGCGATGAGTAGCTTGAGGTCTGCGATCGTGCCACTATTGGCGCCAATTGCATGGCCAGCCAGTATTCCTGAATTATACTCAAAGCTGTGCTCTTTGTCCAACACGAATGTCTTGATTGCACCAGAACCCGTCGTACCAGCTGCCATATGCGAGTCAACAAGGGCAGTGACATCACACCATAGTTCATCCATCCCCAATCGCTGAACACGACTGTCATCTCCACCAAGCAATGCTCGAACATGCCGAAAGATGCGCTTTGAACACGTTCGATACCGCGTGATATCCTCACCATTCACAATAATCAGATCCCGACACGCTCGTTTCGCATCTGTTAGGAGTTGTAATTTCTTGACACCCGCTGCGCGTGCGAGGTAGTTGCATGTTACGACGATGTGTTTTTGTTGTATAGCAAATGGGTGGTTGCGGAGGGCTGGATTGACGGAGGCTTCATACTGTGCATAGAAGTAGTCTAGATCGAGCTGGATGATGACTCTGGCGTCCATCCATGGCTGTATCTCTTGTGCTGAGTGCTGCGTTGTGGTGTCTGAAACTCTTTGAAGGCGACGCGTCCTCAAGCAAAGACACACCACACCACAATCGAGTCAAGAGAGCCAGATGTCGACGCTCGAAGACCTCGAGAGGCTCGAGAACGAGGCCGAAGAGCAAAAGCAGGATGCAAGTGGCGATGCGACGATGAAGACTGAGGGTGAAGAGGAAGAAGAACCCATCGACAAGGAAATCCTCAATGCAAGCGCTGATGAGCTCAGGAATCGGACTCGCCTACTGGACAATGACATCAAGATTATGCGATCTGAGTTTCAGCGCCTGACGCATGATCAAACGACCATGAATGAACGCATCAAAGATAACGAAGAAAAGATCCAAAACAATAAGCAACTGCCGTACCTGGTGGGTAATGTGGTTGAGATTCTGGATATGCAGCCGAGTGATGAGGAGACGGAGGAAGGTGGTACAACAGACGAAGATGCAGCGCGGGCGGGCAAGTCGGCTGTCATCAAGACATCCACCAGACAAACTGTCTTTTTGCCCCTCATTGGACTTGTTGAGGCGGAAGACTTGAAGCCTGGTGATCTTATCGGCGTCAACAAGGACTCTTATCTTGTGCTGGATACATTGCCGGCAGAGTATGATTCACGAGTCAAGGCAATGGAGGTGGATGAAGCACCTACAGAGACCTACAACGATGTCGGTGGACTCGACACACAGATTGAAGAGCTCGTTGAAGCTATTGTGCTACCCATGCAACAGGCAGAAAAGTTTGTTACGTTGGGCGTCAAGCCACCCAAAGGTGCACTCATGTACGGCCCACCCGGTACCGGCAAGACGTTGCTTGCACGAGCCTGTGCGGCAGAAACAAAAGCCACCTTCCTCAAACTCGCAGCACCACAACTCGTCCAGATGTTTATTGGCGATGGTGCAAAGCTTGTGAGAGACGCATTCGCCTTGGCCAAGGAGAAGGCGCCCGCCATCATCTTTATTGATGAACTCGATGCAATTGGCACAAAGCGATTTGATTCTGAAAAGTCGGGAGACCGTGAAGTGCAACGGACCATGCTTGAGTTGTTGAATCAACTGGATGGATTCTCATCAGATGAACGCGTCAAGGTGCTTGCGGCCACCAACCGAATTGATACGCTGGACCCTGCATTGCTGCGTTCAGGTCGTCTCGATAGGAAGATTGAGTTTCCATTGCCGAATGAAGATTCGCGTGCGGCTATCTTGCAGATTCACTCAAGAAAGATGACTGTTGATGATCGCGTCAATTTCGAGGAGCTGGCGAGGTCGACGGACGAGTACAACGCCGCTATGCTCAAGGCTGTTTGCGTTGAAGCTGGTATGATTGCGCTGCGGGAGGGCCAGAACACGGTGATGCACGAGAATTTCATGGATGGTATTGCAGAGGTGCAGATGAAGAAGAGCAAGTCGAGCAATGTGTACGCATGAGAGGCTGTCTACATAGCAAGTCTGATGAACGTACTTTGTAGTGCCAACTTGTCGCGTCTTTTTTGTTCCTGAATCAAAAAATCAAAAATGCATCTTCAGCTTCAGCTCGCCACAAGTCAAGAAGCGACTCAACAACCACTCGACCCGACCCGACTTGCAAGCGATGGACCGGCCTTCAACGCCGCCTGGGCAGCAAGGCAATAGCCTAGCAACCCACCAGACTCCTCCAAACCAACGCACACCGCAAAGGATGGCGCTCACGCCCGAGCAAATTAAGCGCATGGAAGTCAATCGACTACGCGCCAAAGCCGTTCGCGAAGATACGTTACGAGCAGCAGGACCTCTACCACCGCCTGCAAAACGACAGAGAATGGACGCCGAGGGACGGCTGGCGCCTGTTGCGCCGCCAGCGGAACCTATTCAGGCACAGCAACGAAATGGCGCCACGGCTGCTGCGAAACGAAGGGAGGCGGTCGGGACGATTGTACAGTCGAGTTATATCGAGTATGACTTCTCAAAGATGAAGGACTCGAAAGCTGGTTTTATGGTGGATGAAGCGACGGGTGATGCACAGCAGGAAGATCGTGCAGCGCAACTTCAGCGGTTACGAGATGAGGCGAAGCGCTATGATCCGCCACTTGCATTGGATGATGGATCAGGTACAACAAAGCAGGCGCGTTGCTTTGAGTGCAACACCGTGGAGCTTGATTTTCAATTCTTCAATGTCTTCAAAGCGCGGGTTTGTCATACCTGCAAAAACAAGCTACCCGACAAGTACTCCCTCTTGACGAAGACCGAGTGTAAGCAAGATTACTTACTGACAGATCCAGAGCTTCGAGATGTGGAGCTCATGCCTCATCTTCTCAAGCCTAATCCGCACAATACGACATACTCCAGCATGATGCTGTACCTGCGCTACCAAGTCGAAGAGTTTGCCTACAAGAAGTGGGGTTCTCCCGAGAAGCTCGACGAGGAGTTTGAGCGTCGTACAGAAGAGAAGAAGGTTAAAAAGGACAAGGCATTTGAATTGAAGCTCAAGGAACTGCGTAAACGAACACGCGTAGCCAAATTCAGTAAGAGCGCAAGTCGTCGGCTGGAAGCGAAGCATGAGCATGTCTTTGGTGCAGAGGTCGAGGATCCAACGACTGGCATGACAGTGCGGACATGTGCAGAGTGTGGGCTCGAAAGTGAAGAGCTTGTCATGTAAAACCATCTTCCTGAATCTCACCGCTGTCGGGAGACACTGCCTGCATTGCATCCCTGGCTTCTTGGATGAGTTCATCGATCGACTTGTCGCCGGCATCTGGCTGAGTATCGTTGCTGCTTGTCATGGTAGCCCTTGCAGCAGCAAGCATCTCAGCGACGGCATCACGCGCTTCGTCATCACTGATTGCCACGCTGGACTCGCACTCGTCGTCAGACACTGATGAATCGCTTGATGATTCGTCAGAATCCCATGCAGCCTGCCGTCTAGCCTTGTCGTAGCGGTCAGAGTCGGGTTTGCCAGTATATATTTGAATGAGACGCTGGGCGTCCAATTCTTGTTCAACTGCTTCCGCTTCCATAGCTTGGCGTCTTGAGTGGAGTGCTCCGCTCGGCGCTGCCGGGAGATCAAGGTCAATATTGTCGTTTGGATAAGTACGTACTGGACTTGTAGGCGGTGATGGGAACATTACTTCTTGGTCAATCGTGATATCCTCTGCAGCTGGTGCCCCTTGTCCATGTCCCTCGCGAGATGTCTCTTGAGCTAAAGGATCCAAGAGCATTGATTGTTGCATCAAGAAGGCGCTATCCACCCAAGCCTGAGACATGATCCAGTACTCCAGAGCCAAGTCAGTTGTCGCGATCTCTCGCTTTGCACAGACTTCTGAGATGTCTGCTGGTGTAGAAAAGGCGCCTTGCCAGGAGTTCTTGCGAGACTGTCGAGACTTCTTGTCCAATACTGCCTCTGCCTCAAATGTTTTGGCGAGCCGCGTGATGGGTGTTGAACATAGAGCTTGACGCGCTAGCGATGAGACTGTGCCATCAATAGTAGCAGGCCATGAAGCCAAGCTTAGTAGCAGTGAGAGTACACCATGCACAGACCCCTTACCAATTGACTCAGCTTCAAGTGCTGTAAGCAACTGGTGCACAAGCATACATTGGAAGTGATGTTGTAGTTCTTGTAGAGCAAGATCCTCAACCTGATCAAGCAGTCCTTGCATGATTCGCCCGAATTGCACAGGTGAGCATTCGTGTATCAACACAGTCTCGGCAGCTCTAGCTGTAGTTTCAAGACCTCTCAAACGATGCTCAGCGTTCATTTTGTCCTCTAGCAGCAGACGATGCTCTTTTGCCGAAGTATGACGCGGCAGGGTGTCCAGCTTTGCTTGCAATGTCTGCAGCGTTTCATTGGCATGTAAAAGATATGTGAGAAGTCTTGGCTGTGGCAGGCTGGAGCTGTGGGTCATTCGGTCGCCTGCTCAGCTTGTGGTTGAGCAAGAGGAAAGGACTCGAGCTGTGCATGCTCGTGTTCTTTGGTGGTCGTCATCTGAATAGCCGCTCCTCACCACTCGTTGACGATGTGCATACCTATGGACTTCGTAGACTAACTAGTGAATTATATCTGACCCGAAGCCTAGGTATCAAGACTCGAGCTCAATAGACATGATCCAAGATCAGTTGGCCACCACTCGGGAAATCTTTGCCAAAGCTGGCAAGGGGTGGGTGTTTCGGACACAAGCAGATCACAGATGGGAAGAAGCAGTCTCAAGTTCTGGACAATGTGGACAAGGCGCATGCCGGCAAAACGTTCACTTCACTCGAGACGGATCGTTTTTATTTTGACGATGCGGTCGCATCAAAAGTCTTGGGTGTCTATGAGCTTTCAATGAGTATGCATTATCCGAGTCGGTGCTTTTCGTAATTGTAGCTTAGAATGGGTTGTCCTAGTCTGGTCAGCAGGGTCTCCCTAGCATTGATGATCACTTACAGAAGCAGGCACCTCGTGTGTCGACTTGAAGTAATCCTTGAGAATGGGCACAGACTCGAGGACGTCGTTTCGCAACTTGCGCACGCCTTGTCCGTAGAGCAAAACTGTAGTTGTTAGCTTGTTGTTGCATTCAATAGCGACTGTCTAGCGGAGACAGTAACTTCATGAGCCTAGCATACCACCTGCACCAGCGGCACCGCCCCTACGGATCTGTTAGCACCTGAAATCAACAAATATGGCGGCAATCCGCGCTTGAGACGCGCGAAAGGGTAGTAGTGAAGGAGCCATACCATAGGACGAGCGAAGGAATGGCACCAAAGAGCTTCTCGGCTGTGAAGCCTCCAGCACTGGCTTGCTTTGTAAACTTTTGTAGGTTGCGCTAGATCGTGGTCAGCATTTTTGTTCACCTCATTCATAGAGACATTTGAGCTAGTGCTCATGCCTCTGCCGATCGTCTTACTGCTGACATGTCTGACAAGTCTGCGGGAGTCGATGTGAATCCGGAACACGGTCTGTCACTGGCGCTCCTCTTCTCTTGCTCGGACTGTCGCCGGATTCCAGTCACGTGTTGGACTTGCTCAGATGAGTCAGAAGTACTGGAACTCCAACTGAGCACCAAGACTAGCACAGCACGACGATTATATCCGAGCTTCACTGCTTCTGCAATCAATCGACATGTGTCAAGGCTGAGGGAGTCTTGAATTGGCATGTCCAAGGGTCACTTCGACAAGCGCTAGCATGCATCAAATTGCAGAATAGAATTAATATACTAAGCTGAGTCTAACGATACTTGTACTGAAAAGTTGAAGGGCTGTACGCTACACTCTCTGGAAAGTAGCCGAATTGAGTCTCCTGCAATGCCAAACAGTGTTGAATGCCAGGCGACTGAGGAAGGTGCCAAATACTGAGACGAGGACTAAGCAATGTTGAATGCAAGTCATCCCGGCGTGGCACTATTGCAGTCAATCGATAGGCCTAATAAGGGTACGCGATGTCGCATTGGCGATACATAGGTTGTCCCAGGTCTTTGTCTAGGTCTCTGTCCAGATAACAAGCACTAGACTTCGAAGCAACCCCTGAGATTTCACTGCCTTGGGCTATACGCTCTAGGATTCGTTGAGATAATCGGTACGCAGTGCAGGTTTGATCTGGCTGATCGGGAGCGAACAGTCCAAAATCCGGGTCATCTGTTTGCTTCGTCAAAGGAAACCAAAGCAGGTATTTGCATGATGGTTGCTCGAAATCTAGATTTGGTTCGGCGACCACACATGCCCTGCTCTCGACAGCTCTTGAACAATAAGTGATAGGGCTATCCTTCGGAAATATTGCCTTGAATTTGGCAATGCATTCATCTTTATTGGGATTGGACATGCTTTTGTGCAATTCAATGCGGAATGCGCTTCCTGTCCCTTCTGGGCATGGGCGTTTCTCAGGAACCGAACCCATGGCCACGCAGAACGATAGACACACCACCATGAAACCGATTGAATGCAGCATTGTTGTTCGAGCTTGAGCGAATGCCCAGACTTTTGAATGGAGGGTTGAGTTGGCATTCGACAGGGCACGATGGCTTCCTTATGAGCCTGAGGTTACGGAGTATTGTTTGCTCCTCGGCACAGGAGGAAACTTGAGGTCCGCAATGACTCCGCATGTTCTAGCCATCCAAAAAAGCAGGCATTGCGCAAATCACGCAAGCGGGTTCGAAGGACGTGTAGAGTCCAATTGGTCGTTCAAATACATCAGAGCCTCTTTGGTAGCATCAATGCATGTCATGGTTGCATCTCGGGAATGAGTTCTTCAGGGGAAGTTCATGTTCAGGGGACATGGCCACATGGCCGTGTATTTGCTTCCGCTCGCGTGGTGAGTGTGTCCATATGGGGACAAAATATGAGGCCAGCTGATCGACAGGCAGGCAAACACTCAGAGCCTATACTTGAACCGGGCAGGAGAGCATCAAGCCAGGTAGAAGGTCCGCCGTCCTCTCCGGCAGAGGTCTTCAGAAGACGAATAAGCCAGGCAACGCGTACAGAAGATGTCGGAGAAGGCGCCGCCATTCAATAAGCAAAGCTCATAAGAGCTATGAAAAGGATGAACCGTTGAATACCATCACATAGATACCGTGCCACCCGCCTTGATCACCTTCTCCTCGTCCTTGGTGAAGACTGACGTATTGTATTCAGTCTGTTCATCTGCAATCGTGACACGCTTTCGAGCAGCAAGGCCCTTGACTCCACCGCCTTGTTTTAGACCCTTTGTGCCGTTGACGCCGACACTGCTGATTTGCTTATCGACACTGATCTTGGCACTTCCGTTCGCCTCCTTCGCAAGACGCAACGCTCGCGGTGTTTGCATCGGATCCATGTAAGTATCACAGAGCTTGTCCCAGAACGTGAAGTAAGGCTGTGAGAAGTTCTTTTTGATACCATAGGATTGATGGTGTATATCATGATACCGTGCATTGTTGCTGAAAAATGTCTGTAGTGGGTCAAAGGGCAATAAATAACCGCAATGGTCATCCACAGTCTTGGCAGTGCTGAATGCATAGAAAAAGATACTTTCCTTGGTCGACATACCCGTGATGAGATATCCTAGACCAGCACCAATCGTATCCAAGGCGAGACCTTCCACTGGATGATTGTACAGTGCTCCAAACGCATAAGGTACGTAAAGACGGTGATGGTGCGAGTGGAAGTGCTTGTAGAGCCACTTGTTTGTGTGCATCCAGCGATGCAACCAGTACTGCCATGAATCAAGGATAAAGATGGCAACGAAGAATCGTATCGCGGGTAAAAGCATGTACGCCACGCCGCGGGTCGCTTTATCCGTCAACGCGACTGGCGACCAATAACGTATCCTGTTGAGAGTCAATTGCGGGTCTTCAAACGTCTCTGCGTCAAAGCGCTGCAAAAATAGACCAAATGCTGTCTGTACGAGCTGCTGGATGATCACGTCGCGAATGACTTTTGGAAGCGATACTTTGTTGCGCGACCGTAGCTCAAGCGGTGTGTGGATCCGCCGATTCGCAAACAGATCTGTCTGGTCGATGAGATGAAAGACGGTAGAGAGCGTCCAGTATACGACAATCGGCGCAACGAGTGCAGCAGTCGTATCATCCATAAAAGAAAAGGTAGGCGCAGGCTTCCATTGATCGCCGTGTTGCCATGACTGGCCTGCTTGAGTCGTTGCGTTCATTATTCCGGACTATGCTGTCTGCGCTTTGTATGCTGCAGGGACGGATGCGAGAGAAGAGAGAGGGCCGCTTTGCTAATGATTGTTTGGTCTGTCGCTGCAGTCGAATTTGATTTGGGAGTCGGCATGAAACAAACCCGCGAACGATGATGTAAGCAGGGAACACACTACAACCAGTGCTAGCTATAGTGGGATATCGATATTGATACAGGCAAAGTATGCTACACCAATATATGCTAATGACTGGCTCTCTACCAGCTGAAGTTCTCCTCGATGTAAGAAACATGCGCTGAAGCTGTCAATCCTGCAATGACGGCCGCTCGACAATCGTCTCCCAGGGTAGGAGGCCCGCAGCTGACAACTACACTGTGGGAGCCTTGAACAGCCTCCTCCAACTCGGCTGCAAGTAGGCTCGAGAGGACAGGCCGTCCCTGTTGAACCACGACTTGCTCCGGCAGATCCACCGGTGTGGTCACCACCGCAAAGTGTTTCTCCTTGCTGCTTGCACCATCTGTGGAGGACGCAGACGACGCTAGATTCTTTGACACATGCACAACGATCTTGACAAGCAAATTCTTCTTGTGTGATTGTGCAGCGATTGCGCGTGCAAACTCGTCAGCAAACCAGTGCGCATGCTCAGTGTCTCGCAAGATCCAGTGAAGAACGACTGAGCGCGATGTGAGTCGAATAGGGGTCTCTGCAAGATACATGAGGAACGGTATCATCGCTGTAATGCCAATACCACCAGCAACAAGAATCACGTTGTCGTAGTGATCCAGGCGAGGTTGTGTACCATAAGGCCCTTCGACCAACGCGCGCAACTGCAATGGCGACCCAGTCTCACTCGAGTGCGAGAGACATGCATCAAGGGTCCTCTTCGTCATTCCCTTGCGTCCTTTAAACAGGATGGTCGCTGTAGGGTTTGGTGTGCTTCGATCAACATCCACAACGCTGAACGGATGGTTTTGCTGGTAGCTGTGACTTGGCAAGTACAGGAACAGATACTGTCCAGGGTAAAACTTCCACAACGGCGAAACAGGTACCCTCATTTTGACGACATCGTCGCTGAGCAACACAGCACTTGATAGCGCATCTTTGTCGATGGCTGTGCTGTAATTGTAGACGACGACGCGAGCGATGCGCAACAGACGGTCAAAGATCCAAAGTGCTGTTGCCGCGTAAATCCACGGCATCCAGACTTGAGTTCCATTGCCATGGTGAGCCAAGCGAACATGCTTCCACATGCCAACGATAGACACGGCAGCAAAGACAATGTGCGACATAAGCCAAGCATCGTACCACAAGTTGCGCACAATGGCAATCGATCCAGTCGTCAGGATGATCAATGCCGTCAGGCCAGCAATGCCCCATGGTACGTACTCTTCCTCCCAAAATTCATGCAGTGGTGCTTTCAGATACTCAATGTACGTGTACAGTCCGGCATGCACGACACAATGAGCAGTCAAGGTACATGCGATCAGCTTGTGGAAACGATTGAAGGTCTGGAACGACCAGCCCGTGGCCCACATGAAAATGTGATTGCGACCGGCAAAGACAATGAGCAAAGGAAGCTGTCCCAGAGCGAGAATGCCAGCTCTATCGGCAGTATAGACAGACCACTGGGCCAGTCGTGTCTTGTACTTGGTGTTGCCGTTGTACACATTGATGGAAGCGAACATCATGGCAAAGTTGACACCGAGGAAGAGTATTGCAACAATGGTCTGTAGGCGCCAGGGAGTCGTCAGTGTCAATCCGAGGAAGGTCTTGCGTCGACGATGTGTGCCACCATACAGTGCCGGAAGAACAACATGTTTTTTTAAGATTGCCACGACCCTGGAAGCCCCTTTCCATGTTGTCGGCAGGGCAATCTCTTCCAAGCGCTGCAAAATTGCAATCAGTATTATGAGGGCAACGCCCATGACAACCATCAGCCATGCGTAAGTCGTTGACCAGTACATGTTGCTCCCTGCTGCGTCGAGCTGTTTGCGTTGAGCTTCATACGCCGCATCAGGAATTTGGAAGGGAGATGCTGTCCTATTGGCCGTACTTGCCGGCGTTTTGCCTAGGTTGGCTGTCGCGTTCTGCAAAGTTGTGGCAAAGTCTGGCACTGGCAGTTTGTACTTGGCACAATACGCGTTTCCGAAAATGGTCCACCATTGTTGCGTATCTGTGGCGTGTGCCTGAACACACAACGCGGCTGTCCCAACAAATGCTTTGGATTTGCAAAGACTATCTGTTAGCTTGGATTGTCTTTGTAGGGCAGCTTACTTGGCACTCGAGGTCGTGTTGGCATCACTATATTTGTATGTCGATGCAACCTTGCCGCATGCGTTGCGTTCGATGTATCCAAGGCCATGGGTACTGCTTGCCAAGTTAAGAAGCAGCGTCAAGCTGAAGAGGCTGAACATCTTGTGCTAAGTGGATAAGGCTTCCTACCGGGCTAGACCTCTCCTTATGTATGATTTGGAAGCATTGAATCAACTGTAGCTTGTTGGGGTGGACCGGCTAGATTGGCCGTTTCGTGTTTGTGACATTACTGACACTCATCACATGCTATTCCGCAATCAGCTGTACCGGCATGCTAGCGACGCTCAAAGGACATGGAAGCGAAGCGGGTCGGAAGAGCAATGAAGTTATCAGATGAGAACGGATCGCGAAATCACCCACGGCAGCATGCAGCTTGAGCACCGTGCACGAAGTGTTCAAGTTGAGAGGCGGAAGTAGGGAATTATCCCACTGAAGTTGCGACCTTGCATAAAGCATGGCTAATACTGGCTATTTTTGAATGACGGATCTGATTACGGGAAATGAAGCCGATAGTGCTTGTCAGATGGTCGCAGACTAAATTCGCCGAACACTGCGAATAGCTGTCAGTCGCCCGCAGACAAAGAACGGGAAATTAGACAGCAGTGAGCTCGGTCTTGATTACACACATTTGCCGGTCGTATTCCTCCTAGCTGCGTATCGATACCCCATTGTGTCTTGCCGAAGACTGATGACCCATGGACCCAAGCGAAAAAACAAGAGTCCATGCTATTTCATGCATCTTTTCCGTCCTCCAGCTTTTGTAGATCGGAAAATTTCAGGAAACTGAGCTCGAGATCTATAGCAATACACGCCGAGGTGCTAGTACCACGCAGGATTCGACGTGCCATCTGAAATGGATCTTTCTGTGCCGCCCCGCCGCTTTACTGCGCCTCACAGCCAGCCAGACGCAACACCAGCTGCTGACGCTGCCTCCTGCCAAGACGTGCAGCTGCTACAAGTACTTTCTGTCAAAGTTCAGGACACAGGCTGCTACTGAATAACATCACCGTCACGTCTGAAAAGAACTCCATTTTGCTGGTGTACAAAAGATGAAGCGCCTTGCAAACAAGCTCAGTGGAAAGAACAAGACTGAGGATTCCCCGGTTGCGCACGCTACTAAAAGCTTCATCAAAGGCACAGGTGATCAAGGGCTATCCAGCTTGCCGAGTATTCTTGAAGCTTGCTCAGTCACTTCTCAAAATGCTCTCGGCTCAACGATCGAAACGCTAGACTTGATTACCCATTATTTTGGGCAACGACAGCATCTTGCACGACAAGCTCGCTGCGTTGACCTGTTACGCTACATGTCTGATAGCAACGAAATTGAGCTCTTCCCACTCATCAGCCAAAATTTGACATTCCTATCACTGCTCGAACGGAATGCCATGGCCATGGCAAATGGAGAAGCTTCGACGTCTCCACAGTCTGCACGACATCTCGAGGGCATGACTAGAATTCTGATTGATCACTTCTGCTTGAAGGCTGATGTACCTCAACAAATCACGGCTCTGCAGCAAAAGCTTAACGTTGGCGCCACGCGAACACGTCGAAGCACACAAAGCCAGCGCCCTGCGAACGAGAGAGATCAAGCAGTGCGTGAAGTCAGACAGGCTCAACTGATGGAAGACGTTCAAAGTGCCAAAGCAGAGTGTGAGCTGATGTCACTGTTGCTCTCTGATTCTGCTGGAAAGCAGGCCGATCAAGACAGCGAAAACTTGGATGAAGAGTTGTATGAGTCTCTCATCAAGCGGCGGGAGATTCTGGCTAAGCATGCCGAGTCTCGTTTGACTGATGAGCAGATGCTACAGCTTGTCGGTGCTTCCGAGCAAATCGAAACAACGCTACAGCTCTATTCGGATTACAAGGATGCTGAGCGTAAGAGTCTCAAGAATGGCAAGCAAAAGGACAATACATGGCAAGGCCTCGACACCTTTGGTGGGACTCCAACAATGAGCTACAGCGCGCCTTCGCCTATTGACAAGTCAAGACAGGGACAAGAAGCGTGGCCAGCGAATGATCAGGCATTTGAAGATTACCGGCACGCGCATGGCTACACGAGTCATCAAACAGGATACCTAGACGCCAGCCGAAGCGATGATGGAGCGCCAGGCTCGTCCGGACCGTCGTCCAGATATGTTGAGATGGGAGATGAACCTGCTGAGTATCGTTCGACGACACCTGCACCGATTGACACTGCAGTGCCCGCTAACACTGCAAGTCAGTGGTCGCCGAGAAGTAACAACCCTTTCAACAACAATCCCTTTACAAGACGACAGTCTCAAGAGCAGCCGAAGCAGCCTGCCAAGACCAACCCATTCTTGTAAAAGGTCTGCATGAGTACGGGTCTGCAAATCTTCTTTGTACATCCATAGGCCAAACACCCTTTGCGATATTGCGACACTTGGTCTGCCATATGGTCTTGAATGCTTGGAATCAGGAAGTATATTCAAATTCCGGTTGACTACGAAACTTCGGGGTAAGCCGGCATCTCCGCACAGCCTCGACTTTGACAGGTGCATGTGTGTGGCCCAGCTGCAGTATTCAGGAGCAGGGGTGTTTTAGTCTTCAAAATTCAGACTGTGCGCGTCATTGCCGCGAGTGCCGAAGTGCTGGGTTTGGGTGAAACTTTGATTGCACAGCCTTCAAACGGTTACACAGCTCTCATTGGAGGAAGATTAGGGAAAGGCGTCGCTGCGAAAGCGTTGCGCTGGGCTGTGTATGGAAGGTCGACGTCTACAAGCAAGTTCAAAGGCATGGATCTGATGAGGATGTAGCCAGAGAAGTACATGGCTCGGTGTGACTGTGCTTTGTCCATGTACAGACTCGTCGTCATATGCAAGATCTCGGGAAAATAAAAAATGTTCTGGAGCGGCCCAATTCTTGACGGGCGGCTGCGTCATCGATCTTCAACCTTTTTTCTTATGCGACTCATCCAGTAGCAGTCATCAGTCGATATAGCGTAGATGCAACTTGTGTAGCAGTGTATGGCATATCTCAGACGTATCCGTGGCGCCTCCGGAAGTAGCTCGCCTGAAGAAGCAGATGCTGGTCCGATGCTCGGCGTCGTTTGTGGGCAAAGTGCATGTATGCGACTCCCGCAGCAAACGCGATGTGACCCATGTACAGCCACACTCCGGGGGGCAATGCATCGCTCGGTATACATAAGACAAGCGAGGCCCATGCCAGACAGATCTGTTCTCTATACAGACGTAGCGCATCTTGCAAAGGACGCTACTTCAACCAACACGGCCGTTTCTACAAACTAGCATCACTACAGGGCAACCTCGTTCTACATCAACGTCGCAACCTTCTTTCAATAGTTTATACCTGGTATGTCCACTGGCGCACCATCATCAACGGGCTATGAGCTGTCAAAACTTCCATTTCTCTTGTCCTTCAAGGACGTCAATGAGCAAATCAAGACAAACCTCGACAGCGGCCTGTCAAAGGCAGAGGTTGATTCGCGACTCAAAGTTTTTGGCAAAAATGAGCTCGAAGGCGACAATGGCGTCAGTCTTGGTGCCGTGATTCTCGGACAAGTTGTCAACTCCATGGTTTTGGTGCTCATCATTGCCATGGTCGTGTCCTTTGCCGTAAAAGACTGGATTTCTGGCGGTGTGATTGCTGCCGTTATTGCCATCAACATTGTGGTTGGTACTTATCAAGAGTACCAAGCTGCCAAAACCATGGACTCTCTCAAATCTCTCGGTACACCCTCGGCTCATTGTATTCGAGATGGGCAAGATGCTACGGTCCCCTCGCAGGACGTGGTGCCTGGCGACATTGTTATTATCAAGACAGGCGACACGGTTCCTGCTGATTTGCGCTTGTTCGAGACCATGAACCTCGAGACTGACGAGGCCTTGCTCACTGGTGAAGCTTTGCCTGTCGCCAAGGACGAGCATGTAATTTACGATTCTGACGAGACACCTGTCGGCGACCGTCTCAACCTTGTCTTTTCTTCCTCAACCGTCACAAAGGGTCGTGGAAAGGGTATTGTCATTGCAACAGGCATGAAGACTGAGATTGGTGGCATCGCTGCTTCGATGCGCGACAAGCCTCGAAAAGTTCGCAAGCCCAAAACGCGCGAGGACGGTACCATTGCTTGGTACTCTTGGCCGATCGCTTATGGTCTTTCATTGGGCGATATTGTTGGTCGATTTCTCGGTGTCAACGTCGGTACACCTCTTCAGCGCAAGCTTTCGCAACTTGCTGTGTTGCTCTTCTTCGTGGCAGTCGTATTTGCTGTTGTGGTGGAGGCTGCCAACGCCTTTGACGACCAAGCTGATGTTGTCGTCTACGCTGTTGCCACGGGTGTTGCTATGATCCCTGCTTCTTTGGTTGTCGTCCTCACCATTACCATGTCCGTTGGCACACAAATCATGGTCAAGCGAAATGTCATTGTTCGCAATCTGGACTCTCTCGAAGCGTTGGGTGGTGTTACTGATGTCTGTTCCGACAAGACTGGTACATTGACACAGGGCAAGATGATTGTCAAGCGTGCTTGGATTCCCTCCACTGGTACCTTTTCTGTTGGTCCTTCCGACAACCCCATTGACCCGACTCAGGGATCAGTCACGCGATCCGACAAGGCACCTTCTGACATGGACAACAAGATTTCTGAAAAAATTGAATCTGACGAGTCCAATGCACTCGACATGGAGAAGCCCGAAGGTCTCGAGCATTTCCTCAACATTGGTGCTTTGTGCAACCTTGCACAAATCAAGAAGAACGATGAAGGTGTATACAAGGCTACGGGAGATCCTACTGAAATTGCCATCCAGGTATTTGCGCACCGTTTCGACTGGGGCCGCCCACGATGGGTATCTGGTGACCAGCCAAAGTGGCATGAAGTGGCTGAATTCCCCTTTGATTCGGACGTCAAGCGCATGTCTGTTGTTTATCGCAACAATGAAACTGAACAGCACAGTGTCTTTGCCAAGGGTGCCGTTGAGCGTGTCTTGGAGACTTGCACAACGGCCTTGTCTGCTGAAGGTTCTGTTGACTTTGATGAGGATTTCAAGGAGCGTACACTCAAGAACATGGAGGCACTTGCGAGCCAAGGTTTGCGTGTGCTCGCGCTTGCTCAACGTCCATTCGAGTCTTCTGGTGTCGACTTTGACAAGCTCGAGCGTGCTGAAGTGGAGAAGGATTTACAATTCATTGGTCTCGTGGGACTCTATGACCCACCTCGCGAACAGTCTGGTCCAGCTGTGCGCAAGTGTCACAAAGCTGGCATCAACGTCCACATGCTCACAGGCGACCACCCTGGTACTGCTCGTGCGATTGCTATACAAGTCAGCATCTTGCCCAAAAAGATGAGTTCCATGCCGGCAGATGTTGTTTCAGCCATGGTCATGACGGGCGCTCAGTTTGACAGGCTTTCTGAGGATGAGATTGACAACTTGCCTGTTTTGCCACTTGTCATTGCTCGATGTGCGCCACAGACCAAAGTGCGCATGATTGAAGCACTTCACAGACGCAAGGCATTCGCTGCGATGACGGGCGACGGTGTCAATGACTCTCCTTCGCTTAAGCGCGCAGATGTTGGTATTGCCATGGGCATGAACGGATCGGATGTTGCAAAGGACGCCTCAGACATTGTGCTCTCGGATGACAACTTTGCCAGTATCCTCAACGCCATTGAAGAAGGGCGCCGCATCTTTGACAACATCAAAAAGTTTGTGCTGCACTTGCTTGCTGGTAATATTGGTCAGGCATTGACGCTCCTCATTGGTTTGGTCTTCCTCGACCAGCAAGACCGTTCTGTGTTCCCACTTTCGCCAGTCGAGATTCTTTGGATTATCATGATCACATCCTCGTTCCCTGCCATGGGTCTTGGTATGGAGGAAGCGACCCCTGATGTGATGGACCGTGAGCCTCACGACACAAAGACTGGTGTGTTCACATGGGAAGTCATTCTCGACATGTTTGTCTATGGCTTCATCATTGGCGCGCTTTGTGTCGTTTCCTTCGTCATTGTCGTTTATGGCTGGTTTGACGGCTTTTTGGGTCTTGGTGGCGCGCAAAACTGCAATGCTGGCTACAACTTTGGTTGCGAGGCAGTCTTCCGTGGTCGTACAACAGTCTTTGTCATTATGACATGGGGTTTGTTATTGCTCGCCTTTGAGATGATTGATATGCGACGATCGGCGTTTGCCCTCAAGCCTCGTCGCGGACGCAATGCCTTTGTCGCTATCGGTCAGGACTGGTATAAGAACAGATTCTTGTTTTGGTCTGTCATCTTGGGTGCTATCTCTGTTGTGCCAGTCATCTACATCCCAGTCATCAACACGGATGCCTTTAGGCACACTGGTATTGGCTGGGAATGGGGTCTCTGCTTTGCATTCTCCATCTTGTACATTGCATGCATGGAAGCTTGGAAGTGGGGCAAGCGCATCTACTATCGTCGCAAGGCTGCCAGGGCTCAAGATGGTGAGCAAGAGGCAGGCCAAGAGAAGCACTTCCAACGCTACATCTCCATGTCAAGGAGTGAATACACTTCACGAGCGACGACGCAGTGAGCACTGTCTCTGTTTTGCTGTTGTCTCAATCATTTAGAGCTACCATATGATGACTACATACTAAACGGATCTAAATTTGACCTGCATTGCAAACGGAAAGGGTTCTCAGACAGGTAACTAGTCGGTCTCATGTCTAGCTCAAGCTCCAGTAGAGTCATGGCCAGATCGAAGAGCTGGGTTAATAGACGTTTGCTCTCTTCATCGTACCTCTTGTCCGTTTACAAACAATAGTAGCCGCGCATCTCCAGTCAGACTCGATCCCGCCAACTTGGTGAGGTGCTGCTCGCTTGTATTTTGGTTATCAGTAGAAACTCAAATCTTTTTCTAACGTCACTGAACGCTTGTGCGCCTCAGGTAATGTAGGTAAAATTGTTCATCATTCAAAATTAGCAAGCTTGCAGTGCTTCCTCCGTTGGCGGCGATGGTTTCTGACTGGTCGCAGTCTCAACAATCTTCCTATCTACATGTTAGCAAGTTATCCCGAACTGGGCATAAGAGTCGAGCATTGCTAAGGCCTCAGCAGTGTTGGCATCTTCAAGCAGGACTTGCATAAGATCCGAAGGGCCTTGCACATGTCTAGTCAGAATTGCAGAATTCATTATATGAATCCTTCATTGGTCCAGAGAAGCTGTCATCTTGTGCCATGTGTAAGTCTCTTACCTATACTGCCTCTGCTTGATGTGGTGTTGTAGGCTGTTCTGTGAAGTTCGTTCAAGGCCAACTGCAGTCTTTCAATCTTTACAATCTTTTGTCGCACACTCGAATGTGGACGAGATGGGTTACCATGGCCACCGGGCCCCGGCCAACTTCAAGCTCTACTGATTCAGACACTACAAGGCGCGCTGCATAGACCATGTCGACAAAGCGTTTCCCCAGGCCACGCACAGGGGTTATGTGACATTTTGCCAATAGTCAGGGAGTCACCCTGCCTGCTTGACTGTGGAACTTGGTAAAAGCCATTCTTGTGGCTACCATTTCAAGTTTCAACAGAAGGAATCGAATCCTCTCGCGTATTCAGGTCTCAAATGCGACCCCGTACATATATCAGACATACTCTCTGATGCCCTCGGCAGATTCGATAAATGAATGACAAATACTTGTTGGGTGCAAGGCCTGACGTGTGATAGATATTACCGCGGGTAAGCAGAAGCAGGTTCGTAGGGGCAGTGGTACCTAGCGTGATCGTTCTCAATATGCTCAATATCTAATATAGTAAGATGTGTTCTATGGAAAGATACGGATAGGAAGGCACGTCAAGTGATCATGCTTGAGCTTGCAGATCTCTCGAAATCCGCTAGCTTGATACCGTCGGAAGCGATTGCAACCTCTGCCTGTTTGGATCGGACGGACCAGAAGACACCCTCAAGCATCTGTCAATTCCGTGCCACATAGGAAAGCAAGATTGGAGGTGCTGCAGATCTCAAGTAATCATGCAAAGCGAGTCTGTCTGGTTGCTCTTGCGTTGGGATATCCGTGAGCGTATTGCGCAAATCTAGGACATACGTGTGGCTGTTGATCACATTCTTGAATGCCCAGGACGCGAGGAACGGCCATTGCCATGGAATCGCTCGACATCCTCTCCATACTGGGAACACGAGTAAGGTCCATTTTTGACTGGACGATGTTCTTGAACGCAAAAACAAAAAGTGGATCTTCGTACAATGGAATTTGACCGCGGTACCTCGCCTGACTCTGGCCACTCATAGTAAGGCACGCAAGCTTTTATCAACCTCTGACTGATGGAGCATAGCGTACGAGACGAGAAAATTATACCACATCGCCGTGATGGGTATGGTCGCCAAATGCCAAAGGGAGTGGGCATCGATCATGAAGAACCACGGACTAAAGTCCAAAAGCTCAAGTGCCATGGCACATGCCAGCATCAAGACAATCGGCGCTGGTTGTTTGGCCACGCGTCCGTGTGCGGGACTCTTTGGGGAGAGATGGCCTTTGCATAGGGAATAAAAGAGCCAGATGAGACCGTGTAGACTGCCAACCACAACATTTGCAAGCATGTTATAACCGTAGTCAAAAATGACAAAAGTGAGGTAGCCAATATGAGCCAGATAGCACACGAGGCATACCGCTGCCCATATGACCAGGAAGAGATGATAACTTGGCCGCTTGTATAGCTGAAAGACCTGAATGACTGCGTAAAATAAGCCGTAGAGGACATACGCTCCGGCAGAAAAGTAATCCATCTTTTCCGTAAAGTTGAAGTCACGAATGTGGAAGATGGTAGACCAGAGCCATGCATTCATGCCGACGTAGGCAAAGATGACATAGAATCTGCGCATGGGAAAGGCACTGGAAACCTGTGCGCGGACTTTTCGCAGGCCGCGAACATGCACATACCCATTGAGAATAGAAAATAGTACACTAGCAGGCTCTTGAATGCCAAGGACGCGATGAAAAGGCCATTTTCCGTGAAACTGCTCGACTTCCTCTCCATTCTTGACCATGTAGTCTGTGATGGCACGTTGACACTGATAATCAATATCTGATGCACAAGTCCACCCTGTCAAGCGAAGTGCTAGCGGCAGCTGGCCCGATTGTAGTCGATACCCATCTTGTGTACAGCGATGAGCAATGTTTTCCTTGACGCATGCTTGGAACTTGTCCAGCTGGTCTCCTCTCGAGGCCGAAGCCAAGGGACAGAAGAGCAATGACAGCAAAAAAAGGACTAATTTGGAGCTTCGAAAGCAGAATAACATAGCTATAGATGACTTGACTTGTCTATTCAGCGAGACATAGGCACAGCTCTTGAGCTCTTTGTCTATGCTCTCTCTTTGGTTGGCCCCTTTTTGTCTTTGAGTGTGTGTCGTCTGCGCGTGCTCGTCTCCTTTGAGCCGCGTTTGGATGATTCAGACAGACCACCACCACCAGCGGCACCACAGCGCCAAGTCGCATCTGCCAGGGCCCCTCCCAATCAAGCAGCCATCTAGAGCTCACGCAGGACGCGCAAGGCTCTCAAGGTACATCCTGTGGAGTGTGTCACGTCCTCTACTGTCGTTGCGCAGAGAACACATAGTCCAGCGCAAGGCACAAGTCACACAGTCATCGACCTCCCTAATTCACTCTTGTCAGCATTGTCAGAGTCCAACAAGAGACGCCATTCTGCCATGGGCAACACGGCATCGTCCAGTGCAGGGGAGCCATCACAATCTAGGCGTCGGCGCAGCAGTAGACTAAGCGAGTTGTCTGGTCGGCACAATGCAGACCTCGTCATGACAGGCAGTACATCAGCGCAAGCCTCCATTGCGCAAGGAACGCCTCCAAAGGATACGATGGAGTTGGATGCAGCGTGTGGATCAACAGCGATCGAGAGCTTTGAGCGCACCACAGCATCGCGTGGAAGTGCACAGCGGAAAACAGATTCGCGAGTCAACAGGCTTCGAAATCGTCTCTCTAGCTTTGCAAACCCATTCAAGTCGGGTAGCAAGTCAAGGGCATCGACATCGCATGCGCATCCGTCTGGAGGTGAATCTGTCACATCACAGGCGCATTCGCCACCTCGTGAAACAAGGGATGATATGGCTATACCGATTGGTGATCTGCATATGCGCCAGCCTGTGCCTGACTTGAGTCATTACATCGGTGCAGATGGTCTTCAGAGAGATACACCGCTCACTGATTTCAATGACGAGACTTACGACACTGCTATGACTTCTGCATCGGCAATCATTCCACTTGCGGACGAGGAGTCCAATGAACCTACAGAACATACAGAAGAATCTCAGCCTGTTCTTGTACACCACACCCCAGAGCTCTCACGGATACCAAGCGAAAGCAGCAGTATCTACTCAGATCGACGCACGCGGCCAACAGAAGCGCATGCTATAGCGTTGGCTAATGCACGAAATGCCTCTTCAGAGAACTCAGAATCGGCTGGCTTATGGAACAGGTATGGCACAAGCAACCTATCCGGTCATCTTGGGCCAGCTACACGCTCTCGCTCCAACCTGGACGCTGCACAAAGGCAGCCTCAAAGTGACTCACGTCCACTTCGTCGCGCAACCTCTCAGTCGCATCTGAATGCTGAGCAACAGCAATCTGGAGATTCCGCGGACAATCTGAGTGCACTGTTGCAAGACAGAGCGCAGTCCGACACGGCTTTGCCCAACACGGGAACACCACGATACTATGTGCGCTCATCATCCTCTTCACGGCCTCCATCGCCCATGCCCTCCAATCTGCCAGAATCTCCCAGATCCATGTCACGTTTGCGAGCTCGTCTTAACGGCCGACATGGTAGTGCTGACTCTACTGGACGGCCCTCTACGCAGCGATCGCATTCGTCACCCAATACTTCGCAAAGACCAGCCGCGTCGCGTGCACCACACTCTGCGGGCGAAGCGCGTCGACTCAATGGTTCTGGTCAATCACCAGGTGAAGTCGTGTCTGCACTACCGGGCGAGGATCAGGCTGGTATGCTATCAAGATTACTTAGTGTTGCTGCGGCTGCAACGGCTGCATCGCTCGTTGGACGTGACCAGACTGGCGCTCTTCGACGTGGTCGCGATTTAGCTGCTCAGCATACACCTGCAACGCCATCGACTTTACAGGAGACGACGACAGCAGATCAACCTGCCGTTACTGATACAGAATCATCGAGTCAGGGAGATCTTGTGGATGGTAGCTTCGACGGTTTCCTCGCAGCCTTGCAATCAGGTCAGTTGGCACAAGCCTTGCGCAACGGAGGCAATATTCTGGGTGGCGGTGAGCCAGAGGAAGGATCCCAGCAACCACTCAACTTTTTCCGCATGTTTCGTTTCAACAGTGCAGTGAGCATTCATGGCGCACCGGCGGCGACGGAAGGTGAGGGAAGAATGGTACCCATTATCATTGTTGGGATTCGCAGTGTTCCGCCAAGAGAAGATGGATCACCGGGAGATCCACAGGTGCCACCTTTCTTGGAGACATTGGGACAGATGCAACCGCCTGCGTATCGACCTCCTACTACGCGTTCGCATACTCAAGAGTCGCAAGCCGGACTGGTTTCTGGTACTGCATCGCAAGGTGTGACCACAAGTGAGGAGATTACAGAACGAGCGGAAGGAGAGGAAGATGTGACCATGACTGAGGATGTTGTGGCTTCTGAAGTGGAGCAAGAGCAAGGTCAGGCAGCAGACGAACCTGAAGTCACATCCGAAGCACCTATTCGTTCGCGGCAAGAAGCAACTACCACCAATACTACCCCTCAGCAGGAGGAACGAACAGGTCTCTTGGACTCAGTCTTGGATCGACTACGTTCATTTGGTGGTGATAATGCTGCAGCCTCTCAGCCAGATCCTGCCAGCGAAATTGCGTCACGCGCTTCTCGAGTTTCAGCAAACCTTCAGCGACGACGACGGCGATCACAATGGCGACCCTTCTCGTCTGGTGAACCAACTCCGTCCGAGGTTCGACCAGAGCAGAGTACTGCTGCTGAGAACAATGGTGCTGCACAAACGCGATCGTGGATTATTTATGTGCTTGGTGGGACCTACCCAGAGAATCACCCGCTGTTGACAACACCCAGCCTGTTCACCGACTCGCCGACTTACGAAGATATGATGCTGCTAGGCAACTTGATTGGTCCTGCAAAACCAGAAACAGCAGCAGAAGAGGATATTGAACGGGCTGGTCCCACGCACGACTTGGATGAGATGAGCGCAGAGTTGGAGAATCGATGTTTGATTTGTCTGTCTGACTTTGAAGCAGGCGAGACGTGCAGAAGTTTGTCAAAATGTTCGCATGTGTTTCATCGGGAGTGTATTGATACGTGGTTGACCACGGGCAGGAATAGTTGTCCCTTGTGCAGGAGTGCGACAGAGGCGAAGAATGCGCCCATGGCCGGGATGCCTGTGCCTTCAGAGGCCGCTGCACCTGTTGCGCCTGGCCCAGTAACGGAAGGTGTGCCTGCTGTGGCTGCAGCAGTGAATGTGGAAGCTGCTTGAGTGCTGTGCCTCTGCACTTGTTTGTTGAAGTAGCAGGCTGTTCAATACGCCATAGCCTTTGTCCGTTTCCCATTGCTTGCCATCTGATCCTGTGTAATGCATTTCTAGCGCGACTTTGTGACATGAAGCGCGACAAGACATCACACGAGACATTCTCTCGCATGGCTGGTCAGTCACAAGCTGGTTCGTCGCACTTGAAGAACATCAAAGGTATTCTACTGAATCGGTAGAGTTCAACTGCTAATGACAGACCGGTTGCCAACAGTCAGCCTTTCACAAGCCCTTCAACACACGCCAAATGTTCTTGAAACAGGTCTACCAACCATCGACAGACAACTGCGTGGTGGTCTAGTTCCAGGACTGCTGACAGAAGTCTATGGTCCGCCTGGATCTGGAAAGACGGCATTTGCAATGTATATGGCAGCACACATACTTGAAGACCATGCGGAGAAACAAGGTGCGGCAACTGCCAGTGTCGAACCTTCAGACAAGGATGAGACATTAATCAGTTGGCTGGAGTGCTCGCAGAGACTTCCTGCGACTAGACTGCGGGACATGATTTCAACGAATGCGTTTGATACGGATGTTGAAATGGCCAAACTTTCAAGGGTCAAAACCAGGCGAGTTGCCTCCTTGCCCGCCCTCATGGCCATGCTACTTCATGCTCCTGATGGCGATCTGCCCATATTCTTGACAAAAGACACAAAGTTGCTCGTGATTGACGACTTGACAACGCTCTTCAACGCTGCCTTCCCACCAGAAGACAGCCGGTCCGCAGCACCCGGCGAGTCACAATCGGCACGACGAGCACGGGTCACGAAGCTACTCGCACAAACTCTACAAACTTTGGCTGCAAGCTGTCAAATCATCATTTTGGTGCTCTGTAAGCTGACGACACGCGTGGCGGCAGGGTCAGGGGCAACACTTGTGGCTTCCTTGGGAGATGCGTGGCAAGACGCCTGTTCGACACGATTATTGCTGTATCGCGATTTCCCACCTGTACGCCTGAGTGCGGATGATGCTGCTGCATTACGTTACTGCGCAGTTCAGAAAGTTGGCGGTGCAATGTTGGCACGGCCTGAGGGCGTGCCTGTGCGTATTGTAGGTTCTGGCTTCCAGGAGATGGATTTGGACGCATTGAGTCGATCAGTTGGTACTCAAAGGTTTAGGGAGATGCATCCCCCTCCGGAGACTTCTTCTACTATCAATAGGGCGGAATTGCCGGTTGAAGAGCCGCCATCGGTCGATGCAGAAGTCTCTGAAGTGTTGGAACCCGCAACTCTTGAGTCCTCAAAACGCCCAGCGTCAGAGACAAGCCCGCTCAGTCCAAGCAAGGCTAAACGATTTGTGCTCGAGGAGGTGCGTGATTCAGAGGAAGAGGACGACCTGGATGAGGTTGCGCTTGAGGAAGAGGCTGAGCGTGCCATCTGAACCTGCTGCCACCAAAATTTAAAGACGCGACAAGAAGAGCGTCGCGACAACTGCACACTCACACGGATCGCAAGTGCCTCGCTGAGCATTGGCGGGTCGGCCTCAGTATGATCAGCAAGGGCGTGCTGGGTGTGATACTCGCTACGACAGTCCCGCTGTTTGCCAGCCAAGATGCACTGCGCATCAACATCGGCATGTCGATCTGCGGATTCGTCATGACGGTCATCTTGATACCCCAGAGCGCTGCGGCCTTTTTGAGAAAGGGTGTTTCCGGCAAGGACTTGGGAAAGCCAACAAAGCCATTGTTGCCAGAGACGATGGGTGTCATTTCAGCAGTAGTCTATCTCCTCATTATGATCTTGTTTATACCGTTCGCCTTTTACCAACACATCAAGGCTGGCTGGGAAGCTTCTGGTCGTGGTGCGGGTATTGACGACTCTGATCATGTCACTGTCGGAGACACATTTCCACATAACAAGCTTGGCGCATATCTGTCGGCGGTCCTATCCTTACAAGGAGCAATCCTGCTGGGTCTTGCAGACGATTTCTTTGACCTTCGTTGGCGGCACAAATTCTTCATTCCAGCATTCGCTGCGATACCGCTTCTTGTGGTCTACTACGTGGATTATGGCGTGACGTACGTTGTCGTGCCTACACCGTTACGACCGTACTTTGGCGACTTGGTCGACCTGGGCTTCCTCTACTACGCCTATATGGCGGCACTGACCATCTTTTGCACCAATAGCATCAACATCCTTGCAGGGGTCAATGGTGTTGAAGTCGGTCAAAGTGTTGTAATTGCCTGTTGCATCCTCGCCAATGACCTTCTGTACATCTCTGGCGTTCAAGAGCACGTCGGCCTCAATCATCCTGCCTACGAGTCACACTTGTTTTCAGCCTGCTTCCTCATGCCTTTCCTTGGCGTGAGCTTAGCACTACTCTACCACAACTGGTGGCCTGCCTCTGTCTTTGTGGGCGACACGTTTTGCTATTTTGCAGGCATGACCTTTGCAACAGTGGGCATTCAGGGACATTTTTCAAAGACCATGCTGCTCTTCTTCATCCCGCAAGTCTTCAATTTTGTTCTCTCTGCACCACAGCTCTTCCACATCATCCCGTGTCCACGGCATCGTCTGCCAAAGTTTCAAGCAAAGACAGGTCTGGTAGATGCCAGTATTGTCGAATTTGAGAGACCTCCAAGCACGCTACAACGCATTCTGCTTATTATGCTTGAACGGCTCTACCTCGTTCGCCTTGTACGGCATCCACATACGGGCGTCATCCTCTCAAGTTCCAACTTGACGCTCCTTAGCGTCTTACTCGTACGACTTGGACCTATGCGTGAGGATACATTGACCATCTGCATGATGACCATACAAGCACTCTTTGGCATTGCTGGCTTCTTGGTCCGGCATCGCCTAGCAAGACTCGTCTTTACAGATGACAATCGCATGTCTTCCCAATTTTACGTTTAATGAAGACTCGTTTTACACGACAAGATAGAAATGCTGAATGGTTGGTCTATGATGAATGCTTCTTTCATTAGAAATCGCGCGTGCCTAAGAAGTTGCGACCTGATCGGCTTCTGCCTCAAGGGCCTGCTTGACCGCACGCACCGTATCATTGCTCTCTTGCGCAGCTTCACCCATCTTGAACTTATGCCAATGTGCATCTCGTTCCTTAAGGGCTTCATCACGCCAAGCACGGACTTGTGGATGACTGATGGTCTCTTTGCCATCGAGAAAGTGACCCAAATTTTTCCGAAAGCCCTCACGCACTTCATACTCTGTGACTTGCACAAGCAGCTCAAATGTATCAAGATCCTTGACATACCGCGCCTCGGGACTCGCCCGTTCTTCATACTCCTCGAATAACGACATGATATCCCTGCGTGCTCCTGCATGGCCTACAGGGAGCGTGACGGTACAGATGTGTTCCATAGCGGCTTGTTCGAGTCGTTGCTTTTCAAGTTTAGGGACATTATCACGCGGTGTAATATCACCCACAATCGCTTCTGCCAGGTCATGCACAAGCGCTAGTGCCATCATACGCGTCTTATCCAGTGCTGGGTCATTGCAGAGAAGCGTGAGCATGGCCATACGATACATATGATCCGCGATGGATTCTGTATTGCAAAGGGATTCATTGAGCCAACCGGCGCGTTTTGTGGTTTTTAATTTTTCGAGCAGATGCACGAAGGGCAAGACTGTGCTTGTATTCTGCATGAG
Source organism: Protomyces lactucae-debilis (assembly GCF_002105105.1). Lineage (NCBI taxonomy): Eukaryota > Fungi > Ascomycota > Taphrinomycetes > Taphrinales > Protomycetaceae > Protomyces > Protomyces lactucae-debilis. Next base: position 73,952 of record NW_024467999.1, on the reverse strand, counting down.
CATATCTGCAGGCCCTCTGATGCGCGCAAGGGAGAGACGTCCTTGGCCGTTGATGGATAGGTGTCCTTGTCTGTGTTTTGATTTCTTGACGCGTCGTGGTCAGATGGGAAAACTCAAAGGGAGGACTATAAGTTACTCTACAACAAGCTAAGAGGCTCTGTATACCATCAGTAGTCTAAGCAATCTGGTTGGGAAGACCGGACCTTAGACAAAAGCGTGGAAGATAGCATAACAATAACATTATATAAATCGCCAGGACTAGATCGTCCCCTAGATACTTTTCTTCTCCTCATCGCATCTCCAACGAAGGGAAGCAGCGGCGTTCAGTCGCATTGATCGTCCATCCCGTCACCGTCTCCTCAGATCCAACAAACACTTGACTTCCACTTCTGCTCCAGCACACACCAGATAACTCTCGATCTCGTCCATCGATGCCATAGTGCCCATCACCGTGATGCCTATCTCTCGCTGTATCTGCCAGTGGTACAGACAAGCGCTGCTGTGGCTGTGAGAAATCACGACAATCAAGCAATGTCGCATGGGAAGTACTCTCCGTAAAGACCAGTAAGTCGAGGGGACTTGGTGAAAATGCCAGGGCACGAATGCTGCCATGAGGAAAAGGTCGCGAGGTACGACAGCGGAAGAGACAGGACTGCTTGTTGATGGTACTACCACCATAAGAGCGGATCGTTGGGTCTGCTGCATGGATGCCACTGTGGTCTGGTTGGCGCTGCGATGGGTTGCCTGTTGACAACATGCGAATATCAAACAGTGAACAGGTCCCGTCTTGTGAACCAACAGCAAGCATGCGGCCTGAAGCAGAGAACCCGGTAGCAAAACATGCATCTGTCGAGACCGTCATACTTCCTTGTCTTCGCCACCTGCCACTTTCTTGCGTGAACAAGTAGCACTCTGTATTATCCCCAACTGCAATCATCCACTGTCCATCGGGAGAGACGGTTGCATGGTTCATCGCCGTTTGCATACTCATAGGTCGTTCTAGTCTCCCTTGCGAGACATTATAAGACTTGAGGGTATGGTCATTACTGCTGACCAGCGCAACCTCTTCACCATTTGCATTTCTGTACAAATGGATGCCATTCACCAGACACCCACCGATCGTGACTTCTTGTTTGCGCAGACCTTCCTGCAACGTGCTCGGGTCGCCGCGATCATCGAGGATCGCTAGCACGCCATGTTCAGCACCAGCAACAATCCAGCCGTACCGCGATGTCAGTGATCTCGGTTCAAACGAAAATTTGGGCCCCGCAAGACCGATCGATGAGGCTGCAAAGTCGAGCGTGCGCACGCTATGTCGGCACACATAGAGGAGTTGTTCGCGATTGTGCGCTGTGGAGGATGCTGAACAGAGGAGATTTTTGAGTTGCCAGTGCTGTAGTGCCTGCGTTAGCATCGGCTCAGCTTCAAGAGCGCCCTTTGGGAAATAGAGCCTCGCGACGTACCTTGATGGTGATATTGGCACGAATCGTTCGAGAGCGCTTAAAGGCGAGGCGCTCGCTCATACTGATGCAAGGCACGTTAGCATGGAAGGGGCGCATGGCGAAGGATGAAGCGCTTACTAGTCTTCCACGACAGCCATCTTTCAGTGAGCAAGCGCAAGCTATTACAGACTTAGTTGCATGCCCTATCTGGGTAGCGAAGTTCAATACAGGCGGCAATTACAGCGCATGATGATGAGCAGCATCTCAGGCAGTTTGGATGTCGCCCTCGAATCCGGGGTAGCACAGTCACATATCATGGAATACGGCCGGGCCTGGGTTGCTTCTACACTGCCCTTTTGGTAAAGCTACTCTCAAATATGCCAGAGAAGAAGAATGCAAAAGTCGCCCATGCTGCGAGACCCATCCCTCATACATCCACACTGCCACCAATGGCTACCGTCACAAATGCATCCTCAGCGAGCCCTTCTTGAGCTGCATACGCTCGAAGCCGCCTCGCAGGTTCTAGTACATCCTCATAATGCTTCGATAAACTCCCTCGAAAAGTACCAAAATGACAGCCAAGCGACTTGAGACTGCCCAGATCGCGATGCAAATCAACTGCATCTTCGGGACAAGTATGCACACCAGACAATATTTCGCGTGGTAGGAAGAGGCCAATAGGAATAATGCTGAGGTGAATGCCATGTTCAAATTTGACGCCAAGTTCTTTGAATGTTGGACAAACGGGGAAGCCCTCTCTTCCATCACCAAGCGTTGCGCGATAACCCGTATCACCAGCGAAAAAGATACGTTTTGGTCCTGCTGCTCTCGTCTGCGTCTCAACAAGCCAAGATGCCCATAAAGATTTGTCTGCATCAAGTGGCGTTCGCGCGGATCCATGTTGCGCTGGCCAACAGAGTGCTGAGAAGCGTGCGCCAATGATTGGGAGATGGACTTGTGTGCTTTCGCGCCAGTCTAGCTCGCGTATACGCCCTGGCTCTATACCAATGGCTTCTAGATGCTGTCTATTGTTGAGTGGCACGAGGTATTGAATGTGGTTGGGATGCTTGCGTTCGAGCTGTCGCAGAGTAGGTTTGTCGAGGTGGTCGTAGTGGTTGTGGGAGAGCACGACAATGTCTACCTCTGGCAAATCATCAACAGCACACGGCAATTGCGAGTATCGCTTGGGCCCAAGTCCAAACATGGCAGCAATTTGTGGACTCGTGTATTTAGAAAAGACCGGGTCTAGCAGTATCCGCGCACCTCGCTTTTGCGCCGGCGTCTCTACTGGTAGCTCCAAAAGAAAGCTTGCATGCCCAAACCACGTTGCCTTGATGTTGTCGTCCTTGAAATCATGCCAAGTTGGCATCCGCACAGGAAAATGCTCCTGAATGCGTTTTGGAATGGGTTTGCGCGGTGGATGAAAGATGGCCGTCTTGAGTACTTTCCATTTCGAGGCACTCCGATACGAAGGCCAGGGATTCTTGAAGCCAGCCGCTGGATTGGTTGGGTCTTGCCAATGCGCACGATTCGCAAGACGAATGGACTCCTGTGTTGTCTTTTCCCCAGCATGCCTACTTGACTCTGTTGCATCTACGGCAGTCGCTGATGAGGCAGAAGAGACGGCCATATGTCGTAGCGCAATAGCTGGTAGGCCTGCAGGCGTCTGTGCTTTTGAAGCGGGCGTCGTCATGCCTTTGGCGCGTGTATCGATTTGGCAGCACAGGCCTAGCGAGGCGGCGCGGAATGCGCGCGTTGATGGGCGTCGAAGCAGATTGAGAGGCGAAGAGTAGAGGATGAAGAGTAAGCTAGCGCAAGATGGGCAGAAAGAGAGAGAGGCCAAGGGTAGGTAAGTGCTTTGGTTGTGAATTGTTTGAGGAAGAAACAAGACGAAACAGGCGAAATGAAGCCTCCCTGCCTCAACCTCCGACATACATCTCCGTCCGTCGCAGCTCGCGGTTCCAGCGGAAGCAAAGGCCACGGTTGAGCCAGCGTCCAGTATCCCAGCTGTACCGTTCATCGACTTCTTTGCCCCAGCGTCGTCGCTTGCGAGGCTCCGGCGCGTGAGCAGCTGGATCATCTTGCACCATAACCTCTAGTGCTGTAAAATCGCCCTCTGAATCTGTCTTGCCTTTGATGCCAATGATGTGTTTGTTGTGTGAGCCTTGAACTGACGGGCTGGACTGGCTTGCGAGCTGCTCAAGCGTATTTTGTGTATAGCAACATGAGTAGCACCGGGAGCTTGTGCGGGAAGCCGTGTATGTATCGACAGGGTGGGCCCAGGCAGCCATCACACCGTGCTCGTCGTAGTAAGGCTTCATATTCGTCAAGCCTACAGGAGCACCGTCGTCATGCGACAGTGTGCACTCGACAATCTTGAGATGTGGCGAATTGACATCACCAACGATAGAGTCTCTTTTCAAGGCTTGCGCTGCTTCTTTGGCTTCTTCAAGGTCATGTAGCGTCACAGCAAGGCCACGAAGACCACAGCGAGACTTTTCACTCGCATTGAGAGCGTGCTTGCAGCGAAAGAAGAGCGTGATGTGAGCGATGCGTTGGCTTTGAGGTACCTGAACCTCCCAAGCGTGCTCGCCCTCGTCGTCTTTGTATGGCTCAAAACCCTGCTTCTTATCTTCCGAGAAGAGCATAGCAGCTTTCAAGCTACAGAACAGCGAGGCAGAATTGCAAGCTGGCAAAAGGAGTCGTGGTCAAGTATTCAGATTACTTACAGATCTTGACTACACAAGTACACAATGTCTTCATCTTTCTGAAACACCCCATTACGTCCGTCCCCATAGACAAGCAATTAAGGAGCCTCAGAGGCATTATGAGAAAAGAAACGGCTGCGAATCTTTGTACTACCACTCAGCTTCCGGCTCGGTGTCACTTTCGTGACCAATGCAAGGTCATCTCGCGATCGCCGTGGCAAACTAGTCGCTTCCGGGCCACTTGACCACACTTGCTCCCTGATGCCATGCTTCGGAGGTGCTTCTACCACTGAGATGGTGGGTGATGGTTGTGAAGCCAGGACAGTAGCCGCTTGTCTTCCCCGGATTGCAGCAACTTTCTGACGCCTGGCATCTACTTCTTTTTGCGAGAGATGACCCACTCCATTGCGTCGTTTGAAGCACGCCTCCATCAATGCACCCGCATCGATCATTTGACGAGGTAGCGTCTGCACAACCTGAAAAATTTCAATCGGATCTGAGACTGCGAGAATGGAGCGTTCGCCTTGCTTCAAAATCGTCAAGGCAATGCGAAACAAGACTTTTGAGCCTTCGTAGAATAAGCAATCCCAGACGCGAAGGGTGGTTTCGATAGGTAGGATTCCAATGAAAGCAGACATGAACCACGCAGCCGTCACTAGCGTTATTGGAGGAAGCTTGCCAATAATTTCATGTGGTGTAGCTTTTGTGCCAGAGGATGCAGGATTCGGTTTACCCAGACTAGGTCTCCTGAAGCCGAGTGCATCGCGCCCGCCACTAGCATTCGACATGGTACTAGGGTGTGGAGAAGAAGGCGTTTCAAAGCCCTGGCCGAGACGACTCCATATTGACGGCAGACATTCTCGAACTGCCAGCATCAAGACTGCTTGGTCGACATTCGCGCCTTCTAAGTTCGCATCATGCACATGCGGTAGATAATCCGTTGTGGTAATCACCACCATCCAAAAAGCGCGCTCCTCCGGCATAAACAGCAAGAAGAGTGCCGCAATAAAATTGAGTGATTGGCAATAGCCCACTTGTGGCCGATAGAGCGCGAATGCCTGCAAAACGCGCCGCAACGAAGCGATCATGGGTGGTTCTTCCTGGAACGCAGTAGCATTTGCAGTCTGTCCCGTCCGAGTGTAGCCGTCGGGTTTGAAGTGGATATTATCTGGGAATGTGCGATGCAAATCTCGTTCAATCAAGTCATTGTTACCGTCGCTACAGAGTCGACACGCTTGTTCCGCCAGGCGATGGTAAAGACCCGGATGTGCACGTAAACATGCATGGCCATTTGCGTAGTGAAACCAAGCTTGGCCGCGGTATTCAGGTGGTATGCCCTTGCGGATGTATCGCTGTAATTTGGCTGACCTAGCGGGGAATTCGATATCACTGCCGTTTCTCCGTACAGCATTCGCTTGAGATGTTTCATTGAGCAATGTATCCCATTTGTAATGCCTACGAACGAGATGTTCTTCGTAGCGTTTCTGCCAGGCCTTATAGTCTTCTAAGGACACATGCTGCGATTCGCATCTGAAACCATATCGATCACGCTGGCTCGGCAGCTGTTGTGCAGGCGCCGCCTGGAAGACTTCGAGTGGATGGAACGTGGCAGCACCCGAAGTCATTGGTGTCGAGCGTGTACTGCTGCTTGTCAGACCTTCGTCCTTGAGTGTTTCGGGCAATGACAAGCGCTGCATGTCTTGCACAAAATCTACATTCGGCCGTGTAGAAACATCGCCCGTCTCGTGGTAGAGATCCAATACGCTGTCCAAGAGCGAATCTGTCTCTTCCGCAGTCAGGGGATGGTCCTGCAAAGCGCGCGCTTCATCTGGTGAGGAAAAGGCAATTCCAATCTGTCCAACACTAGCAGACTTGCGATGCCAGAGCGCTTGTCTTTGTTGCAGGGGCGTACGCTTCGTTTCACTGAGTGGCGCTGGACTGATATATTGGAGTGCAGCGGGTTCTTGTGCTCGAGAGGGTTGAGCGCGTTCGCGCTGGTTCATGCGTCGTGCGTGCATGATGTTGAATGCGGCCGGCATCGTGGGCCCTTGAGGCGAAGTCATCGGTCGCCTTTCTTGACTCATAAAGACCTAGCTAGATTGATCGCTACCCGTACTAGCGACGTTGATTTGTAAAAGACATGAAGAAAAGACCGTGGCTGCTGTGTCGAAGGCCAGATTCAGTGGGAGCACGACAAAGAACTGTGCGAAAGATAGCACCTAGGATTGACTGATGATGATGAGCCTGTCAGATACTCCTGCCACTGACAAGAGAGCCTGTAAGAGAATCGAGGCTTGCGGAGGTTTGGCCAGCAGTCGCGCTTGGTCGCGAAACATCTCGCCCACCAGATGGCAGCACAGACCTCTCTAAGGCGTCTTCTACTTTGCTACATATCTATACCATCGCTTCTATCAATGAACAACACGGCGAAATATCCTGCCTCAGCACATCCCAGCCTGCTGGAAGAAATTTGGACTCGCCACAAACGTAAACTTGTCAAAAGTCAGTGAATCCTCTGCAATCACAGGCTCACTCGGAATCGCCACACCGGCAGCCGTCTTTGTTTCATGGCTGATGGGTGTATTCAGGGGCATCGACGTGAATTCAGCGGCGAAATTCTCCGCCAAGATTGGATCCGTGATGATGGGCTGGATGGGCGGATCCAGAGCGCGTTGCTCCAATTTTCGCCAATCTAGCTTGCGGAAGAAGCGGTGCGCTTTGATGACCGGCACATCCTCAGCACCGCGCGCACCAAGCCTGACCTTGGGTACCTTTTTCAGGAGTTTGCCAATCAAGTCTTTGGCCTCAGCTGACATGTAAAAGGGCAGTGTCAGCTTTGAGGATAGAATCTTGTCTTGCACCTTCTTCTTGTTATTGCCGCTGAACGGTGGATGACCGGCGCAAAGTTCAAAGAGCAAGACACCGAGCGACCAGTAATCAGCAGCAAGGGTATACGGCTGCTCCAGCAACATTTCAGGGCACATGTACTCAGTGGTGCCGCAAAAGCTGCGACATTCAGCACCATCCTCTGCCACTTTACTGATGCCGAAGTCAGTCAAGATCAGGTGTCCCTCGCGATCAAGCAGACAGTTCTCTGGCTTTAGATCGCGGTAGATGATGCCTTGTGCGTGGAGATGCGACAGGGCCAAAACCAGTTCAGCGACGTAGAATGCCGCCACTTGCTCAGAGAACATCTTTTCCGTCTCGAGATGTGTCCAGAGCTCGCCACCTTCTGCGTACTCAAGGATAAGGTAGAGCTTGTGATGATCCTGAAATGCGTAAAACAGCTTGACAATGAATGGATGTCGAACATCTTCCAGAATCTGGCGCTCTGACTTTGTATACTCAATCGTCTTGGCCCTGATAATCATGCTCGCCTTTTTCAGCTGCTTTTGAGCAAACAACCTGCCCGTTGACTTTTGCTTCACAAGCATCACTTTGCCATACCCGCCCTTGCCCAAGACTTTCAAGGGCTCAAAATCATCGGCTGAGTGGCGCATCGACAGTCGCTTCAAGTCAATCGCATCCACGCTATCGAAATCCTCATCCAAGCCAATCTCATACTCTTGATCATCTTCCGCCAATGGCATCGCTTCAATAGAGGGCAAGTCATCTACCGAGATATCCTCCATTTTGCGCGCAAATACAGCAGGCGACGACATGGCTGTTGTTTTAGGTGTTGATTTACGCGATCCTGCATGTGATGATGCAGGGATATAGTGCTCATCGTTACTATCCAGCGACGCGCTTCGAGCTGAGCGCGCGCGTGAAAAGGATGTATCGTCCTCGATGTCAAAGGAAAAGACGGCCGCCATCGCTTCTTATCACGGGTATTCAGATGAATAAAAGGGCGCCTAGACGAAGGCGCGGCTATTGAGAGACTACACTTTGGCTTGTGAGATACGTCGATCGGCGAGCAGGTCTGGCGAGGGTCGGGGCTGCTTCATGAAACAGTTGGTCAGTGGGCAAGGTCTGGGAAGCAAACAAAAAAGTTGATCGTACCAGCAGGCAACAAGACAGCTATACTGCTACACAAGGGCTGATGGCCACAGCTGCCAATGATGCAGAGGATCTAGCTAAACCTGCATACTGGGATGATCGCTACGAGAATGACCATGCAGAAGGCTATGACTGGTTCAAGACCTTTTCTGAGATCTCTTCTGTCTTGACACCTCACCTGACTGCTACCTCCAAGATACTCGTGCTTGGCTGTGGTACCTCGACGCTCTCTGAAGAACTTTGGCGAAGCGGCTACAAGCATGTCACTTCTGTAGACTTTTCACCACGTTGTATAGAGCTCATGCAGCAACGACATGCTGATAAACCCGAAATGCTCTGGGATGTAGGCGACGTGCGATCGCTGGAGGCATATCCTGATGCCTTCTTTGATGTGGTCATTGACAAGGGCGTCATGGATGCCATGCTGGATGGTTGTTCCCTGTGGGATCCACCAGAGGATGTCAAGGCTAACTGCTTTCAAGAGATTGAAGCCTCTGCCCGAGTACTGCGACAAGGTGGCAAGTTCATCATGATCTCATTCAGGCCAGGCCATCTATTGCGACCGCGTGTACAGTCTTCAGCATGGCAGACAGAGCCAGACATTGTCCAAATTGGCTCATTCTACTACAGCGTCACAGCAACCAAGCAATAAACTTGCAACCAGTAGGCAGACATGACTGAGATGGCTGCCAAAGAAACTACGAACGCAACGAGTAACGAATAACGAAAGAGATCATCACTGAGCGACATTAAAATTTTCCTCTTCCGCTTGTGTTGGCCTCTGCTTAAGCACCAACGGCTTCCCCTCCATCTCCTGATAGATCCTGTTGACATCATCCGTCGTGGTCTCAAAGTGCGATGTTGCATCGTACGAGCGCGACACAAAGACATTGTCCTCGCCTTTGGTCGTTGGCTCGTACAAATCACTAATATTGGTGAATTGGTCCAAAATGGGACCAAGTAGCTTGAGTCCTGGTCGGATTTCTTCTTGTGGGTTGTCCGTCTCTACCATTGTCGAGACCACAGCAAGGTAGTGACCCTTAGCGCAGACATTGTGTGTAGCACTAACCAGTGCAACGTAGATATCATGCTTCCGGCCAATTTGGTTTTGTGGAATGATGATTTGCACAGAGTCAACATCATCTGTGTTGGGGATAGGGTGGGTCAGTAGACACGTTGCTCGAATTACACGACCCACCTTCTTCACCTTTTCAGGAAAGTAGGAAGGGTCACCAATGATCTTCTTGGCGCGTGCCGTTTCGCCACCACTCTTGACACCTACAGCTTTGCCACCTTCATACACAATCTCATCAATCTTCTTGTCAAGCATGTAGGTACCGCCATAGATTGCAGATAGCCGCGCAAAGCCTTGAGGCAGCTCACCGAGTCCGTAGAGAGGGTAAAGGTAAGGTGACTTGCCGTAACGTGCAACAGAGTTGAGGTAGAGCACGATGCGCTTGTACGTCTCTCGTGCCGGCTGGTTCAGGTAGGCATCGTCAAGATGCAGCGCCATGGCATGTCCAATAAAGTCTTGCGTTCCCTTCTCCAAGCCAAACTTGTAGTACACTTCCGTCATTGTGTTGCGGTCGAGATTGAGGCTCTGATGCGTTGCTGCGTCATCTTCCTTGTATGCGCCAATGAACTCCAAGAAGCGCTTCATGCGGCGCTTCTCGAAGAGGCCCATGAGCGAAGAGCGCACAGCTTCCATCTCTGTGGCTGGGACTTTGGCAATACGGCCATCACGGTACACGTACGAGCCAGAGATTTGCTTGAATTCAAGGTACCGTGTCACATCCGTGTGCTATGGTGTCAGTTTGCAATGTGTCAGGGGCAGTAAAAAAGTGACTTACAACAAGCATGTTTGTGAGTTCACCGTTTGCCATGAGGAACTTGGGGACCAAGTCAATAGCCCAGTCGCGGTCCCTCCCCAATCCCGTGGGTGGCTGCTCGCCCTTGCGGAACTTTTCAAAGGTCTGCGTCAGGTTGAGACTGGCGCTTTCACTGTAGATGAGTTAGCTCTTGGTGCTTGTTTCGTGCTGTAGGAGATGACGTGCGCGCCGTAATAATCGTTGCGATCCTGGTGTTGTCAGTATGGGTTGGTGACAGATGCTTTGTTCCATACCATGTGCAGGACCTTCTTGCCTTCGACACTGAGCAGGCCTGAGAGGACACATTCAGTGAGCCCTGTGCCCAGGACAATGACATCGTACTCCTCATCCATGCCTGGTTGGTTTGTGGGTGTGGTTGCAGCTGGTTGTCTGATGCTGTCAGTCTCCTCCCTCACGTGTCGCTGCGTCCTCACGACTTTGACCAAATACGAATACTGAATACTAATACTACTACTAAATACTAGTTTAGCTACCTGTTCATCTGCTGGCACGGCCACCTGCTCTCTATCTCTGCTGAAGCAACAGTCTCCCGTCTCTCCATGAACAGGAAAGCTCTCAGGCTCACAAGAATCAAGCATGGCAAAAGAGCACAGGGCACGTCTCCCCTCGAGGCTCACCGTTGATTTGCTCAGTGCAGCCGCAGCTTCGGCCACCATCTCGCCCATCATCTGCATCATCGATCGCAGCATCATAGAAGCAACGAGTGGCAAGTCGCCCTCCATCATACAGAGCATGAAGACCAGCACACGGCATCTCATTCGCTCCCCTGTCAGCTTCTTGACGTCACTACCTTTTTTACTCCTCTATGGCGTCTATTTCGCAACCTATGCCACAGCCAACGTCTTTGACACCATACAAACACGAGCTGTACCAGAGTGGAGCAAGCAGACGAATGGCTTTGGCAAGTTCATTGCAACAACAGCCGTCAATTTGTCTGCATGTGTGTACAAAGATGTGCACTATGCAAAACTCTTCGGCACAGGTCAACCACGCCCTTTGCCTCTCGCCTCTTATGGCTTGTTTTCAGCAAGAGACTCATTAACCATCTTTGCCTCCTTCAATGTCCCAAGTCTGCTTGCCCCCTACATTGGGTTGAATGTTGCACAACTCACAGTGCCATGTGCAATGCAACTCTTCTCCACACCCATGCATCTTCTAGGCTTGGATGTCTATAACCGCCCTGGACCCAGTATACCCATAGCATCTAGATGGCAAGAAGTCAAGAAACGCTATTGGAAGTCAACAGCCGCAAGAATCATGCGAATCCTGCCAGCCTTTGGTGTCGCTGGTATTGTGAATCGAGATGTCAGACGGAGAGGTATGAGCATGATACAATAATATGCGAGGTCATGAGAAACAAATCTATAACTTTTTCTGGTCATCTAGAATAGTGTACATTACAAGCAGACCATAGACTCAGGGTGTTTTGAGACCTGAGCAGAAATGCCAGCGAAGGCACAATTCCAATGCGCCATCCTTGTATTCTGCCAACACGGCGGCTGCCATCTGACCTGCTTCTTCAGCAGACAACAGACTCTGCTCAACGAGTGACCCTGTCATCCATGCAATCATGTGCTCATCAAATTCAAGCGCCAGTTGTCCAACCATCCTCTCTTCCGCCGAGTCAGCCCATGCCCCTACTGGCACTTCTAGGATTTCTTCTGCCACAGACTCAAATCCAGCCTGCATCATGCGATCCTTCAAGGCAGTCGCACACTGTGGATCTAGTTGTCTTTTGCGCAACAGTGTTGAACTCAGTGCCGTCCATGCTTCAATGGCCCGTGGATGCTTGCCATTTCTAGAAATAGGCAATAATTCCACCTCGATACACTCGACTTTCCCTGCTCGCCGAGTAATGCGAAAGAGATTCGCTAGGTAAGTCTCCCAATTCGTGATACCACCCACAAGAAGTCGTGAGTGTACGAAATCAAAAGTCCCCGTATTGAAGGGAAACCCTTCCATGACATTCACCGTCTCAAACACGACATTACTCGGAAGTGGTAGACAACCTTGAGCAGCTGTAGCAGGATCAATATCGACTTGTCTGAGATCAATACCATAGACACGTGCATGAGGATAGCGTCGAGCCATATCAACAGCCCATCTACCAGTCCCTGTACCGACATCGAGGATTGTAGCTGTTGTGTTTTCTGGTAGCGGTGGAGAGGATGTATAGAGCTTATTGTTCAGTACTTTGAGAATCATCTCATGTTGCAAGTCTCCTGCTGAGACTGACATGGCTAGAGGGCCCTCTGCTAGCTAGCTGACTTGAAAGAGGCTTGGTCTCTGGGCATCGCTTCACGAAAGGTGTTTGGTGAGAGCACACGTGAAAAATAAATCAGATGGCCTAAAAGAAAGCAAAAGCTACGTCCCTCCCTTGAAGCAAAACCCAAAGAGTCCCCTTACACTAGCCCTAAGAAAGAATACCAATCATGAATATTCAAGCTCTCTGGCGCACCCGGTCGAGAACCTTCATCCGATGCCGATGATTCAGGGTAGTGCAATCCCTCACCATGCGCCATAGCATCAAAGTCTAAATCTCCTTGACTTGCAAACGGTACGGGATTCCAGTACTCTCCACCGAGCCCTGTACTGATGGGCGAATGTCGCTCACTATTACCACCAGACGAGCCTGCCTGTTGTGGAATATTCAGTGATTGCTGCGGAAGTGAAGACGGCGCTGGCATGTTGACCGGTGAATTGCTTTTATGCATCTGCTGTTGTTGTTGTTGCTGCTGTTGTTGCTGTTGCTGTAATTGCTTCATGCCCAGAGCCTCCTGTGGAAACAGATCCATGGGTTGATACGACTCAAAGAATGTATGTGGGATCGATTGCTGCGTGGAAAAGAAGAATTCTGGTGGCGTTGCTGTGCCATTCATGGTATGCGTCAGACCAGTTCCGTGACCAAGATGCGATTCGTCCGGACGTGAATGCTGAGAATACGTTCCCGCAAGCATCGTATCTGCATTGCGCTTCAGGGCCGTTGTTGGCGATGCAAAAGTCGCTTCCGGCGAACCCATATTGGAGGCTGCTCGCAAATTTGCCAAGTTTCGCGATTCGCTGATGGATTCAATTGCATGCTTCTTGCGCGTCTCAAGAGCACTGCGAGTAAGGTTGGTGGAAGAGGCTGCTTGCAAGGCGGACTTCTGCAGACGGTCTTGAAGCACTTTCGACTCGCCAATTGCCTCAAACAACACAACAATCGAGCTTGCTACCAACCAAACCTTTGACAAGTCCCGAAGCGACTTTGAGCAGAATTGCAATTTCTTGTGTGCCGCATCGCGAACCACGGGGTTTTGAGAACGGATCTCAAAGGAATGGAAGATCATGGCGGAGAAAATGGCGTACGTGCTGAAGGACGGTAAAATTTCGAGATTGCCATAATGCACGACATCTTCTAAAATCCGCGTAATCATGTTGGCTGCAGTGAAGGCAATATTCCTCGATGGGTAGGTAGTGGGTGCTGCATCGGGTCGAACAGAAGACTTCATATGCGGTCTGTGCAGTAAACACAAGACTGTGTAGTAAGTCATATGCAGAAAAGCCGCCCAGAAATTCTGCTTCTTTGCATTCTTTGTGCAGTGATATTGCATCTCTGGCGGAAGGCTCATTAGCCAGTTTGCAAGTGCCATGTCCGAGTGTGTCAAATCAAGACTTTGTAGTTGCATGGCTTTGCGAGAGGCTGCCGAGTACTGCCTTGACAGGACGACACCCATGATCTCCGTTAACTTGACGCTTTGAATAAAATAGAGGACGTGGTTGCGATTGGGTGGGTACTGCAAAGCTTGGCCAGGCGCGACGTCTTCCTCAATAAAGTCCTCCTCAGTCAACATTTCCATGTCAGAGTCCTCAACGTTGATGCACATCGGACGACCGAGAGATGCTGCAACACGGCGGTCCTGCGCAAAACATGTCCACCAGATACGACGCCACGTACGCTTCTGCAACGTGCTCATCTTGCTCTTTGCAACCGAACGATGCATACCAATGCCTTGAGCCACACGAATAGCAGTGCCGATCCAATACCAGACATTGCGTGTCACGTCTTCTGGACCTTCCCACCACCAACTGAGCAAAAGAAGTGCTTGAATCACAACGACCTTGTCGTCTTCGTAGTCTGCATCGTACAATGCCTTGGCACGTTTCCAGAACGTCATGCTGGCATTGTTGGTTGTGCCTGTTTGCTGGTCGACCAGGGCCGGATTCTTGCTCACACGACTCGCAGCGAGAAAGATGACTTGCAGCAGCAAGAGCGGTGGTGGGTCCGATGCATTATGATACTGCTGCATAAATTGCGTCTTGTTGACCACTGGAATCTGCGGCGCAATTTTGGAGAAGTACGTCTCTACCAGGTCATCACACACATCTCTCGGTGGCAACAAGAATGCACCTCGCGTTTTGAGCGCTTCCACTTCATCCGCATCGAGAATATTGAGCTTTGTGGCGGGTTCATCCCGAAAAACATCGGGGATCGGGTAGTGATAAATTTCCTTGTCTGCATCGTTCATCGCACGACGCTTGACAATGAAGCTCAAGTTGGATGATTCACCCAAATATGCGACACGTCCGTTATCTGGGATGGCTTGCTGTGTAATATCATGATCGATGAAATCGACATACAGCTTGCTCGGGTCTGCGCGCTCAGGAACAGCCGCACCACTCACTTCACGCGTGACACTCGGTCGTGTGAGATCTTGACGATCGTGCGTTGCAGTGGGTGTACCATGTCGCTCCATAGCAGGCGACGCAGAGACTTCTGTACGGTCTCGTGCCGTTGCATCTTTACTATCGCCATCGGAACTTTGCGGTGCTTGTTGTCGTGCTGTCTTCTTCTTCCTACCGGCCGTTGGAATCTTGCACTCGAAGCCAAAGGCCTGGCAGTTGGTGCATGGGACACCGAGTGTAGACGCATCGCAACGCACTTTACGCGAATGACATATCTGGTTGGATTAGCAGGTGCATGAGTAACACAAAGATAGTAAAATACCTCGCAGGCTCTCGATGCACGTTGAATACGCCGGGTCGCAGCGGCATCAGCGGCACTTTCATCTTGCGCAGCTGTATTACCATTCGGCGAGACCATGCCAGCGGCTGTCCCGTCCGGTGCAGTCACCTGAGTTGCAGAGATGGCCGGTGTTCCTGGTTCTTCCTTGAGCTTCGCGTCTGACGGGGGTGTCGAGACCGCTGCTGCTGCTGCTGCTGCTGCTGCTGCTGTCGTGTCTGCTGTGCCATTGGTGGTACGCACGGGTGATACTTCCTGCGGGGCTTTCGTCATTGCCGTCTTGGCAGAAGCCATACTCATCCTGAAAGATCGGCAAGCCGTGTCGCACAAATGATGTCGTGCGCTGACTGTAGCTGTGCCAACGGAGCGACGCTAGTATTGGTTCGGTATGGCTGACAGCGGAAGATGCAGCGCGATATACACCACGGGATTGGGCGCTTGCGCTAGATGTCACTCAGATTACACTAGACTAAGAAGCGCGCTCGGACCTGCTTGCTTGGACGAGGGAAGAGTCGTCTGGAGTGTTGCGTGTCTGGTTGCGGTTGAATTTGAGTGTGGAGGAAGCAGCAGCAGTAAGAAGAGCAGCATAGGTCGCACAGGAAACATCAAGGGAGAGAAGACTACGCAGGTACGGAGGCTAGTTGGAGAGGATCATGTGCACAAAGTCTAGCATCCATGTTAGTATCATGTCTTCCTTCAAATGAAAGGGCCTCACCGTTGTAGTTGACTGTGCCATCCTTCGTCTCGACTCCCTTCAGCAGCTCAGTCACATCGCTCTCTGACATGCGCTCACCGAGATTGGTCAATACTGCAGCGTCAGTCGACATCTTCACACATAGCCTCATATCCCGAGAAGGGTACAGAGCGGCTGGAATGTATGCTTACCGTACATCATCTCGCCGACACCAATGTAGCCCGTGTTGTCCTTATCAAACACCTGAAACCCCCGTACAAGGTCAGCGTGCTCAGCAGGCGGCTTGAACCCATCTGGCCGCTGCACAATCTTGAGGAAGGCAGGGTAATCCACATCAGTACCGGAGATGCCAGCCTCAATGTCTGACACTTCAGCTTGTGTTGGATTCTGACCGATAGCACGAAGTAAGTCGCCTACTGCTTCTTTGGCGACACGACCATTGCCGCGCTAGTTTAGCATGTCAGTATGCGTGAAGCATAGATAGAGCTGCTTACCTTGTCGAAGAGAGAAAAGGCTTCTTTCCAACTGACGTGTTAGATAGCTGCGCCAACACAGGCGTCAACATACGATGCTTCGTCGCTCATGATCTGTGATGTAGAAGTGATACGAGAAGAAGAATGCGACGCTGTTATCCGCTGTCTAGATGAAGCTCAATACGCGCAACGAGGAGATAGTTTGTTGCTTTGCTTTGTCTCTTTTGTGTTTTGTCGCGAAAAATGACGACGCGCAAAGTTAGCTGCAGAACAACCAGCTACCCAGCCAGACCCGGCATTTGCTACACCTGATCCAGCTCATCATTGCTTCTCTCCTCAGATCACGCTTCATGTCTGCTGTTCCACAATTCGTGAAACCAAAAGAGCTCGCACAATGGCTCAAAGCCAAAGAACAAGTCGCCATTATTGATGTGCGCGACGACGACTATGCAGGTGGCGCTATCAAGGGTCATACGCATGTACCATCTGCCAAGTTCCCTGATACTGTAGCAAGTGTGGTTGGTCCACTGAAAGCATCCGTCTATCAGCTGCTGATGCATCTAGATCTCAGATAACCAGAATAAGGACAAGATCATCTTTCACTGCTCCCTCTCTCAACAGCGTGGTCCAAAAGGTAGGCCTTCTCAAATGAATGGAATGCAAGCTCACCCTCCAGCTGCTAGAATGTATCAGGAAGCTCAAAATTTGACAGGCCAGTATGGCAAAGGCCCCCAAATATACATTCTTGAAGGCGGTTTTGTTCAATGGCAACGAGAATTTGGCAAGGATGCCGAAGTCACAGCACAGTATGATGAAGCGTATTGGCAGGAAGACCATTTCTGAGAGAGAGAGATTCAATGAGCGAGAGAAGGCTAAGCTAGATGGCAGACGGAGAGCCACATGGATGGGGCAAAATACGTTTACTCGTGCATATGGGTTGATAGAGGAACATTTATCCCATAAAGGAACCTGGCGCCATGCCACGATCCATACCAGATGAGCCACCTGGATGCATGGTGCTCGCTGGATTATACGACCAATTCTCAAACTTGCGTTGCACCGTTTCCGAGAGGTGGGAATCTGCCACCACAGAGTCCATGGGTTCCTCACTCGTGAATTCCTGGTCAAAATTGCTCGTATCCACGGCACTCTCAACACTGGGCTTGAATGGCGGCTGATACTTCTTTGCCATGAGCTTTCGCCAATCAATGTCCTTGAAGAATGCATGCGCCTTGATCTCTGCTGGTCCTTGTGTACCCATACGACGCGCAGGATCACGCATCAGTAAGCCAGTCAAGAGCGGTCTTGCATCCTTGTCAATGTCCTCTGGGAAGCGTAAAGGGTCTTCGAGGATCTTGCGATACATTTCTTGCACATTCTCATCATAAAAGGGAGGCAAACCCGTCATCATCTCATACAGCAAGACACCGAGTGTCCACCAATCCACTGCTTTGGTGTAGCCTTGACCCAACAAAAGTTCAGGTGCGAGGTATTCTGGCGTACCGCAAAAAGTATTGGTCTTGTCCTGTTCAGCCATGTTGAGCTTGCACAGTCCGAAATCGCAGAGTGCAATGTGTCCCGTATAATCGAGCAGGATATTCTCAGGTTTGAGATCCCGATAGATGACATTGAAGCCATGCAGGCACTCCAACGCACACAAGAGCTCTGCTGCATAAAATTTGCTTCGCCAAACGGAAAACTTGCCCTCGCGCTGCAGGTGGTGGAAGAGTTCGCCGCCATTGACAAAGGCAAGAACGAGGTACAGCTTTTCTGGACTTTGAAAGGAGAATTTGAGGGGCACAATGAAGGGGTTGTTGATTTGTGCAAGGACGGTGCGTTCTGCCAAGGTATGATTCACCTCGCTGCGAGAAACAATGTGCAGCTTGCGAATAGTTTTGAGGGCATAGATGCGACAGGTATCCTTTTTACGCACCTGCATGACTTTGCCAAAGGAGCCTTTGCCGACAACTTTGAGGAGATCAAAGGCATCGATGCTCAAGTTACCCTTTTGATTGGACTGGTAGTGCACGCTCGCTTGAATCTGTCCAGAGCCTCCGGAGAGCGCATGCCATTCCTGCGTTGTTTTGCCATCGACAAACGTCGGGACGACTTTGGCGCCACCAAGGAATATATCGGCATTGTTCTGATCACGACCTGTTGTCCTCGTTTGTCTGAGGTAGATGCCAAACGTCAGTTGACTGTACCGCGAGATATCACTGCCGTTAGTGTGTAATCATTCATGAGACTGCACGTACAACGTCGTCTTGTAATCCCATCTTGGGTTCTCCAAAGTGGAGCCCACACTCAGCGCATCAATCAACACTTCATTCTTATCACACTCAACAAGCAAGTAGGGCAGCCACCACGCATTCGATCGACTTGCGCGCGTCGAGTCTGTCCGCGCATGTCTATTGACTGCTGGTGCATTGGGTGCTGTACAACCAGGTGGGAGGCGCAATCCTTTGGCTTCAGAGACGCTAATGGTCAGCAAACCTGGTTTGATGGTACTAGACGCAATTGTCTGTGAGCCCGCTTGTTGCTGCTGCTGTTGTAGTTGTTGCTGTTGCTGTGAGGGGACAGGCGTGGACGCGCTGGGTAGAGACTTGACGGGGTCTTTATCGAGTCGCGTGTTCTTGAGCTTTGCAGTCAATGTATTCCACGACATGATATGCGCAGCCTATATTTTCTCCTGCAGGACAGCTAAGGGTGCGAGAGCAGCTAGAATAGACAGCACGGGGGTTGTCGACGTTGGAATGTCCACGCGTGTCGTCACTAGGCTGGCTGTGTGTGTTTGAACCTCAGACTGTTTGCGGATTTGTGTTTGACACTGAGTATGGCAGATGCCTGGATACTTTGCTGGCCCTGATGTCCCTGTCCTGCGCCGTGCACTCCTGCCTCTCTTGGATGTCGCTCTGGTCGATGTCTCTGTCTCTCTCGTTGGCCTCTCTTGTCCTTGGCCCAGTTTGCTTCAGATGGAGAGACGCAGACATCCAGCACTGATTCACTGATTCACTGTGATTCATCGCCTCTCTCAGTCTGTCGCTCGTCTTGTCTTGAGTACAACGTCAGCTCTATACTTCTACGTATACTCTTCCTATAGCTGTAGATTGTCAGATGAAGACGCCTGTCATAGTCTAGAAGTGTAGATGAGCAGTGAGCCTCGACCATCTGGCATGTCATGACACAAGCCTGTTCGATGCCTGTACAGATGGCCCGTCCCTTCCAGACATCAGTCTGCCTCTATCTGCAGGTATAATCTTGTATCGTGGAAGTCACCGACATCTTTATACTCTTGGCTATTCCATCACAGCAGCACCAAGCATGCACTGACCGTCCACATCAGGCCCGTGCGTCGGTCCAGCCTGAGCATTTCCTCAAGCGATACATCTGACACGGGGCCAGCCTTGACTCGCTCGCGGCCTGAGTGCCTGGCTGCTGTCGCTGCTGCTGAGGGTGTCGATGGTGCCAGCCTCCCTCCCTTCCTTCCCCTTGCGCAGAAAAGAGACGCTTAAACACACAACCATCATCACCGACACCCAACCAACCTTACCCACCCTCACTCACACGAGCAAATCTCAGGGCCCTCGCAGCGACACAGCAGACAGCCAAGCGCGATAACCCTCTATACATAAAATCAAAATCAAAAAATGCTCAAGCTGAGACGGAGCCTGCAAAAGGACAGCGCCGCGCATCGCAAATCTCCACCCATCCTACCCGCCAAAGCGCCCGCTGCCATCGAAGCACCCAAAGCCGTCATTAAAGCCTTGTATGACTATGAGCGACAAGCAGACGCCGAACTGAGTTTCACAAAAGGTGATTTCTTCCATGTTGTCGGCCCGAATGGAACAAGTGATCCGCATTGGTTCGATGCGTGTAATCCAGCAACAGGGCAGCGTGGCCTCGTTCCAGCACAGTTCTTTCAAGTACTAGGTCGACAAGCGCGCGAGACAAGTGGTGACGGAGGGATGCAGCGCGTTGGCAGTAGTGGCGCAGGTGCATCGCGAACGAGTGGGTTGCGCGATTCAGGGTATGCAGATGAATCAGCGGATCACCTGGCGCGACAGTTACAATCGCATCACATTTCTGGCGGTAGTCAACATGGTGGTGGTAGCGTGAGTGGCGGTTATGGCAAGCCGCCCATTCAGTCTCAAGCGCAACAAGTCATGGACGCGAAGCAGCAGCAGCAACAGCAACAGCATCAGCAAGAAACGCGGGGACATGCACGGCAACCGTCGTCCAAGGCAAGTCCACTCTATGGCGTTGTACAATACGACTTTACAGCTGAACGGCCCGATGAACTGGAAGCCAAAGCTGGGGAAGCGATCATCATTATTGCACAATCCAATCACGAATGGTTCGTGGCGAAACCCATCGGCAGATTAGGCGGGCCAGGCTTGATTCCTGTTTCGTTTGTTGAAATTCGTGATTTAGTCACAGGCAAGACCATCACGAACCTCGAAGAACTCGCGGCGAAAGCAGCTGTCCCAAAGGTGGAAGAGTGGAAGAAGGCTGCGGCAGAGTACAAGAACAGCAGCATTCCGTTGGGTCGATTTGACTTTGATATGAAGCAAGATCAAAGCAATGTACGGCGGTCAGATTACTCGAGCAGCTCGAATCCGGAAGAACTCAACCGGCGCAAAAGCAGTCCGGATTTGTATGTTGCGCGTGCATCCGTCGACCAGTTTCTCGTTGCTGAAGACAGATACTGGTTCTTGGTTCGCGTTGAAATGAATGATGGACGGCATCGCAACTTGTGTCGCTTCTATGAAGACTTTTATGATTTCCAGATCAAGCTACTGGATGAGTTCCCAATCGAGGCTGGACGCACTGGGGAACAGCGTATCCTACCATTTATGCCAGGTCCACTCGCCTATGTCGATGAGACCATCAGCGCACAACGTCGTGCGGATCTACACATCTATGTGGAAGAATTGTGTCGCTTGCCGGCGCACATTGTACGCAGTCCACTCTTGCAAGGCTTGTTCTCCGCTCGCGAAGGGGATGTCGAGTCGATTCATGCAACGAGTATGATGCCACAACCACTGCCTCAGGCAAGTAAAGCGCTGCTGTCACCTGCTTCACAAAGTGCCAGTCCCGTTTCCACATCGCACGAACAACAACAGCGGAGTAGTCAAGGTTTCGCGAGAGGACATGCGCGTGGACCGAGTACGACGCTCTCAAGAAACTCAAATGCCAGCGCAACAGGCCGCCCACCTCACCACCAAAGGATGCCGAGTGCTACCCTCTCCAACAACAGTGTGCCGCGTGGTTCCAGTGCTGGAAACGCTGCCAACAACGTTGCCATGCTCAAGGTCAAGGTTCACTTTGATGATGATTTGATTGCCATTCGTGTGCCGAGTGATATTTTGTTTGACAGGCTCTTGGATAAGCTCAAGGAACGCCTGTCTGGCGATTGGTCGCGCATACGATGGAAGGATGAGGTTGCTGGCAGTTGGCTTGAGATTGCCATGGAATCTGACTTCCAAGCGATGCTCAGTCGGACAGATAAAGGTATGCCCTGCCAACATTCGCAAATTTGAAGCTAACCACAGTCGTCTTGTTTGTGACTTAAAGTCCTCCTATTTATTGGACACATACTGTATTTATGAGCAGTTTCTGCTTTTCAGCGGCCAAAGGTCTGTATCGAAAGAACATGAAGAATGCAAAGGAAAGACACGATATTGTGCTGGCACCTACAAATCTGCCCTGACAAAGTCTCCTGCCTTCCAAGGCTCACCCTTGAGCGATGTCAATCTAGCGGCTGGCTCACAACTCTGACGGCCACTGACTGGGCCTGGAGGTGGTCGTTCGCCACGTCGCAGCGCTTCAATCAGCGTCAATGTGGTTGCGGGTGTCAAGTCCTCGTAGTAGTCATCATTCACCGCCAACGTAGGTGCATTCACGCACGATCCAGCACATTCCACCTCAACGAGCGTAAAGAGTCCATCTTCTGTTGTATGGCCCGGGGTCACACCCAGTGTCTCCTTCAATGTATCTAGAATCTTGTCGGCGCCACACAGCTGGCAGGGTGTGGTGGTGCAGAGTTGCAGAAAGTACTTGCCGACTGGTTCACGATTGAACATGGTGTAGAATGTAGCACACTCATACACACGCATCGGTGGGACATTGACCAATCGAGCAACTTCATTCATCACACTGATACTCGTCCATCCAAGTTGACGCTGTCCGAGATCCAGCAAGGGCAGAATGGCGGCTTTCTTCCATTCGGGTGGGTAGCGGGAGAGGATCTGGTCTGCGCGGGCCGTATTCTCCTTTGAAAAGGCAAACTTGACGGACGGGTTGTTCTCTGGCGTATTGCGGCTAAGGCTGGTCAGCATCTCGTACAGCATTTTGTAATGGCCTTGTTACTTACTGGACGAACAGGGCCTCTGAGCGTGCGGCCGTTGCTCCGGAGAAGGCGCGACTGGCCCGTGCTGTCTTGCTGAAGATGGATCTGGCGAGCATGGTGAGGCTGATGGACCAGTTGCTTAGTAGTATATTGGTAAGTGTCTTTGTATGGCTGCAGGGTTAGTTATGTAAGCAACTCCCTTCGGCTATCTTGCAACGACACAACACAGAAAGAGAGCGCAACACACGGCAAACGCTGGGAACGCTGCAGCAGGGGGAAGCAGCAAACTTTGGTTCTAACGAGGCTCTGACCTTCTACTCGTTCCTACCAAAAGCCAAACTACCGAAAAGCGAGAAAGTGACGGGCACTTGACTGGGTCGTGTCGCTTTTCTCCATTCGACGTCATGTCTGCCATTGTAAGAACCACGCGCGCGTTATGTTGATGCATGCAGCTGACCAGAAAAGTATGATGAGGCAAGCTGCGATATTTGTGGTATGGCGCTATCCAGCAAAACAGTACGTGTACATTGTGCCGATGCAGCGTGTGCCGATGACTGGGATGCGTGCGTCACATGTTTTGCTTCAGGCCAGTCGAAGCCAGAGTCACCACATAAACCCTGGCATGCCTATCGTCTCATCTCGCCGGTTGAACGGCCCCTCTTTGCGCCAGATTGGAGTGGTGATGAGGAATTACTCCTCCTGCAAGGAAGCGAAAAGTACGGTCTCGGCAACTGGGCGGATGTTGCTGAGCATATTGGCAATCGACGTACAAAGGAAGAATGTGATGCGCATTACCTCGAAACGTACATCAAGAGCCCCATGTATCCCTTGCCGGACCTGAATGTTCAGATTGAATATGACGCTGAAGCATTTCAGGCACGCAAGCGACGTCGCATCGATGCGCGTGCTGCCATTCAAAAAGCACCACCACCCACAAAATCAAAGCCCATTACGAGTACACCCTCTTGTCACGAAGTCCAAGGCTACATGCCTGGTCGTCTTGAATTCGAGCATGAGTATGAGAATGAGGCAGAAGTCAGTGTCAAGGATCTGGAATTCGATCAAGATCTCGCCGAGGGCAATGAGGATGAGGTGCAGCTCAAGTTGACCATGCTGGATATTTATAACAGCCGGCTGACACGACGAGCGGATCGGAAGCGCGTTATTTACGAACACAACATGCTTGAATACAAGCGACACCAAAATATCGAAAAGAAGCGCACAAAGGAGGAGAAGGACTTGGTGCAGCGGACAAAGCCTTTTGCCAGGCTACTCAGCATTGCAGATTATGAGTCCTTTCTTGAGGGCTTGTTGAATGAGCATAATTTGCGCAAACGCATTGTCGAGCTGCAGGAGTGGCGCAGACAAGGCTTGACAAGTATGGAGCAAGGTCCCAAGTATGAAAAGGACAAGGCGCATCGGCTACTCATGCGGTCGACGGGCATGGGTCTTCATGGCTCTCGCTACAGTCGACCAGAAGAAAAAGTGAAAAAGCATACGGGTGCGCATATTGGTATTGCGCAAGCACACGATGTTCAGCTGTTGTCGCGAGAAGAGCAATCTCTCTGTTCAAATTTGCGCATGCTACCAAAGGCATACTTGGTCGTCAAGGAAACTCTCATTCGTGAACTTTGGCGGACAGGTGGTGCGCTGTCAAAAAGGAATGCTCGGCAATTGCTGAAGCTTGACCCAGCCAAGACAACGAAGGTGTTTGAGTATCTTGCGCAGTTTGGCTTGGTCACATAGACCCATTTTTTGATGACATCAACGAGGTTCATAGCAGGACTCATGTATAACATTCACCACTCAAACGCATATCAAGGGACTGTACGATGAAATTGAATCGTGAAGCATTATATTGCTGAGTAGAGAAGGCGTCGCCTATGCTGTGCTAAGTGGATGCGCTGATGTACAATTTGTTGATGAGGTCCATGGCTTAGACCTTGTAGCCAAAGCCAGCCATACACTCCCGATGCTTCTGGATGAGATCTTTGCATTGGACCATGCCATCTTCCGAGTTGAACATGCACTCGTCGCGCACTCGTTTCTCATCGAGGCAAATGCCTGCTAATTAGCGATACTGTATTGCAGAATGAGGTAGTCATACAGCATGGCTTTGGACGGCCGTCTGCAGCGAGCTTGGGCGTTCTCTCGCCAATTTTCTCTGCCATCTCTTCAGTTGCTTGGTGGTGGATCTTGTATTTTGTCTTGTTCGCGCCTGCTGACAAAATCTAGAAAATGACGTGCGCGACAGACACGACTACAGCAGCAGTAGTACAGCTAGCTAGCTAGGTGGTGCTGCATTCAGCAAGCATGGGCCTGGATGGATGAGGCATGAGATGCAAGTAGCTAGACCTAGATAGCCCTTTTGGCTTCTTTTCAAATGTATGAGCAATGAGGAATAAGGATGAAGCCATGTGTGGCCTTCAGTCACGCTCAATGTGAATGTTGTTGGCCTGGTCATATAAAGAGGTAGCTGACTATTGCGGCCATTGAGCATACCCTGCTCACTGGACCAGACATAGTTATAGATGGTTCTAACTACACTTCCTCCAGCAGTCACATCTGAGCAAACTTTCAAAAATTGAGGTTGAGCAAAACACGTGCACTGACTCTGCAGCTACAGAACAACGACAAGCCAGACAAGACAAGACAAGCTCAGCACATACATCCACCATGGGTTCCGTACGCACCAAGACCACAAAGAGGGCATCTCGCGTCATCATCGAGAAGTACTACCCAAAACTCACACTCGACTTCCACACCAACAAGAAGATCTGTGATGAAATCGCCATCATCTCCTCAAAGAGGCTGCGCAACAAGATTGCAGGCTACACCACACACCTCATGAAGCGCATTCAGCGCGGTCCCGTCCGTGGTATCTCATTCAAGCTTCAGGAGGAAGAGCGTGAGCGCAAGGACCAGTTCGTCCCAGAGGTCTCTGCTCTTGACATCTCTGCCAAGCCTCTCGAGATTGACCCAGCCACCAAGGATCTCATCAAGGCTCTTGGCTTCGACAACATCTCCGCCAACGTTGTGCCTGTGACTATGGTATGCTGCTTGACCACAAAAATTCAATGTAAGAAAGGCTAACATGTCAGAACCAGGTCATTGACCGTCGCGGTCCTCGCCGAAACTAGAGATGCCGCGTCCATACGACTCGCACCTTCTCTTGTTTCCTGCATGTAGCATTGACGCGTTCACAGATCTTGTCTATTGCTAGTTGACTAGTGTGATGGAACACTTGAACACAAAACATAGATTTCGATCAAACACAAAATCCATCCAAATCTGAGCAAAAACATCGTGCTACGGTCATTGCTATAGACTAGGTGGCTGTTGTTGCTGTGATTGTGCTTGTTGCTGCAAAGGCTGGTTCGCTTGCCCTCCTTCCTGCTGCAGTCGTGCTTGAGCCTGCAAGATCCGTCCATGTCGTGCAAGTGCCAATAATGCCTGCCACGTCGCTTTATCCACATGAGGCGGTCTCCGTTGCCGTGCCCGTAACGCAGCTTCCTGCTCTGGTGTCTTCTTGAGCGGTGGACGACCACGCTTCCTCGGTGGCTCTCCCGGTGCGCGTTTCTTTGCACCATTGCTCGATGAGCCAGCTGAGCGTTTCGTACCAGAACCACCGGCAAAGGGCAGCACAAAGTCTTCATCGTCATCCGTCGCCTCTCCCTCTGACCAACTCTCCTCTTCTGCCTCTTCGTCCTCTTCACCGTCTTCATCAGCGAGTGCTTCTTCATGCACACTGCCGTCATGTGCGTCATCTCCACCTTCCTCAAGCTCATCTGCTTCCGGCTCCGTGATGGCTTCAGCTTCTGCAATCTTTTGCGTTGCTCGCAACCTCGCTGCACGTACAGGACGAACAGGACGTTCAGGCACAACTTCAGCCTCAGCAGGGTCTTCTGCAGGGCTCTTTGATTTCTGTCCACGTGCTTTTGATTTACCTATTTCCTTGCGTGGCTTGTCTGTCGGTTTTGACGTGTCAGCTGTCACTTCTGCAGGCGTTGTTGCTGCTACTGCAGGCGTTGCTGCCGCTGCTGCTTCAGGAAGTGGCGGCGCAGGCATATTTGCTTGTTTGAGACGTTCAAGCTCTTGACGTTGTTGCAATTGCTGCAACTCGAGCAATTTGCGTTGTTGTTGAGCGAGATGTTGTTGCTCATCTTGCACCAATAATGGATCTAGCTCAAATCCCGATTGTCCTGGGATAGACGCATACTGATCTGCCAGTAAAGAGTGTGGTAGCGTTTGCGTGGTTGTGTAATCTTGTTGAGAAACAGCGGCAGCAGCTGCAGCGGCATCAGCAGCACGACGACTTGCAGTCGCGTAGGGTTGTCGTGATTGACGCTTCACTGGCGGAGGTGGGGCAGGTGATTGCTCATCGGCTGGGAGGATTGCCTTTGAGAGTTTCTTAATGGCACTCTCAAGGAACCTTTGACGTGGAGAAGGTTCAATTTCATGTTGTTGCTGCTGTTGTCGTTGCTGGCGTCTGTGGTAGTCATGTTGTTCCTGACTTGACTGCGTAGCAAAGCGCTCGTCTACGTGACGCTGCATGTACTGCATGAGCTCTGAATCAGGCTCGTGTACAGGCGACACTGATCGCCGTTCACCGACATGTTGCTGCCAAGACATACTAGGTAGGAGCCTATACAAACAATGCGCAGTAGCTTGAGCCTTGATACGAGTGAGCTGCCTACAAGCGTTTGCGGAGAGCTGGCTTGTTTAGCAGTCCAAAAAATCAGCTTTGGCGCAGGAATGAGCAAATGTAAGCTGACTCGATAGTCTCGGTACAGGAACGATAGATTGCAGCTGTGACGGCAGTTTAGAAGAGGCGGCTCTGCTCTAGAGGAAGGGGAAGTGTGGCTACTTCGTTTGTGGGTCGTTGCGGTCGTCGCTTTGTTTTGAGCACGTGCTCTGGCAGCCACTTCGCTACTTCAGCAATTCAGGCAGTCTTCTGTTACAGTCTCCAGCAGCTCCTTCACTAAACTCCCCGTCGAAAGCTCGAGAGCTCTTGCTTGGTCTTTGCAAGCTTAGCCACTAAACCCGCTTCTCGCATCAACAGCCTTTCTCGTTGCTCCTCATACTTCTGCCTGTGCATCGCAAGCATCCTTGTTTTTGCTTCACGGCATTTGCCCATATCTGTTGTGAACTCCGCGCATGCTTGTGCCAGCTGTGCTCTGCTCATTAGCCTTGTCTAGGTGTGCTGTAATTTGACTCACCCTCTAGCAAGCCAGTCTGCCTTGAACACTTCTTCATCATCTAGCATGGCTTCTCGATTTGGCTCTTCCTTTACGCTGTCATGCTCCATTGCGTTGCCAGAAGGATGATCTGAGAACGCAGTCTCGCTCGACACAGTCTGTTCAGGTGGCTCCTGAGGTCCAGTCTGAGGAGATGCCGTTGCTTTCCGGATACTACCGCTAAACTGGAAGGGCATTCGCTGACCTCGTGCGCTGACTGCTGGAACCATGCTGACTTCTGGGCGAGTGGAGGCTTGTGAGCCGGTATGTTCTCCCATTGGTGAATCTGTTTCGCAAGTTACCGCTGCAGATACCTTCTGCCATGGCCAGACAGGTCTTTGCTGGTTCACCTCGACGGTCATCATGTCGTTTTGCTCAGCATCGGCAGCTTGATAGTTGAGGATTGCTTCATTGCTTCAAGTCAGAGCTAGGACAATGTGGCAAGCAATCTCACGTCTCTTCTGCAGATTCAAATGCAGCATCATAGTCAATACTCTGATCATCGCCTTCGTTACTGCGCGGCGCCTCTTTCTGTAGCCAGTTTGAAGGCTTGTTGTCTTGCACCTGCACTTCCAGCTGCTCGTTCACATGTGTGACTGTGCCGACAAGCGTGTACTGCGTGTACTCGATGCTGCTGTCGTCGTCCACTTCGTCAATGTCTTCTAGCTGGTCTTTCCTTGTCCAAGCTGCGCCAACACACTGTGTCTTTTGAGTAGAACTGGTCTCGTAGTGATGATCATGGTCTTCTCCTTGCTGCTCCATAATCGCGTCTATCCTGACTGGCTGGTAGTCTGCAGCAACAGGACAGTGTCCAGCGTCCAGGGATGAAGCGATGCGACTCTCGCCCATCTGATGAGCATCTACCGCAAAGACGATCCACAAACGCCCTCCATCCACTGTCGCATCCTGTCGCCCGATCTATGCGACCCTGCTACCCTTGAGCAGCTGCCATAGTCGCTCTCACAAATGAGCTCTTCCGACTCAAAGTTCTTTCAGCGCGGACAAGGCAAGTCAACGACAGTTGCGCGATATTCGACTAACATGCACAGTCCAGGAACTACGCGCCGAGCTCTCTGCAGCGTCAGAGCGCAAGGACAAGAACTATGTACGCAAGCGAACAGTGCTCAAAAAGATTGTCGCGAATATGACCATGAATAACGACATGTCCTCATTGTTCCCAGACGTCCTCCGCTGCATGGCGATATCACACCTCGAAATCAAAAAGATGTGCTTCCTGTACCTCATGAATTACGCAAGGATCAAGCCCGAGATCGCAACAGAAGCACTGCCGTATCTAAGGCGCGATTTGAATGACGAAAACCCGCTTATACGCGCCTTGGCACTACGCACAATGTCCTATATCCATGTTCGCGAGATCAATCTGGCAACCGTGGATCCGCTTTTGATGCTCATGCGCGATGCGGACCCCTATGTTCGCAAGACAGCTGCGATTTGCGTGGCGAAGCTCCATGCACACGACAAGCGCCTCGTTGCAGACGACTCGCCACTCTTGTCTCAGCTGAGAGACATGCTGGGTGATGCAAACTCAACAGTCATTGCGAATGCACTTGCAGCGCTCATGGATATGTGCGATCGTGCAGAAAATATGCGTCTCAACATCAATGCGCATCTTGCCGCAAAATTGGTTGCCGCGCTCAATGAATGCTCTGAATGGAGTCAAACCTACATCCTCGAAGCGCTCATGTCGTATATACCGCAAACGCCGGGCGATGCAGAGGTGATTGCTGAACGTGTTTCTCCTCGTTTACAGCACGCCAATGCAAGTGTCGTGCTCACAGTCATCAAGCTGCTACTCTACCTTACAAACTACATGCCGGATGCGGAAGAAGTGCAACTTTTGTGCAGAAAAATGTCCCCTCCACTCATCACATTGCTCTCAAAAGGTCCTGAGGTGCAGTTTGTCGCACTGCGCAATATCGAACTCATCTTGCAGAAAGCACCCACTGTGCTCAGAAACAATGTCGAGGTATTCTTTTGCAAGTACAACGACCCAATTTACGTCAAGTTGGCCAAGCTAGAAATTCTCGTCAAGCTGGCGCATATTGACAACATGTCACAGGTCCTTGCAGAGTTGCAGGAATATGCAACAGAAATCGACGTTGACTTTGTGCGCAAGGCGGTGCGCTCAATTGGCCACCTGGCAGTGAAGGTTGAGGCGTCTGCATCTAAATGTATACGCGTTCTCATGGAGCTTGTTGGAAGCAAAATATCTTATGTGGTCCAGGAAGTCACGGTTGTCATTCGAGACATCTTTCGCAAGTATCCGAATGAGTACGAGTCTGTCATTTCTACTTTGTGCGATAATCTCGACAGTCTCGACGAACCGGAAGCCAAGGCTGCCATGATCTGGATTATTGGCGAATATGCGCATCGTATTGAACATGCAGACAAGATCCTCGATGACTTCTTGTACACATTTGCAGACGAGGCTGCCGAAGTACAGCTTGCTCTTCTCACGGCAACAGTCAAATTGTTTATTCAGCGTCCAACCAAAGGACAGCAATTAGTACCGAAAGTCTTGAAGTGGGCAACCGAAGAGACGGATAATCCTGACTTACGAGACCGTGGCTTCATGTATTGGCGTCTGCTGAGTACCGACCCTACAGCGGCAAAGAAAATTATACATGGCACCCGACCACCCATCGAGCTCGACTCTGACTCGTTTGACCCACGAACTCTGGAAGAGCTTTGCCTGAACCTAGCAACCCTTGCGAGCATCTACCACAAGACACCCATGAGCTTTTTGCGAAATGCCAAGACCAAGAAGCTGCACGATAGTCCTGTTTTGCAAAACAAGGGTCGGCCAAGTTTGCAACGGCGTTCAACGCAGGAAGCTTTGCATCAACATAAAGCGCATGGACACATTGTTCCAGATACTCAAGTGGCAAGTGCTAGCAGGAACCCGTACCACGATTTTGTTGCATTGGAAACAAGGCCGAATACATCGACAACAGGCATGGGTGCACATATGGGTGATAATCTAATCGATTTATAGCAGGACACGATTTTTATGAGAGATATGCCGTCCATTCGCGTGACTGATTGTTAGTGTCTTCCAAGCAACAACTGCACTTACGGGATCATAATGTTGAAAGGCAAGCCAATCACTTGTTGTCGTTGGTAGCAGGCCCATGTATTGCAGCTTGATCATGCCGAGTACAATGGAGAGAAGCTGACCGAGAATGAAGACAGCCTTGGGCAAGCCAAGTCGTGCGTGTGTGCCTGGCGTGTCTAGCGAATTGAAGACCTCTGTTGGCGCAGAGGCCAAGACCTTGAGCGGCGTCCAAAAGAGTGATGCAGTCATCATCACGGAGAAGATTTGAATGGAAGAGCCAGAGAAGTAAGTCATGATGGCGCTCATGGGGAGCGCTTTGAGAGGGGCGAGTGCCAACTCCCATGCCTTCTTGACCATCAGCGTTTCGCGCACTTCAAGCGACGTTTCTGGATTTGGTGCAACATTCAGCTGCTTGCCCTTCTACATCATCAGCATTGAACAGATAGGGCGACAAGCTCACCTTGCCAGTCGGCGCAGGAGAACTGAAGCCTGGTGGATCCGCCACTTGAACAGTAGATTTCGGACTAGCAATCAGTAAACAGGTCTTTTGAGCAGTCAAGGCGGCTTACACAGACTTCCGCTGCAGCGTCGCAACCCACGACATGACGGCGCGTTGTGTCTGTTGCGCTGGTCGGTCGCCAAGATTTTGATGGACGTCGACAAACCTCCGCAAAGACACTGGACCAGCACATGCTTCTGCGGTCTCAGGCCTGCACGCGTGGCTGGCGGCCCCGGAGTATCTTGAGCAAAGGCCGCAGCTACAGTAGTATTCCTGTGGTAGACAAGTCACCGCTTGAGCTGTATGATGCACGATGCGAGCAAGGCATCTTGAGACCAGACGCACATCAGCGGAATGTCATAAAGGCGACCATCACACGGCTTTACACTGACTTGGAGCATCACACTTTTCCACTCGTTGAGCCACCAAGAGTCGACGAACACCGGAAAGCACCAATCGAAGATGGCATTGGAGGGGACGCGAACCACTTCAAGGGCAGCATCTTTGATGTCCTCAACTTGAGAAGCATCTTTGCGAGCAGGCCAGTCAAGGCTCCGAAGACGAAGGCACCAGAAGTACCTCCTAAGCTCGTGAAAGGCTTGTATCTGCATGGCGATGTCGGGTGCGGCAAGACCATGCTCATGGATCTATTCTATGCAACCCTACCGAGCAATATCAAGCGGAAACAGCGTGTCCATTTCCACAGCTTCATGCTGTCCATCCATAAAAGAGCTCATCAGCTCAAGGCAGAGCAAGGAAATGCCTTTAACGCTATTCCTTTCATTGCAGCTGAAATTGCTACAAAGAGCTCTGTGCTTTGCTTTGATGAGTTTCAAGTCACTGACATTGTCGATGTATGGCGCTTCCGATGAGAAACGTTGCTAACATCAGGCGATGATTCTTCGAACGCTTCTGTCTTCCCTGCTCAAGCACGGTGTGGTAATCTTTACAACCAGCAACAGAGCTCCCAAAGAATTGTACCTGGGCGGCATTCAGCGTGTCAGCTTCTTGCCCTGTATTGAGCTTCTCAGTACGAAGCTTGATGTCGTTTGCCTAGACAGCCATACAGATTACAGGAAAGAGGACAAGCTGCTCTCCAATGTGTATCATGCTGGCTTGGGGCCCGAAGCGCAGGCACATGCAGACTCTTGGTTCAGACGTCTTGGTGATTTTGAAGAGGATCCTCCTCATCCTACAGTCCAGCGCAGCTGGGGTCGTCCCATTCGCGTGCCTGCGGCCAGTGGTGATGCAGCTCGCTTCACCTTTCAAGAGATTTGTGGTGATCCCCTGAGTGCTGCAGATTACCTTGAACTGGCGCGAAAGTACAAAGCATTCATCATTACAGATATCCCACGACTCAGCATGAATGAGAAGGACCTGGCACGGCGGCTCATCACGTTGATTGATTCATTATATGAGAATGGCACCAAATTGATTGTTACGAGTGAGGTACCCATGGCAGAGATCTTTTCCCCAGATGGCGGTAAGAAGGCAGATCCTGATGTTCCACTTGATGGTGCCATGCGATCCATGATGGACGATTTGGATCTGGATATGGAGAAACTCATGGACAGCTCCATCTTCACAGGACAAGAAGAACGCTTCGCTTTCCATCGATGCCTGTCTCGCATCAGCCAGATGGGTACGCAAGCCTGGGCAAATCAAGTCACATAGACGAGACAGTCTAATCAGCATTGTTCATTTTACTCATTTGAAGATCTAATAGGGTTTTAAAAAGGTTCATCTATTAAGACAAGAAGAAGGCAGTCTTAGATGTGAAAAAGAAAGATGCTGAAAAGAGGAAACTCTCTTCATGTTCGCCACAACAGAAAGAAAAAGGAAAGACATGGAGGTGTAACCAAATGTTTGAAATGTCCGTGCTTCCATGCATCAGATGCCTAGTGAGTTCTCTGAATCCATAGGCGCAGAGATAGACACGCCACGCATGTTGCGATCCCTGAATCGCGAGCTTGTCCTAGACGCTGGGCTCGCAAGCGCTTCTTGGAATTGTCGCGCACGACGCAGTCGCAAGTGTCGCATCAACAAGAACATGAGACCCAGGTAGCCTGCAGCGGCAGAGAGCGCCGTCACACCAATAATCGTGGGTTTTGCAGAGTTGGATGCACCACTGCCACCGCTGCCACCACCGGCTCCACCCGATTCAGCTTCCCCTGTTGTCGTCTGGCCAACACTGGTCAAGTCACCACCGCCACTCTTGGGCTTTACTGGCTTTGTTGTGCTTGTTCCACCTGATGCTGGAGGACTCACCACAGGGGAAACAACATTACCCAACGTAAACGGCACATTTGGATCAACTTGCTGCGCCAAGCTCATGAAGGACCTATCCGGCGAGTTGTAGAAAGCGGATGAAGGATTCTTGAGCCCGTCGCTGATCGTTTGGACCATATCCGCATTGACCCAGACATACGCCACCGTGATGTTCTTGCCGTTGAAGAGGCCTGGTCGAAGGGCTTCCAGCTTTGCATTCGCACCAGGGAATGCCATATTGAGTGCTCCAGGAACAAAGTGAGTCAACTGTGCTTGCGTAACGGCTTGCGTTACAACAAAATCCCATGTGAGGTTCGAGTTGAAACCGATTTGACCTTTGTACATGCTCTTCGTGTCACTAATGGTGTTTGCAGGCAGCACAGCTTGAGGGAGAGTCTGTGGTGCAGCTGGCTTGCTGCTTGGCCTTGCAATTTGACCTTGACCATAAACGCTCGCGCTCGATTGGACGACAGCTTCAGCTTGTTGAACAAGCGTTACTGGAAGCCATTGAGGAACGGCAGGCAGCGGCGTTGATGAGGCTGGTAAGCTGCTAGATTGCGCTTGACCACTTGAACCTGTTGTGGCTGTGTTGCTCGTCGAGTGTTTAGACACTGGGTTGAGTGATGGGACGGGCGTCCCTGGCAATGTTGATGATGATCCAGGTGCGAAGAATGAGATAAAAGGCACTTTCGAATGTGGTGTTGGCGTCGACAAAGGTACATCGAGAGGCTCCGGCTCTAGCCCTTTCGATGATGATACCTCGGGAGACGCATGCTGGGTGGTTGGCGTCCCACTTGGCTTGGCCTGTGAATGGGTCG
Source organism: Protomyces lactucae-debilis (assembly GCF_002105105.1). Classification (NCBI taxonomy): domain Eukaryota; kingdom Fungi; phylum Ascomycota; class Taphrinomycetes; order Taphrinales; family Protomycetaceae; genus Protomyces; species Protomyces lactucae-debilis. The sequence goes on along the minus strand of NW_024467999.1, from coordinate 39,498 downwards.
TCTTTGACTGGGTCGGCAGGGGCGACCCCAATTTTGGCGTCTCTGACGTCTTGGTCTGGGACGATGAAGTGATTGGCGAACTAGCTGGTGGAAGAAGCGTGGAGGAACCAAGCTTCGTGCCTGCAGGAAGTCGAGCAGGCACAGGCGTTGGCACCGTCGGACCCGTTTTTGTGGATGCCGAGTCGCTTGGTTTTTGATGAGCCCCAGACCGTGATAGAGAATTTGGTAAAGGTATAGCAACTGGTGTGGTGGTCGCGTGCTTTGTGGCATGCGACGACACGGGTGCCAGAGAAACAGGCAACTTAGTGTCGCTGTTCAATTTCAGTGGTCCGTTGCTTGGGGGTGTCTCGCTTGGCGTTGCTAATGAAGTGCGCGACCATCCCACAGTGGCGAGCTGAGGCATACTGGTTAGACCAGGCGTAGTTTCAGGCAACTTGCTTGTCGAATGGCTGTGTTTCGACGAAACGCTCGATTGTCCCGACTCATGCGGCAGCTTGGAGTTCTTCACTGGCGTCGCTGAAAGGTTCGTTGGGATAGGCAGTCCGTGCGAGGATGCGCTGTTTGAGTGCTCAGACACAGGTGGCGTCACCTTCGTTCCTGATGGAGTTGTCTGCGTGGATCGTCGCGACAGGCCGATGTCAGCAGCAGGCACGGTGACCAACTCAGCACCGCCGTCCATGTCGCCAACAGAGCTAAGATCCCGCTTGCTAATTGTTGTTGTCGAGGGCTGCTCGGCGAGGACAGGCTGGAAGACCGTTGGCTGTGGTGCGGAGGCATCTGAAGAAGTCAGGATGTCTTGCGAAGTGGAAGCAGGTGTCTGACTCTGGAGTTCAGCAGATGAAGACTGACTGCTTGATCCCGGAGACGAGGTAGATGCGCCTTGACTGCTAGAAGATCCAGCCACTTGTTCATTACCGCTGCTTGAAGACACCAGGGAAACCACGACAGATGCCGCGCTAGAGCTACTCGCTGCAAGTGTAGGGAAGGAGAGCAATGGCATTGGCTGAAAGGACGCTGAAGGGGTAGGCCCTGTCAACAAGACTGTAGTTGACGGCGCCATATTGCTTGCGGCCTGCGTGCTTAAGAACGCATCTGTGTTAGCAGGCGCCGGTTGTGCAATGCTGGAGACTGGTTGCAGGAGTGTGAAGACTTGTTCTTGTGAGGAAGAAGAAGCAATAACGGTCCAGATGCTTGCTTCAGACGATGCAGCTGTCGTTACAGGCAACGGTGTAGTCGTTGGATCCATGACAAACGCTGGTGGCGCGTTAGTTGGTACCGGCTCCAACAATGTAAAGACTTGTTGCTGCGATGTACTGCTGAGTTGTGGTGTAAAGGCCGATACAGGCAGCATACTTGGCGCATTACCCATTCCTGCAGCAGTCGTTGTGGCTGTACCGACATCCAGTGTCTGCACAATAGGGACGCTGCCAATTCCTGTGGTTTGTGGCTGTATCGCTTCTGTCACGACTGTCGCTGCAAGAGGGCTACTACTTTGTGGGAGGAGAGCCTGCTGAGCTCCTTCCATGGCCTGCTGAATCACGTTGTCTGGTATTTGTTGCTGAGACTGCGTGGCATTGTTGATTTGTTGTATCGCTTGTTGCCTCTTGTGCAACAGCGCGGCCTTCCTTTGATGATGCGCAGTGGGTGATGCAAGGGCCCTCTCGCAGAGCAAGAGGAGCAATGTAGCAGCTGGTGCGTATCGCATTTGAGCTACTGAGGAGGACAGAATATCCAAAGGGGGTGTCTGTTGCCTAGAGGGAAAAGAAAGAGCAAAACAAGAGAGCGTTGCTGCACTGGCAAGTGTTCAGAGAGACAGAGAGAGCGTGTAGGTTGGGTGCGCCTTCCAACAGAGAGGATGGAGGCCTGGTGCGTCGCAGTTGGAGGGGGATTATGCAGACGCGCCGGTCAGAGTCGCTTGGGATGGGTCCGGTCGTTAAGAAGGGATGGGAAGCGTCCTTTTGGCTTTTGAGGAGGGTGCCCCTACAGATGAAGTGTCAGCTTGGCCGTCTTGGCAGAAGGAGGAGACACGTACAGGCTGTCCTGTGTGCCTTTGTTGCAGCAAAAAATAGGGCCGGCTGTGACTCCTGAGTGCGCTTCAGGGTGGCCTCAGTACATGTGCTCTGTCGACTTGCACAGGTGTATTGCTTTGTCTTTGTGCAGGAAGCAGGAAGCAGGCGGAGGATGAGTCTTTTCAAACTCTTTTGTAGGTGCAGATGAGCGTGCGTGTCGGCCCCCTGCTGGTCGGCGGTCCTTGCGGTGATGATCTCTTAAAGGATGAGCCGTGGTCTGTGCGGTGGATGGGGAGGGAGGATGCGAGCGATGGATAGAGTGTGTAGTGTGTAAGATGCTGTAATAAGGAGGATATACGATATATTCTGCTGCTTGTCCATGCCCGACTGCTGCTGCTGCCTCTGCTTCTGCTTCTGCTGCTGCTGCTGCTGCTTGGTTGATGATGGTGCATGCCAGGGGTCAAGCGAGACGCGACAGAAATCAACAGAAATCAACACGAGAAGATCAGCCGGGAAATGGACTGGGCAGCAGTTTAGTAGAGGTAAGGGTATAGAGAGCATGAAGCAGTGCAGAGGAGGCATCAGACTCAGCGATACCAGCAAGACCATTAAGGCCATTGAATTGGCATTAAGACCATCTACCTCGAGACATAGACAAAAAGCAGTCACAGCTACGATCATACTTGACAGCCATGATAAGAAGCAACCCTCGGCCATTGACTACTGAGGAAAGAAAGAACCTACCCTGACACACCACCTCTCACTTCTCCTCCGATGTAGCATCCATCCCACAAACTCCCGCTCGCACTCGCATTCGTCATCTCACCAACCGCACCACTCACCAACCACACACAGATCATGGTCGGCTTCTCACAGGCATCAGAGCTACAGGCATGGACAAACCTCCAAAAGTACTACGAGGCAACAGGCAAGACCCTCCTCGTCCGAGACCTCTTCAAGAATGACCCAGGCACGTCAAACTCAACCCTCAATTTCGCTTCAAGTGCTAATCTCTACCACAGAACGCTTCACCAAGCTCTCGCGCGAGTTTAAGGGCCTCGAGAACGAAGGCTCCATTCTCTTTGACTTTTCCAAAAACATCATTGACGATGAAGGCTTCAAACTCCTCGTCGCCCTCGCAAAGGAAGCAGGCGTCGAGGAGCTCCGGGATCAGATGTTCCAGGGTGAGCACATCAACTTCACTGAAGACCGCGCAGTCGGTCATGTTGCCCTGCGAAATGTAGGTGACGAGCCCTTCATGGTGGACGGCAAGGATGTCATGCCTGGCGTCAAGGAAGTGCTCGACCACATGAAGGAGTTCTCCGAGTCTGTGCGTTCCGGTGAGTGGAAGGGCTACTCTGGCAAGGAAATCAGGACAATCGTCAACATTGGTATCGGCGGCTCCGACCTCGGCCCAGTCATGGTGACCGAGGCGCTCAAGCACTATGCAAAGCGCGATCTGGCGGCTCACTTTGTTTCCAACATTGACGGCACACACATGGCTGAAGCCCTGCTCGCCTCAGACCCAGAGACAACCTTGTTCTTGGTGGCCTCCAAGACTTTCACTACGGCAGAAACGTGCACGAACGCCGCAACCGCCAAGAAGTGGTTCCTCGACACGGCCAAGGAGGAGGAGCACATTGCAAAGCACTTTGTTGCACTCTCCACCAACGAGGAGGAAGTCACCAAGTTTGGCATTGATGCGAAAAACATGTTTGGCTTTTCCGACTGGGTGGGTGGACGTTACTCTGTATGGTCGGCCATTGGTTTGTCTGTAGCACTCGTCATTGGCTACGACAACTTCCATGCCTTCTTGTCTGGTGCACACGGCATGGACAAGCACTTCAAGACGGCGCCCATTGAAGAGAACATCCCCATGCTCGGTGGTCTGCTCTCTGTCTGGTACAGCAACTTTTGGGGATCCCAGACGCACTTGGTTGCTCCATACGACCAGTACATGCACCGCTTCCCAGCATACCTCCAGCAAATGTCCATGGAATCCAACGGTAAGGCCATCACACGCACCGGTGAGCACGTCAAGTACACGTCCGGTCCTATCCTCTTTGGTGAACCAGGCACCAACAGTCAACACTCCTTCTTCCAGCTCATCCATCAAGGCACAAAGCTCATTCCAGCAGACTTCATCATGGCTGCTGAGTCTCACAACCCCATCTCCGGTAACCTCCACCAAAAAATGCTGGCTTCCAACTTTTTGGCACAGAGTGAAGCCTTGATGTTGGGAAAGACACCGGATGAGGTGGCTGCTGAGGGAGCTAAAGCTGACTTGGTGCCACACAAGACCTTTTTAGGTAACCGTCCCACCACCTCGATCCTTGCACAAAAGATTACACCTGCTGCATTGGGTGCGCTGGTCGTATACTACGAGCACCTTACGTTCACTGAAGGTGCTATCTGGAACATCAACTCCTTTGATCAGTGGGGCGTTGAACTTGGTAAATCACTCGCAAAGAAGATTTTGTCGGAGATTGAGGAGAAGAAGGCCGGAGATGCGCATGATGCCTCCACCAAGTCGCTGTTGTCGGAGTTCCTCAAGCGTAGCAAGGCATAAGTCAACTATTCTGTCTGGGTGTATGCTCAAATTTAGTATCAAATAGACGATGAATGACTATCTAGGTATGCTCGCAGTCGCCATGAGTTTGCTGAAAGAGATAAGAATGATGAATCGCGCGAGCATGCATTGGTCGTGAATGTTCATGCAGGCGGCAATTGAATGGCCAGCGTGTAGTTTTCCGGGGCTCGTACAGTCGGACAAGTAGCCCTGACATTATCCACCGTACAAAGCATCCCTTTGGGTGGGCGAATGGCAGTTCGACGCTTCTTGCGCAACGGAGGTAGGTGCAGAAGTAGGTCTTGTGGTGTCGAAGCCAAGTGTCGTCCTCGTTTTCCTTCAGGCAGTATTGTGATGTTATCTGAGATGCCCTGATCCGACAAGTGGCGAGGACCCAAATCTACCTTGTCCATGGAGAAGTCAATGGGTGTAATCAATTGAGCCAGCGCTTTGGTCGGTTCCTCAAAGGGGAAGGGGCATGTGCGAGAGGGACACATGCGGATCGTTTCCTCCATACTGACGAAGAACCGCGTAAGAGCCGTGCTGCATAAGGGACAGTCACGAGGCCTCTTCTTCCTGCCTGCCATGAGATGATGGCGAAGGTCGCGCTTGTTGCTGCTTGTCCTTCTCTGCTCTTTGCGATTTCATGTCGCGACGGGAAACATTTTTGAACGTCAACTGTGGCGCACCAGATGACAGCAACCAGAGAACGACTAGTCCACTTAGCTGACTTTGCCCTTGTCTGTTTTTATGCTCCATTGATCAGCTAATTATAGCTAATTATACGCTGAAATCCGTCTCTGGCAGCCTGCACTGCTCCTAAAATGTCCAAACGTGCCCATGCAGAGGAGTCGCCACCGCAGACGCAAGCTGACGCTGCGCCCAATTTGCGTACCCTTGCCGAGCGGCTTGCTGCAGCAGAGACGGTCGTTTCTGAACAAACAGATAACTCACGAGGCCGTGGGTTAAAGCGTGCTCGGGGCCGCGGTCGTGGTCGCGGTCGAACCGCTTCCTCGGCGCATGACGTTCCTGGATTGAGTCGTGCAACCAGCAATGCAAGTGCTGCGAGTGCCGAAACAGATCTACCCGAGATGGAGATACCTGATACATTCAAAACATTGGGTAAGCTTCATCAGGCACTCAATACAGTCTATACATTCTGTTGTGCTCGAAAGCACCTCGCCACCACGTTTGACACTATCAAGAGTAGTGTTGAGAATTTGACTCGCAAGCCATTGACACACGAAGATGTGGCCCGGGTCAAGTGCTTACTGCCAAATTCCATCAGCTTTGAATACATTGACGAAGACTCGCTAGCTGTGCATGTGCTCGAGTCTGGGGAAAAGTGGTCCACAAAAGCACACGACGACTTGTTCAAGGACAAGTCTGTGCAGCACGGTCTGAATGTCGTTCTGCTGTTTGAATATACCGATGGTGAGCTCAAGCGTAAAATCAATCGCGAAAAGGAAGGAGGCTTTGGGAGACGTCTGCGGCCGGAGCTCAAACTACCAACATTCACCCCCGCAGCCATGACCAAGCTGATTGACAAGCGCAACGCCAAGTTCAAAAAAGCAGTCAACCAATTTCTACATAAATGCGCCCAAGATGAGATTGATCCGGTCATGCAGCTCGAGTCCATGTATGAGGCTCATCTACCCATCATGCCTGAGCCCCCCAAGCCTGCTGAAATTGTGACACGACAAGTGCAGTTGGATGACGGCGAATCGCGTCCACTCATCTCAGATCTCTTGGATGATCTCATGCTGGATACCGAGTATCAAGGTCAGGTGGTGCCTGATGGGCACAGAACCCTTCCAGAAAATCAGCCTCAATACGGAACACTCAATCGAAGCTTATCCCAGCAACTGGTCAATGCGTTGTATTCCACGAAGAATATCCAGCAGTTCTACTCGCATCAGGCGGAAGCTATAAATAATCTTTGGGATGGACGGCACGTCATTGTTTCCACGTCGACCTCCTCTGGCAAGTCGCTCATCTACCAGGCACCAGTCTTGCATGCGTTGCAAAAGAAGCGCGAAACACGAGCCATGTATATCTTTCCCACCAAAGCTCTTGCACAAGATCAGAAACGGTCCTTGGTTGAACTGATTACATATATGGATGATCTGCAGGGGGTAGTGGTCGAGACATTTGATGGAGATACACCCATGACTGAGAGACAGCGGATACGGGAGAACGCTTCCATTATCTTTACCAATCCAGACATGCTTCACTTGACCATCCTGCCACAAGAAGATGCCTGGCGCACATTTCTTAAAAACCTGAAATATGTGGTCGTGGACGAGCTCCACGTTTATAACGGTCTATTCGGCAGTCATGTCGCATTCATCATGAGACGCCTGCGTCGCATCTGTGCTACCGTTGGCAATCGCAGACTGCAATTCATCTCCTGTAGTGCCACCATGGCAAATCCGGAAGAACACATGAAGACCATCTTTGGTGTCAAGGATGTCGCATTGACTGATCAGGACGGCAGTCCCAATGGTCGCAAGGAGTTTGTCTGTTGGAATCCACCGTATGTAGACGCGCTTGATCCAAGCTCCGGTCGAGTCTCTGCTGTCCGCGAAGCGTCCAAGATTCTCATCTTTCTTATGTTACGCAACGTTCGAACCATCGCATTCTGCAAAGTCCGTAAAGCTTGCGAAGTATTTGTCAAGCAAGTACGCCAAGACTTGCAAGCGATGGACAGACAAGATCTCATGGATCGTGTCATGAGTTATCGAGGAGGATACACAGCACAAGATCGCAGAAAGATTGAACACGAAATGTTCAGGGGAAATTTGCTTGGCATCATCGCCACAAATGCTCTCGAATTGGGCGTTGATATTGGTAGCTTGGATGCTGTGCTCATGATTGGTTTTCCCTACTCGATCTCTGCGTTGCGTCAGCAGTCTGGACGCGCAGGACGCCGTAATAAGGACTCTTTGGCAATGTACATTGCAGATCCGTTTCCAATGGACCAGCACTACATGTCGAATCCAAGCGAAATCTTCACCATGCCCAATACTGAGCTGCAAGTAGATCTCACCAACACCCTTGTGCTGGAAGGTCATCTTCAATGCGCTGCAGCAGAGATGCCACTCAATTTGAAGGAAGATGAAGCCTACTTTGGCAAGACCCTTGCTGAAGTGGCCAAAGAAAGGCTCGTCAAGGACGACAATGGCTTTTATCACTGTCACCCGCGTTTCTTGCCCAAGCCCTCTCGTATGGTAGGAATCAGAGACACAGAGGATGGGCACTACGCCATTATCGACATCACTGGCGGTCGCAATGTTGTGCTGGAAGAGCTGGAACCTTCACGCGCCAACTTTACGGTCTATGAGGGTGCCATTTTTATGCATCAAGGTAACACCTACCTTGTTCGCGAGCTCAATCCAGAGAAGCTCTACGCCAAGGTTATCCTCGCAGCCAATATTGAATGGACCACCCGGCAACGAGACTTCACAGATACGGACCCGATTGAAACGGAAATCACTCGCGTGATACCGCAGTCACCGTCAAAGGCGTTCTATGGCGGCATTCGCATCACGAGAATTGTATATGGCTTCTTCAAAATTGACAAGCACAATAATATCATCGATGCAGTTGACGTCGACAACCCACCCATCATTATCCACACGAAAGGAATGTGGATTGATATTCCAAAGACGGCACTAGAGTTGCTATCTCGCAAGTTCATCAATTGCGCCGCGAGCATCCACGCTGCTGAGCACGCCTTGCTCTCCTTACTTCCAAATTTTGTCATGAGCAGCGAAGGTGAAGTGAGAACTGAATGCAAAGTGGCTGAGAAGGAGCATCTGCCCAAGGAATCTAACCGCAAAAGGCCTGCTCGGCTGACTTTGTATGATGCCAAAGGGGGCGCGTCAGGCAGCGGGCTGTCCTTGAAAGCCTTCGAATTTATCCACGTACTGCTGAAGCAAGCAATTGACCGAGTCACACGGTGCAAGTGCAGCAAAGGCTGTCCTTCATGCACCACATCATCGCTCTGCTCAGGACAAGTTATGGACAAGGTGGGAGCAGGCGTCATTTTGAGGATGCTTGCTGGGGAAGACGTTGATGAATCGACCATTCCCGAGGGAGAAGAGCCGGATGCCGAGCGCGCTGGGTGGACAGTGTCAGTGGCGGCGGAAGTACGCAGTGCTGATCAGCGCTTGGTAGAGCCACAGCCGGTTGCGCCTGACACCGAAGAGGTCAAGATAGAAGAGCTTTAGAAGGAGAATAAACGTCTCTTTGCCTTGACGAGAGCTTTTTCTTGCTTGATCCAAATGCGCGACTCTCCTGGAACATCACAGTAGAGTTGGCGAATCTCATAGGCGCCATCAGGGAGTTCTTTGACATCCACTCGGCAGGTTCCATAGCGCCCTGTGCCATGCGATTCTAGATGGAAGATCATGTCTGCTGTCAGTATGAACAATAGGAGATTTCAGCACATACAAACATGGCCATCCGCTGAGCGTTGACTTGGCACCGGTCCTCCGCGTCGACCATTTCGTGATCGCTCCCCGTAGGCATTGAGATCATGGCCAATGAGCCGCTTGACCTCTGGGTGCGCCTTGACGAGATCGACTGCTTCATTGAGATAGCGAGTCTCGAAGAATAGATTCGAGCCAAGTGCCCAAAAGACAATGACAACGAGAGCTATACCGCCAGCAACGACGACAGCATAGCCACCAGTTGCTGTAGCTCGGCCCACCTTCTGCATCGCTGTGCGTTGTACAGCTTGAGGTGCACCAGGAGCATCGACCGAGGATGGCTGCTCAGCAGTAGTTGAAGCAAGTCGATGTTGTGTAGCATTAATGGGCCTTCTTAGCAGGAGCTTAGAGCTTGCCCGGGAGAGTGAGCGAGCACTGTAGTACTTGAGCATGATTTGTGTGAGAGCGCTTCAGCCTTCAGGTTGTGGTGGTCGTGGTTTGGCTCAACGCAGCGACAAAAAGGCCGACGACAATCGAACACGTCCAACACACAGCGCACACAGGCACACGCAGGCAACCGCATAGACGCAGCCCGGGATGAGTGCCAATGCAGCAGACAAGAGCGAGGCTCAGGCCTTCTTCACAAAGATGAGGTTTGTACATCTCTCTGTTGCAACAACCGCTAATATGCACCAGGCTTAAGAATAAGACGTGCTTTGACTGTGGGGCCAAGAACCCGACATGGTCCAGCGTACCGTATGGTGTTCTGCTATGTCTTGACTGCAGCTCTGTATGTGTCTGCAAATGGCGACTTGCATTCTGACAATAGGTACACCGCAATATGGGCGTGCATCTCTCCTTTGTCCGATCCACGGTGCTTGACACATGGACCTGGGACCAGCTACGTCTGATGCGGGTTGGTGGTAATGCTGCCTGTGCAGACTACTTCAAGAAGCATGGCGGTTCTTCCCTCTTGAGCACAAAGGACGCGAAAATCAAGTACTCTAGCAAGCAGGCCACACAATATAAAGCAGAGATCAAGAAGCGGGCAGAGCTGGATGCCAAGCAGCACCCGGACTTTGACTTTGACGAGGACGTGGAGGAGGGGACGGCCGAAAAAGAAGCGGACGGCGACTTCTTCTCTTCCTGGGACAAGCCTTCCATTGTCAAGCCGACACCTCCCCCGTCACGGACAGCAACCCCGCCAGTTTTGGGAAGTAGACCTATCACACCTTCTTCCGCTGAGCCAAAGGCTGCCGTCAAGACGACGAGCTCCAACTTGCGTAAAACGACAAGTGCTTCAGCCGGAGGTACTCGGCGCACAGGATTGACTGGCGCAAAGAAGTCCTCGAAGCTTGGTGCCAAAAAGGTGAATGTCGATATTGACTTTGATGAGCAGGAGCGACTTGCACGAGAAGAGGCCGAGCTGGCTATCGAGGAGCCTGTTGCACCAGTGGCTGCACCTGCTATTGCAAGCCCCAAACCAGCTGCTCCCTCTTCACCCAATGTCAACAAGGATACTCGACCTGGAAAGGCAGCAGAGGCGCGCAAAGACGCGGCCACACCACCTATTCAGGAAGGCTTTGCGCGGTTGGGATTCGGGCAGACTGCTGTCAAGAAGGCAACGGCCGCTGCACCAAAGAGGAAGACGGGCGGCTTCGGTTCAAGCAGTGCGCCTGTTGAGGAGACGACAGAGGCGCGCGACAAGTATGCAGGACAAAAGAGTATCTCATCTGACCAGTTCTTTGGCCGCAACAACTATGATGCTGCACAACAGAACGAGGCACGGGAGCGACTTGGTGGCTTTACAGGCGCGCAGAGTATTTCGTCGAACCAATACTTTGGCCGTCCCGAAGAGGAGGATGTGGGCGGCGATGATGCGAGCGAGCTGGAGCAGACTGCGCGTGCATACATTGGGAAGCTGCAAAACATGGATGTCGAGCAGTACAAGGAAGTGGTTGGCTCTAGCATGATGAAGCTTGGCCGCTTTGTCGATGACCTGGCACGCAACTTCTGAGCTATTCTCATGAGCCCATGGTACTCTGCGTTTGGGTTGCTTTTTGGCGTCTTCTTGCTCGATACAACGACAAGCGACAACTTGCTCGTAGCTTCCACAAAACCTTATTCAATCACAACCGTGTGCCTTGACTCCTTGCTGGCCTCTACTTGACGATGCCCTCAGAGGCAGACTCTCCTGCACAAGTGCCATCACCCGCACCAGCTGCTGCCACAACACCCTCGCAACACCGCAGAAAGTACACCGAGCGACAACGAACGAGTCAGGCATGCAAGAAGTGTCGAACACTCAAGCGCAAATGCTCCGGGGAACGTCCAATTTGCAAGAATTGTGCGGGCTATGGCTTTGAATGCAACTATAGCGATACGTACCGTGGCAAGCGTGTCAAGTCTGAAAGCGACGGTGAGAGTGCGGGGACCTCGGCGCCTTTTGCGTCAGGTGGATTGAGCATCAGTACGGATGATCTGAGTGATATGAGGGAGAAGGTGAACGAGATGCAGCTCTTTCTACGCAAGATTGAGCCGCAGCTAGATGCTGACACTGCGGCAGAAGCGCAAGACTTGGCGCGACAGTTGGAAAATGTACGATTGACCATCAAGACACAAGATGCGGGTCGACTACCCGCGTTGAGTGCGTCTTGTCCTGTGCCTTTACCAGTCTCAGACTCTGTACCGGCAACCATTGCAAATGGCGGGCTTGATCTGCCGCCTCTACAGATACGACCTTCAGGCGTGCTTGATCGTTCATCGGATCTAGCCTTTGTCAAGTTTGTCAATAACCAGTCCATTAAGGACAGTCAAGCTACGTCAGGCCCAAATCCGAACATTGCCTTCTTTTTGGATGAAGGCGATATCGTCAAGCCAAACTTTAGCTCGGTGGAGGATCTTTTTCGGTATCCTACGAGGGAAGAGGGCGACAAGCTGCTCGATGCCTACTTTTCTACACTCCACATTGCCGTTCCCTTCTTATGGGAGCGCAAGGTCAGAGAGATATTTGACAAGGTTCACAAAGGTGAGATTCAATGGTCTGACCTGGATCGTACAACACTGTCGATGCTTAATTTCGTGCTTGCTCTTGGAGCCTATTGGTGCAACTGGCCGTATGAAGACCATTGCTTGTACTTTGCTCGGGGAAGACAGCTCTTTTTTGATGTCTTCAAAAACTCAACCATTGAGCTCATTCAATGCCATTTGCTCGCATGCTTCTATCTACTCATCATCAACAAGCCGGCGAGAGCGTGGAACGTGCTTGGTCTGGTAATTCGATCTTGCCAGAATCTTGGTTTGGTGACAGATACAGAGACGTCAGCAACAACACCTGTGGAAGTGGAACGCAATCGAAGACTATGGTACTCGGCATACATTCTCGAACACTTGATTGCACTGCAACTTGGAAGACAACCCAACATGCGTGATGAAGACTTTCTCGTCAAGTTTCCGAGTGAAGTGTCTGATTGGCGTTTCCGAGAGGACGGTACGATTGACGATAAAGTGCACGAGAAGGATGCCTATGCGCCGTACCTGACGCATCTCATCAAATTCTCGAGAATCATTGGCATTGCGCAACGGGAGCTCTTCTTTTTGAATAAGCCGTCCATGACGTGGGAACACACGATGCGTGTGATTTCGAGCATTGACCAGCGTCTATTGGAGTGGAAGCGATCACTCTCTCGTGAACTTGACTTTGAGCGACCGTCGAGCTATGAGACAATGACAGCACTACGACGGCAGCGCAACTTTTTGAGTCTCAAGTTTCGCCACTTGCGGCAGCTCATTTATCGGCCGCACATCACACTAGCCATTATGCGGCATACAAAGGATCCGCGTGTTGTTCGAGCGAATCGCAAAGAGCAGGATATCTGTTTGGATGAGGCACAGCAGACCATCCGGTTGCTGGATCATGTCGAGTCTCAGCGCACACTTCAATGGGATTTCCCGCTGTGGCAGCTGATTCCATGCTTGATGAGCGCCGCTACAATCTTGGTGGTTGGGCAAAAGCTACTCCAAGATGACCAGCCTCGACGCGAGCGTATCACCCAGGACATTGAGACGTGCCTTGGTATTTTTGACTCGCTACAAAAGAATTCTGCTGCTGAGAAGTGTGCTGCGCTTGTTCGCAGTTTGCAAGGGGTGCACCTGAAGGATATAGCACCGCCACATACGGGCGTCCCGCCGCCTGTGGATGCCAAGACTGCACAGAGTCCTGATTCACAGGCATCTTCCATGGGACAGCAGCGGTATGACCAGAGTTTTTCACTGGACTTGGACTATCTGACAACACTGGATGCGAGCGGACTGCTGGCTGCTGGGCCGCAGGACATGGTGTCGTTTGACTGGGGGGAGAACAATGTGTGGTAGGCTGCTGGCTCTTTACAGTATCATACAAGTATAGTTACAAGTATAGGTGTAAGTGCAGTGTATATGTTCGGCATCGGGGCCTGCTGCTCTCCGTGATTGCCCTAACCCCAAGAAGACACACCGGATACACAGTCAGCTACACTGCAATTTACGCTGCTGCTGGGCCCCGGAATACAGCGAGGAAGTGTGGGGAAATTTGTATAGAAAAGACCCCTCCCGTCGTCTACTTACCAAACCAACACATCCATCATACACACACAGCAGACATGTCCATCACTACACCCATCACAAAGCTATTCGGCATCAAGCACCCCGTATCAATCATCCCATATATCAGTATTTATCATGCTAACGACAGATCCTGCTTGCCGGCATGAACCAGGCTGCTGGCCCGGAACTCGCTGCTGCAGTCACCAACGCCGGTGGTCTCGGTGTCATTGGCGGTGTCGGCTACACACCCGAGTTCCTGCGTGAGCAAATCGCAGACCTCAAGGCTGCCCTCAATGACAAGAGTGCACCCTTCGGTGTCGACCTCCTCCTTCCACAGGTCGGTGCTGGTGCGCGCAAGACCAACTACGACTACACCAAGGGATCTCTCCCCCAGCTCGTCGATGTCATTATCGCATCCGGCTGCAAGCTCTTTGTTGCCGCCGTCGGTGTTCCTCCCAAGGAAGTCGTTGACAAGCTCCACAAGGCCGGTATTCCGGTCATGGTAAGCTTACTCCTATTCTTTTATGATTACGGCTAACAACAGAACATGATTGGACACCCCAAGCACGTTTCCAAGGCACTCGCTGCAGGTGTCGACATCATTTGCGCTCAGGGTGGCGAAGGTGGTGGTCACACTGGTGATGTCCCCACTTCCATCCTCATCCCAGAGGTCGTTGAACTCTGCAACAAGGCAAAGTCCCCTCTTACTGGTGACAAGGTTCATGTCATTGCTGCTGGTGGTATCTACAACGGCAAGTCTCTTGCTGCTGCCCTTGCCTTTGGCGCAGAGGCCGTTTGGGTCGGTACACGATTCGTTGCTGCTAAGGAAGCCGGTGCATCCAAGGCTCACCAGGAAGCCGTTACTACTGCCGGCTACACCGACACCCTGCGTACCATCATCTTCACAGGCCGTCCTATGCGTGTGAGGAACAGCAAGTTTATTGCTGAGTGGGAGGCCAAGCCTGACGAGATCAAACGTCTCACCGGCCAAGGTGTGATTCCTGCCATCTTTGACTTGGAGAAGCGCGAGAAGGACGGTACCCTTGACGAGGAGACTGAGCTCGATGCACGACCTTTCCTCATGGGTGCCGTGGCTGCTGCCGTCAACGACGTCAAGCCAGCTGCTCAGATTGTGGATGAAATGATGGCTGAAGCCGTTCAGCAGATTAAGCGTTCTGCCCAGTACGCCCGTATCTAGGTACGTCGCTCTGCGAGCAGGTATTATTCCCTTCGTCCATAGATTAGGCAGAAAAGTGCATGTTTTACTCTACTCTGTTCATGGCCTATGTCGCTGCTGCCTTTTGAGCTTCCTCTGGCGTCTCATCCACAAAGGTCGGCGGCGCTTCATCAACGTTGCTCGTCAAGTACGATAGACCCTGGCCAGGTTCTTGCTCCATGGCACCAAAGCCTTCCTCTGCGAGTGCCTCCAACTCTGCCTCCAAATCCGCCTCATCAATCTCCTCACCCACATCATACACATTTCTCCCCATCACGGCACTCAACTCATTCGCACTCTCGATCAAATCCGCCATCTCATCCTGTAACCGTTCAATCTTGTCAATATTGATCTTGCCATACTCCTTCTTGAGCGTTTTATTCGCTGCAGTCATGGCAGTCACGGTCGTCATTGTATTCCGCATATTCTCCGTCGTTAAATTGGCTTGCTCCATATTGAAGGATTGCTGCATGAGTTGATCGAGTTGTTGTTCATACTGCTTCTTTTGTCGTAATACACCCAAGGCGCGCCGTTTGGCAGCCTCTTGCGCAGCACCACGAAGGCGACTAATCTTTTGCTGGTGTGCAGCGAGTTCAACGTCGCATTTCGCAATCTTGACTTGTATGGCACCGGCGCGTGCATCTGTGGCTGTAATGGCATCTGCCAGTGATGGCGTCGCAGCTTTATTCCGTGTGCCAAAGATGCGATTCATCGGGTTTGTCTTATGTGGAGTGTCGTTGCGCGTGTCAATGTCGCAAAGTACACAAAGACACAACCAGAGGGATCTTACTTCAGATGCCAAGGCACAACCAATTCAACAACAATTTTTGCATATACAAGGTCTTATGGAATACAAAGACACTCGCTTGCTTAGAGCAGAAGCGCAGCAAGAGCCACCACACCGGCACCAGCACCGACAGCAGCAGCTGAAGCACCGTTCTTTGACGCAGGCAGAGTGTAGATGGGGAGGGCAGCAGCCGAGCCAGAGGCACGAGCGGCAGCAGCACCGGCACCTGAGGCAACAGCAACGACAGCGGCACCAGCAGCACCAGATACAGCTGCTGGCCTAGCAACAACAACGGCAGCGGGCACACCAGCGACAGGGGCAGCAGCAGGTGCAGGAACAACGGCAGCGCCAGGTGTGCAGGCGGCAGCGGGGACTTGAACAGTGACTGTGACGGGTGCTGGGCACTGAGCAGCGGCGACAGCGGCAACAGCTGAGGGTTGGACAAACCAGAGCAGAGGCTGGGGGAAGACCACGGTTGTGATGACAGTGGTGGTAGATGCGATGCCGGATGTGTTGGTGAAGACGGGTGCTGGGGCTGGGAGAGGGTCCTTGCACTCACCAGTCAATGTGAAGACGGGGGACTGTGCGTAAATCACGTAGGTGTTTGTTCCGTTGACGAAGTTGAGTGTCCAGCCATAGTCTGAAGTCAAGTCGCAAGGGATGCGGACAGAGACGACACCAGCGTCACGCCTGACGTTCTGTGCAAGGGAGAGCACGGTAGGAGGCCAGTGTGAGGTCTGGAAGTTGGTGAGGTAGACGGAGAAGAAGTCTGCATCTGAGACGACTGAGGAGTACCTGACGTCGATGGTGGATCCCTTTGCAACAGTCGAGTTGAGTGCAGGAGTGAGCACTTGGTATGCGCTGGCAGCAGCGACGAGGGTAGCGAGTGTGGTGAGGAACTGCATGGTTGTACAAAGAGAGTGTGGGTAGCTAGAGAGCGTGGTGGTGGTGTTGGTGGATGGATTGGGGGGGAGGGGAGGGAGGGTGAGGGGGCATTATATAGGAGGCAGCATCAGTCAATGCATTCTCAGTCTGTTCCTTGTCATTCTGACTCATTCCGAGTCATTCGCACTCATTTTGACTCATTCTCCCTGCTTTGTTTACATTCCGCGGGTGGCTGCCACTCTGGGAAATCACCCGCCCCAAATGCAGCGATGTGATTGGCCAGCTGGGGTTGTACAGTGCAACGAGATGAAAGTGAAGGGGAAAGTGAAGAATGTAGATCAGTGACTGCTGTTGCTGCTGCTGCTGCTATACACTACACTAGATATTAGTATACTACAGTAGTGACAGTAAATAGATAGACTAGCTACTGCTGCTACTGCTACTGCCCAATGGCACCTTCCGCCAAAACAGCAGCACACCCAAAGCATCCCTCCACCACTGACCCACACGCTCACCAGCACTCCGCGTACTCCCAGTCAGTGCCACCACCTTGAGCACCAGGTACACCAAAGAACCTGCAAACCGAAACGCCGTCAATATCACCACCGCGTACATCACAAACGCAAGGTACAGGTTCTTGCTCGTAGGAACAGCATAGTACTCTGACACAGACATCGCCAATACACAGTTGGCCGCCATCCATACCAGTAGCACGCGTGTTCGTATCTCCTTGAAGTAGTCATCCCGTACCGCCGTCGTGTCTTGTGCTCCTTCCTCCACCGGCTTCCTCAGTCGTAGGTTGGCAAGTGCATCTTCATAGCTGCCCTCGACATCCGGCATCGAGAGCACCTGCATCACCACTTGATCACCCGTCACCACCGCAGTCTGCATCAACTTCGGTAATGTATCAGTCGTCTTTGTTCCCCATGACACATCGTGCAAGTTTGAGTATGCAAAAATACTCAAGGTGCACGAGAAGAAGGGCAACAGTACAAGGTACTGCCCAAAGCTCGTAAAGCAGTGCCACGGCTCGAGGTACAAGAAGCTCGCCACAAAGTAAATACCCGTTGTAGCCAACGCAGACAAGACCACCGTCGCAAATTTCTGGTCCGTCAAAATGGTGTGTCCTTGTTGCATGCTCACTTGAATGCTGTGAACACCCAGATACGTCGCCATCACAAGTGTGTACATCATAATCACACTGTAGATGATGAGAGACACCATGAACAACGTCTTAGCCCCCTTTGGCCGATTGCCCAAGGCCAAAATGAACTGCCCAGCAGTCACCAGAATGACCAGGTATCGGAAGAGCACAAAGAGTCCATTGAGTACTGGACTCAGCGTTGCTGCAGACTGACAAATGAAGAAAAAGGTCAGGTAAAAGTTGCCCAAGGAAAAGAATGTAAAGAGCAGACAAAACGCTTGGTAAATGAACTCCAAGTGGAAGAAGAACTTGCGTGTCTTGGAGTGCGACGTCGCCCAAATTTGTCGAAAGTGAACCATCGAGTAGGTCGCTGCAAATGTAGCACCATTCAACCATCGACGACGCTGACCCATGAGCTCAGCGACATTGTCAGGACAGTCCGTCTCAGCAAATGACTTTGACACATACTTAAGAATCCATTTCGCATCGCGCTTTGCAACGAGTTCCCAGCACAACAGCCGATCCTCTGCCAAGAACTTGTTTTGCTCGAAAATACCAGCGCTCGTGTCCACCACCTCTCCTTTAAAGTAAGAGTCAAGCGGACCTCTGCCCTCGTCATCACTCTTGAGGGCACAGTACCGGTACGCTGAAAAGGCGCCAGGCAGCACAGACACATACCCAAAGACACTTTCGAGCGGCTTGTCCAAGATGTTGGATATCTTGTACTCAAAGTTTTGTGCCGCCACGAGCGGATTGAGGAGCTGCGTCCAGTGCTTGCCACCATCAATTTTGATCTCACCTGCTGCACCGGCAACATTACTGTCCAAGTCAAAGGCCTTCCACAAGTGGTAGATGGAGTCGGAGCCAGGCCGGGTCCCTGCATCCAGCAGCATGCACACATTCGGATTAACAACAGGACCAAACGCATTGAAGAACCATCGATGACTGTTGAGCTTCTTGGCATTCTTTTCTTTCTGATGATTAGCATAGCACACTCAACAAGAGCCCGTACCAAACAAAAGAGGATCTGTACAGGCGGTATACCCTTTTCTGTTCCCTTGAAGTGCATGTTGGCATCCATAGAGAATTGCGACGTGTATTCATAGATGTGCGCCGTGGTCAACTTCTCACCCACCTGCTGCTGTGCAAGTCCTTCTTGATAGACACCAATGGCCGCCAGCACATCCAGTACTCGCGGATGGATCTGCGTTCGACCATCCGCTACGATGACCAAGACGACTTTTTGCCAGCCAAGCGTTCCCCATGTCCTTGACTTTGTACGTGAACACAAATGCGCAATGTTCTTGAAGATGCCATGCAGAGTACGAGCAAATAAGTCGGCAGCTTCGTTGTAGATGGTAATGGTAATGAATAACTCTGTTTCACGGCCAAAGAGTTGTTGACGCAGCGTATAGCCATCCTTCATGAAGTCGTCTGGGTCGCATGTACATGCCGTGTACCGCACATGCGTAAACTCTTGCCTATCGCGCCTTGCAAGCAGTTTGAAGAGTTTTTGTGGAACAGGTCGCTCAGTCACGAGATTACCTTCCGTTAATGTCAGCACTTCAGTCGTCTTGACTTGCGCCCTTCTACGCTTCAGAGGCTGCGTTGGTACAACATTGTATCCAGAGTCGGCATCGTCAAGCAGTTTCTCATCTTCTAGCGCAGTTGTGTCTTCAGACGCTAAAGAAACAACGGATTGGCTCGTCAAGTTTGTCTTTTCATCATCAGCCAAAGCTACTGGCAAGGGCATCCGTATAGATACATCCGGAGAAGTTGAACGATTCAAAGGCACTGCAGGCTGGGCTCTAGCCCCCATAAGTCGCGACGGACTAGGCGATCGCGCTCGGTCACCAACCGGAGACGGCACCAGTATTGGTGTAGCCAGATCAGCAAGCGTCCGCGGTCTTGAAACGCGCGCGCCTGCCAGGGGTGTCCGTGTTGGTGAATGCTCCGTCTCGAGCGGCAGTGTCCGGTACGATGGTGTCGGTGACCGGTCGCGCATTTGAAAGCCGCGTCGTGGCGTTTGCGGTAGGAGATCAACGTGCGGAAGGTAGCTAGGCAGCCGGCCATCGTCTTCTGACGGGCGCAGTGGTGAGCCTGGTCTGCTTGACGTCGGCGTATCCATCATTTGCCTTTGTGTGACTTTGTTTGTTGTGGGTCGTACAGATGCAACCAAAAAGTCGCAAGATCCTCGGCCATCTGAAGAGGACTCCAGTGCAGCAGCTGCATTGCTACGGGTACGATGATTCAGCTCAGCTCGATGTACGGAAGGGAACAGTCTAGTACTGTGCTCAGATAGCTGCCGCCTCTACTGCAAAGCCAAGCGTCAAGATTGCATGCTGGCGCATATGAGCAAAGTCCAGATTGCTAATCACATCCTGCTGCGTGTGGATGTAGTTGTTGGACTCTGAAAAGGCAGCCTCGATCACAAAGGCACTGCGATAGCCAGCCTTGGTGGCAGATGCATGATCGCTGCATGCATACCCGCACTTTGTCTCCACATAGGGGATGTCGCAGTAATCATCCACAAGTAGCTTGATGAAGTTGGTCAAATCAGGGTCGACAAAATCAACGATTACACCGACACTCTCTGGCAGGCCAGCGTCAATCGTCTTCTTGGTGAAGCCAGTCATGTCTTGCTGCAGCATAGCAATCACATTGACGCCAGTCTTCTCGCAATGCGCAAAGTACGCCTGACTACCGAGCAAGCCACCTTCCTCTGCGGAGAACCAAGCAAAGACGAGTGTATTTTTAGGCTTGAAGCCAGAATCTGACAGAACGCGCAAGACTTCCAGAATGGTCACAGTGCCACTGCCATCGTCATCTGCACCAGGAGCTGGCATAAAGCTAGGCAGGAACAGGTTTGCAGAATCTTGATGAGCACCCACCACAACGACCTGATCAGTTTCACCCTTGAGCGTAGCAATCACCGAGTGTTGACCCCAGGGATGCTCAAATTGTGAAACCTTGATGCCTGGGTGGCTGCTCGTCATATTTTGAACCAGATTGAACAGGTACTCGCCGCTAGCAGCGCCATACTTTGACTTGTAGTAGCGCGAGTGAAAGCCCGAGAAGCGCTCTAGGTTTGTCCTCATCTGCTTCTGCGACAGTTCGGGAATGAGCGACCTGACATGCGTGCTCTCAGCAAGCTTCTTGGGAAAGTCTGGCAGCTTGTGCTTTTGCGTCGCCAGCATGACTGCGTTCTGCTCTCCAAGTCCTTTGTAGTCTGTCACATCCATGAAGCGGATACCGGCCCGGCGCAGAGCCTCTTTGTCCGTCTCCAGCATTGCACGCGCCTCACCATCCTCAGAAAACTTGATCATGCGGATCTCGCCTTGCAATTCAGCCAGCGCATCGAGCTGAAGTTGCGTAGGGGGTTGACGAGCGTCAAAGGGTCTTTGCTGAAGGAAGACTGCATGAGCGCCAGCGCAGAGCAGAAGGGCAGAGGACAAATGCATCTCTGTGAGGTGTTGTAGTGTGTGGTGTACGTCAGCGGGGAGACTCAGCTTGATCAACTCTACCACATTCATCCATCTGCTACACAAAGTCTCTGGACTGGGTATAGGCACTGCTCTACACTGAGATTGCTGGACTGCGATCGACTCCTAGACTCCACCATCTGCGCTTCAGCTGAACCACTATGCTCTGACCACATGAACGACATAACGCTTCGCTGCAACATTTACGAATGCCACAGGCACCTGGCCACGCAGGCAGTCGTGACTACCTGCTCGCATCTATTCTGCTCAGACTGGTAGCTTGACTACAAAGACTGCGCATCGCTGACCTCTCAGCGCCAATAATCTCTTCACAGCTGAGCGCAAATGCCCCTCATGCCAGGAACCCCTGTTGAGGCCTGATGATGTCGTCTTGGCCAACTTGGACCCCACCGAGTATACAGCTCATTGTGCAAAGAAATGCTGACGAAAGGGACTACAAGTCGAGCGTCTTGTCTGGCCTGGCGCCAGACATCATCGTTGACGTCTGCAGGCGTGCCATTGACTTCTGGACCTACCAGGCATCGCAAGAGCTGTACGCCATACTCGCGCGATGACCTTCTACTGACCAGAAGGCAGCTCAAGAACTATGAGCTCGACAAGCTGCGCAAAAACACATCCCTCGTGGACCAGACACTAAAGATGCAAGTCAAGGATTCGAAGCGCGAGATTGAACACCTCAAGTCTCAGCTAGGTGAGCTTGCTCAGGAGCGACAGATGTACAAGACAAAAGCATCTGAACTTGGCATGCAATTGCAGGAAAAGCGTCAGCAGCATGATAAATTACAGATGGCATATGACAAAATCAAACGCAAGGGGCAGCCAATGATCCAAGCAGGTGTCAAAGACCCTAGTCTGGGAGTCATTGCGGACCGTCGTCATTCGTGGCAAGAGAGATGTATGTATCAAAGAACAAGCACTCGCTGACAAGTAGCGGATCCACCTTACCATGGCATTGGCCGACCGCTCGTGACGGCAAATTCAGCATCCCTCAACAGTCGCACAGCTGCCATGTATGGCAACCAGTATCCACAAGCGTTCATGCAGCCGAGCCCGCGAGCGCGTGCTTCAAAGACTCGATCATACATGCCTCCTGATACGCCTGCGTCGGTGATACGCTCTCGAGCGAATCCTGGGCGACCGACCGGCATGCGACCTTTCTGATAAGCAAGATATTGTCGCGCTCGCGCAAGCAATGCCTCGAGCACATCATGATTGAATACATTCTTACGTTATTAAGCTTGCATTGGACTCGCCTTACTACAAACGCAACTTCTCAAGAGCTATACTACCAACCACAATACTGCCAAGAGACGGCGCGGAAGACCTTGACTTCACCGGAGCGCAGATCCTTGAGCTTGTACGATGCCTCGCTCACCTTTTTGCCCTCTCGCCCTTGCTCATACACCCTGACCTTTTTCTTCGTTCCATCCCAGTCAATCACAATGGCACAATGATCTGGCTTGCCAACATCCAAGCTGTACTTGCTCTTCATAGCACCCTTGTGACCAGTGAACTTTGCGTTGCGGAAAGCAATAATATCGCCCGGCCTAATCTCGTCTTGCACTGTGACAGAGGCATTCGCAAGATTCAAGTAGACGGGAGCGCCAAACGTGCGCGCGCCAATCGGAGGTATAGCTCCAGGCAGGCTCTTTACAATGCTGGACACAAAAGTCAAAGCGTCGCCATTTGCTACAACAGTGTTGTTGAGTCGCTTCGCCTTGTCAAGAAGTGTATTGCCATATCGTTCATGTTCAGCCTCAAGCTTTTCCCGAGAGGCCAATGCAGGAGGCGGTCGGTGAACTTGGTCAAATTGCAGTACTTCTCCACTGTTGGAATCCGACACGACCGAAACAATAAGCTGGCTGTGATCTTGAAACAAGATGCAGGCGTCTCTTGTAGTTGTACTGTGCTCAGCGTCTGTATGTTCCTTGACGTCGCAAACCAAATCCTGGCGCTGAGAGAGCAGCGCAGGAAAACCCTTTGCCCAATCCGCGGCACTGCCAAAAGAAACGTCCTTAGACAAGTAGTCGCCGAAACTGTCTCGCCGTGTCTCCACAGATTGTCGCGGTAGACTCCTTGTCGCATCTATTGATTGCCTGTGTTTGGCGTCTTCATGGCCTCGCATGGTCGACAGCCGCCGTGCATGCGATGGCATCTCTGGCAACTGAGCTTCACCGTCATCTGCACTGGATTGATCTTCATGTGAATCTCGGGCCTGGTAGTCTGATTCTTGCACAGAAATGACGGAAGTTGGTGGTGCAGCGTCTGGCAGAGGGGGTGGCGCCCGTGAAACAGGTGGTGCCGGAGCAGCTGTCATAGGTGGTGGAAGACTACGTGAAGCAGCTGGCATCTCTGGGACAGGCGGCACACCCTGTGGAACGACTGGTACAGGTGGCAGTCCGCGTGGCAAAACACTCTGGTGCGATGCTTGTGGCAATGGAGTCTCAGTACTCGGCCAATTGGGCATACGCTGCTGGTCATGAGTCGACGTGGTGTCTGTGTCGTCGTCTGCATCTGCCTCATAGCCTTCTCGTTCACTATCCACTAGCACTGTCGAATCAGAGAGCTTCGCTTCCCGTGCGGATGGAGGTATAGCCGACGCTGGAATTGGTGGTGCCGGCGCTGGAGGGCGAGCACTTTGCGGAACAGGTGGAGCAGAAGCTCGAGCCATAGGACCTGGGGATGTGGGCTTTGGACCACTTAAGGAGACTGGACCAAAGTATGACATTCTTGACTTGCCACCTGGACTCATTGGTGAACGCAAGGACGGCGAGCCTGTTTCAAGAACGAGCGGCGTACTGGGCTCAAGCGATGGACGCCTAGAAGACTGCAAGGGTTCGGATTGCTCGTCTTCAGAGTCGTCGACTTCTTCATTCTCCGGCACAGCATCCGTCTTGATTGCTTGTGTGTGGCCCAAGTCGTCTTTTGCGGTTCCTTCAGCCAACACTGCTGGTGGAGCTGAAGGGAGGCCAGGCATAGGGATCACTGGGACTGATGCCTTTGGTGCTGCTTCTGCAGAGGTCTGCTGCTCATCTTCGGGTCTAGCAGTGCGAGATTTTTGTTGAACTGCTGGAAGACCAAGGGCCATATGCATGCCCATACCCATACCACTCATGCGTGCCATTCGCTCTCGAAGTCGTTGCTTGCGCTGTTCTTCCTCGTCAAGTTCCTGCTCATCTGCGTCTGCAAGCTGGCTAGAGTCCTTTGCGTCGTGAAGCTCATCGCCTTCCTTGGGCTGCTCTTGCGTTGTGGTGACTTCTTCGTCTTGACCAGTGATAGACGCAGCAGTGAATGACCCTGCACGGGCTGATGGCTGTCGGCTCAGCGGACGTACTTCCGAGTGTACACTTTCGATGCTGCGGCTAGTTGAGGTGCGTGTCAGTGGTTGCAGGACAGGTAGGCTAGCAGCGCGATCCGCCTCTTCCTCCTCCTCGATCTCATCCTGAGCTTTGGCTGTTTCCTCAATCGCTGCATCTCCTGCAGGCTTGCTTGAAGCTTTTTTGACAGCGAGTTGTTCTCTTTCAGCTTGAAGTGCAGCAATCCTATCCTTCAGAGATCCGATCTTGGGAGCGCCTTCTACTGGTGAAGTGATGCTACTTGCGTCAGGCACATCCATTGGCCTTGATGGCACATCCACGGGACTGGATTCAGTGGTGCTAGCTGCCCTGGTCTTTGAAGCAATATGTGGCACATACGAATCCTTTGAGGGCGGCGGCGCAATGAAGGGCTTCTTTGCAAGTACAGGCTTTGCCATTGCGCGTGGTACGATTGGCGCCGATTCTGCCTTGTTGAAGGCCGCAATGCGATCACGGAACGCGTTGGGCTTGGCAGGCTTAGGCTTTGACTGATCGGGCGATGCCAATGATTGCTCTGGACCTCTTGAAGAATCTTCAGCCTCAGCTGCGCTTGACCGGGGACTCTGCACTTGTGTTGCTTCAGTCATGGGCGCTTGTGTTTGAGTGTCGATGAGCGGCCTCTTGGATGATGCCTCTATTGGCTTCGCTGTAGCGGGTGCTGCATGCCCTTCGTCCTCAGTCTCGTTCATTGTGCTCACCTTTGCAGTAGGCTGTATTCGCTCTTGCTCAGTCCTTGCTTCCGACTCGGCTGTTACTACTGCTTCTGCTTTGGTCAGTCAGGACTGGCGAGTCAATGTTCTTACTCTTGGCCACAGGCTCAATTGGCTGAGTTGGTGGAACGACTGCCGTCCGCTCTGATACATCTTCTGGCTTTTCCTCAACGATAGACTTTGACCTGGAATGACTGGGCCGCGCCTGGGGTCTTGGCGGGACTGGGACAGCTGGGAGGACCTCGACGTAATTCTTTGGAAACATGCCCTGACACCTCCCTTTTGGCCCTTCATACCATCCACTGAGCCATTCATCATCTTCGACTTCTGTGACATGGATGATCTGCTCAGGGCCGAAGCTGAGGTCATCTGCGTGCTCAGAGCGGTATTCATAGAGCGCCTTTGCGTCGAATGGAGCAGCAGTGGCCATGATGCCGCGGTGCACTGGTAGACTGTGATGTGCGCCGTCTACTAGAGTGTCCCTGCTTGCTGTTCCGTGTGCGCTGCGAGGTAGAGAGTGAGTGATGTGCTGATGACGCTGGTTGCTCTGCTTCGTTGTCGTTGCGGAGTTGAGGACACGTGAGAGCGACAGAGACCAAGGAGCAGGAGGGATACTACAGTCATTAGTACTAGTCAGATAAGCTACAGCCTCCATGGCCATGTCCAGGCTCGCCAGGTTCTTCGCCGACATGGAGATAACCCGCGGCGATGTGGTCCGCATCCTCTTTGCCGCAACCACCACCTACGCAGCCCTCTTCTATGTCCTGTCGGCCCTGGATCCACAGGCCTCCAAGAAGAAGACTGACCATGCAAAGCGCAAAGAAGCAGTGCGTAGGCTGCACGAAACAACAGACAGCGACAAGCTCAAGGATCTGTCTGAGTACGAACAGAGCATAGCAAGCGAGGTGGTCTTTGCGAGCGACATCAAAATCAACTTTGACGACATTGGCGGACTGGATGATATCGTGGATGACTTGAAAGAGAGTGTCATCTTGCCTCTCACCTACCCGGAACTCTTTGCCTCCTCATCGGCCCTGCTCGGTGCGCCCAAAGGCGTCTTGCTCTGGGGTCCACCGGGTTGTGGCAAGACAATGCTGGCCAAGGCATTGGCGTCTTCATCAGGAGCGACCTTCATCAACATGCAAATATCGACCCTGACCGATAAATGGTTCGGCGAGTCCAACAAACTCGTCAATGCGCTCTTCTCCCTTGCACGCAAGCTGCAGCCGAGCATCATCTTCATTGATGAGATCGATGCATTCCTAAGAGAACGAGAAAAGAACGACCACGAAGCGATGGCGATGATCAAGGCAGAGTTTATGAGCTTGTGGGACGGCATGGCGACTGAATCAGATACACGCATTATCGTGCTTGGCGCGACAAACCGACCAAACGACATTGATTCTGCTATTCTGCGCCGCATGCCGAAGCGTTTCCATGTACAACTACCAGACGCATCACAGAGGAGAAAGATACTTGAGCTCGTGCTAAGAGAATCCAAACTTGAAGACGACTTTGCCATGGACCGCGTTGTCTTGGCCACAGCCGGTATGTCTGGGTCGGCCATCAAAGAGCTCTGTCGGGCGGCCTCTATGCGTCCTGTGCGCGAGTTCATCCGCAAGAATGGCGTCTCAGCAGCAGCGAAGGAGAATGGCCGTACTGCCATCGACATTGACCAACTGCGTGCGCATGGCTTGCAAGGAGTGCGGCCGCTCAAGGTTGAAGACTTTGTGCCGCGCAGCTCGACGGATTTGGCGTCGCCGATGCAATCACCTCTAGACTGACCAATATAGCGGCATCCATGTACTTGCATAATGCATTTATTATTCATGAAGTTTTGCCCCTGACTCGCGCAGATCGTCGCAATGTTGTTGTCTGCTTGGTGCTTGTGTTTTTGCGTGGACGCTTCACAGGCTTCTCAACTGGTGGTTTTGACTCAACTGAGATGCTCTGTATAGGGTCTTTGCTCGTGATGTCGACTGCGGCCGCCTCTTGTGTCTCAGACTTTGACATGTCGCGCTCTTGCTTCACATCTTGCTCAGTGTCTGCCAGCTCGATCAATTCGACTGGACATGATGCGCTTGCATTGTCCAGCGGCGGGCCAGGCAGAGCCTCAACGTCTGCAGCGACCGCAGGCACAGGCGACTCGTACACCTTGACGCGCTTGCCATTTTCGTGATTGAGCAGCCATTTGCCGTGTGAGTGCGTTTTCGCGCTTTGCTCGCCAGCACGGTATGATTGGGTGGCCGGTGTGCTTGGACTCGACATGACCAAGAGTGATAGCACTCAGCCTATGGGCCACACCCTGATGTCTTGCTGGATGAGTTTGAGTTTGTTTGCTTTTGCGATTGTCGCATTCTCCCCGCACTCACGACACCACTCGACTCAAGCTCTAGCAGCATCTAGCTCTAGCTCTAGCTCATAACCAAAGCATGCCTACACCGCTCTCTCCAAGATTCGACCCAGAAGCACCACAGCACAACGACCAGTGGGCTAAGCTTTGGGAGGAACAGGTGACGCCATGGGACCGCTCAGAGCCATCACCAGCGCTTGTGGAGCTGCTTGAAGCACAGGCGGACCTCTTCCAATGCAAAGACGTAGAGCCTACACTGAAGAAGAGGGTTCTTGTACCAGGCTGTGGTCGTGGCTACGATGTTGGCCTTTTCTCGCGCACTCTAGACGCGAAGCAATTTGATCAAGTCATTGGTCTCGAGGTCTCTCCAGGCGCCGTCGAGGCTGCCAAGAGCCACTTGAACGAAAACTCTGGCAAAATTGCAGCTCATGTCGTGCTTGGAGACTTTTTTGACAAGATGGATACCTCCCTGCAAGAACCATTTGCAATCATCTATGACTATACGTTCCTATGCGCTATGCCGCCCCATCGGCGATCGGCTTGGGCTCAAAGAATGGCAGAGCTGACTGCTCCTGGGAGTCTACTCGTCACTCTTCAGCGTATGTAACGCTCCGCTATTGACCTCAAAGCTAACAAGACAGATCCGCTGGACGAGCATGAAGGCGGCCCACCATTCTCCTTAACGAGCGCTCTCTACGACGAGCTGCTGCTTGGAGCGTTCGACAAGGTATACTTTGAAAGGCCAACCAAGTCGTTCAAGCTCGAGACATCCAAGCTTGACATGATTGCGGTGTTCAAGAAGCACTAGTCTGAGGTGGGTTAACTACGTACCTGGAACAAGACTCTGACTTCTTCGAGATAAGCTGTCAGCATTTGAGATCACAACTGGTGTCGCGGCGCATGAACGCCTCGTCGTATCCCCAGATACACGTCAGGCAATTCTACAAACTCAAAAACCCAACCTGGTTGGTCTTGCACACGTGTTAGGGGGTCATGAAACGAGGCGCTCTCGTCGGCACGGTGTTCAACGAGACAATACAATTCGTAAGGGCAAATCTACATGACGGGCTTGTAGAGTCTGTAGACATTGTGAGACTATCAAATGCTAATGCTCGGGAGAAGCCTTGCACCTGAAATGGGCTTGACGGCTATCAGGCGGCTCTTTGCAAAGCTAGAGTCTGTCAATCGTGGCCAGGACTCCTTGTTACTGTCACCAGTAGGTTTCGGTATTGGTCACGAACCATAGACTGCCCATGACCCACGCCGAAGCTTGTTTGTGCAGTAGCAAAGGAGATTTGCACGATGTAGGCCGACCGGGCACCTTTGATCAGTCCAGCAATATAGCAAAGGCCGCTGCCGTCTGATAGAAGCATACAACGACTTCTGCACTGTAACACCGCATCTGCAGTCTAAGAAGAGCGCTTGTCAGTGCTCTGCCTGAGTTTCATGCAGAAAGGTCTTGTCCAAGTCGAGCGACAGGCATGAAGTCTTGCACAATCAACAAGCAGACATGCCAGCATGGTCCAGGCATAGTCCAGACCATTCAATGACTGGCAGTCCCCTTATGGAATCAGACAGGAGCTCCCCTAGTTGCAGGCATGATGAGGCATCCTGACCAAAGCAGGGGTCGGTTGGACGAATTCCGTCTCGCCGTCATTTTCAAATCAGCCGCAGGAACAAGACAAAGCTCTCACCTCCCAGCGTCCACTGTACTCGGCAACAAGTCCGGCCATCGCATAGGCCCGCAGCAAGGGGGCTTCACATCTGGCGCAGCAATACCGAAGCTGGTGAGCGTTTCTGAGCAAAAACGCAACGTGCCGTCAAGTCACTGCGCATCACGTAGCGCCTGCCAAACGCTCGAGCATGTCTTCCGAGCATGATTACTCTCTTTCGTATGATTGATCCGAGGCAAATTGATACTGACTCTCAGAACAAAGATCCTCGCCGGAATTCTATCGCCCTGGTTCGCCTTTACACTCGTCTTTGGCGTGCTCTGCTTCTTCTACATTGTCGTCTGGAAGCCCAGACTGCACCATGCCTATCCTTCTTGGCCAAAATCGCCGGGCATCTACCTCAGCTTACCGTACAAACGACGAAAGGCATTCAAGAACGACCCGATTGGCGAGTTGAACAGGATTCGCAACCACCTGCCTGCGCCTGTCTTTTGGACAGACATCGTACCGGCATACAAGACGCTGACGATTGTTAACAGCGACGCACTCATTGTCCAGTTTCTCTCTTCCGAGCACAAGGAAGAGCTCTCTTGGGACGCGGCCACGCGCTACGCTTGGAACCATCTATTCAAAGAAGACTCGCCCTTTGGTCGCAGTGCATCGTTCAATGAAGCATGCAGGCTGTGTCTTGCTGCTGGCTTTTCCAAGACAAGGACGACCATGTCCTCTGCTTTGAATAGAATGATTCTCAACTCGCTCGCGTCATTGATGGAACCTTTTGGCAACGGTAACCTCCATGACATCGTCGATAGAATTGTCTCGACTGCTCTGCTTACCATTTTCATTGGTGACACTCCAGCGAGCTTGGCGCAACCGTATGACGAGCTGTGTCGACGACTCAGAGACGACCGGCAAGACAGCAAAGCCGAAGCGCGCCTAGCAGAACAGCTCCGTACTGAGCTTGACCACGCCGTTCAATCAAGACTGGCCGATCCGGAACTTTCGGCCAACGACGATTACCTTGGATTTATACTCAGCGATCAGAGTAGAGCACAAGGTATGAGCCCGTTACCATCGCACGCCACGTTGCAAGAGGCTGCACCTGGCGCGCCTTCTGTCGAGTCGTCCTCGGACAATGCTGAACAGCTTGACGCGTTCACCAAGACTAATGCCGTCAAGAATTTACCGGATCATCTCTTGTCCGCTCTCCTGCAGACACGTATGCTTGTCACAACTTGCATCTTTTGGAAACTCTATTCAGCGGCGACGCAGCACAGCACTGTTGGACCAGATCCACTGCTCCTTGTCCGCCAAGCGACGGAGGAAACATTGCTTGGATCGACCGTCATCCCCAAGGACGCTTTTGTCGCCATCTGTACGGCTGGTGAGCTACAGGAGCCTAGCGATAGGGACACTGGCAGTCACGGACGCTTGTCGCGGAACCAGTCAAGCACAGAGCTTGCTAGTCTTCCAACAGCATACAGTTCTGGCAATTTGTCAGACTTGACCACGAACGACACCTTGACTCTGCCCAACTCGGCATCCTTTAGCAGTTTCAGCCCACTACTGCGAGGCCCTGGCGACAGGCGTGGCTCTCAATCTAGCTCATTCAATGCCAAAGGAGAACCAGAAAGACAGAATCTGCTTGCTAGTTACAGATCCCGACAGGGCACTTGGCAACGCCATTATCCTCAAGGGCATCTCATCAGCTTGATGGTCGGGTCCATCTCAAATGCACTGAGCCAGCAGCTCATCATCACGGGATCAGGGGAGGTCAAAGCAATTTATAATGGTGCGAGCAGCTTGTTCTTGCCACAGCCGTCTCTTGCTGTTGCAGTCATCAAAGGGACCTCGCCCGTATTGCAAGCGCCAGTATCATTTTACAGCGCATCAAGAAGTAATTCTACCTATCTCGTGCCAGACAAGTCTGCCATCATCAGGGAAACGGCAGAATGAAGATATCTTGACTAGAAGGACTTGAGATGAAACGATCGCACCGTAATGAAGGATTCGTATGCATACCTGAAGTTAGCATAATGCCTAGATGGTTAGAACTTACTGTGATAGCGTGATACCGCGGCCAGATTGCTTGCAACCTGTCCAGGCAAGCGAAGGGTCCGGATAGTCGCAACGATTCATGAAGACCGTGCCTGCTTCGACTTGCCGGAGAAGCGGTTCGGCCTGACCATCCTTGTCGCTCGTCCAAATGCTTGCAGTGAGTCCGAACTGCGAGTCATTCATGAGCCGAATGGCTTCCTCATCTGATGAAACTTTTTGAATAGCAACCGTTGGTCCAAAGGTCTCCTCAATCATACATTTCATAGAGTGGTTGACATTAGTGAGAACTTGCGGGGCCACAAAGCAGCTTCCTTCTTTGCTTGCCTTGAAATGGCTCGAGTCGATGTGCGCCTTGGCCCCTTGACTGACGGCTTCGCTTACTTGAGCGCGAATGGCTTCTGCCGAGCGTAATGAAACGACTGGGCCCAGCGTGGTTGCTGGATCGTTCGGGTCGCCAAGCACCAGAGCTTTGGCTTCTGCCACAAATGCCTCGACAAAGGCGTCATGAATGCTTGCATCAACATAGATTCTCTCGACAGCACAGCACGACTGCCCAGAATTGAACATGGCGCCATCAACGAGCTCAACAGCGGCAACTTTTGGATCGATATCAGCGCGCACGTACGCTGGGTCTTTGCCACCTAGTTCCAGACCAACGCTGATGAAGCCATCGCGTTCAGCAAGCGCACTAGCGCGATCCACCGCCCTTCCGCCTGCCACAGAGCCTGTGAATGAAATGTGCTTAAGCTCCGGACGTTGACAAATTTTGCTGACAATATCTGGTGAGCCGACGTGGATACATTGCAAGACATGCTCAGGAAGGCCAGCTGCGCTGTATAGCTCGACAAAGCGTTCTGCAACAAGCGGCGTTTGTGGCGAGGGCTTGAGCACGACGGTGTTGCCTGCAATGAGCGCTGGCAGGACGGCATTGATGGTGATGAGCCAGGGATAGTTCCAGGCGCCAATGACGAAGACTGGGCCTTTCGGCACCTTGCGTAGGAATTTGCGAATCTTAGGATCACTGTTATCGGCCTGCACATCGGCCAGTTGTTCCTCGGCGATACCTACCATGTATTTGCCTCGCATGATGGCAGTCTTGATTTCAATAGACGAGTACCGGATAGGCCGGCCCATTTGCCGCGTGATTTCCTCGGAGAGCTCATCGCTCTTATCTGCGACGAGGTCCAAGAATCGTGTCGCAATCTGTATGCGCTCTGAGAGAGGGAGTTTAGCGTAGCGAGGAAAGGACTTGGTCGCATTCGCAAAGATGGTGTTTATCTCGGCATCAGTTGCCTCTGTGCGTTCCACCACGACAGATTGGTCAACGGGGGAGAGGGTTTTGATCTGGACCATGCTTGTTGAGTGTATTGTCTTGACAGCACTGCTCAATGCCCGCTGATTACTACAATGAGTAGTCGGTCTACATCTTGGCAATTTCGCGACGTCGCACAAATCATCCCACGCAAATTAGCCGCGCGAGTGGATGCTATCTCTCTACCAATATCTAGGCCTGGTTGTTGGGAACAAAGGTCGAGGGACCGCCGAGGCTCGTCACATACGCCTTGGTCAGACCGCCATCGACCAAAAAGTCTGCGGCAGTCACGTACGAAGACTCGTCCGACGCCAGATACAGAGCGCCATACGCCTGCTCAATAGCTTCGCCAAAGCGGCCCACTGCTTGTTAGTGCTGGATGCTTCAGATAGGAACGTACTCGGAAGATGAACGGTACGACGCTCAGTCTTTTCCTTTGTATCCAAAAAGTCCTGCAGCAGTGGCGTGTTGAGAGGTCCCGGGCAAAGCGAGTTGAAGCGAATGCCGTCTTTGCCGTGTGTGATGGCCAGCTCGCGGGTCATGGCGAGCACTGCACCCTTGCTGGCTGTGTATGCGAGCTGCGGTGTCGCGGCTCCAAGGAAGGCCACCATAGACGCCGTGTTGATGACAGAGCCGCGGTCCTTTTTGTGTGCAAGCATTGACTTGATGGCGTACTTGCAGCCAAACCAGACACCCTTGACATTGATGTTGTGTGTCAGGTCCCAGATACGCTCCTCTGTAGTCAAGGCATTGTCATCTGCTTGATGCATGATGCCGGCATTGTTGAACATGATGTCGATACCTGCTGGCCACTTGTCGTCTGCAAAGGCAACAAGCGACTCGACGTCGGCTTCCTTGCTCACGTCGCACTTCTTCGATGCGACCTTGTCCTCGCTACCTGGAACCACCTCAAGGAGGCGTGCTACAGCCTTGGCGAGCGTGGCTTCATTGACATCGCTGAGGACGACCGACGCGCCTTGTTGCACAAAGAGAATGCTGTGCGTTAGCTGGTTGTGTATGTTGATACGAGCCATACGCAGACTCGAGGCCAATTCCGCCTGCTGCGCCTGTGATGATGGCAATCTTTCCTTCCAGTCTGCCTGGCATGGTCTGTGGATGTGTTGTCTGCTGCTCAGGTCTCTTCTTCCGTCTCTTGCGCGCTTTTTGCTTTCTTATCGCATCCCGCCTCGGATCAACCGCGACCAGACTCGATTCACTAGACTACTACCGACTATTGACTATTCTGACTATTCTGACTAGAGTACTAGCAGGCCCAATCTTGTAATAAGCGTAGTCCTGCTGATCCTGCTGGCATGCCCAAGACTGCTCTGCTCATTGTCGATGTGCAAAACGACTTCCTAGACGGCGGCGCTCTTGCCGTACCACATGCAGAGGAAATCATACCTGTCATCCAGCGCTTGCTCAACCATCCATTTGACCAAATCATTGCTACGCAAGACTGGCATCCCCGGAACCACGTCTCATTCGCTGCGAACCACAAGGGAGATATGCAGAGTGTGCGTGTGACCTACAAGAATGATGCTGCGAAGACCTACACACAACGGCTCTGGCCAGTCCACTGCGTACAAGGCACCCACGGAGCGGACTTACATCCAGAAATAGCCCGTCTACCTCTCACCAAGATTGTGCAGTACGCACTCCAGTGAAACTGCTCCACTAACACACAGGAAGGGCTACAATGCCGATGTTGACTCTTACTCTGCCTTCTCCGATTGTTTGGGCATCGAGGAGACTGGACTCGAGCAGTACCTACAGGAGCACAACATTCGTCGCATCCTTTGTGTCGGCATCGCGGAAGACTATTGCGTCTTCGAAACTGCACTTGCTGCAGGCCAGCGTGGCTTCGAAACTGCAGTGCTGCGAGAAGGTGTGAAAGGCATTGAAGAGATGAGCGGTGAGAAGCAAACTAGCCTTGCAAATGCCAAAATCCGCTACGTCACAAGAGCTGATGTGGCAGAGTTTCTCAGGGACGGCTGCGCGACACAGGCCTAGGCGTGTCGAGAGGGAAGTCATAAATGTCGAAGCTTGAAGCCTCAATGACCGACTGTTGCTGTGGCACGCTCTTCTTCTGAGGACTTTCCAATGCGCTTGGCGCCCCTCCATTTGGCTGCAACAGTGTACTGGCCGAATTGCTTTCGAGAACGCTTGGCAGCGGAGCTGAAGAGACCTTGCTAGGCGTGTCTCCATCTGGTACACTCCGTCTGACTGTTGAGCGCGGCGCTTTGGCTGGTGACGATATGGGTGTCGATCGCGGCAGACGTGTTCGAAGTGTCATCTTGCCAAGATCGGCGCTTAATTCTGATTTGACGGGGCTCTCATTCAAAGTCGCTGTTGGCAAGTGCCTCGTCACGAGCACTTCGGCAGTCTTTAGCCAGGCCCTCTCCGCTGGCTGCACGCCCAGCATCTTGCGTGCGCGCTGCTTTCTCGGGAAAGTCTTTTCAATCAGAGAAAGGTTGTCTAGATTGAACCAGCTCTGCATCTCTGCACGGTCCATCGAAGCAGGGCAATCTGCAAGACCAAGTAAATGCGAGCCTGCAGCGGAGATGATGGCTCGGTCTCCATAGCCTCCCTCCATCACAGATAAAACCTTGCCATTGGCGAATTTCTTTGCAAGCTTGACGGCATCTTCTGTGAAACGCTGGTAAAAGCTGGTTGGAACATTGGCGACATGACGCTGCATGTTTGGATTTTCATGCTCGGACGCGTCGTATCCAGCAGAGATGCACACCAGGGTTGCCTCGCCACGTTCTTGTGCAGGTGCGAGAAAGGCTGCAGCCTTTTCAAAGATGGTTGAATAGGCCCGCTCGTAAATCTCATCAAATTCGGCCTGTGACCCCCATGGTTCAATGTGGACGTTGTGAATGTTGTGACCATGAGCGCTGATAGATACACTCGCTTCGCGAATCTTTGCAATGTCGCCCAACTCGCAAGGGAAGGAGCGGATGTCATGGATTGAGTAGTAGCCGATTGAATCTGGCGTCGTCTCATTGAGCTTCCAGGCAATCTCTTGGGAGCCATCGCCGTGATGGAGATCGAAATCGAGAATTACACTTCTGCGTACACCATACCGTTCCCTTGCATAGGCAATGGCCACATGCACATTATTGAGCCAGCAGAACCCAGACGGAGCAGTCTCTGCTGCATGGTGACCAGGAGGCCGTATGCATACGTGGCAACGGTCGTAGGGGCTAGACGAGACATACAGTGCGTCGATTGCATCATAGACTGCGCCAAGACAGCCATTTAGTGCATCTAGCGAGGCAGGTCCCAAGTACAAGTCGCCAGACGGATATCCTTCGGGTACTTCCAGTTCACCGCGCGCCAACCTGTCTGCTGCTTCTCGGGATAGTTTGAGAAGATCCTGAGGGTACACATAGCCATGGACCGCCTCGACAGCGTGATCGCCTAGCCAGCCACGGCGCGAGCAATGTTGAACATCAAAATGAGGACTTTGACTGTGCTGCAGCCGAGCAAGAGCAACAAGGATACCTATTGTCGCTGCGCGGGTTCGTTCAGGTCGCTCGACGATGGAGTCGAGATCTCTTTGACGCACAGGGCGAGAAAACTTGTGCAAGTCGCATGCAGTTTGGAGGATGACTAGACAGGATTGGAGCTGTGCGGATGCTGTTCCTTCGACGGGCGTCACACAGTTATCCTTGATGTGGGCATCTGCTACAGCATACGCCTGCTGAGGTGTCGAGACGCTGGTTGAGGGTGTGTCTCTATCGTCTTGAGACTCGCTCTTACTCCCTGGCGGAGGTGAGGCCTTGTCGCTGTTGGCAAGGCTCAGATCGACGAGCGCTTGAGCAAGGTCAAAGTCTTCCATGGAGCCAGCCTTGGTCTGTGCCCGTCGCGTGAACAAGTTGTCGTGAGTTGTCGCGAGCAAAACAAGAGTCATGTCCATCGCATCAAGCATCAAGCAGTGTGATAGTGTGTCTATGCAGGCTGGTTTGGATGCGTCTTCCTATGAATGCCACGAGCAGTGCTCACAGTGTCGCATCAGTCTCTCAGCCTGTCCCATAGGACGAGCAGTCGCGTCATCAAGCCCGTTCGCGCCCACCTTGAATCTCTTGACCAATGCGCATACTCGCGACCGAGTCCCAGTTGATTTTGGACCGCGTCACTGGCAACGCCCTGCGAAGCTCCTTGAAGCTGCCTTCGCCCAGCACACCAAAGGCGCGATTCAGCTCTTCCTGGTACTTCTTCTCCGCTTGCGCTATGCTACGTACAGCTGTCGATGGCTCTGCGACAGCTTCGACTTGCTTCTGGGTCAGCAGCCGTACGTTACCATCTTCATAGTAGTGCACATCCAGTAGAATCGTCCCGTCGAGCCGACTTTTGCCCACGACATACGTACTCCGCCAGCGACCAGTCCAAAAGTTGTCTGGGCTGTACTTGTTGCCGACGATGGAGACCACTAAATTGTCGCCTTGCGGTGTGACAGAGAAGGCCGCACTGGGGAAATGCTCTTGCGTGTAAGCCTCGACAGAAGCGGCAAGCGTTTTGACAGCAGTCGGCACCGGCGCTGTCTCTGTATCGCTTGCCTTGAGCGTCAGGTGATCGAAGGCAAAAACCTTGCCGCGCCGCGCATCTTGGAACCGGCCGTCTGCTAGTTCGGCCTCCTCTGAGAGGACTGTGTCCTCGCCGTCCACCTTGACTACCAGCAGTTGACTTTTGTTGTACTGTGCGAGCTCTGGTGCGGCTTTCGCAAAGACTTGATTGTCGTTGTCCACAAGTGCACGAATGTCAGCAAAGACGTCGTTGATTTCGCCAGGACCCGCTGCTTGTATAAGCTTGTAGATGGAACGAGACATGTTGGTCGTTATTGGGAGTCGCGTTTGAAGTTGTGACGCGAAGGTCAAAAACTCCGAGACGACGCAAGTGACAAGTCCTGGTCTTGCCTTGCACAACTGCAGCTATGACACAGGCTGAGCGTATGGAGGAATAGTCGATTGGCTGTACAGCAGACTGGGAACTGCAACTTCTTCTTACGGCCTTTCTCCTTGGCATCTGCGCTTTGTAGTCACTCTGGTGATTGACGATCAGCACTTTGTTTCACGCACACTCAACTACTTGCGTGCGCATTTCTGGTCACAGACGCTCCATTACGCGACCGACATGCGCACTGCGGTCCTAGGTTCGCAGCCATATGAATAGCGCTTGCACGGATAGACTTCAATGAAGAACCCTGTGCAAGTTTGTGGATGAATGACCAGGCGCGGATTAGCTGTGCGTTCTAAGCCCTCGCATTAGTAAAACCGGCATTATATGGAGGCCTCGCAATGCTGCGCAGCCCTCTGACAGTGTCATCCGGCCAAGTATTGTTGCATTTGTGAAGCGCCCGCCTGCGTTCCAGCTTCTCGTTGCCGTTTGACGTGAAAATCACAGAGTCGCCTTCCTATTTGTAGATGTGGTGGCTCAATGCATTGCATCCGCAAGCTCTTAGCGCCGGCTGCCCTCAACAGAGTCATATCTTCGACCGAAGGCCGACTCTTCAACTTCTAGATCTGCTAGCTGGCCAAATCCCTTGAAAGTCGAAAGGCTGGGCTTCACGTTGCTGTAGTCTGAGATGAAGTGCAGCTTGCCAATACTACATTTCTGGCCTACTTGTCCTGATCGATACGAGGAGTGGGGGCTGCCAGCAATGTGAAAAGTAGACTGGTCTCGAGCGTTCCCTATGCCTGCTCTTCACGAGACAAACTTTGTAATTACACGATCATACGCATCTATAGCTATTGACTGGCTCGGCATACTCTTGGCACATCAGAGCATGTGATTGCATATGAAGCCGATGCAAGTCCTTCACCAGTAATCATGCTATCCCAATAGTTACGCCTTCGTGAGCCACCGGTCTTTGTTCCTCGCCTTGTCTTGTTTGCAATGCAGCTCAAAATCACCCATGTGTCCAATTACAACTTCGCCTCTTGGCACATGCAATGTTTGTGACCATTCTCGTCTTGGCAAAGTTAGCTTTCGCATGCTGAAAATCAGGCGAATGAAAGAGCCCAAAGTCACAACATCTTTGCAGCAGCACAAATATTTGTCCCCATTCTCGCATCCACATACATGTCCATGCACCTGACCATCGTCTTACTTGCTGTGTAAGCCCTCCCACGCAACAGGGCTTGTCATATGATGGCATGCGCTAGAGTTCTTGCCCATCTGCCTCTTTGCAGCTTACTTGAAGGCTTCTGCAAATGGTCTGTTGGGGCGAAGTGATTTTAAAATTGCGCAAATATTTGTCGGCTTTCGAAGAAGTGCAGTTTGCGGATGACAAACATGGTACCACGCAGCTGCATCAGTCATGAGCTTGACCCCTGGCACCCTGAGAAGATAAAAGGATGGAATCGCCGTAACTAGACTTGCAGAGGAAGCGTCAGCGCAAGCAACGAGTCAAAGTAAGATGCAAGGCCAGATAGTCGGATATTTAGCGCTTGTTTCGGCGATGATGAACTTTGGTCCAGCAAGTGCAAATGACGACGCACTTGAGGAAGACTTTTCGAGGAACTGTCCCCACGCGCCTGGGATCCACAAGAAAAGTTGCTACAAAATGTTTTGTCAACTCGAGGTGTGCTTTCATGACAACACAGGACCCGTCCAATATCTCAACAAAGTATTGAATGATATTTTTATCATGAATCACGCGAGAGAGCCTGGCCTAGGTGGCGTCTTAAAAAATTGGACACGCACGGACCCAGAAGAGTGGTGCAACTACGGATTGCGGAAAGGTTCGGCTACTATACAACAGTGGCGACGAAGCTGCTATGATAACCCCCTTGTGGATTTCAGTCTAAACCATGGCGTCGAAGGTTCTTTGAAGGGAGGATGTTGGGCGAAAAATCAGGTGCATTGCCCCTAGATGTGGATGGTGCCCTTGGCCATCCA